>NC_041819.1:6081465-6689612 GCF_900964775.1 Scleropages formosus | reverse complement strand
TCAGAAGAGCCTGCTTATCCCGCACATCTTGTGCGCACTCTTCACCGTTTACAACACAAACAAAACGAGCACCTCTGCTCTTCCCCACTGTCAGTCACTTCATTCCCTGCCCATCATCACAGTTCACTTGTAATTACCTGCATCCTTCACAAGAACAGGACGCAGCCTGCAGAGAGATGCAAAGAGGATGTTTTTTATTGATAAAACACACCTGTAGTTCTTTAACAGCTCTCTGTTTAAATACATGACCATATAAGTACAAATAAACTGTTCAGTCAAAAACTGTTAAATATTTTTCAGAAATATTGAAACTGAAAATGTTTGGTGAAAAAATGTAAACACTTTGTAAGGTACAATGTGTCCCTCAGTTTAGCTGCTAGTACAGTACAGCAGCAATTAAAGCAAAAATTATATGAAGAATACAATGCACTAAAGCAAGAATATTCAATATTACAGTATATATCATTTTACAAAACTGCATAGTGTATAAAACCACCAAGTAAAGGAGAAAACTATCTGATAAGAACGCTTACCTTGTTTTTAAATGTGTACACCAATGTCAGTTATAAGCAATGGACTTAACATTTAAAAATGCCCTTTTTTATATCACCCTTTGGTTAGTATAATTGTGCACAGTTATACAACAAATTCTTGAAGCATACAAGGAGCTGTTTTTGTAAATAAACAACAATACATCTTTTAGGTACTTGGTATTCATTATAATCATATCCAAAGAAAATCAAGAAGTAAAACATACCAATATCTCCCTTGGTAAGATATTACAAAAATCCTCCACCACGGAAAAACAAGAAAAAAAAATAAAAATAAAAAAACCTGCATGGAGTGAGGTAACAACTTTTGTGCTCAGACAAGTGAAGTGTGCATGAAAACTCAGAGGAAGGGGATAGTGTTTCAAAAACCAGGTTTAGTATAAAGACTCAGCAATACAGAGCTTCATACAAACCCTCTCTCATGCCTGAGCTGCATATTAACACATTTACTGTTCATACACTGTTATATGGGACATATCAAAATGGGGGTAGTACGGTAACAAGTCAGAGACAAGGATCACCATGCCAACAGCCTCCTGGGAAAGTTAAAGGGAAACTAGAAGAAACAGCAGTACTGTAGTGTTATTCCAAGGCACATGTACAGTACGTGTCCGCAGGCTGGCACAGGAAGCAGCAGGGATTAGAGGGCAGCGTGAGGCTGGCAGTGGTAGTGGCGACATGGGAAACCAGCAGTTGCTACTCAGTGGTTATTTCTTCACATAAACCCGGAGCTAAAAGAAAAGGAAAAAACAAAAACAACACTTTTACATCCTTCCACAGGGCTCTCTCTCACTTAGCCCTCTTCCCTTCCTACACCCCAGCCTACCTGGATCAGAACATTTCAGCTAATAAAAATAATAATGATGATGAAAACTACAACAGATTTAGTTAGTACGTTAACATAAAGCACTAGTGGTTTATGCCTGTAGCAAGTGATCTGCTGCTGTTGTAAATGAACGACTAAAATTTACTATCATGCATTTTACATTTTTCTGACATCTTCGGTCATATAATTCAAGAGGAAAACTATTGATGAATGATTTGGACTTATAAAAATGCCATATGGAAGATTTACTTTGCAGTAGTATACATCTTGCTCTACTGTGGACTGGTATATCTTACTGACAGGGCCTGTTGGATGAGGAACCCTGTGCCGAGCGACTATAAACCCTACAGGGAGAACATAATATGAATGGGGGTGTCAGTCTAGTTAGTCACTTAATGCAATGAAGGGAAGAGCAGGGAATGAGGCATCTGAAACGAAAGAGAGCACAGGGGAGGCAGATGGGTTTCAAAACAAAACGACAAGAAGCAAATTGGTCCTGATTCACAAGACGGTGGGGGACACTGTGCTCACCAGCCTGGCCAGTTAGGGCAACGAAAAGGTAAAGGCACTGTGTCATGGGCCAAAAACAACACATGTGAACTATGTTAAGGAAAAGCATTAACTCATTATTCATACGAATTTCATACTGAAATTCATGCACACACTAATAGATCCTTATGTTTTAAGCAAGCGCCTTTTAAAAAAAAAACGGGCTAGTAAACCTTATCTAGCCAGGTTAGGACATAACCGATCGAAAAACTGGCTGTTAAGCTACACGTAGGTTGCTGGTACGAAAGCCATGTCCGACTGCAAAACTGAATGGCGGAAGTCATGTCTGGATTTCATATTTACTAAAGCAAAGTCTGGAAACGGATGTCAAGTCCGTCTAGGGATTTCAACAGAAATGTACTAGCTATACTGTATAAAGCTGCACATTAATACATAACACCATATGTTTCCAGCGGCATCTTTTCAAAAAAGCTCTGGCAGGGATGTAAAATCCTACATCACCGCACCATCAATGTACCACACAGCCACTAATGAGTTAATTTTTCATTCTGTAAGCTGATACTGTCAAAGTCATGGATTATCCAATATTCAACTTAATGTCCAATTCAAAGCAACGGTATTACCAAAATCTAAATAAGGTTAGCTAAAAGATGTGTTTTCCACCCAGGTCAAAATATTATTTTAACAATGAATGAAAACTCTATGTACTTACTTTCAAAAAGCTTCCGGTTAAATATACGAATTAAAAATGTAAAAACTCACTTCTTTCGATCTTTGTCTTTTTTAATGGCATTAGTGCTAAAAGCCTGAGCCTGGAGAAGCTCGGCGGCAGCTTTCTTGTTGTTGAAGGTGTTGATCTCATCCTCCAGCATCTTCTTCTTCTCTTCCAGCTTGCTGTTCTCCTCATGGTGCAGCCTCTTCAACTGCTCAAACTTGCTCTGCAACTGAACACACACACAAGGCTCACTGCACTTCCAAATACTACCACGAGGTGGGAGCAGACACTAAAAAAAAACAGGACCCTCAAAATCAAAATTTACGCCAAAGAATTTGTATCTGAGTCATGAAAAGTGGCAGCTGTTCAGGCTTTTGACCTGATCCGTCAAAATGATTTGAACCTGTCTCCAACAGCAATTATAAATCAGGCATTTTCATTGCAGAAAAAGATGTGTTAGCACAAGACAGAGTTGGCCACCCCTGTACATTATGTCGAAACACTTGTGTATAACTGTACCTCTCTTTCAGCCTCCTTCAATTCCATCTCCTTTTCCTTCACCCTCTGGACAAACATCTGCCTCATCTCTTCCTCCCTCCGCTGAAGTTCACTAAGGAACTCCTGCCGTTTGGCCTCATAGGTCTGCTGCAGGCTGTGCAAACAGATGGCAACACAGCTCATACATGTACACAGACACACGCGCACACACACAGAGAGCACATAACACATTACATTCAGTTATTCTGACAGCAATAAAATTCAGAAGAACAAAGTGTAGTGTTTTTGACTGAATGACAGCGTGTTTTTAAATATTCTAAGCAATGGGTCAGCATCAGAACCGGCTGACTTGTTATTCAGGAATCTATGATGGTTTTCGAACACAGCTGACGAACACAGCCCGTGTGCCGTCATGTGCGGAACATCCGTTTTCAAGCCTGTGTGTGCTGGGTGTTGCCGTACACAGCTACAGTCCCTGCCCATTACAACTAATCTGTTTTCCAAAGAACTTTTCCATGTGGAAACATCAAGGTTGAGTCATGCGCCACAATGACTCAACTCTCTAGGTGGCTCAGACGGCCTCACTCCAAGCCCTCTTTCAACACCATGACAACCCTCCTTGCACACAAAGCAAGACCAAACAAATCTCCCTCGATAACCAGTGTTTGTCTAAACCTGAACTTTACCGTTTTCATGAGTTTAACGGGACTACGAGGGATCTAGGGTGCTTTCAGAGGGCATCTGGAATGCCATTTCGTATCTTCTGGGAAAGACCACGTGAACAGCAACGTAAATGAGCCTCGCGTTGCCTGTACAGCAGCACAATCAGCACATGTACTGTGTATGGGTGGGTGTGTAACTATATAAGAAGCTTAGTGCAGTGTATCGGTACTGTTAGTCACTACAGACAATGGTGACTAAATGCAATATTATGTTAACAATAAGCAAAGTTAAAGCATCGGTCAGATGGCTCATTTATGCTGGTTCATTTTCAAACCTCCCTTAAAGAGTCGACTGAACTCCGACCTCAGAGAATGGTAAAACCAGCTCCGCTGTAACTGTGTGTGCTCTGTCCACCTGTTCTGCAGCACCACAGGACGGAAAACTGGGCACCTGCAGAACCCCTGGAGATACGCGCTCCTGGGCCGCCACTTGTTACTCAACCACTGCATCCTGTTTAATAGCTAAAGATGCCTTCAAAGGGCAATTTCTGAATGAGGATCTGTGCATTTTTCCTACAAGGATTACAGATTGGTTTTGGGGGTCTTGACAAATGTTTACAGAAGGAGAGAAACATTTCAAGAATGCCTGGTTGCAGGAGTTAAGTCAACAGTTCTCAAGGCCCTGCTTCTACTGTGGGGGGGGGGCGCATTTAAAGCAGGCAGAGTGAAGGAAAGTAACTTATGTGAATGGTATTACACATAGACACACACACGCTATAGATGTGGTCACCTGCATGCATTACACACAACATTTGAACAATATGACTCATGTATGCTAACAGGATTCATGGGAATCAGTTTGCTTGAGAAAGCAGTGAACACCATCTTCTGATTCCACATGACGCAATGCAAGTTCTTACAAGCCACTAATGGGGAAAATGTGTAAAACTAACCAGTGCCAAAGAGGATTTCTGCAGAGATTCAAAATAAAAAATGTCTTGCAATTACATCCGATTACAGAGAAAGATTAGTACACTTGCTATTTTTCCTCCCAACTGACGCTGTATAAGAAAGGCCAAGGCACAAACACAACACATGGGCACATCCATCTCCTTCACTGAGAAAAAAATCAAAAGCAAAAAATGCAGAGCAGCGATAACTTGATTCACTTCCACTGCTCAGTTTTCAATTGACATTCATTGGTTCATTGATCCCGGGGGTGCGGTGGTGCAGTGGGTTGGACCACAGTCCTGCTCTCTGGTGGGTCTGGGGTTCGAGTCCCGCTTGGGGTGCCTTGTGGTGGACTGGCGTCCCGTCCTGGGTGTGTCCCCTTCCCCCTCCAGCCCTACGCCTGTGTTACCGGGTAGGCTCCGTGACCCCGTATGGGACAAACGGTTCTGAAAATGTGTGTGTGTGTGTGTGTGTGTGTGGTTCACTGACACTCATTCGCACATTTACACAGCACAGTCATTTTTACTGTATCGATTCATGGTAGATAGCTTGGTCAGGGGTACCACGGCAGTAGGTAGGATTCAGTCGCAGGTCCAAAGAGTACAAGACAGCAGCTCTAAGCATTACGATACCTGCTGCACAGGTTTCTTTATTGAGTCAGCATAAAATTTAAAGTTTCAAGTGCAATCAGAAGTGCAGTAGTATCATAGGTTTGTATGCCAACTGCAAAAAATCACACAGACTTAAATAAATGTCTAAATTAATAAATATCCAAAATAAAAACTGACAGATGGTGCATATTAGATCCCTAACAGAATGCATCCTGTTTGATACCAACATAATTTCATAACAGTGGTAATATATTTCATATCTGACTGAGCATGTTGGAAATATTGCTTGAACGGGCATCAAATTGTTTCCCTTGTGTGAGTGAGATGCATTCCTGCTTGTGGTGTGGTGTGTGTGTGTGTGTGTGTGTGTGTACCTTATGGGCTTGCTCTCGGGGTCTGTGTCTTTGAAACCCATCTCCTCTAGCTTGCAGCGGCGGTACAGCTCGTAGTGGCGCGCGTGTGTCTGCTCCCGCAGGTCCTCCATGTTCACGCAGATCAGCATCTCCCGCAGCTTCACAAAGTCACAGTGGTTCTCGTTCTCCACTGCAGAGAGAGCAACGTGCCCCCAGGGGCCTCTCAACGCCATGGGCAATCTCCTCTACCCCCATTCTCGTCCCCAGGGCTTTTCTAATTAATGAAGCATAGCGAAAGCAGACAAGTGTTGCTGTAACTCTGACCTTGCACCACACCCCAGGGGTACTGGCGGGCCTTCACCATCTTGTTCCCGATCTTCACCTCCTCCGTGCTCCCGACTACAGCGAAAGGCAGGTGACCCTGCAAGCACGCAACCCCCGACAGAGACATCCAGGGAGAAGACACCCACTATGAACTTACTGAAATGACACACTGCTATATCTTAGTAATGAATAAACTTAAAGGGCATCATTTATTTCAAAGAAGAGTGTTCATGCATCATTTTTGTGTGCCGTTCCCTTCAAGGTAACCTCTCACAACGATATTCATTTGTTCCGACATTCCTGATTCTTCCAGAAGCAGATCTCCTTTTCAGCCTCCTCTAAATTTCATTAGATTTTTTTCTGCCAAAAATTCTTGAATAGAGACAGCGGAGAGCGAAGGGCCGTTGTCGTGGCGCAGAAACCACTTCACCAGTGCTTGCGGCAGAAAAAGGACATTCCTGTGATACCGAACTGCCTGTATTCACCTCATCTCACCCTGTGTGATTTTTTTTCTGTTCCAAAACATCAGAATGAAGCTGAAAGGAAGGAGATTTCATGCCACTCCAAGCACCTATCATAAAGTCACGGGCAGAACTTGGTCACATAACAGCTAAAGGCTTCCAGCATCGCTTCCGCAAGGGAAGCTATCACACTGTGAAACTAATGATAGCAGAACTTTTGTGATAATAAGGCATTTTGATCACGCCTTGTATTATCAGCCACGTGAGAAGTGGCTGAAAAAGTGAAATGAATGAACAAATGACACAGACCTATGAAACTATTTCCTTGGACAGAGTGAGTGACAAGGAAGACAGACTCACGTTCATGGCAGTGTTGATCTTGGCGACGGTCTCGTCATCAGTGGGGAACTGGTAGATCTGAACGCCGTTGCTTACAAGCTCGCTCATGATTTTGATCTTGAACTTGTGGAGCTCACTTTTGGAAATGGTGTCAGCTTTGGCGATGACTGGAATGATGTTGACCTTTACAGTGCATGGGACAGAAAACACATTTTGAATGCATTTACAGGCAGAACCGAGTTCTTGTTCTGCGGAAATGTTACAATAAAACTTGTGTGATGTAAACTCTGATCAATTGGGGAAAGCTCTCACAAGCTGCAGTGCCCACGCAGAACTGCACCTAACAGTAGCTGTCGGACTGAACAAGTCATTCCAGATTTACCATGTTAAGCCACACCTCTCAGGTACCCATACTGAAATACGAAAAGGTGTTTTAATTTCTTTCGAACAAACACCATTTACTGGTACAAATAGTTTGAATTTGGTATTTTATTTTAAACCCCTCACTGTCTGACTGAAGATACCAGTATTTTTCTCGCACGTATTCCTGACTAATCTATGAAATCTGATGTGTGAGTTTTTTGAAATTTTGAAAATATGGACTGAGGCACTGTGTCACGGAGCAGGAAAGTTTAAGTTGGGCAGATTGGTGGCACAGTGAGTAGCGCTGGTCTGTAATCGGAGTTTAGGAGTTCTTTCCGTGTTCACATGGGTTTGCTCTAGGTGCTCTGGTTTCCTCCCACAGTCCAAAGACATGCGTTTAAGGTGAACTGGTGACTGTAAATGGTGTGTGCATGTGTGAGTGAATGAAGGTGTGTATGGGTGTGTGTGTCACTGTTCTCAGATGAACTAGTGTCCCATCTAGGGTGTGCCCTGCCAAGCCTTGTACTTCCAAGTGTTTCTGGGATAGGCTCCGAACCAGCACAACCCCACACTGCACAACCGGTTAATGATAAAGGTCGGATTGAGTAAAGTTTAAGCTGACAACACACCAGGAGCACAACAGTGGACAGTAAACAAAACCTTAAAAGAAAAACTGGCTGGAAATATGATCAGGGAAATCAAAAATAGTTGCAAAGATATTCCAATTAAATACCGTGCACAAATAAACTGGCCACACGCAGATCGGTGTGTCACCAGCGAAGGCGTTGGGCATCGCTATTAATGAACTTGCGTCAATAGGACCGTACCATTCTTTCACATAATTAGTGTTAAGCTATCAATCAACTGTATTCTTCCATCTTCAGCGGTAGTGCCTTGATTTATGGACTTGTTTTCATTCATAACATTTTGAGTTCACGAGAGTTTAAACCAGTGTCAGTTTTCAGCCGATATCCATTTATCTTTCAAAAGTAGAACACTTGCAGCCAGATGTATTGTGGAGCGCAGCCCCAAAGGGTGAACCCAGATAGCTCGGCACAGGTTGCTCCAGATTTATACTCCAAACAAACTGCTGATACAGACAGGCATGCAGAGTCCTGTTCATCTGGGTTCCTGGAAGATGATGACGCAGGGCAGAACACTCAAAGTACAAACCCTATATTCACACAGTAACCAAAATTACAAGCATGATTTCAGAGAGTCACCTCTAAGTTTTACACCAGGGCAAAAGTAAAAAACATACTAAATAAAATGTGAATTGTAAAGCATCCGTGATGGGAACGCCAAGGGGTTTCTTGCTCTTTGACCTTGTGACCACTAGAAATGTCTTCCAGATACCTGGGTTCAAACAGGGGGCTGGACAGAGCGGCACAGAGCTCCCACACTATACAAGACAGATAACAGCAGATGGCCAGATTGTGAGGGAAGCGCTGGAGAAAAGAGCCAAAAACAGACACACACGCACACGCGCGCTCAACGGCCGCAGTTTTGTGTTAGGTGTGTTTTTGGGAGCACAACACATGTGGAATCTTTCCAGTAAATTAAAGTCTACTCTCTACCATTAACAATGTTTCACAGTCTACTTTTTATAAATAAATGTTACTATTCTGCAAACTTGTAAATAATAGCCATTGCTACACAATTTATTCTTATTCAAAGTGACATATCTGTACATATGACTAGTGTACTGCCTGGGGTAGCAGGCAGATAGCAGTTAGACCTGCTGCCTTTGGATTCGGAAGTGAATGGGTCAAATCCCACCTCTTGCTGTATTACCCTTCAGCAAGTTACCTACACTGAACTGCTCGAGGAAAAACTGACGCAGATGTATAAATGTGCAATTCACTGTAGGTATCTTAACGCTATGTTTGGGCGGCACGGTGGCACAGCGAGTAGCGCTGTTGTCTCACAGCACCTGAGTGGCGAGAGACGGGGGTTCGATGCCCGCTCAGTCTGTGTGGAGTTTGCACGTTCTCCCCATTTCTGCGTGGGTCTCCTCCGAGAGCTCCGGTTTCCTCCCACAGTCCAAAGACATGCTATTCAGGTTCCCCCATAGTGTGTGAGTGACAGAGAGAGTGTGTTGCACTGATGTATGGATGAGTGACCCATTATAAGTACAAGTAGTGTATCCAACAGTGTAAGTCACCTTGGTGAATAAGGTGTGGGCCAGTAACACTACATAGTATCCATTGTAAGTCGCTTTGGAGAAAAGCCTCTGTTAAGTGAATAAATGTATATATTTCCTTGGAGAGCAGTGTCAGCTAAATAAATAAAAGTAGACGTGAATTTTACTGAAGTACAGTATCTTCTGAAAGGTACAACAGCTGGATTAAGCAGCCTTCAATAGGCAACCCTGGGTAAAAATTCACATACTTAACTACAATGCTACCTCACAGTTATTTACCCATTTATACAGCTTGGTAATTTTCCCAAAGCAACTCAAGGGTACTCCACTGGGAGGTGGGATTTGAACTCAAGTCCTCTGGATGCAATACGATGGTCCTAAACCCTCCACCATCTACTCCACCTTTTAGAATGACTGACTGTGCTGTTTAGGTAACAACTTAATCTGCAAAGATGCAGAATGCCTTAATAAGGTTACATTCACAGAACGCTTTCAAGATGCATTCACCATGTTCTCCATTACCAGTTTATTCAGCAAATCATCAGTTTAAATTGGTAAACTGTGTTGATTACAGTCAAGCTTTGACTCCTTTCCTCCACAAACATGTAAAAGCTATTAACCAAACTCATTAGAACACACAGCATGTACACTGAAAAGAGCACACATACACACACATCTGAGGCTTTTCACTCCCCTATAATCCACTACTAATGTTACCAAAAACGAATAAACAGCAGCTGTTCAGCCTGTATGGTGGTCACACATTTGGGCAAAATCAAACACTAACAGGCTCGAAAGCTAATCCCATTCCGCCCTAGAAACTGAAAAGGTTTAAAAAAAACATAACCTACATTTCTGATATGACTATGGCATATGATATTTGCCTGTCCAATGGTCTCCTTGCAGTCTTTTCAATCTGCCAATTTACACTCCTTTAAACATTGCACATAATCTAGAATATTTGTGAGTTTACTTATTATTATAGTGGTTTTGCAGAGGATTCTATGCAAAGCAATTTTGATGACTCCCTATTTTACAATTTCACGCACTTGTAAAAGTGAATGCTGTTGTGTTGTGCTCAAGAGTATAATGAGAAAACACCTTCTAGGTCATAAACTTGCAAACTTTTGAGTATAAGCACAAACCGTTATCCACTATACTGCCCACTCCATCCTTCTCCATCCAGGGACTAACCTTGCTGTCCAGTTTCTTCATCGTGACCAGATCCAAGGACTTGAGAGAGTGTCCGGAAGGGGCAATGAAGTAGAGGCAAGCGTGGATGCGCGAGTCGTGGTAGTTATGCAGTGAGCGCTTGATTTTAAGCTCCTCCTGCAGATAGGACTCAAATTGGGTATCTATATAGTCCACCACGTGCTGGTAGCTGCTCAGGAAGACAGAAAAGAACTGTTCAGACTGGAAGGCAACAAATCAAATCCTAATGTATCTCTCTCCTGAATACAATATTGGACTCACTAGCCTTATGTACATTATCTCAGGTAAATTAAAAATATTAATCCTTCAAGTAAACAAAACATTGATTTAAAAATAAAACAAAAGCTGTAACAATGTAGAGCGGTACAGCGACACAGTGGGTAGCACTGGTGCCTCAAAGAGCCTATGCTCTGTTTGCGGACATGGATTTTGATGCAGTTCAGCATGAGTGGAGCTTTTGTGTTCTTCACATATTCACATGGTTTTCTTCTCACAGTCCAAAAAAAAAAAAAAAAACTCACCTGTATCTCAGGTCAACTGGTGAATCTAAATTGTCCATAGTGTGTGAATGTATCTGTGAAGGAGTGTGTGATTGCCCTGCAGTGAACTGGCATCCTGTCTAGGGTGTACCTGGCGTTACACCCTATATCTCTGAGATAGTTCCTGGACCACCATGACCCTGCATAAGACAGGCAGAATGACCCACTAATGGAAACAAAAATAAATTAATGAGGCTTTGGTTACACTTGCCTCTCCTGCTTATTCATCTGGTCCCCAAAGCCAACAGTGTTCACGATGGTGAGCTTCAGTCGCACGTTGCTCTCTTGTAGGTCGTAGGTCTGGGCTCTGAGCTTCACCTTGGGCTCAAAGTGGGAAGACTCAAAGTTCTCAAAGTTTGTATTGAAAAGGGTGTCCATGAGCGTGGATTTGCCAATCCCTGTCTCACCTGGGAATAAACAATTGTACCGTATTATCACTTACAAGCCTTCTCTTTAACAACAACGAAAACCAAAAGACATAAAATGTGTTTATGCAGGAGCATACTGACAATAAAGCAACAGATATGGAAAAATTATTATTTTTCTGCTGTGAAGAAATGCCTCACCGATGCAGAGGATGTTAAAACAGAAGCCTTGGCTCGTGGATTTGTTGACAAGCTGATCTGGCAAACTGTCAAAGCCCACATGACCAGCCAAGGCCAAAGGACGCGCATTTTTATCCTGCTGCAAAAAGACATATGAAGCTATTAATCACTTTAAATAATTCAGACAAGCCACATACCTCTTTCCATGGGGACTGACCTATAGCATAACAGCTTGTTTTAAGCTGGTATAGCTGTTTGTTTTTAAACGTTAATTCCTGGGTCTGTCCAAGGTTTCTGTAATTCTATATAAATATGGCAAATACAAATACATCAAAACAATACAAGTCCACAGTGGGTTTTTGGTGCCCACCAGTAACAATAAGATTTACAACATTCTTAAAATGAACTGCCTTGGATTTTCAGACTGTTGCTTTGAGTATAAGCAAGGTATAGTACAAGTGTATGTTTAGTCAGCTGAAACAGCCTACACATCTAGATGATATGGAAACCAGAAGATCATTACCATTATTTGACCAATGACCCTTTATGACCCCCACTGTCCTTGTTGAGCAGACTCTATATTTTAATAATGCAAATCAGTAGTATTAGCTAAAATTAACAACAAAATAACAAGAATATCTGTAAGACACCCTGTAAGGAATTTGAAATATAAGCTCCCGAAAACAAAAGCAAAAAATAACTGCCTTTCTGTTTCAATTAGCCCCCCAGTTGTTGATCTGTTATTATTTGAAATGGAAAAGTAGGTTATTTTTAATGGTTTGAGCAGACAGAAAAGGGACGGGAAGGTGCACAGAAAAAAAAAAAAAAAGTTTAATATTAGACACCAGAACATACTTAAAAGAAATCAGTGGAAAGTATGTCTTCAGTACGGTTTCCACATAGTAGGAATCGCTAGATGCTTATGCAAGCAATGATGCTGATATTTAGTTACATTTATTTACTTAGCAGATGCTTTTCTCCAAAGCCACTTCCAATGAATTCTGTGTAGTCTTATCAGCCCACACACCTTATTCACCGTGGTGACTTACACTGCTAGATACACTACTTAGAACGGGTCACTCATCCATACATACTTGCAACACACTCTCTGTCACTCACACACTATGGGCGAACCTGAACAGCATGTCTCTGGACTGTGGGAGGAAACCAGAGCACCCGGAGGAAACCCACACAGGCACAGGGAGAACATGCAAACTCCACACAGACCGAACGGGGACCGAACTCATCCCACGTCCTCTCGCACCACCCAGGGGCTGCGGAGCCAGAAGACAGCAGCACTACTTACTCTCATACGCTCATGGTTCGACTGCGGTCATAAATAAGAGCTCAGTCAGTATGTGACGGTGAAGAGCCTGAAGAGCGAGGAGCAGCACGGATGGCGCCGCTGACAGCTGCAAAACCCTTCGGCGCAACAAATCCATACACACACTCATCCCTTTGTGGGATGAGTAAAGCATCAATCAAAAGACCCAGCATGCGACAGCAAACGTGGCACTGACTGACAGTTACTGACTGAACATCTCGTGTGTCCTCCCCGTCCCCGTCCCCCACTGTCCCCAGTCAGCGGGCCCTGCCACCACTTTCCCTTCCGCTCCTCCTCTTCTCCACTTCACTTTCCTTCCATGTTTCTAGTCCAGCACCTCGCTAATCTGGGGTTATTCCACGCGTGGCTGTCATCATGGGGCCTAAGAACTTTCTTTTTGTCTCTTTGGACAAAAGTGTCTCAACTGGAGGAAGAGAAACGAGGAGGAGATGAAGAGACGGGAAAACAAGGGGGGGGAAAGGATGAGGGGGAAAATAGAGGGAAGGTAAGGAAGACGATGAAAAAGGTTATAGATTAGGAGGAAATGAAACAATAAATTAAGCAGAAGAAGAATAAAAAAATAACATATAAGAAAAAGAAAATTTAGGCGTACAATATCTCCCTAAGTTTATAAATATACTTACAAGACGACGACAGTTAGTTACAAGCGAAGCGCCACAACACGCGGGCCGGACTGACAGGAAAAAAAGTGTCTAAAATTTGCTTTATACGTTTCTGTTGCAGTCACAATACACATCAGGACTTGTGCCTCATCGCCACACTTTTTCAAGTTTTTGAGTTTTTCATACCTGTATGTTGACAAAATGTTAATTTAACCATCTTGTTTCTGACAAGAAGTTGTACGAGCAGCGGAGCGGCGGGTGGGTCGGACCCCGAGCTCCGCCTGAAAAGTGGACCACAAGTTCCTCGAAAGTAAATATAAACACGTACCGGTTGTCGAGCGATGTCGGATGAAGCCATATTTTACAGATATGTTAGAAAACAGTTAAATAAAGTGACGTTCCAAAGTTTAAATAAAAAAAAAAAGCGATCCGGTGGTGGCAGCAGCCGCAGTTGGAATGTGGTCTTTTCGGGAACCGTGGAAAGACGTGGCAACAAGGGTGGTTTTTGTGAAAGATTGTAACCGAAATAAAATATATTCAGTAATATTCAGAGAAACAGTGTGTGTTCTAAACTTTATCTAGGTATTACAATTTTAAAACATTATATTATATAACAAATATGAGATGTATGCTTCGGCAATATCATTTATAAGTTCTTTCCACCCCCATCAACTGAGTGGTATGTGCCATTTTTGAAGTTGGTCCGGAAGTTAGCTGAGATTTCAGGAGTTGGGAAACTGGTGTCATTTTGGCTCAGAACCGGACTGGGAATGCCGTTGCAGTTATCGGACGGCAGAGCCAAGATGATGTGCCAAGAGACCGAGCTTCCTGCCTGATCTTCTCGGACGATTGTTGCTCGGGGGCGGGGCCGTGTGCGCTCCACCTGGCCAGCGGAGACATCGCTGGTTAGTAACCAGAGCAGAACGTGGGAGCGATGAGGTCGCTGCCGTCGCCTGGGATAAATCAGCGCTCGCGTTGTGATTGTTAGACACGCCGTGCCTTTTCGCACGGCTTACCGATAGGGAACTTGGGGAAGCGGTTCGCGTGCTGTTTCACGAAGATCCCTGTTAATGGCGACCGATTGCACCCAGGAGTCGGTTTTGCAGTTCTTGCTGGAGAGGGGAGGCAAAGCGAAACACGCGGAGATCACGGATCACTTCAAGTCCGTTTTGCCGGGTGATCCTGCGAAGCGCGCCGCGGCGAGGGAGACCTTTAAAGGATACGTGGACAATGTGGCCGTTGTGAGAACAGAAAACGGAGTGAAGTACGTGTGCGTGAAGAAAAAGTACAGGGGATCGGAGAAGTGCGCCGCGGAGAGGGCGGACGGGGAGTGCAATGGCAACGGGCTGAGCCCTCCCGAGAGCCCGGCCAACGGCGGCGCGGTTCCCGGGCAGAACTACCCGAAGCGCTCTGGATCTGGTGTCACCCTGACTGGCTACTTGGCTCTGGAGGACCAGCACGTCAAAAACGATGCCACCCCAGAAGCATCCCCGGGGACGGGTCCTGGGGCCAGCAAAGAGAGAGCGCTGATGTCTCCATCTGTCGCTTCTGCTGAGATTTTCCCTCCTAAACCTGAGGTTCTGGCGGGAAACCCTGCTCCTGTGGAGCCAGCGGTGATTAATTCTCTGGAAAAAAATTTGCTCGGAAAAGTACGGCGCGGCAACAGCGGTGAGGAGGCGAAGTGGACCGAGCGTGGATGTGGCTCTCCCGATGGGTCTGTAACCCCAGTGGCGTCGCCTGCGGATGTCGGTGACGCGCGACCCAACCTTAACAGACCCGTGCGTCTAAAAGACCCCGATCGAGGAGTTTTGCGAAGCGAACCTGCTCCCCTGCATCAGCGGGACGAGCGCACAGGGAGGATGCTCTGCGGCCGAAAGATGTCAGGTGATGCCGATTCCGCATCCAGAGTGAACGCGGAGGCGGCGACCGTGGTCCGTCCAAGGGCGTGTGTCTCGGGCCGCCCGTAAGCAGACGGAGGACCTCTCGGGGGTCACAGCGGAGCCTGCTCTTAAGTAACCTGTCAGAGGATGGAGCAGGTGAAGGACCCCTGGACTCGGCCAGCGTATCGGGGAGAGACGGCAGCACACCGAGCGCGGGCCGGAAGAGCTGCCTGGAGCTCACGATGAACAGCCCGCCCCAGGTGCGTCGCAGCAAGCTGCACAGGAACCCCGGCCACCATTCGGTCCGATACAGGGAAAGGGAATCGATGCGGAGCGACAGCGACTCTGCTCCCTGGTGTCCTCCATCGACGAGGACAGCGGCATAGTGACGCTGGACCCCCTCGAGCACGAGTGGATGATGTGCTCGTCCGATGGCCGGTGGGAGATCCTCCATCGGCTGCTTCTCTGCGAGCCAAATTTGGTCACGAAGAAGGACTTTGTGACCGGATTCACCTGCCTGCACTGGGCCGCCAAGCAGGGTAAACAAGAGCTGCTGGCCCTGCTGGTGAACTTTGCGAAGCAGCATGGCGTGCCGATCAACGTCAACGCTCGCTCGAGCGCCGGCTACACGCCCTTGCACCTGGCTGCTATGCACAGTCACATGGAGGTGGTGAAGCTGTTGGTTGGGGCCTACGATGCTGACGTGGATGCCAGGGATTACAGTGGGAAGAAAGCCTCTCAGTATCTCTCTGGCTCTGTTTCCGAAGGAATCCGGGACATCATCGGTGCGACGGTCCACCCGGACGACGAAAGCGCAGAAACGGGGCCGGGACGCTGGAGGCTGTCAAAGGTGCTCCACTCCAACTTTAAGCTGCTCAATCACCCTGAGGAGGATGCTGTTGATGGCGGGGGTGCCGTAAAGTATAAGCCCCTTTACAGGAAATCCTCCATGAACAGAATTAAACCCAGACTGCAAAAAATCCGATTTAGGACCCAGATCGTTCACAGCACTTCATTCCGAGAGGCAGAGGAAGGGGAGAACCTCCTTACGAGTCCTGTGAATTCAAGGCCTAAATCAAACCTTTTTTCCTGAAGCCGATGTTGATCTGCACAGTGGTGTATGACAAGCTCTTGAAGTACTTAAAATATCAAACTAATAAATGAAGAGTTCTCGTTAAGATTCTTCATTGGTCATGTAGGCCTGATGTTTCAACTGGAATGGATCTTTGCATTGTAAGTTACAACCGGTACAGTTATGTCTCAGCTACGTAAGGTTTTGAAGATATTTGTGCCCACATGTGACTGTGTACGGGCCTGATTGCCTTTGTTTAGTGCATTTCATGGGGAAACGCATCATAACTCTGTCAGCATTGGGAGGGAAGTATGGTAAAGGCTTTACTTATTAGCACTTACCAGCTAGTGAGTTCACGCGGTAAATAACACTGTCGTGGGTTACGTAACACTTAAGAACTTAGTGTGAAGCTGTGATTTTTTGGGGCCTAATTTTTTTCCTACATTACCCGGCTCGGAGAGTTGTACGCAGATTTGGCGGGTGTGTACGGAAAGCAGTTTGCCTGCTCTATGTGATCCCCAGCTCTTTAAATCTTCTCAAAGATATTAATCACCAGCCTCATTTCTTGTTGAAGAATATGTATTTCACTTGGTATAGTGGTACAAAATACTCCTTAGGATGTAAGTGTGTTATTCGTACTTTTTCCTGCTGTTCACTTTACAGAGATGTTTGTGATCTTTTCCATCCTTTAAAATTCATGCACTTAGGCAGGGTTTTTTTTTTTTTTTTTTTTTTTTTCCCTTCAAAAAAATTATCTCTTTGGTACTGGAAGATTCATGGGGTTTACATCTTGTGTGGTTTACATCTCCATGGGGTTCAATATTAACCAAAATAGCATAATACACTCTCCAAACAAAAAACACTAGTTGTATACACATTAACTGTATCATGCAATAGTGCATTAAGTTACTTATCTGTGCCCTGTTTTAAGGTGCAATGCAATGGCTGCTACCTGTAGACTGTGAAAAAGTAGTTAAAATTCATGAAAGATGCACACGCTTGCAGTTAAGTTGTGGCCTTCATATGCCATTGGATTTGGTCCATTTTGTATTTTGTTACGTATTGAGTGGCTGAGTGACAGAATCATAGGTTAAATGCTTACATCAGTCTAACATTTAAAATGTCTAAACTGAATAATTTTTAAAAATATGTTTTGAAAATACTCTGTTAGGACTTGGTGAGAAATTAATCCTGACGTTTGTAAAATAGAGTGAAAGAAATTAGCTGATTCCCTTTAAATTGTGGGAAGTTTTTTTTTTTTTTTTAAGCTGACAATTTTTAATTTCTGCACACCAAGTTAACTGAAATCATTTGCACAACTAGGATAAAGGAAGTGTGTGTCCTTCGGGATTTCTTCGCGAGTTTACACGACAGGTCATGTCGCAGGAAGGTCCTCTTGAGACAGGCGTTGCATGCCTGAATAAAACCCTAAAAAATTCAATTGTACACCTAAGAAAAAAAGCCTATTATAATTACGCAAAGACAGCGCCGTTTCTCCGGACTTCGCGTTCATTAGGGTTGAACGCAGCTGTGCCAGACTTCTCATTCATTCCCTATGACTGCGTTTGCCACTCTCACTCCAAACTTGGCTGAAGTCAGAGGCCGACTTTGGAAAGCTCGCAGTCGTCCCATCCTTCACCGTTTCATTTTATCACACCCAAATAATACACTTCCATGGTGCCTTCTCCATATTTGCCCTTACAGTCTGCATCTATAGGATTACGGTTAGGCCTCGCACGGATCGAGTAACACTTTGCATGTTTATTGTTAAGAAAAATAAAGTGAATTGATGTCACCGCACAGGCATGACTTCAACTCTTGCACACTCTGAATCGATATGGGAAATATGCATCGTTAAAAGCCGTGTTGCGTTATGCTCTTTCACGCTATGGCATGCAGTGTTGGGCAGATGGTACTTGTGTCTGTAGCCTCGTGCTTAGGTGTTGGTAACGTTCTTTAATAGTATAATTTAGTTTATTAAATTGCAATACCTTTTAAAAAATACTTTTCAGTAAGTTAATATTTCCATTACATTTTCCTGATATTATAGTGAGCATAGTTACCAGTATTTTTTTAAGCTTAAATCTGGTGTTTTACATTATGAAACGTTTGTAATACTAATTCTTACAGGAATATTTGCTGGGCTGGAACCCAAAAGTAAAGGAACATTTTTTTTTAAACACTGATTCACAACTTAACCAGTATTCTGTGTTTGATTATTTTGTATTCTGCACAAATAGTTTTTCCTCACTAATAACCCAGTTATTAGTCTTTTTTTTTTTCTTTTTCTTTTTTTTTTCCTGGACACTGACAGTAAAACAGAATCTTTGAGTCCAATGTGTGTTGAAAAGAAATCTACATTTGATATGCTTATTCACCAACTAAGACAAAATAAGGAATTGTGGGATTCTGCTCAGAACAGTTTACCTGTTGGGCTTCTCTCCTTTTCTGGATACCGGACTACAATAAAGTAAACATCTTCATTGTGAAACACTTTTCTAATATTTACGCTGTATATAATCTGGATGCTCATCACTGTCAAATGCTCACAGTAGAAAAAAATTCACAGTGTACACATGTGTTGATTTGACCTTTCTTGGATGGCAGCCCCCCCACGAGGTATATATTGTATCTCTTTTCAGCATGACAAAGCTAATCTATTAAGAGCATTTTTGCCATTCTGTACATGAAATATATATGTTATGATTGTTTTCAGCCTGAATTACGACAGCCGTTGCTGTTGGCAGGGTATCGAATGAAATGTCATCTCCGAGCTCTTTTCTTTGAGATGTCAGAGAGTTGAGTATGCGAGTCTAAAGCCTGGATGAAATACTGAAAGCACACATGATTTATAACACGTTAACGTACCTGTTTCAGGAACCTTTTTATAGTGTCTAAATGTACTATAAAATACAGTAAAACATCAAAATATATGTATCACTATTTTCTGAAATTGTTTATTCATTCGCCGAACACTTCCCTCCGACATAACTTACAATGTGAGGTTTAAATGTTGAGCTGCTGAGATTTATTTTCTCATTTTATACAGCTAAGTGATTTTTACTGAAGCGCTTTGCGGTAAATACCTTGATCGAGGGAATTACAGCAGGAGTGGGATTTGAACCCGTGTCCTTCCACCTGTAAGGCAGCAGTTCTATTGTAACTAGAGTCACTACTGCACCATGTATTTGGGAAATACTTGGTTGTCAGCGCCAACCTAAAAAAAGACTTTCGAGAAGTAGTCCGGATAGGTGCTTTTGTCAATAATTCACATTCTACATGCTCATCAAACACGATGCCGTCGGTTGTTTAATTGTTTGTGGCTCCTTGATCCGGAGCGTAACGGTCTGAAATGCGAAGAGCGAGCCCACGGCAGCACATCTAGTCCCGCGCTCATATGCTGATGCGTTTTCAGTTTCCATACACGCTTGTCAACGCTGCAGGGAGGCAACAAAACGATCACTGTCATCGTGAACTTTGGGAAGGAAGGAAGGAAGAAAGGCTTCTCAGAAATCGCTAGGGTTTCTGCAAAAGCATTTTGGATTTTTCCAACTCCTTAGACAAGTCCAGCATATTTGCACTCCCCCCCCCCCCCCCAAATAAACGTCAGACAGTTTTTCTAACAATGCCTCTTTCATCTCAGAGCTGGAGGCCTGGCTATTGTGTACAGTCCCATTACTGTGTTTCCGCTGAGCGGTCGGCCCTTGGCAGCTCTGCTCTGCGCTCTTTTATTAGACAAATAAGGCCACAAGAGTCACACGTTCCGGGCGATCACACAGCTGATGAGTGACAAGTGACACCTCGGTGTGGGGAAGGCAAGTGAGCAAAGAGCAGGGTATGTGCACCTAACACAGGTTACCTTGCAAAGGCAGGGAAAGGCACAACGCGCCCCACTTGAAGAGCTGAACCAGGTCACTCCTTGCCTCTTACTTCTGCTTCACTTCATCATCATCCATGGGAGAAAGCAAGAGAGAGAGAGAAAAAAAAAACATCTACTATGCTCACAGGCAATTTATTTGGAAAATGCATGACCTTTTATTTTGCTCCTTTTACACATTTTCCCCTTTGCATCTTTTGATGTGTGAAACATCATGTATGCGCTGCAAAATTATACATATATACTGTATGTGCATGTACTGTACGTATACATGCATAACACTTTTTCCCAAAAAGAAGTTGGCACGGTGTGTTTTTGTTGCATATCATAATCGTGTCTCTTCTTGCAATGAGTTACTTCTTTCTAGACTTTGTAGGTTTTCATCCATGAATGTCGACAAGACGCGTATATTTCGATAGACGCAAAATCTCACGCTTCGTGCTTTCGCTCGCGGTTCCCGTTTTAACGGGCGTGCGGTGACAAAAGCGTCTCCGTGCGCTCGTTTGCGAGCGTCGTCGCCGCGGTGACCTACTTCGGCACTGAGTGGAATAACGGCTTTTATGCAAATGCTTCCCCTTCTTCCCTGCAGAATAGGCCGAACTCTCATAAAAGCTCTGCTCGAACCTTATTCGGCCGCATTCTGCCGAACGGCGCGTTGCGCGTGTGCGGACAAACGCCGTCACGAGGTTTTGGTCTCCGGTATTGAACGGGCCCGAAATGCCAGCATTCTGTCGAAATAGGCGTTTGTGGAAAAGCGCAGCGTGAGCTTACGCCCCGGCACCGGGACCGATATGCAGGGCTGGCGATTGCTTGGGCTGCACGCCCCTGATCGCCCCCCAACTGGACCGGCCTCCGCTCCTTTGCTCCCAATGTGATTATTAATCTCGCAGTGGGATGTGACCGTCATTTTCACCGGAGTATTTGGGTTCTGCTGAGAGGATCGCTCTCTTGAGGTCACCGTGGCCATATGGCCAGCGCTGAGAGGTTCCCGTTCCCACAGGTCGCTGCAACGACCCACTCACCTGTCCTGCCACAGATTCGCCCCTTAGACTAAGATCAGCAGTAGCGGGAGCCAAGTCCAACGCTGGATTTTCACCCTGAAAGGGAGCTTCGGTTGAGCCAGTGAAACCACACAGCGGATAAATTTCTCGCTCAACCCTGAGGCCCACAACACGCGGGTCCTCAGAGCGACTTTGGTTTTCGTTTTCAGCCCTCCGCTTCTCTCTCCGGCCCCGCTGGTTTAAACCGCCTCAACAAAAACCCTTTTCGCTTTGTGCGTAAACTATAAGTTCTACAATTTAGCCGCTTGACATAGACGCATTTGGCTCAACTAAACCGTAACGCTCGAAAGTCACCGGCAAAGCAGGCGTGGTAGCGTTGGACACGTTGGACACGTTGGACGAAGCGTGGCAGCGGCGCACTGTGTAGCGAGCGAGTGCGAGTAGGAACCCCAGCCGCTTGGCGTGCCGCTTGGCCTGCTGGGAAATGGGACTGTGCGAGTGACTGATCCTGGGCGGGATTGAGAGAGACACCCGTCTTCTCTCCCCGCTGCGAGAGGGGCCGAGTGAGTGACAGGGTTTGAGCAGGACTGCGACACACACCGTGTACCGTGTCTGCTGAACAAATGTGCTCAGGTGAAGCGCCACATCCGTCTTGATCTTCCCACGCAACCCCGTCTGCTGTGCCGGGCTCCGGCCAGTCAAAAGTTTGAGTACTTCCGGCCAACCTGAGCCACTCTGTTATGGGACAAACTGGACAGGATGATGAAAGCAAAGCGACCCCGAACCCATCGGTGTCCTTCACCTCCGGAAGTGATGCAGAAGAGCTGGGAACACATGCGGCCCCCATTCCTGATCCAACTTGTCAACCTAATGCCCGACTGGAAAATCTCAGTTTCTTCACCGCCATTGCATCTCGCTGTTCTCTTTCCATTTTTAATCCCCCCCCCCCCCCCCAAAAAAAAAACTGCTGAAACTCATAATCTGCCCACCTTGAAACCTCTGTTTTTGAAGCATAGACCGTATTCCTCTTCAGAATGTCACAACATTTGTGAAACTTGAGAAGTCCCCATTATTTCCTCTAAGGCAACATCTCGCCCCAAGACAACTCTTTGCGTGCGTCGAGCAGGAGGTAAAGCTGCACCGTGGTGTTCACACAGCTGTCTGCTCTCCAGGCTCGGCGCTGTGCGGTCCCGTGGGCTGTCTTGAGGCTCGATGTCTCGGAGGCGAGAGGGGGGTGATGTTGTAGCGCAACGCAAACAGACCCCTCTGTTGACTCGCGGGTAGGAAGTCTGGGGCTTTGTGGACTCGCAGCCATCGGGGCTTTGATGTGAAAACAGCTGACAGGAGGAATTCGAGACAAATGACTCAGCGGATATATCATTTTCTCTGTCCCTGTGAGCTGCTGCGTTCTTGCCGCTCAAGGTAAATTCCCATCGAGCGTTTCAGCAAACGTTACGGAGCTGACGTCTCCACCGGAGTTCCAGAGCTGACACGTATTCTTTTTTATTCTTCTTTTGGGAGAGCGCCCACGCCAGGTCCACGCCTTCATTTCTGGACCGCATTCCATCTGAACGCACTCTGTGCGACGTGAGTGTGATCAGAAGCAAGGCAGAGCAAAGATATAACATTTGAACTCAGAGGAGATACATACAAGTGTTGGGAGAGGAATATTAGGCTCCCTTCAGTGGTGGGGGGACTCATCCATCTCTTGGTGGGGCTGCTGATGATGTCAGGGTGGGTGCAGTCACTGCAGTCCCTCCTAGCTTGGGAACCTGTTAAATTCGAATACTCATCTAAAACAGCTTTGAAATCAATATCACTGTCAGTCTTAAACACACACGATGCTGTTGAAAATTCCATGAACAAGGGTACTCACTCACTGTTCTTACCTGCTTGTCCAAGTCAGGGTCACGGTGGTCCAGAGCCTATCCTGGAAACAAGGGGTGCAGCCTGGACAGGATGCCAGTCTATCACAGTGTAGCCACACATATTCATTTGGTCATTCACATACACACATACACACACAAAAGGCAATTTTAGAGTCACCCCATTAGCTCAAACTGACAACTCACTCATTTACCTACCTCCTCGGCTAAGAGTCTGGAGTGATGATTGACTCAAGTCTATCTTTCTCTCAGCACATCGAAGCCACAACCCGGTCCTGCAGATACATTCTGCATAACATCCACAGGATCCGTGCTTACCTCACGACTGACTCTGCCCAACTGTTTGTCCAGGCCATGGTGATACCCCGTTTAGACTACTGCAACTCTCTCCTGTGTGGCCTTCCTGCTACTGCCATCAAACCTCTGCAGCTGATACAGAACACTGCTGCCCGAGTTGCATTTGACTTGCCAAAGCGTTCCCATGTATCTCCTCTACTTGTTTCTCTGAATTGGCTTCCTATAGCTGCCGGGATTAAATTTAAGACCCTGTTTATGACCTGCAAATGCATCAGTAGAACTGCTTCCAGCTATTTACAAGACTTGATCATTCACTACACGCCAACCAGACTGCTTCGCTCTTCCATGTCTGCCCGCTTGGTGGTCCCACGCACGAAAGGTAAAGCACGGAGGTTCTCGGTTCTGGCTTCGTTGTGGTGGAACGAGCTCCCCCTCTCACTCAGAACTGCTGAATCTCTGTCCACTTTTAAAAGGGTCTGAAAACTCACCTCTTCCGGACTCACTTTGCCCATGATCTCTTAAGCTCATGCAAGGTATAAATGTTCATGCCTGTAAAGTATACATGTTCATGATGATGCTCAGATCAGTCCTTTACAGAGCCACTCCTGCAATGTAACATAAATGTTTATATGTATTTCAAAAGAAGGTGAATAAAAGATGATTGGCGATATTCTGGTAAGGTTTTATGCAACTACTTGTGTGATGAAGGTCGGTGCATATAGTGAAGGAAACAAACTAACTGTACTTAAGAGTCACACATCTGCAGCTTTGTCTCTTTCTACTAAGGTAATGCACAATTGTATTTTCTATGAGATGTACGTTGCTTTGGAGAAAAGCATCTGCTCAATGAATAATGTAAATGTAGCTTGAAACATATGCCTTTGGACTGTCGGAGGAAACCAATGCAACAAGTGGACAACATGCAAAACTGCACACAAATTTCCCAAAGCTGTTGCATGGGTTCTGGAGGATCCCAACGGTGTTCTAGAGAACATCTAAGGCTGTATAGCATTGTGGGTATAATGATGTGGATCCATAAAAGAGGGCAGTTTCAATTTCATTATTTACATTTACATTGAAATTTAAATGATTTAGTAGGTGTATCTGTAACAAATAATATACAATTATGAAGAAGACAGATCCAGAGGGGAGAAGTGTAAGAAATCATTGTGTTTCCAGACGCTTCTTGAATGCTGAGAGGAATTCAACAGTTCTGAAAGAGAGAGGACAATTATTCCACCACACTGGAAGCAAAACCTATAAGCTTTGGGCTTTTGATTTTAGATTTTATTCTTATAGAGCGTTCTTCAGCATGGAATGCGGAACAAGGTAAATGAAGATCGTCCAAAATTTGAGTTATGACATGAAAAATAGAGTAAGCCAGCTGGCAACAGAGGAGAGGAAAAAAAAAAAAAAAAACTCCCAATCAGAAGCAAAGGGAGAAAAATTAAACTGATCGGGGGCTTACAAGTACCAGTGGCTGCCCACTCCTCCTGAGCATTCTACTGTGGGGAAAGAGGACCTGTGTGGATATGTCTGGTAGTTAAAATGGGCAGTACAGCCATCAAGGCTGAGCTACAATGCAAACAGGATTGACCAGTTCCAAAGTTTCCCTCTGCTCAGAGTAGAGAGAGTCGCAACATTCTTCTGCACTGTCCCCGTTTAACTGCATTCCTCATCAAGAAAACATGTACGGATACTTCAGTGCAGAAAGGAGCAACTCCCATAATCCATAAAATGCTGCTGTGGTGACACAGAAAGGCACCTGAGAACACGAGACACTGAGCAGCGTTCTAGGAAAGAGACATCTCCAAGGCCAGACGTCGTCCTGCTGATTGAAGTGTCTACATAGGTCACCTGGGAGAAAAATATGGTGTACAGTGTGTTGGGTATCACAAGCAGCCAAAGGAGGAAGGGTGTCTGGTGCTGAAAGACCTGAAACACTCAGTGGCAACAGGTTACATCACTGATGATGCATCCAGTGAATGAAAAAACATGTATTGCACCTTGAAGAGCCATGCAGCTCTGAAACATGCCTTAACCATTTGGCTTTAGAGAAGTGGAATTGAGGGGGCCTACGGGCACATCGCTAAGTATTACCTTTACTTGGCTGAATATAGTCTGCTTCTGAATGTTTGAAATTTTACTACTTGATATAATGAGCAGGGGTGCAGGGGTGTAGTGGTGCAGCGGGCTTGACTGGGCCCCGCTCTCCAGCAGGTCTGGGGTTCGAGTCCTGCTTGGGGTGCCTTGCGGCGGACTAGCATCCCATACAGGGTGCGTCCCCTCCCGCTTCAACCTTGCACCATGTGTTCCTGGGATAAGCTCTGGCTCACCACAACCCCACATGGGACAAGCGGTTGTAGACTTTGTTTGGTTAAAATGAGCTGTGGACATCTTGATCAGGACATAATTGTACGTGATTGTTTTTAAAAAATAAAGATTGGGTTAAAATACAACAACATGAACAGTAATAAAAATAGTAGTAATAACACACACGCCATCTGAAACCGCTTGTCCCATATGGGGTCATGGGGAGCTGGAACCTAACCCGGCAACCCAGGGCGTAAGGCTGGAGGGGGAGGGGACACACCCAGGAGGGGACGCCAGTCCATCGCAAGGCACCCCAAGCGGGACTCGAACCCCAGACCCACCGGAGAGCAGGACCCGGTCCAACCCACTGCACCACCGCGCCCCCTGTAGTAATAATAATATAACAGTATCGTACAAGTGTGATTTCTGTTAGACAGCCGTTATAAGGCTAAATGGACCACACAAGTATACATGTGATTATATATCATGTATTTCCCCTTCACATAACAGAGGCTGAATGCGCTGGAAACGACAGCAATCATAATGCTCTCTTTGATGGTGTGTATAGTTCAGTTACAAAAGTAACAAGGCGTTTTGTCTTATCTCTCGGGTGGTTCTTAACCCCACAGTGCGACTGCAAAATAGAAAAGCTCGTTGCTTCTGAACATTTCGGCCAGCGACAGACACGTGAGCTTCGCATTTGGTTGCGGTAGCAACACCCCGTGGGGCTAATTGACGCATTCCAGAGAATTATATACGGCTCACTTCAGCTGATGACTTTGGGTCATCTTTTATTTTTGACCACACAGTCAATGCCCATGTGGGACAGGGAAGCATGTCCTGAAATTTGGAATCTTGACTAATCACTTCTATTGTAACATAATATAAAAGCAGATTATATTTAATTAGGTTTTCTTTTAGAGCATAAGAGTGTATGAAATAGGGGTGCGGTGGTACAATGGGTTGAAACCGGGTCCTGCTCTCCGGTGGGTCTGGGTTCGAGTCCTGCTTGGGGGGGCCTTGTGACGGACTGGTGTCCTGTCCTGTCCTGTCCTGTATGTGTCCCCTCCCCCTCCGGCCTTACGCCCTGTGTTGCTGGGTTAGGCTCCGGCTCTCCATGACCCCGTATGGGACAAGCGGTTCAGATGATGTGATGTGAGTATACGAAGTCCCTGCAGTTGTGCCAACGACACACATCCTCTCAAAAATGCCATTATAGACCCTTGGCAGACCTGATTTTGCGTTCCCAGAACATAATTAAATTCAAACGCTTGTTAGTGAAGGCTTTTCCAGTAATGGTAAAGTACTGATAAGGTGTACGTGTCACTTCGGCAAAGCGATACACGTTATTTCTGCGTAATACTACTGTGGTAGACATGATCCAGTCAAGCAGCGCTCCTTAAATACGGCATCGAAAGTCACCTTATTTGAAGTCATAGCAGCAGTTTTACATTTTACGTCATTTATTGACAGACAAGGACACGTTTGTAAGTAGAAACATTACACGATGCAAATAACTGCTATAAACTGTATATTAAGCAACTACTGAAGCACAAAAAAGGTTAAAGGGGCAAGTAAGCCAGTAATCATCAAAAAAAAAAATTAAGTAAATATTATTCTGTCTAAGTAATGAGATCACACACACTACACAGAGCTACAAAAAAATGTAAATATTTTAAATCTGTGAGTGAACCAATATTTTAATAATAGAGAATGTTCTTTATTTTGTGGATGTGAGACTACCCTCTAGCGGTGACAACTTCTGTTTTCGCACACCGTCCTGGCAGGGTGGCGGGGTGAGAAGTGCTACTGCTGCCTCACAGCGCTTGAGCTGTTCTGCTGTAGGTTTGAATCATCTTAGCTCAGCTCAGTCTGTGTGGAGTTTACATGTTCTCCCCATGTGTGCGCTGGGTTCCTCTGGGTGCTCTGGTTTCCTCCCACAATCCAAAAACATGCAGTTCAGGTGGATTGGTGACGTGAACTCGGCCATGGTGTCTGTGGATACCCCTCAATAGACTGGTGTCCCATCCAGGGTGTCTCCCCCCATCTCAACGTCAGCGTTGTGCTCAGTGATCCTGGGATCAGCTTTGGACCTCCCTGACCAGGACAACCGGTTAATAAAAACGGAAGGATACCACCATCATTCCTTTGTCAGGGAAAAATGTAACCATGCACTACACATACAGTAATATTTCCCTGTAACTGGAGATATGGAAGAATGTTTGCGCAGCTTAGACACCTCGCTGCTGCTCAGCTGTAGAACCTTCCACAAATAAGTGAACTAAACGGTTTGTAGTTTGTTGCTTTTTCTTCACGTTTTCATGAGGAGCGCAACCAACTCAGGTCGCTAGAGACCACAGAAAAACGGTCTCCGAAAAGGACTAACAACATGAACAGAATCGCTTATTAAGAACGACCAGGCGCCTGTGGCTTCCGGCAGAGAACTGCAAGTCTGCCATGACAAAATCACTTTGCCAAAAGTGATTACTATCTCTGAAGTGTATTTATATAACAATATTGTGATAAGCCTGTGTGGTTCAATAGGCATCCCCTCCCCATCCTACATGATGCACTGGAAATAATGCAGAATTTCATTTCTGGCAAGAATGAATACTTTACATAATAACAGATTCACGCGAGATTAGGACTACTAGACGTTTCAAACGCTTACCACGCATAAGCACTTAATTCGTGTCTATATTCATACATATACGGTACGCAGCCAATGTACAGGACACACATGTAAATACTGAATAAAACCCACTCGATACAGCGCTGTGCTGGAGAGCACTTGTGACAGCTGAACGTTTTGCACATCTGAAAGCATGAACACAGAAGCGGGCCGCCCATGTGCCGCTTCGCTAATGAGATCTACGCATAATGAGCTCCGCTAAATCCACTCAGCCGGAGCACTTGTGGGCTTTTACTAAAGAGAAAGCGAAGGTGGCATTATCATTTCAAGGTTTATTCGGGAATGGCATCGCCGCTTGCCTAATCCAGCTCGAGCAAAGCCTCCTGTCAGAGAACGGGGTGAGACGAGGAGTCGGATCTCTTTTACAATGCAAATTCCCCCTCGTAATTGGCCCAGGTCTGGCGTTACGTAACGGAGACTCGCAGATTAGCTCCACAGAAAGAGACGGCGAGGTTAAAGGTGAGATATTTGCCTTTGATTAGGCTTTCATAACGACTTGTAACATTTAAGGAGGAATGTTTACTCCCAGTCGCGCGCTCTCGGAGCCGAGGTACTACCTTTCTTTGACCCGCTCAAGGGAAAATAACTTGCAGCAGAGTTTAGGAAAGTGAAAAAGGAAAAGTGATACAGTTTACAGCGACATCATTTCTCGCTTTGTCCTAAATGGCCTCACTTTACGATGTCCGTGATGATTGATTGATCGAATTTTTTAAGAGTATATTTACGAGTCGATGGACTGGCATCCCATCCAGGGTGTTCCCCTCTCAACCTTTGCACACAATCCTTCCAGGATAGGCTCTGGTTCACAGGGACCCTGCCTAGGACAAGGGCTTATTAAAATAGGACATTTATAAGTGTGATTAAGTTTAGCTGAAACTTTTCTCCAAAGTAACTTAAAATACTCTGGGGATTAGAGCTGTTGCCTTTGGACCCAAAAGTCACAGGTTCAATCTCCATTTAAAGGTAAATAATTGTAGGAAGACTAACATTGTAAGTTGCTCTGGAGAAAAATGCCAGCTAAATGAATAAATGTACAATGATTTACCCATTCATAGAGCTGGGTAATTTAGGGTAAGTACCTTGCTCAAGGGTAACACAACAGGAGGTGGGAATCAAATCTGCAACATCTGGATCCAAAGGCAGTAACTCTAACCGCTGTGCTACCAGCTGTCCCTATTACAGTGGCAATTATAATTATAACTGTACATAACATGGAAAACTACACATGCAATCTACTTTTTAACTAGATAAAAGTTCTTAGACCACTAAAGGTTAAGTAGTTGATGCAGTTTGAGAGGCTGCTTAGTAGAAAGATCAGTGCATTATTATTGCCATCATAAAGTAGTTTTCAGATGACTGCATTATCCAGGATGACTTACACTGGTGGAAAACATTGTAATGATTTAAGAAATTATACAGCAGGGTATTTTTTTGTATTGATTTACTGCCTTGATCTAGGGTTCTGCAGCAGGACTGGGATTCAAAGCTGGGGCTCTCTCATTTTGAGGTGTACTGGCCACATTATCAATGCCCATATTAGCGGTGAAGGGATTGCACCTGGCCATGTGGACCAACTGTTGACCCCACCCCATCCCACCCCCCATTAGGACATCACACTCTAGGGAGGTAACGGAGGTGAAAATTGAAGAAGAGATGGGATGCTCAGAAGAGCTAAAGTGAGGCGAAAGAGGTCTTGTTGCTATTTATGCTGTCAGAATAGAGCAGTGAGGACTGCTCTGATTGGTCACATAGGGGCAGCCTGAAACATTCAAACATTTGGGATAATAACTGTATTTTTAGTACTACAGCTTCCTAAATCAGTGCTCTTTAGGGCACTTAGAGTGTACTTTCCTGCTCACCGCATCCTGAGCTCCTCGTGCTTAGCAAGGCCAGCCTAAGAGCATTATGGGTAATACCTCAGCTTTTACTAATTTTGTCTTGCAAAGACACATTAATACATCCTTAAAGGAGGGAAAGTGGACACGTTTCTGTGACTTCTGTTCTGTGGGGAGAAAAAGAGTGGTGGTTTGAAGAAATCTCTGTTGCTCACCTCCAACTATATGTTTCCACATTCTTACATTTACATTTACATTTATTCATTCAGAAGACGTTTTCCTCCAAAACGATGCACATCTCAGAGAATAACATTTGTGCATTACATTAGGAGAAGGAGAAACATAGATGTAGACGTGTGAGTCTAACCTACAGTTAGTTTCTTTCATATGGACCAAGGTTCATCACACGAGCAGCTGCATAAAACTTTATCCGAATATCCAAGATTCCAAATCACCTTCCAAGTAATTTTTTTTTTTCTAGTTATACATATAAACATTTTTGGTACATTACAGGAGTAGCTGCGTAAAAGTTTATCCAGGGATGATTCTTGAAGTTATAGTGCATGAACATTTACGCCTTGCATGAACTTAAGAGATCATGGGAAAAGTGAGTCCGGAAGAGGTGAGTTTTCAGTCCCTTTTTAAATGTGGACAGAGATTCAGCAGTTCTGAGTGAGAGGGGGAGCTCGTTCCACCACAACGGATCCAGAACCGAGAACCTCCGTGCTTTACCTTTCGTGCGTGGGACCACCAAGCGGGCAGACATGGAAGAGCGAAGCAGTCTGGTTGGCGTGTAGTGAATGATCAAGTCTTGTAAATAGCTGGGAGCAGTAGAGGAGATACGTGCAAACGCTTCAACAAGTCAAACACAACTCAGGCAGCAGCATTCTGTATCAACTGCAGAGGTTTGATGGGAGTAGCAGGAAGGTCAGACAGGAAAGAGCTGCAGTTGTCCAGACGGGATTTACATGTACATTTATTCATTTAGTTCACGCTTTTTCCAAAGCGACTTACAATGTTAAGATACTTATAATTATTTACCCGTTTATAGAACTGGGCAATTTTTAAGCCTAATGGTACAACTGATGTGCTGTAATCCTTGAAAAAAGTTGTAAAAGAAGGGAGATGCAGCTGTGGAAGAGAAAATGTAAGTCCCTCTAGTGCACCTCCTTGAAGAGCCTGGGCGGTGGCAAATGCCGCTGCATCACTTTCTCGAGAAAAGGAATCCCTTAGCAAGGCAGAGTCACGGACTCAGGGCCGAGTAGAGCTCAGTTCCCTCGCAGGACTGAATCGATCTACAGCCAGAGTTCCAACGCAGAGCTGGTCAAGGGCTCCTACAGTGCCAGTGGCTCACCTCAACATCATGGAAAGGCCTGAGTAATGATACGAAGGGGGATGATGGATTAGGTTCACATTGTGAAATTAATGGTTATGACTTATGTGTAGGTGTTTCCAGTGAGAGCTGAAAATTGTAAAAATAAAGGATTGATGCACGAACTTTACATTTATTTATTTAGCAGATGCTTTTCTCCAAAGCAACATCCAAATGAACTCTATGCGGTGTTATCAGCCCACACACCTTATTCATCAAGGTGACTTACACTGTTAGATACACTATGTCACTCATCCATACATCAGTGGAACACACTCTCTCTGTCACTCACACCCTATAGGGGAACCTGAAAAGCATGTCTTTGGACTGTGCGAGGAACCAGAGCACCCGGAGGAACCCCATGCAGACACAGGGAGAATATGTGAAGTCCACACAGACTGAGTGGGGATCAAACCCACGTTCTCTCACACCACCCAGGCACTGTGAGACAGCAGTGCTACTTGGAGCAGAATGAAGTCAAAGATTATAATAGTGAGCATCTTATCGAAGCATAATGTTTGATTGTCATCTCTTAGCTTTTCATCGGTATATCAATATGTTCCATCATTCCCAGTAGCTCTGTTGACTGGCTCAGCTGTTCGCTGTCTGGTAGTTGAGTACTACTTTAGATCTGATCAGCATTTCATTGTTGTCTCTGCTTTCCCTGGTGACCTTATTTCCTCATATGAACTTTATGGGCTGTCGTATTTATACAAAACCAGTGATATATGCGCTATTTATTCTAATGGGCAGTTTTGAAAGGAAAGAACAAGAAATTTTACGTGATTGCCATTCTATGAGGCATTCTGTAAGCCATTTTAACTGTATTGCAATTGTTATTTATTTATTATTTTATTAACTTCAGTTACAACAACTTAGAGAGATAATTGGTACACAGAGAAAATGGGACCAAGTATGTACAGATGCAAAAGGGGGTGCGGGGGTGCGGTGGTGCAGTGGGTTGGGCCGCAGTCCTGCTGTCCGGTGGGTCTGGGGTTCGAGTCCCGCTTGGGGTGCCTTGCGACGGACTGGCGTCCCGTCCTGGGTGTGTCCCCTCCCCCTCCGGCCTTACGCCCTGTGTTGCCGGGTTGGGCTCCGTGACCCCGTATGGGACGAGCGGTTCTGAAAATGTGTGTGTATGTACAGATGCTAGTAATACATCAGAAGCAAAAGGTGGTCATGTAGCGGTACCAAGTTTCAAAAAGCTGGCCAGGTCTTACATAAATCACTGCAATTATATTGTAGATGAAATGTCTGCATGTGTAGTGTCAGTATGTCATATACTTGAATGAACCACATATCTGCGAACAGTTTTTGGTGTCAACCACAACAATAAAATACATTGTACATTTACATAGTTTCTGCATCTTACATTTTCATGCCAAATATGCCAGAATAATCAAAGCATGTATGGTATGTTCACAAAAAACATCATTTGGCAGGGAAGTGGAAGGACATACACTTTTTTTTTTCCATCTCAAAATGGTGATGTAGCTGTGCAAAGCATTTCCAAAGAGGGCGGTGGATGTATTCGTCTGTGATTTGAGGAGCTAATCTGTAAATGATCCTCTACCAGCGTACAAGAGGACACTGTTTGTAAAGCAAAGGAAATTCTCTCTCGAGCCCCATATTCAGTCTGCTCCACGTCCTGCTGGGAAGCATGCCTCCCTTTCCCCATTGCCCTCACCGTATTCAGAGCCCATCGTTGGGCCCCTAATGGCTTCCCTGCCACCAAACAGCTTGGAGATGAGAGATAAGTGCAGGTCCGCCTCCCAGAGCACTATTGTGCTAGGACCCACTGTTCCACAAGATGCTCAGACAAACCTCACTGAGCCCCTCCTCTCCACAAGAATGCATCTATTTATAGCCCCCAACCTCTGGAATAAGGCCCATGATGGCCAGCTAGGATGGAGATATTCATTCAACAGCAAACGGGATTGCTGTTCTCCTAGGGTGATACATGGAGCAATAGATAGAGCTTCTGTATGTTTCTTCGTGTGGTTCCCTTAGTCCCAGAAATGTATACATGAATGATGTTTCACAGTGTTTTTGAAGGAACAGTGGTAAACACAATTACTAACAGTATATAGGCAACATGCGGAGGATGAGAGTCACTGTGCGTGATGGGATGGGGTTTGCACTGAGTCCGTCTTTGGGCTGCTTCCTCCAGGAAATCCACCCTAACTCCCAGGACCGAGCCAGCCTTCCTGACTAGTTTATATCATCTGCTGTAGAAATGCAATTGCCCCAGCATGCAACTCGCATAGAAGACCGAACCTGCTACAGCAGAGTTGCAACACAACATCTGCTACAGTAACCTGCATCTCCATTTCCTGCATCTCCAAAATGACCTGAGCCTCAGAAAATAAGTGCAACTCTGGCTCTACTACAGATCCTCAGTGTTGTTAGATCAACCCCAGCCTGTTGTCGAAGTGCATCTCCAGGTATTTGTTCACACACACACCTACATCCACTTCCCCTCCTCTCCATCAATGGTCAGTGAACACAATGGGTCTTTGGATTCCTGATGTCCACCACCATCTGTTTTCTCTTGTTAATACTGAGCTGAAGTTAGTTCCTGACTATGGCTATATCATCTCAGAACTCCTGTAGATGACATGACTGAGTGTTGTGTCTTATGGTCTAGCAACACTGAGGATCTGTAGTAGAGCCTGAGTTGCACTCATTTTTTTGAGGTTCAGGTCATTTTGGTGATGCAGGAGATGAAAATGCAGGTTGCTTTAGCAGATGTCCCTTCAGGGACCCCCGTGCTGCTTACAGCCATGTCTCATGCTACATGTGCACAAATGGTGAGCTACTAATCAGGTATCCCATAATCCAGGCCACAATGGTTGCATTTTCCTGTATTGACCAAAGCTTCTCACCCAAAATCACTGGAGAAGTCAAAAGACATAACCCTCACAGGACTGGAAGTAGTCTCTCTTCAGCCATAGATAAGGAATTTAAATGTTGATTGCAATTAATTACCCATTTAAACAATCAGTCATTTTTACTGGGGGAATTCAGAGTAAATATCTTGTTCAAGAGTACTGTAGCTGGAGGTGGGCTTCAATCCTGCGAGCTCAGGGTTCCAGAGGTGGCAGCTCTAAGCACCACACCACATACTGCCCTGCTATGGGCTGGCACGTTACTGTCATGAGTACTAGGCACTGTGCCACTGGAACACACTCATTTTACAATATTTTCAAAAGAAGATGTCATTGATGTTTGAAATTGATGCTACAATAGTAATACGTAGGAGTAAATACAATACTGAGATAAAATACGTAATAAGCAGCAAAGTATGTGGATATAATGCATAAAAAAAGGAGCAAAATAAGGAGCAACTTCATTCATAAAAACACGTTTTAAAAGGAGCAGCTACGCAAGGAGTCCGTGACCTCACAACCAGGTGCGGTAGAAGACCTTTTCCATGCTTGGAGCTGTTTTCACACGCCGTGCTTTTCCTAAGGGCAGCCACTCTGCATCTCCTCCACAGCCCGATCGCCATCCTCGTGAGTGAGCCTGGCACATTCCTCACCGCTGCTCTCCGCTAAAGGGCAGCTTGCCACCGGATACAAATGAATAAGTTATGGAAGACGTCTGGAAGCAGAGCATTGCTGGTGGGAAGAGCTTGGCGGAGCTGTCTGTTGGGATATCTGTAAAAGCGAACGTTCTCCAAGGTTACTGCAGGGCTGCAGGCACCTCTGACTAATGATTGGCTTTTCCAGGCCCCTCCCCTCTCCACCGTAGGGTAGAACTAGTGTGAAAAACTTGACATTCGCGTCCCCTGAGCGTGGCAGGATATTGGATGGGACGTGAGCGGAGGGACGTGCGGCAAGCTCCTCTGCCCTGGCACTCTTTGCAGCCCCTCCACCCACACACACGCATTCTGCCAGGGGAGATGGCGGAAGCATACGGACCTGCTGCCTGCTTGGGCTGACTGTGAGCCAAAGGATTCCCAGGATGACAAACGAGCGAAATGCTCATAGGCCTCTCAGAAACCCGTCCGTCAAGGAATCCAGGCGGAAAATTATCTCATTTTCTTTGGTATTCCTATTCAGCGCGGTGTAACAAATGACACTGAGCCTGATACCATCTCCGACTTAATTTATGGCCTTTTCAGCTGAGAAAGACTGCTTTACCCACATCAGTTTGTTTTTGTGTTCGAAAGAATCTGCGGTGCAAGGGCTTGAGAGCAGGTGTTCATTCTGGCTCTATTTCAATGAAAAAGAGGGAGCGGTGAGGTTAGAAAACCAATTGCCATCTCGGGAGGAGCCTGAAGATACCGAGAAAGTGGACACGGCTAAAATTGTCTGGACTGTAGAGTGGGAAGAGCCCACGAGGTGGAGCTGTGCAGTTGTTATGCGAACGCTCATGGCTGGATGCAGACAAAAGCCCTGGACCCCTGTCAGGAAACGCTGAGGGGGGCCTCCAGTCCTGGCAGGGCCTGTACCTCCCACCCACTATAGCAAGGAGAGAGTCAAGGATATTCAATGAAGGACAGAGCAAACACTTCCCCTCTTTAGAACGATCTTCAGACTTCGCCAAAACATTTAGAATTAGCTGACACGTTTCTCCAAAGGGACTTACAACTTTGATCTGTTTATAATTACTTACCAGTTTATACAGCTGGGGAATTTTACTCGCACAATTTAGGGTAAGTACCTTGCTCAAGCATATAACAGCCACCACTGAGATTCAAATGCGTGACCTTTGGGTCCAAAGGCCAGAGTGCTAACCACTACACTACCAGCTGTCCTACACATTTTATTCTAGAGATCAAGATCTCTGGGTGTGAGCAGATCTAAACACCCACTCATCCACCCTGGTGAATTAGAATAAAACTGTCACATGAAATGACAACTCCCTCCGAGATGTAACTTCAAAACATAAAAGATTATACGAATAAGTTAATCATTTTATACCTATCTATATACCCATCCATCATTAACAACCGCTTGTCCTGAGGAGGGTCGCAGCAAGCCGGGGCCTAGGCCAGCAGCGCAGGGCGGGGAGGGACACACCCGGGAGGGGATGCCACTCCATCACAAGGCACCCCAAGCAGGCTCAAACCCCAGATGCACCACACAGCAGGTAGCGGATGAACCCGCTCTACCACCACATCCCCTTCTATGTAACATATACATATTTTAAACACTTTTTGAATCTTGAGACTTAATGAGACAGAGTGAAAGCTAGTGGTAATTTAAATGGCTATACGAGACATCTGCGCGGACAGGACAACACCGAATTCACTGACCTTCGCCCCAATTAATCTGCTGGCACTTCGTGTCTAGCAGGCTGGCTAGATATACCAGAAACATGATAAGTTATTACTATTTTTTCTGTCATACACGCAAATGAATTTAAAGCTCTTCATAATTCCTGTGAGGTTCCGGGATCCATAAAGTGTTGAATGAGATGTATGGAGGTAGGTTGGCGGTTGGAGTGATGGACGTTATGGTGAGTGAGGAGGGCAGCAGCTCCCTGGAGAAGAGTCACCTCCAGTCTGTTTGGCAGAGACGTATAGTTTTAAGCAAAGTACACAGATTTCTGCTGGTATTTCCTGAGGAAAACCAGGTTAGAAGCATTTCTGGATGTAGCAGCAGCTCATTTTTGGGGGAACTGTACATGCAAGGTTTAGGCTACAATAGAACTTAAATTACCATGGTATCCATTGCCTCAAGAAGTTGTGTGAAAAAACAAAAGCCTCTGGAACTGTGTTGATTTCTGAGAATGTACCCAGAGACAGTGCTGCAGCAACTCAGTTTAGTTTCCCAGAACGACGGGAAACACCAGCTACTCCATTTCAATGACGACGTATATTGACTTCACCTTCCGCACCTTCACCTTCAGCTCAACACAATACAATTAAATTGCTCCATTACAGAAAGTCCTGCTTTCTAAACAAGACATGATGTTGACTCGACCATGATTTTATCATCACTCCTTTTTGAGAATGGCTTCCTATCTTATATTGCAGATTGCTTCAACCCAAGACCCAACTAACAATATTTGAACATGAAGGTTTGAGGAACACATTGTGTTGTTGGAAGGTAAGAGGATTATACCCTACAAAGGTGTCCTAGGAGTAATTTACACTGTCCTTCACATCCTATATCTAGACAACCATAAAATCAATATGTTTTCAAAGGAGAAGGAACATTTTGTGCAAGGATGGTATGCTGAAGAAGGAGGTTTGATGACAAGCCAAAGGAGACTCTTCGGGGTTATTTTTCATCAAATAGGTCACAAAATGCAAACGGTGAGACTATGATTCCATCGCTGACTTGCTTCATGTGAGAAGAAATGCTGTGAATGACCGACATTATTTTTTTCCCATAGTAAATATTCTCAGGAAGTAATTTTAGGAATTACTGTTCAGCCCACAAGCTCAGACATTTAGGATACTTGTTTGTTTCCACCAGTACTTATTATTTTATTGCACTCCAAGCTGGGTTTTGTGGGGCACTGTTCCTGGATTTAAAAGTTTGGAAAATATAGAAGAAGAGAAGAAGAGATGAGAAGCATGATACTTTGTGCACATCCTGTCCCGTTGTCACATTGTCCTCTGACCAGCTTAAACACTCTCAAATGAACTGTTTTCAAATATAGCGCAGGTCAAGAGAAGTACTCTTACTGTGGATAGTTCATTGTGGATTGATCAAGACTCTGAGGGTAATGGTTTGTAGGTAGTCTTTGGAGTATCACCATCAGACCATATTAATGGAGATGTGTCACAGTACTGGTAATGGAGCTCTCTTTTGCAGCAAGAAAAAATGACACAGCTTTCATGGGTGATTGGCTCAAATATATGATCCCGAAGAGTAGAAAGAAAAATCGCAATGAAGGAACAACTGGTGGGAAATGAGATGATGAAATATGAATTTGCAGAGTGCAAGGCAAACGTTCTGATAAATACAGCCTCGTCTGAGACTGTATTTTCAGTCATGATTCTGCCATTATAGTTCAAGTTACTTTTCCCAGATTTGTGTTAGGTAGGGTTTTTAAAACTTTAATTAAAAAGTGATGACCGCAACAGTTACGCTATGCAGGCAGTCTTAGTCATCATTTAACTGAACCTTTTACCTCCAAAACAACTTACCATGTTAGTGAAGTACTTTTACAACAGGATTTCTTACCGCATTATTCTCACTGGAACAATTCATGGCAAGCATCTTAATCAAGAGTACTAATCCTGGAGGGGAGATCTGAGTCAAGAAAGTAGTAGTCTTATCCACTACTCTACCTGCTGTCCCTAAGCACAAACCCATTGAAAAAATGCTTTGAAACTGAAGCTGACAGTAACTTTCCAGCCCAGAATGACTAGAATCCCTCAGATTGATGCATCTGCTATCATGATTTTCTGTAGTTTTTTTTTATACAACGGCACCAATGGACAGTTTGTACAAACAGTGCCCTCTGTACCTTGACTGCGAAGCCCACTGGAGAATTGCATGGTAAAAAGAGCCATTTTAATGTTTATTTTAGAATATGCTTTGCATAATGAAGAGAGGAATGGAGAGAGCAGAGCACTTCAGCCTGACACCATTCTCCTGTAATATTTCCATTCCTTCTGTATGGTCTGATTAACTGCAATTCAGATGCTTCGCGTAGGTATGAGACCTGACCCAAAGTGGTGGAATCTGTGTCAGGTTCCCTAGGCTCTTACCCTGACTTGGCAGCATGGCAGCCACCCTGGAACAGCTTCTGCTTGGACTCGAACGTGCCGGAAAGCGACTCCACAACCCCCACAAACATACGTTTCAGCTGCTCCTCACCAAATATGTATATTGAACAACTTAAGCCCTAGAGATCTCTATGACACCAGGAGGCTAAATTATATAATGGTCAAAAAAAAGTTGTAGCCACGGCGAGAGCAGTGGCATTGCTGTAACCTTGCAGTTGCTCACCCTCCTTGATAGAAACAAACAGTGAATCACCCAGAGAGGATATTTAAATAAAACGCCACCAGCATATGCAAACCATGCCAGTCCTGAATAGTAGCAAGAGGCAGCACTGATGCTGGGATGTTGCAGTGGTTTAATCTGCACTCTCCACGGTGCAGCTTCTCTGAGCTCAGAAACATTGGCTAAATCCTTTCTCGGATGGTCACTGGCAAAGCCCTGCCAGTGTGGAAGGTGTTCTTTCTGCTGTTTTAAAGTTCACCCCAAATGCACGCTGTTCTGGAGTGAAATTAGATATGTGCCCTGTTCAGAATGAACAGCACACAGATACAATTTACACTGATCTTCTTTCCCACCCCCTTGTTTTTATAAGGATTTTGACACCCATATCCCACACTGGAAGTGGAATTAATTTTATTGCATATTTCCAATAATCTAGTTTCAATTATGTAATTCACTACAGAGATGTATAGTTCTATAGAGTTATCCATTGTGCTTAAGCCTCCCGCTCAATTCAGGAACAGGTAGGGTTTCAACTAGACTAAAGTAAAGAGCCCGATAACATGAAAGACCAAATATAGGAAACCTGCTAATGGGGGATGAGTCTATTCAAAATAATGAAAAATTGAAATATCCTTTTAGTTGGACATTAATCATTTAGTTTTTTTTAATACACAAAAAGAAAAAAAAAGAGGTTTAGTATTGTAATTCAATGGCCTGAAAGTTAGTTTAGAATATTTTCATCCTGAGGCTGTGTTTAAGACAGCTTTACATTTCTGGTGTTCCTGTCTAACAAATATGATCACCTAATGCTGTGTTATATCTTTTAGTCAACTTCATTCCTAGTCATTATCACAAAGTTTACACTTCTCGGAATTTTTAGTCTGCAGACCTCATTAACTGAAATGATACTGCTTATGAGTGTATGAACTCTGAATCTGGTATTGATACTGTTTGCTTTTATTATAGTCTCACCCATTCATGTCCTGTGGGTGGCCAGATTTGACTAGACACATCACAGATGCATTTAAATAAAATGTGTAAAATTCTGAGAAACTAGTGATTATTAATTTTATATGTTCACATACCTAGTCTGAAGAATGTCATGGAATCTTAGGGCAATTAAGTGTAAGAACCCATGTTTTTTTATAAAAGTTGTAAATAAAAAACTTGATAAAAGTTGATAAAAGACTTGACCCCAAGGTTATCTAAAATAAAGCCCAGTCAGTCCTTAGATTCTGTACGGTAAAAAAGAGAAAAAGGAAAAAAACAAAGACTGTATGTATATGATGAGAGTATTTTACTCTACCTGTCCATTAACTTTGAAATTAGGATAACTGTTGCTCTGGTTCCAGGTTGGTATGCTCATTACATCTCTGTAGTGGTGGGAGTCACAGCTGTCAGGAAAATGTATGAACTAATGAGATTATAGAAATAGCTGTCATGATTAGAAAACATGATTCCTTCTTGCCCCTTCATCACATTTTGTATTCAATAAGCAGCTGCACTTACACATAGTGGCATATATGAATCTTAATATTACAGTCTAACCCCTTAGCTACTAGTTCATGGGGTATTTTCAGCATGTGACAACTTATTATTAAGATCTAAATATTGAGCAGATCCCACTGAGCAGGGAAAGTGTTGGTTGTGTTCGTAAAACGGCCATTAGTTGTTTTGTATAACATTGTGGAATGTATGTCTTTTAATTTATGAATGAGCCTAAAATACAGTCAGTTATACAGCTTGCAAGAACTTGTATAATCTGTATGTTTTCTGTGTTCTTACTAACCTTGTATGTCTCAGATATAGAGGAATGGATAAAAACAACTTTTTAATCCACTGGGTATTAATATCAAAAAGAGTACAAAGGCAAAATAGGTTGTTGAGAGCTATCCGTGGTCCTGAGAGACAAGCTTTCATTTAGAGGTCTGCTTCGAAGTGAACTCGCTCTTTGATAGCTCTCTAACGTCTAGAAATAGAAGCAAGTGTCAAATTTAGATGCTAATGAAATCATTTCAATAAGACACAGAGGATACAAATCAGGAACAAAATGTATACTAAGCCTATAATGTACAATTAGTAGATATTTATATATAGAATATCCTTCTATAAAAAATGAGTGAAACATTTTAAGATGCCATGAATACAGACATCTACTAAATTAAGGTTAATAAAAAATACTTCTCATGATTTTCATAATTTTTAAATATTATTTTATATTTTATTATGTTATATAAATAAGGGGTCTGCAGCTGCGCAGCGGGTTTGGCCGAGTCCTGCTCTTTGGTGGGTCTGGGGTTCGAGTCCTGCTTGGGGTGCCTTGTGATGGACTGGTGTCCCATCCTGGGTGTGTTCCATCCAGCCTTGCATTCTGTGTTATTGTGTTCTGTGTTGCGAATAATATATATTATTTATTTATATATAAATCAATATAATACACACACACACACACACAGGCTGAAACCATTCATCCCAAGCAGTGCTGCAGTGAACCAGAGCCTAACCAGGGAACACAGGGCACAGGACTGAAGGGGGAGGGGACACTATGTTAAGGTTTCAGTTATTACAAGCATAGAATTATTTACCCATTTATACACATGAATAATGTTACTGGAGCAATTTAGGGTAAGTGCCTTCTCAAGGATACTACAGCCAGAGGTCGGGATCAAACCTGCAACCTTTACATCAAAAGGCACTTTACTACAGCTACACTATCAGCTGTTCCTACTAGTCCCTCTCTATGCCCTTGCCAGAATGCCACTCTCTTCCCCCTGTGACTGCTTGTTGGCCTCAGGAACAAGAGGGCCAAAATCAAAGGCCACGAATTCTCAGCTATCACTTCAATTGTGTTGGAATTATCTCCCTTTGTCACTCAGAGCTGCTGAATCCCTCTCAGCATTCAGGAAGCATCTCAGAGCACTTTTTTACCAATTCTACACGCCACTACTCATGTAATGCATACTAGTGGTTTGGGGCAAATTGGCTGTATTTTGAGACTCAAGCGTTTGCATCTCTATCCTTCTGTCTATCGGTGAAATGGACTCTGATTTGTATGTAGCTTTGGAATTTGGAAAATGAAGGGATGCGACACTAGGCATGTTTTTAGACAATGTGGTCAAAAATCTAATGAAGTGAGCCCGACCTAGGATAGGAACAAACAATTACATTTCCTAAGTACGAAAACAACGCCGTGTTAGAAGTGGCCAGCCCTAATATGCTAATAAATATGCCTCAGGTTTAACCGCGATAAACTAGGAATGGCTTTCCAAAGGCCAGTAGTCACGGTGAGTAATTGGAAAAGACACCTGAATATATTTACATTTCACCTTTAAAGCAAACAAGGACATTGCATGGCACAGTTACCTACTCTTTCTAACTGGTACTGTAGGGTTAAGGATGGGAGTATTACCATGGTTACACGAAGGCTTCACGGTGCTCTTCTTCTGTTGTTTCCTAAAACAAACAGAAAGAACTAAAAATGGTCAACTAGAGGATTTTAGGGATTTGTTATGGAATAGAAGACAGAGGTGTTTTCTATAAAGAAACTATTGTGGATTTTATATTAATATTGAAACATTTTGTAATTTGCAGGCTCAACCTCTCTGACATCTCCAAGTCTTTGTTGTGATCATACTTTTATTTTGAAGTCCTAGAGGTTTCATTTCTGGAGGCCCTTAGTTGCTTGATTGCCTGCCACGAGAAAGTCATCTCATGTTTTGTCAATCAGACAATTAATCACCTGTCACAAGCCATGCCTAATTTTAGGAGTCATCATTTGACTGTCATCATTTGACTGAAAAGAAAGACCAAAAGGAACGGGGGGAGGGGGGCAGGGAAAAGGGCAAACTCAAAAAAGGTAAAAGGGGCCCTGTGGCATTTTTATGTGGCCTTCTTGCTTTTGTCATCTGTCAAGAATGCTCAGACATCCACATTGTCCATGCAAAATAATTCCCTTTCCTTAGCCTTTCGTTGGCCTTTCATCTCTGCGAACGCACGATTCGGCGAGACGCGCTGTGGTTCCGGCGGTGAGGCTCACGGGTTCCGCGCGCATCGCGGCTGCGGCCCATGCGGAAAGCCTGTTTTCTAATTGATTGGTGTTTCCTTTCTGAGAGACACTTTGCGGTGTAAATATTTTACTCGCCCACATGTACCACGCGCTCCGTGTTGCCTCTGCAGCGCAGATGTGTGTTAAATCCCAGTTCGGACCTGCTGCTTGAAATGTGGACGAGGGACGCTGCCCCGGTGACAGGTGTACAGCGTCCAGCACAATCCACACTACAATTACAACATCTAATGTGAAAAACTATATCAGACTTCGACTCCAAAATTTCCTCCCCAAGCCTGAGTGACTGTGACGCTGACTTAACTGTAGCTATAGCGCTCTGAGACATCCTAATAATTGTACAGAGGCTTGAGAAAAAAACCAAGATCTTTTCAAATGCATAACTTGTTAGTAAAATCTAGCAGAAGCTCTGCCCCCGAGGTTAATATCTGGTAACCTGTTTACTGGGATTGCAGTGTGACGTGACCGGAATACCAAGAGGCGGTTGTGATGTTAATTGCGGCGATACGTGGGAAAACATCTCACTGATAGGCCCCGAGTCTATATGCTTAGCAATTGGCATGGAAGAAGAGTCTGATCATCTGCGCTTTGCCCTCGGCACATTTTTAATACCCACGTTCCGCACGAACCTAGATACTTTCAAAAGAACTCAGATTACGGGCACCAACAGAATTAGGAGTATCCCACGCGCTAACGCATACGCAATGTGGCGCATATATCCCGTTCACATAGAAGCGCATATAATACCAAGAGAAGACGTGGATGAGAATGTTCGGCTTGTTTTTTCTCTTCGGAAAGGACTGGGAGTGATTTGGGAAGCTTCCGTGATAGATTAGCACATCTCCTGGCAGCTGGAAATGAATGTGGCTTTAATTTGATCTGCAGAGAATAACTCGTTGATCAATGGCAGTTTGCGCTGCTGTTAGCTGGGGGAAAGAACAATGTTACTTTGGGGGGAAAACGACCATCATAGACCATCCTGTGTGTTTTTTTTTTTTTTCACAAATGCCTCCCACCCCACCAGGCACTGATGGCAGAGCTTAGTGAGATAAATGGCATGTGTCTGGACAGCTATCTGGGCCAACACTCCAGCCAGGTGAAATAGGATTTTTCATTATCCTGGAATGCCACATATGTCATCTGCTGCTGACAGAGACAGCCCTGATACTGGGGAGACATCACTGCATTAACACTTAAACAAGGCGATAAACCCAGCCCCACTCGGGTGTGAGCTGCATTACCGTAGTGTTTTGTACATTAGACTGTTCAGAATGTCTTTCGCCTTTTTCGGCACCAAATTGCAGCTCTGTTTGACCGTGAGTACTTCTGGCTCTCACTGTAGCCAGATATCTTCACAACGGGGTCTAGTTTGCATGGAACATTTAATGTTCCCACCTTTACAGTCATCAGTGGGGTCTATGTTCCCTGTAGAGGTCCTTCCCTATGATCCATGTGGCAATGCATCTTCTTACGTCTCATTCTATACATAGCATTAACGGTTCAACAGCTGGTTGTGGCATAAGGGAGCCTGACCATGACTCCCCACCCAAAGTGACAGTTTGGAAAATCAAGATACTCTTGAATACTGAGATCCAAGAGTATGGCTGGGGGAGAAAGGAGGAGGGACCTGTGTGAAATTGCATTTTGAATTACAGGTTATGCTAGAAGTATCGAGAGTTTAGTGATCGGTGTGATTGTTTGTAATAACGGAAAATTGTTGTGCCAGACTGTGCTTTATTTCTATTACTGCTCAGTATCTCTCTTTTAGAGAGCAGAAAAGCCGTTTTTCATCGAATTTAGCGTTTGTCTGACTTAAGGCTGTGTTTGTGACTTTTACTTTCTATTTATGGAAATTAAAAATGAAAAGTCAAATCAATCCGCTGTTGTTTCCTGCCTTGTTACTTCCTGAACCCGGGACAAGCCTGCATCCCACGTTGGCTTTTTAAGTAGTTACTTGAGCACATACTAGGGAAAATGGGAAAAAAAAACCACGCCAGTATGGAGTACTATTGTCTTCATCCCCTTCTTTTCTAAGAGAGGATCCTGTGTGACTGCTGCAGCGAATGCTCTTTCTGTCTTTTCAAGTGCTCAGGCTGGGAAGGGAGACCTACAGGGATGAAGCGTATTGTCCTCACCTCAACAGTGCTGTTACTGGAGCCCTTTGATGAATAATTGAAATGTTCTGAATTGACAGAAAAATAGCCTTCGGTAGAAGCCACTGCTTTTTATTGAATCGTCAAGCCTTTTGTCAGTGAGTGGGGTTATTGTGACAAAAAAGAAAAAAAAATCAAAACTCACTTGGAGGCTGTTACGCCAAGTTCCCTTGTCCTTATTACGGTTCTCAGATCCGTCCCACTATGTCTATATTATTTAAAATAATTGCGAGTTGTCTACATCATCTTTCAGATTCCTTTCTATGTGACTGTATGGTCACAGCTTGATGGGAAAAGCTTTTTTTATAGCCTAATGCAACTGTGCAGCTATAGAAAAAAAAATGTTATGAAGCTATGAAGAACTGTAAATAATTGTACAGTTTGCTTAGTTATTATTAAAGCAGTTCATTACTTTCTCATTGTGAGCGTATTTGAAGGCTCCCAGACCCTTTCAGTACCTTTACAGAGCGTCCAGATCAAATCGAGGTATTTCCGCCACTGAAGCTGTCTGCTTCCGTTACATCCCGAGCGATGGGACAAACAACTTCGAGTGGTCATGTGAAGCTGAGTTTTCCCAGCGAGCGGCGTGGGTCTTCCTCGCAAAAATGACAAATCTCCCTTGGACAAAAGATCACATCAAAGGAAGGCAGCGAACCTTAAAGTGTGGTATTTCCAGGAGAGCGGGGAAGGTTGTCCAAGGCCTCCGCTCGGCTTTAAAGGAGAATCAAGTCGAGCCTGCCTGTTAGTTTATGCTTGAGACCCTGCAGACTCATCCATCCCCCCTTAACCTAACCTGTCTTCTTGACATTGAAGAGCAAATCAGTGGCCCAAATTAGCATGTCACTCTGGTTGCTCCTGTCGGGACTGTTTTTGCAGCAGTAACGATGTCCTCCTGTGATTTACATGAGAAAGAATTGTTTCTCCAGGGTAGGGTGTGTATAGGGTTTCTTCACACACACACACACACACACACACACACACACATACACATAACTTGTACATTATGTATTGCACATAAACCGTGCAATACATAATGCTATTTATATTTATAACTATTTATCACATTTCTCTTACACTCCCTTGCATTTGTATCTAGCGACTATTTTTGTACTATTTTTGTATATTGGGTACTTTATATTTTTTAAATATTTGTTATCCCTTGCTCACATACTCTATCTTCTCATCTGTGTCTTGTCACTGTCATTCTGTCTGTGCTGTGGTAGTTCCTGTCACCAAGACAAATTCCTTGTATGTGCGAACATACTTGGCAATAAAGCTCGTTCTGATTCTGATTCTGATTCTGAACTTCATGCTTTGAAAAGGAAAAAAGTATTTAAGGCTCAGTGATATTTCTCCTTGAAAAGGTTTAAAATGTTCGCAATGATTTAACGTTTCAGGTGAATCCAGAGTGGGGGTGCAGTGGCGCAGTGGGTTGGGCCACAGTCCTGCTTTCCGGTGGGTCTGGGGTTCGAGTCCCGCTTGGGGTGCCTTGCGACGGACTGGCGTCCCGTCCTGGGTATGTCCCCTCCCCTTCTGGCCTTATGCCCTGTGTCACCAGGTAGGCTCTGGTTCCCCGTATGGGACAAGCGGTTCTGAAAATGTGTGTGTGTGTGTGAATCCAGAGTCGTGTGCTTTTGATTAAACTGCACTACCCTTCTACTACTTCATGGACATGTTCATCGCTTCGGTAGGAGAAATGAGCGCTTTGTCGCATTCACCCGATTTTTTTGCATTGTCACATTTGGACTCTTCAATGGTAAAATGATGAAATTTGTGGGAAAGAGTCTAAAATCTGTTTTATTTTTATTACACTCATTTGCTATATATATTTTTGGCAAAGTATTCAGTATTTACTCAGTACATTTACTTTTATTCATTTAGCAGACGCTTCTCTCCCAAGCTACGTACATCTCACAGTAATGGTTCTTTCTTTAAAAAGCAGCTCTGGAAAAGATATCAATGTGAAAAATACATGAACACAAACAAGATACTGCCTGCAAGATTTTGTGAGCTGTCTCTTCTAAAAATTAAAATTTACGTTACATAATAAACACACATTTCAAAATATTCTCTTTCAAATTGAATATTTAATTCAATATATGTAATTACGCTGTAAACACAACGGTATATCTGAAAAATGAAAACATCCAAAAATTGTTACCGTTTCAAAATGTTTTACTCACACCAATATCTGCAGTTTGATCCACATGGATGTGTATCAGGTCCTATCAATATAGTGATTAATTTTCGATGTGCATGTGTCAGTTTTTTTTTTGTTGCATTTTTAATGATTTTAAGTGCTGAGTAACATGAAGATCAATTTTAAATAAAGTAAAATAGAATAAATAAATCAGCCAATCAATGAAACCATGGCTCTCATTGACCCACATTAAACCGATTCCAAAGTCTTTGCATTTTATATGGGGACAGTTGGAGATCAAAATTAGTTAAGTTTCATAAAAGCGTATAGAAGCTCTTCTCTGAGGGAAATTGGGAAGAAATTGACACTTTCTCTGTAGCTTTTGTGGTATCCGGGAGTTCATTTCAACAAAAAGGGGAGCCGTACCACGGTGACCTGCCTTCTTTTACACCAGTGGTTCTTCGGACGCCTGTAGGGGCTGATAAGGGTTTGTTGGTATCACAACATTCCAGCCCTGGCATTCCTATCGGAGAGCTGGCATTTTAAGTTTGACACCCTGTACTGGATTGGCCACCGCTTGTCAGTCATGCGCAACCTTTGACCTGAGGTGAAACTGATGTTAAACAGGACAGTTTCCCTTCTGGGCTCAAATCGATTTGTTCTTCTCTTTCATTTTAGAGTGGGTCCACACAGCCTTCAGATGCTGAACAGACACGTAGAGCAATAAAGCACACGAATCCTGGTGTGTCTCGCTGCGGAAGAGCTGTGCGTGTGCGTGACCAGGGCATCAATATGAAATCCAGCTGGGGGGGGGGAGCGGATGTGGGAGATCCTCTGCTTGTCCTTGCTGCCTCTGTCCTCTGCCTCAACCAACACATCCAAAAAGCAATATCTACTGCACTATATGATTTTTCCCCAACATTTATTTATCATCAAAATAAAATCACCTGTGAAACTGCATGTCGGTTCACCTGCTGCAGATTCAACAACTGCATTCCACAGGGATCACCATGACTGCATCTCGCGCACACTCCACTTTCCTGTGGTGGGCTGCAGGACTCGAGAAGAACGAGTCCGTGTAACCCGTGACATACACATACTTGTTGAAACCCAGGATAACGTAAGAAAAATAAATTGGTAGCAGCTGCCAATAGCAAAGCAGCTACTGTGGAGTTGATCTCTTGTGCTGTCAATGGCAAGTCTGTACACCGATGGGATATGTTGCTCCCACTCCCTTATTTGCTGGACTGGAAATAAAAATCTCAATGATCTGCTCTAAGGTTATTAATGTCACTGATCATTAATAGTTCTGGAAGGTAATTTATATAGTCTACTGTGTTTGGTCAAGGTTGCAACACTTGGTTTAGGGCAGTAAAATAAAACAGAATTTGACAGTTGTGCCAAGTGGCCGTGTGACAGACTCTGACATGTACCGAGACTTAACTTTCTTATTATTCATTTATTTAAATGTGACATACTGCTTTTGTCTTCCTCAAGTGAGTCCACAAACGATGCCATGGCAAGCTTGCTTCATGAAATCAATATTTTTAAAAAAAGTTTATACACTACAACTTACCCTATAAAAACAGAATGTGCAAAAATTCATCGGTCCTATTACACACAGCTGTGCATGCAATTTGGAAAAGCGTCTGGACATGTACGCAATTCAGAAATGTTTCCTGGAGGCAATAGAATAAAAACATTATTTTTAATATTACTTTCAGGGAACAAACCTCAAAAAGCAAAACTGCTTAAAATTATAATTTTACACTCGTTTTTTTCTCTCTGATTATTGCTGCTGAAACTAATTGGAATTTTTCCCCATAAAAAATAATGGAATCAATTAATTCATTTTCCGGCTTTTCGGTATTTGGCTGTTTTTCAAAAAGAATTTGGACCGGTTAAAGGGGAAGATGTGTGAGAAATGGTGTGTACTGTGATTTACATTAGAGTTTAAGAGAAATTTTGGTTTGTATATAAACACTGAGATTAAAATTAATAAAAGAAGATGATCCATGCCATCAAAATCATCATGGGCAGCCGGTGAAATTTGTACATAGACAATGACCTTGTACTGCACTTCCTCTTTGGTGTTTGTTTGGCTCCCACTAGTGAGAGCTGAGGCTCGATTACCGATCCCGTCACTAAGCAACTGAAGTTTCTGGAATCTTCCAGATCATAGCAGCTCCCATCTCTACGGCTTAGGCATCACCGAGTGCCTTCTTTCTGCGAGATCCCCACCTTCACAGAGTAAATTCCTAAATTTCTTCATAGTCATTTAAATTCGCTGTTCTATGGGTTAGTCCTGCACAGCCCCCGGTGTTCTTCCTGACCAAACTGGAAAGTAGCACATGTTTCGTCATCTCGTTCAAAGTTTTCATTTGGGAGCTACTGTGGGTTGACACTGAAGAGCGAGCGAAGGCTACGTGATTATATTTCAGAATCATCGCTATTGACCTCGATCATGTCTGGCACGACAGTGAGACACTTCCTGTATATGAAATATACTCAGTCACTCACTATCAATAACCCCTTGTCCTAAAGCAGGGTTGCGGATATGAAATATAGCCGAAAGAAAATATTACCGAGCATATCAGAATGGAAGTTTGGCTATTTCTGGGATTGACCCACTAAATCTTTAATGGGTGCGTTGAGTTGGTCGATGAGGAAGGGACAGGAGGCCCCAAGACAAATCGTCACTAGAAAAGACCGAACACAGCAATGGCAGCCGCAGGGTCTCTTCCAGCCCAAGCTGTGAGCTCATTTCCTTTACCGTGCCTCATTGCCATGCATCTTTCAGCGTTCACAAATACCATCTGACCTGATGAGAGAGGGCCAGCTCATCTGCATGTTTTCAATTAGGGAACCTTGACGGCACCGGGCTGTCGGGGATATCGGAGCAGTGGTCCTCCAGTTGTATGGACCACAGGGACGGCGGCTGCCTGCTGCACACCAGGAAGAGAATCAAAACTGTCTTTACACTAAAGATTTCAATCTACCCTCTGGCGGCATGAACTGCAGGTGGATGATCAGCTGGAATGAACCGTGTAATAATCTTGGCCCTTTGTACATATCAGAAATACAGGATTCCTAATGGAGTAAATCAGTGCGCATTACTAGGGATGTATTCCAGTAAGAGTAGATTCCTGACATCAGACTTCCTTGACGTTTCCTGTCCGAATGCTTAAAAGCTTAAATACTTACATTTTGAATAAATAAAGCAATTTATGAAACACTACTCAAAACACTTGATCTCATGTTAACAGCTCTTGATCAACATTACTGACAGTGACATTTATATAATCTCAGGCAATTTAGGTGGCATGGTGGCACAGTGAGTAGCCGTGCTGTTGCTCAGCACCTGGGTGGTGTGAGAGGACATGGGTTTGATCCCTGCTCAGTCTGTGTGGAGTTTGCATGTTCTCCTCATGTTGGTGTGGGTTTCTGCCAGGTGCTCAGGTTTCCTCCCACAGTCTAAAGACATGCTGTTCAGGCTCCCCATAGTGTGTGAGTGACAGAGAGAGTGTGTTCCACTGATGTACGGATGAGTGGCCCAGTGTAAGTAGTGTATCTAGCAGTGTAAGTCACTGCGGTGAATAAGGTGTGTGGGCTCATAACACCGCATAGAGTTCATTGGAAGTTGCTTTGGAGAAAAGCATCTGCTAGAGGAAAAAAATGTATGTAATGGAGCTGAACAAAGGTAAAGTTCTACATACATCAGTGCCAGTGTGGTCCTGTCAGTGCTGATGCTAGCATGAAATGTACAGTTCTTCAGCCACCAGCTCTGAGCTTCAAGCTGAAGGCACCACTCAGCTCCACTTGACTGACCCCATATGGGGCAAACGGAATCTGACATTACTGTACCCTGCTTAGGGAAGATGCATGGCTTTTACCATAGAAATATTTCAAACAATGCACATGTATCATTGAAGAGCAGCCAAGCTGCGTTTGTGTCAGTGACATTTTCTGTCCATGAAGTTGCAGTTCACTCACAGTGGAAGTACAATGCAAGGATACAACCATACGGCGGCATGGTGGCACAGCAAGTAGTGCTGCTGTCTCACAGAGCCTGGGTGGTGTGTGAGGAAGTGGGTTTGAGCCCTGCTCAGTCTGTGTGGAGTTTGCATGTTCTCTCTGTGTGAGTTTCCTCTGGGTGCTCTGGTTTCCTCCCAAAGACATGCTGTTTAGGTTCCCCCATAGTGTGTGAGTGACAGAGACAGTGTGTGTGTGTTCCAGAAATGTATGGATGAGTGACCCAGTGTAAGTAGTGTATCTAGCAGTGTAAGTCACTGCGGTGAATAAGGTGTGTGGGCTCATAACACTACACAGAGTTTGCTGGAAGTTTCTTTGGAGAAAAGTGTCTGCTAAATAAATAAATGTAAATGCAATAAAAACTGCAGGGCACATAAGAGGGGAATGTAAGAATTACATCTTAATTATCCTCTAGCATAGTTTTAGCATCATTTGCATTTCAAAGACATTTAATATACTAGTGAATCATTAATATTGCTTTGAATTTCTCACCTTCAAATAATGGCACTATCCAGTAATAGCAACTAGTGTGGGCAAATCCTTTTTGTTATGCCCCCCTCCCTCTGACACACACTCTTTGGTTTCAAGGTTAAACAGTTCTAAAGGCTGTGACAACCAGTTTGCATTTTTAAGACCAATTGATTAACGAAGAACAATCAAAGAAAAAATAAATGTCTAGGCTTGCTACTTAGACGGAAATTATATGCAGAAAAGCAAACCCTAAACATATAAACATGTAATACATACTGTCTGCTCAATCCTTATTTCTTATTTTTACTTATTTATTAAGTTTATTTGTTACTTATTTATAAGAAAGGATCAAAAGAAAGGATTTTCACTATTATGCTCCATGGATCACAATTCCAAAAAATATTTGTCTACCGATCAAACTGATGCCGAGGACATGAGAAAGAGACATCAAACTGTATTTGGATGTTGCGCATCTAAGAGATTTTCTAGATCTATGTGATGTGCTGCATGTTCTGTAATTTAAAGGTTATGTGTGACTGTTGGTATTGTCGAAAAGGGTTGAATTTCCTGTGAGTGTACGAGGCGAAGGGTGCGCAACTGAAGCCGTGATTGCTCGAGAGAAACAAAAACCCTGTAAGGACCCTTCTTGTAGGAAAGCAGCACCTCTCACTGTAAACATTTCACGAGTTACCTTGCTCAAAAGTCACATTTTATGAACCAGGTGAAAGATTTAGTATTTCAGTGTATACTTTCCATTTACATATTTAGCAGACATTTTTCTCCAAAGCAACTTCCAATGAACTCTATGTAGTGTTATCAGCCCACAAACCTTCACCAGCTGACTTACACTGCTAGATGCACTACTTACACTGGGTCACTCCATAAATCAGTGGAACACACTCTCTCTGTCACTCACTCACACACTGTGGGGGAACCTGAACAGCACATCATGGACTGTGGGAGGAAACCAGAGCACCTAGAGGAAACCCACACAGACACGGGGAAAACATGCAAACTCCACGCAGACCGAGCAGGGATTGAACCCATGTCCTCTCACACCACCCAGGTGCTGAGCAACAGCACATCTACTCACTGTGCCACCGTGCTGCTTTTCCTCTGTAATTGACATAAATTTTTACTGATCTCTTCAAACATGACCGCTTTTATGTTTTATATCAATGGTCCCCAGCACCGCAAATTTTGTGGTCTTCTTTCCAAGAGCTCTTGGACTTTCACCATCTGAATCATATGTGGCTGCACCTGGAGAAGGTGAGACAATACGAGCCCTGTGTTACGATAAGGATGCTGTCCTTTTGGAGATGCTGCCTTTGAAAAATGTTTGTTCATGCGCTCTTGTTTGAAGATGCACATTCAAAAGCTGCTTTCCATCCACCAAAAAATATAATTCAGTGATGGTTGGAGGAAAGATCCTACCTTCAGATGGAAAAGTATTTTATGTTTGCCGACATCAAGGCGGAATAGAAGCACTAATTTTCGCAGTTACCTAAGTCCCTGGTATTTAATCATAAATACCTGTGCTGTATGGGTCCTTTTCAAATCAGGTGGCTGCGAAACACTTTAAAGGAGTAAATATGGCTGATGCTTGTAATGTCCTTATTGAGTGGAATTCATTATAAATAAATTAAGAAAGATAACAAAAAAAACTGAAGGGTAGACGTATGAGTGAAAAGAACAAATGAAAATCTTAATGTCTCCTGAACATAATATAACATAATTTTAGAATTTGTCCATATTCACCGCTCTGGACAAAACCATTGTCTGCTGTATGTGAACGTACTGTAAGATGTGTCTGAGATTTGTATACAGAGGGGTTGTGCACCTCAGATCTGTGCCTGATGTCTCCAGTTTAATCCAGCTTTGTCTCTCGCAACCTCTGCAAGCACAATGTGACTTTTCTCATGTCGGACATGATTAAATTCCTGGTCTGAAGACCTCCTCATCCATCACAGTGCAGCCCTCCATTCACAAGCAGGAGACCACCTCCACATTCCAATTCTTTATCACACTTACGAGCACTGAATGAGCCTGCCTTGATCAAACACGTCCCGCATTTCGTGAGGCCTTCGCTATTCGCTGCCTATATGACGGTGATATCACATGAATTTTTTAGGACGTTGAAAAAACAGAGCAAAAAACTACTTTACCATTCCAGCTAATCTGATTATTTTCCCTGACCAAATTTCCATATTAATTGGAAGCATGACATGGTTAAAAACTATTCATATGCCCAGGTAGGAGTATTAACCAGGACACATTTTGCTGCAGTATCCATAAATTATGTATGGAACAAATATTTAGCCTTATGCTCCTGAATTTTCCTGATCACTGAAGCAGCAACCAGACTCTGTCTGTTTTTATGATGAGGTTATTCCCTCATTGCTTTATGTTTCTATGAGACATCGGGCAAGTCGCTCACCAAATAATGATATTGGTGGTACAAGCTGCCAGGCACATAGGAAGTAACCCTTGATGGAGTATCAAGGACCAGTGAAAGCAGGGTAGGTGAATTTTTCCTGCATGTAATTTTCCACCTACCTACACCAGCCACACAATTTATATAGACAGGGACTGAAAGGGATACTTGCCTCCTACTGTTTGCACAGCCATCTTCTGGGAATCGGTGTGGAGGAATCTCCTGCCATATGTCTCCCTGGTTAATTCATGTCCGTCGAAAATTGATGCCTGAGGAAATTGTGAACGCATAGCATTGGACTGAAGACTGATACACATACGCTGCGCTATGTTTCTCTAGGTAGCTCTTTCAGATCCCACTGGCAATGGGACAGGTTGCCTGTAGCAATATATGAACTATTTTTAAAAATGTGCATCTGTGTTCAAAATTTCGTTAAGTTTTCTTCTAACATATAGCCTTTTTCCCATGGCAGCAAAATACAGATTCCTACATCATTGCCTGCCTTACCAACTAATAACAGGTCATTGTATTTAATCTCCTCGCTGTCAGACCGATCATCGCTTAGATGTGAACAGACTGATGCACAAGTCCGACTCTAAGAAGATTATGTAATGCACATTGTAACCTCTGTTAAAGAAATACATCCAGTATCTTCTCCCCTGCTAAAGCTTAACATGAAAAAAGTCAGTATTTACCCTATATGTCACCGTTTTTAAATTACTGAAAATGCTTGGGTGACTTTCTTGTGTTTTTACAATTTCACTGAGTAACAATATTCATTTGCTGCAGTGCATTTCACCAACAACTGTGAGCTACCCAGAAATTTTCAGTGGGACACATTTATTCTTTCAGCTGATGACTTTCTCCAAACAACTTCCAATTATTGACCCATTTACACAGCTGGGTAATTTTACTGGAGCAATTTAGTGAAAGCATGTTGCTCAAGGGTACTGCAACAGTAGGTGAGATTTGAACCTTCAATCTTTGGATACTAAGACAGTGGCTCAATTTGCGACACCACCAGCAGCCCCACAAGATGGAAAATATGGTGTATTGAAAAAATAAGTGGTTCCAGAAGCTTTTTTTAAAAAAATAGACTGCACAAAAGAGTGTGTCTAATAGTAGTACAAACTGGACTAATTATGCCAGGGCAATAAACTGGAAAGAAAGCAACATTGATAAGAACTCTCCAGTGTGAGTCTAAACCCTCTTGTGTGTATTTGAATACCTGAGTGGCCTGAATTACAACTGAAATACAAATGATGTTCTTTGACGCTATTTGGGTTATCACTTACAGCCAAGCAAGGAAAGGGTCATTTATTAGGAAGTTTCTTATCTTCATAGTGCTCAAAAAGGTTAATAAAATGACTTAAAATGACAAAACAGCAAAAATTCAATGCAAAGTGTTCTCTTAGATTCGAAAAAACCATTATTTATTTAAATGTCTATAGCCCTACTGTCTACAGCCCTAATGTCTATAGCCGCACTGAGCACCAGGACAGCCAGGCACAAGAAAAGTTTCTTTCCTCAGGCCATCTACCTTATGAACAGCTAAATCCCCCCTAGAGAGTAAACCAGTGCAATACACAACACTATTTATATTTATAATTATATCTATTTATCACATCATATGTCTTACTCACATTCCCTTGCATTTGTATAGAACATACCTGTGCGTACGTATAATGTCTAGTGACTATTTTTGTATATTGTATACTTTATATGTTTTTTATATATTTTTTCTCCTTTATTCACATATTCTCATCTGTGTCTTGTCACTGTCATTCTGTCTGTGCTGTGGAAGTTTCTGTCACCAAGACAAATTCCTTGTATGTGCGAACATATTTGGCAATAAAGCTCGTTCTGATTCTGATTCTAATGTAGAACGAAGGATGTGGTATTTTTAACTGCAAATTGAGCACTCAGTTAAAACCCTGGCAAGTTAATGTCTTTAATGTGAGAGCTAATAAGAATTTTAACAAACATTGTTAAAACAAGAATTTTAACAATCAAATATAGAGTGAATAGTATTGTAACGACCCGCGTTACTGTGTTTTAGCGGGAAATGTCTTTATCGTGATTGGTTGGCGTTTGGTGACGTGTGGGGAATATAAGAGGGTGATTGCATCTGCTGGGGGGAGAAAGAGAAGAGAGCCTGGGGGTGCTGAGTAAGCTGGGAAGGCTGGCTTGAGCCACAGGTCCTGGAGGAAAGGGGGTCCTCGGACCGAGAGCATTATTCATCTGTGTCCCGGTCTTTGAATAAAACGTTCAAGATGATCGCTGCCTCTGCATCCTTCTTCGCCCCATCCAAACCCATGGCGCTGCGTCCCACAGTATTTTTCTGTCGAAATGTGCTGTCCTCATTTGCGAGCTTAACTGAATAGCTGGTTTTGCAGAATAAGGATGAAAAGCTTGTGCCTATGATTTCCTGATATGATTCTAGAACAAGAAAAAATGTTAATACATTTTTCATTGTGAGACATTAGGAAAGCATTACATTTTTGGTCTTTTTCCTCTCCAGTGCAACGACATAAAAAATACTTGGACCACTACTGTATGATGTAGACCATGCAGTTGGAGCAGTGATTAAGGACCTGGACTTTTGAGGGCTTAACTAAAAATCTGTCAGCTGAAATCACAGCTGCATATTTGGAAAAGGGGCTTAAAGGGGATAAATATATAAATTTGTGCCTGTTTTTTTCGCCATCTCACTTAAACCATAATATCTAAAAAACTATATGATCCACGGGCTACAGTGAGCACTTGATCAGTTAACTAGATATGTGCAGCTTTATTAGTCAACCATTCAAAATAAATATTTTGACAATCTAACTTGGGCAAGGATACTGTAGGAATCATAAAAATAAAGTCTCACTTATGTCAATTTCAGGGTGTGAGCAACATTTTATATTTTACTTCTTCACTGTGCTCGTAATTCTCAATTTATTTATTGTGACGAACTCCTGCTGACAAAGTGTTTTCCGTTTGATTACGATAGTCGAATTTGTTTACGTTTGATGTTCATGTCTCCTTTGTGAAAAAATGTTTGAGTTTACTCAGTCATTTAGTAGTGCTGCTGTCTCACAGCGCCTGGTGGTGCAAGAGGACATGGGTTCGATCCCCACTCAGTCTGTGTGGAGTTTGCATGTTCTCCCCATGTCTGGGTTTCCACCAGGTGCTCTGGTTTCCTCCCACAGTCCAAAGACATGCTGTTCAGGTTCCCTCATAGTGTGTGAGTGACAGAGAGAGAGTGTGTGTGTGTGTGTTCCACTGATATATGGATGAGTGACCCAGTGTAAGTAATGTATCTAACAGTGTAAGTCACCGTGGTGAATAAGGTGTGTGGGCTGATAACACTATGTAGAGATGATAGGAATTTGCTTTGGAGAAAAGCATCTGCTAAATAAATAAATGTAGTCTTAATAATTGTATTCCACTCATTTACATTTATTTAGCAGATGCTTTTATCCACCTAGACAACCAGCTTCAGACAGGAGCTATGAGGTTCGCGGTACACTGTTAGAAAGCCAAAATCAGCCCATCGGTTGTTCCATTACTCCATTTGAGTTTTCAGAAGGAATGTGGAATCTCAACCTCTCTCCTGGAATGGGACACACGTATATTTTGGCTGTCTGACAAAATAGGTTTAAATCCAGACAGTTTAATAAATTAATGTAGGTAATTCATTGATCTTAAAACCCCACAGATAAATTAGAATTGCAGACAGTTTATATCTTGCTTTTGAGTTTCCTGGCTATCCGTGATTCAGACTGTTGCTTTGTTTGTACAGGTTCTATGAAATCCAGATGTTGCTGTTATACCGCACACCACGGTTTTATTCCCCCTCTTACCTGAGAAATCGAGAAAGCTGAAATTTTACTTACGGAATGACATGTTTCTTCCATTACATTTCAGATGATACATTTTAAGTTTAGCTTTTGTTATTGCGTTTTAAAATGTATCAAATATGAACAGTACAAGCTGCTGAGGTTCTGAACGAAGAGATCCGGACTTCTTCCATAGGCCTACTGCTGAAAGGGTAAAGTTGTAAAACAGACCAAAGTTTGAGCTAAGCATAGTTTGAGTAATTATGGCATTGCCTGAAATGAGCATGTATTCCCATGGGGCACTGAGGCACTTCTGCAGTAAAAAGACTAATAATTCTACTTCTACAAGGTAAATTACTCGCATGATTAACCTAGAGCAGCACCCTTCAGTGCGCAGTGTAGCCTATTGCTAACAAGCTCCAGAAACTTCCGGAAAACCCAAAATAGACCCGCTTAATAATCACTCTTCAGCCGCCATTCTGCTCTTTCCATACAACATGTAAAGTGAATAAGTTAATGGTGTGCATTTTACACTGCGTATGTGAACAAGTCAGAATCTTCTTATAGCTGTGGGTAAATAACATGGCAAATGTTAATGCTAATGCTAAATAGACAACCAGCTCTGGGGCTCTTCGTATTCAAATGAAAAGATTTTAAAATTTTCTCTTTTTCTTCCTTCTGCTACCGCTTTTTTTGTGGTCGTATGATTTGAATACCGACTCCGTGCATTTCTTGCACAATTTCCAACGAGAACGAAAGAAAACACGTTTATACATTGTATTTTTGAAAATTATTAGTGAAGAAATTTATTTCCATGTTAAGTAATTAAGTAAGAATCAAAAATGCTTTACACTGGTCCTCAAAATTGACAGAATTTAAAGGAGGAGTTTTTTTTCTTCTGTGTTATTACTAGCAGTTGTAGCTTTGGCCAAAGGTCATTATGTATAGTTGCAGAAAGACACTCAAGCACCCTGGATGTAAAATAATATCAGAATGGTTCTTTGAGAGCTTTAACTCTTCTCCGCCATAGAACTGAGCCTGAACCGCAACCCTTGATCAGGTTACATTTTGCCTAAGGCGGGTCCTCTTCTACTACAGGCTTGGAATATGTAATATTGCTTATACCTGCCAGTGGTGCAGCAATACGACCTGCACACTGAGCTGAGAGTTTTCTCACCCTGTTCCTGCTCTGCTGCCTCATATTGTTCGGCGAGAGAGGCAAACGTGTACCTTTAAAAAAGATTTAATGTCCCTGACACGTTAGAGGATGAGGAAATGATAACCCTACTAAAAGATTATAGATGACAGTCCCTAGAGGAACCTAACTGTCCTGTTGCTCAGAAACTTATAGACAGCACCTACTGTATTTTATAACACATTTCATTTGCAGTCATGTAGCTGCACGATGGGTGTGGGTTTCAATCCGGCTCAGGGAGCACAGAGATTGCATGTTTTTGCCATGTTGGCACCCCATAGACGTGCATGGAAGAATGCAATGGTAAATCACAGTAAACCACTTCTATTCCCTTCCCCACCTTGATAGTCATATGAGTGATTGCTATGAGTCAGATAGGACCTGATGACATTTCCATCCAATCACCACATGTGAGGAAACAAGGACAGAAAACCAGAAGCATCTCTGATATGTCATGTATCAACTTGTAATGCAACATTTTGCTGATGAATGCAAATTATTATATACAGTATAGCTGTAAAAAGAGAGATTTTATTTAAAGGAAAATATATCAAACCACTTTTCCACTCATTCTTAATGGTCTGTAGACTCGCTGGATTTGAACGCCGGTGAGAACAAGCACCTGTAGAAACCCCTGAAATATGAGACCTAGCTGTACTGATTTAGAGCACTTGAGTGAAGAGCTCTGAATAGGGTGAGAGGTTCATTTACCCATTGGATTTTTAAGTTTTGAAATAAAAAAATTTTCTCAAGCCTCACACCTAAAATGATTTCAGGAAGTCTAGATTGCATTCTATGTGCTATAATGTGATTCACCCCACCCCAGAACAAATAATCCATCTATACAATTTATCCTGAGCACAGTCAGGGTGCTCCGGAGTCTATACCACATTTAAGCACAAGACTGAAGGGGAGTACACTTTGGATGGGACACCAGTCCATTGCAGGGTAGCCACACATACACACGCTCACTCATGCACTAATGACAAATTAGAGTGACCAATTCACCTGAACTGCATGTCTTTGGACTGTGGGAGGAAACCCACACAGACAAGAGGAGAACATACAGGCACTCCATACAGACTGAGTGGGGATCAAACCCATGTTCTCTTGCACCACTCAGATGCTGTGAGACAGTAGTGCTACTCCCTGCACCACAGTGGTGCCCTAGAATAAATAATAAACTAAATAAATCACAATACACTATTCATTTGCAAATCCTGTTGTTGTTTTACTGCTTTACAAGTTCAGTACTGTATCTTTCATCACCTTAACGATTCTTAAATACCTTTTTTTAAGTTCATTTTTTTTCTTCTAGAAGAGTAGTGATTTTAAATAGAGGAATAGGAAGTATACTGTAAAAGCTTATTCCGTTTTTAAAATAATTCGTCCAGATATTTTCCAGTTATGGGGCACATAAATGCTATATATTTTGACTGTTCAACCTACACAGTGAGTGGTGCTTAAAAAAACACTTTTTCTTAATCAGATACCTTACCTTGAAAAGTCAAGGCACCATCCATTCTACACTTTTTTGGAAGCAGAAATCATTCACTCAGACTAATACTCCATGGTTAAGATTTTAAAGCTTGTTTACAGCTCATTGCCAGGTTCAAAAGTCATCTAACAGAAGCTGAACAAACTGGCAGGAAGGAATCAGTTAAGTACTTAAGACCAGGGCATTAGTTTCCGGACCACAACTTTATTATGCTTTTATTCTTGAGGGATTTCCTTCTTATTCTCGGTATATTTTCTGTCACGGAGAAGCCATTTGGTTATTATCTTTGTCTTAATTTTAGTCATATTAAGGCATTTATATTCTCATTTACGCCAGAATATAAACTTTTTACATGCTACTTGCAGGCTTAAATTTAAATGTTACAAGCAAAATAAAATAACGTGAAATCAAATGTAGAAACTGTAATCAGTGATTTGTTATGTGCTTTCAAAACATCCTTTTTCTCCCACCATTGATCTTGCTGAATGTAACTTGGAACGGTTTTACCTTCAGTCTTTGGATTTATTGATTCTGCTGTATGCTGGGCTTGGCTGATTATGTGTCCAATTAACCTCCTCTGCAGTTTTATCAGCTGTGGGATCACATTTCCATCTGGACCCTAATTGTCATTTAGGCTGTGTGTGATGTCCGCGACAACGCGTAACACACTCATCTGTTCCTCCAGAAAGTGGATTCTCAGCACATTTCTCTACCTGCCGTGTGCCGTACCCCTCCTGTGGGTCAGCGGAGTGTAAACTGTCAGCTTGTGATATTGTAAGAAAATGTTCCCAGGGAGATAAGCAGAGAACACCAGCGGATGACCAACCTGATAAGTCAAATCGCCGCAGCTGGAAACTGCAAGGACTTTCAAAGCAGCTTATTAATCACACAAGAAACCATAATATACTCGATATCACAAAAACAGTGTCTGAAGGAAATACCTTTGGCTTCTGCTGCTAAATCAAAATGGCCCTTGTCATATTTTAGTCAAGTGCATGTGACAGCTCCGAAATTAAAAACTAAATTTTTAATTGATTTCAGAATATCAGTAAATCAGATGTGAAATGTGATTTGAATATTTCCTGCACTGGAAGTAATACTTTTCACTCCGAAGCCCCCAATTAATAGGATGAAAACATGGTTAACTAGGAAGGAATGCATAACATTTATGTCAGAGCAGATTGGGAGATTTTAAGTCTGACTTCTTGAAAAATGAACAAAAAATGACGTGCGTTTAATATATGGGGATCAAACATACGTCACAGTAAACTATTTGCAGTGGAAAACACTGACAGCCCTTAGTAGACAAATAGGGATTACGTCTTTGAAAATTTATTTGGAAAAAAAAACTTTCAAAGATTTTTGTAACTCCAGTCTCCATGTAGCATGACTTTTCAAGAAATTGTGCTGTTCAGGTGTCTTAGCTCCACAGTGGAAGTTAGTCTCCTGAAGGAACTGTACAAGGAGACAGGATAGAGCCCTCTGAAGGATGTCAACGCTGATGTGTTTACTGGGCCATGCAGCATCACACGTTGCTCCTATAGATTTAATGCCACGACACACGAACCATCCCCTTTGGACCATGAGAGCACTCAGAAGCTGCCAGAGCCACTCTGACACTCTTCAGCACTGGTGTCTTTCATGCAGAGCTGTTCTGCATTTTATCCTCCCAAAAGACAGTATTACATCTATCCAATCTTTTTCTCCAAAGCAACTTACAATGTTTAGGTATTTACAATTATTTACCCATTTATACAGCAGAGCATTGTTACTGGAACAATTTAGGGTAAGTACCTTGTTCAAGGGTACTACAGCCAGAGCAGGGGATCAAACCAGCAAACTTTGGATCCAAAGGCAACAGCACTAACTACTACACTACCAACTGTCCTGTATGCTTCTGCTCTAATATAGAGCCTCACTTTTGTCCGAGTTAAAAAGACGCTTCATTCACAGTCATTGCTGGATAAGATAGTTGAGTAGACTATCAAGCCAGTCAAATTTAATTTACTCTTTACACTTACCAGTAGCGTTGCTGCAGACCATTTTGCGCAGCAGTGCAAAAATCACTTGCTGGGAGGGGATAATATCTACGGTGCTGCAAGAAAGTATGTGAACCCTACAAGGATTGTCATTATTCTTGAATAAAATATTAAATTTAACCTAAATTCTACATCTTAAACTTAAAAATAAACAATTATGATTTACAGAATTGATTTTACTTACCTACTTGGTTAAACCAGTACAACTTAAGATTCATTTATTGTGGTGCTTGCATAATGTCCATTTTTTTCTGCTCCATGCATGATTTCTTCTAAACCACCATACAGCATGAACTGATAATTCCACAACTATTATGTCAGATGAGAAAGACCTCTTCTGATTAAATGATGATTTCGTGGTAAAATTAAGGGACACAAGGGGTTCACATGCTTTTAAGCAGCACTGTATTAGACCTGGGTATCTGAATTCACATGAGTACATGACAATACATCCACTGGTATAGACTGCAGGACAGTTACGGCAGTTATGAATTAAAGGTGGACTTGTGAAAACATAAATGTAACGAAAGCAAAGCTAGTATATGGGAGGAATGAGGAAAAAAACAAACAAAACTATGACAATCATACCATGGTGGAAAAGCACACATTTTGCATTTGAAATGAATGAAGATAGAAGTAGGTGTATAATAACGCACATGCAATAAGTAAATGGCATTATTGCCTGGATAACCTATAACAAAATGTGTCACATATAAAATATCGTTAACAAATTCTTTTTTTTTCGGTCGTCCTTATGGAAACGAGCTTCAAACAGAGTTTTTTTCAACACTGCAACCAAAGCTCCATCTCGCTTCAAAGAAATCATGAAAATACTTTGAGTTATAAAAATGTAAGACGACAATAGGCTTTTGCTGCGAAATGAAATAGACCAAGTGAACCAAAACTGCGCTCTTCAGCAGTGTGTCATGGGAAATGATATCACATCATTGAAGATGAAGGCAGAAACATTTCATAATTTTGCCTCGGTGCGGTTTTCGTGTCTGTTTCCAGGTTCTCGAGTCATTCATACTCAGTATCCAACATTTCCCGGCGGCCCCACTGTGGACCCCTGGCTGATATAGAGCAGATATTTTTTGCCTTCTTTCAAAAAAGTATCTAAATGTGAGAACAAATTTGACATGTCAACATTCTGCAAGGGTATCCGCGAGGAGCTGCTCGAAATATTGTTTTGCATGGAGTACCTTGGAAAATCCTGAAAAGATTCTTCTGAAGAATCTCTAAAGTTAAATTCAATAAGGTTATTTCAAAGAAGATTTTGGCATGTTTATCAAAAAAGGAACCCTATTATTAATCAACCTGACATAATTACTCCACCGAGGACATTATAAACCTATTTGCAGTTTCAGCAGCAGAGAATATTAAATATTAACAAAAGTGAAAACAGTTGAACAGGGATGAGAAGGTCCTCTGGAAACAAAACTGACATGCTGGAAAAGGCATTCTGATGATAAATTACATACTTAGTTTCATACAGTCATATCCCAGGAAGCAGAAGCATTTGTTTTCCTGTTACTGGTTATACTACTAACAGTAGGCATGCCAGGTATTAGTTTTAATTGTTGAAAATTACAGAATTCTGTAATGAAAGCAGCATAACAGCTTGGCAGAAATCATTGCCAAAAGAAGGATGCTAAAAAAGTTGCCCAGACTTCTACTCAAAGCAAGCCATACAACCTTTAATCACCACAATATATGAAAAGCTTAGACACCAGTCAAGGTCAACGGGGGCCTTCATACTATTACCAAAGGTGCTGAACATGACTGTTGAGTCATCGTCAATAGTTAACAATCCATCCATGTGTTAGGGGGTTTTGGAAGTGCAGAGCCTATCTCACCAACATAGGGCATGAGGCAAGGTACACCTTGGATGGAACACCATTCCACTGCAGGGCAATCACACACACTCATTTGCTCACACATACACATGCTAGGAGAAGTGTAAATTCACCAGTTCACTGGAAATCCATGTGTTTGGACTGTGGGAGGAAACCAGAGCACCCAAAGGAAACACACAGGATAAACCAACATTCTTCACACAGCCAAATTCTAACCCACCTCCAATCCCAAAGCCCAGAAGGATCCAGGCGTAAGAAGAACCCGCTGTGCCACCGTGTGGCCATCAGTAACAATCAGGTCCTGTATACTTAAGGACTTTAAGTTACTGTCCCACCAACCTGGATAAAGTCTACTTAAAGGAGAAGGCAGAATATTAAAATGATTTATTCAAGGTTTTTTTTTAATATATATATATATATTTCTTTTTTAAATAAATATTGACATATGCATTATACACAAAAGAGCCTCCATTAAAAGATGATGAATATATTAAATGGCATTAGAGTTTTATGAATGCCATCTGTTGCTTAGACATCTAATTGTGCTGGAGTTTGTTATGCAGGACGTTGATTGTTCGTTACAGAAAGTCATGCGCTAATTAAAACATCCAGCCATCCGTTGTGAATGAACAGCAAAACTGCACATACATTTCAACAAGAAAAACAAAAATAATGAGGTCATTCTTTTTTTTTTTTTTTTTTTACTGGAATTGAAGTCATATTCTTGGATATCTGCAACAGGAAAATGTGAAGGGTAGCCACACAACATTAGGATTTGTACTCATGTTACCTATGTGGTTATAAATAGAACAAAACAGCTCCTTGGAATGGCACTCCTTTCACCTACAAGGTTGCACTGTGCTCTGTCAGTACCTTGCAATTATTACCAGTGGTCTGAAGCATTTTTTTCTGGACGTGCTCCTGAGAAAGTAAAGCAAATTTGGAACAGCCTTTGAGTTCATGGTACAAAACGGAACGTGTGAAATGGTACAATGCACATATACAGTAGAGTGTCACCGAGAAAAGGATTACTGTACTGGACAGTATTTGAACATCCCAGTCAGTGCCTAGTCTATGTACCTGTCTACTACTCTGGATTCTCCACTTGCTGCTGGCAATAAAAGGGAACCTATAATGGGATTAAATGGTATTCATGACTGCAGTACATCATACTGAAAACTGGATTAGTGAACTTGGTCCAGGTTTACAGTGAAATCTCAAAAGCCATGTTCTACTATGTGAAATCTCAAAAGCCATGTTAACAACATACCCACTAATAGAATTCATATTTAAGTATTGCTTCCAGAAGAATACGGGCCCTCGGAGACACTATATTTTCAGTGGCATGGGGGCAAGCTGTCCATCCTACCCATGATGCTTGGATGCACCTGGATTCAGAGTTTACATTTACATTTATTCACTTAGCAGACGCTTTTCTCCGAAGTGACTTCCAATGAACTCTACGTAGTGTTACCAGCCCACACACCTTATTCACCAAGGTGATTTACACTGCTAAATACACTATATACAATGGGTCAAAGAGTTAGTGCTCATCTTTGTTCTACAACCTTTCTATCATTTTTAGCTTTTATCAAAATGATCATTTAAGATTTAACAATTGCTAGGAAAAAAGTCAAATATTAATTTCGGCTGCATTGGAATGGAGGTGGGAGTGGTGGTGTTCGTGGTGGGTTTGGCTGGGGCCTGCTCTCTGGTGGGTCTGGGGTTCAAGTTCCGCTTTGGGCGCCTTATGATGGACTGGCGTCCTGTCCTGATTGTATCCCCTCCCCCTCCGGCCTTGCACCCTGTGTTGCTGGGTTAGGCTCCAGCTCACCACGACCCTGCCTGGGACAAGCGGTTTCAGACTGCATGTGTGTGTGTGCATTTGAATGAAACATAGTTAATACTTAGATAACTATAACATGACTTTTAGCAGTGTACGTTGTTTTTCCCATTTTACATTCTAGAAAATTTTAAGCAACTAAGACCTCAAAAGCAGGGTGTGCACTTTTGCAGTATAGTTCATACCAAGACAAAGGCTCTTCATGCAGCTGTCAGTCAATACAGCCCACCACACACAAAGCTTCCTCCACATGACAGAACAATGACAGCAAAGAGACATGGCTGGCCTCCTAGACCATAAACTACATTAACTGTCCAACAGCCTAATGACTATTACGTTTGACACAGATTCATCCTTGTCTGTTTCATTTTGAGTGTAATCAATGAAATCAACTAAACTCAGCTGCTCTTGGCTAAATAAAACTGTCCTCTAAGAAAAGCTCTTGGTTGGAGATGTGCATGCCAGTTACTGTGGTTTACTAACGTGAACCCGTGCTTCGCCTTCTTTTTCAGGCTGTTTTACAGAAACCGAGCTTGTGACTGGGCTGTGCAAACCATGTAGGAGTGGATCACATTACTCATCCTTTAAGTCTTTCCCACAGTTATTTTTTACAAGTGTAATGTGCCGATAACATTATAATCATGATGAAGCTCTTGTCACTTCCTCTTTGCAGAAGATCATGCATTCATTTACATGCGCAGAGCTACATTCTCGGGATGCTGCAACGGAGACGTGTCCCGAAAGTGCACGGCCACCTCAGAACAAATAGAAGCAGGAGAGAGAAATGTATCTTTATTTCAAATAATTTCATCCATCCCAGACATTTCATCTGAAATGCCTTCACATTTACCGAAGCAGAAGTTTGAGATGGTAATACTAACATAGTACCTAACAACAGGACATTTGACAATACTTCATTTCCTATGATAAGAATTAGGATTGTGCTGAGAAATTTAGCTAATTCACAGTGGCCATGGTTCCTCTTTTCACAGGCATCTTGTGTATATTTGCTTTGTGTCCACTTCTAATTAAACGGTCATTTTTTAATAAGCCTATTTCTTGGAGCGACACTGGCTCCATTCGCCTTAGCCTTAATTGTGCAGATGGTGTTTTGAAAATGCTTTGTTTCGATTTCCACCTCTGGGAAATCTGAAGTGAATACATTATTGGATTCAGGTCTTTTGGAGGAGGTGCAGAAATCTAAGTACAATTCTAGACGAAGTGGCACAAGAGAGTTGAGTTAGACACTCGTTGACAGCTCCCAAAGTATCTTTCACACTTGACAAATGCAGGAATTTGTCAGTATTGGCACAGTAATTCTGAACCGCCCATTTTATTGGATTTTGTTAGATATACTGTAGTTGGTGGGCAAATTCACAGGGTGATCATGGGAGACAGCGAAAAAAAGGCAGTATTCACAACGGAAGCTTAATTCAGACACTAAAAAGAACAGACACTGAACACAAGCTCAATGTTAGCCAAGAACAATTCTACCAAGTGTAACACAGATAGTGTTGCATTCCTCCCCCCCATCAGGAACATACCACCTGTTTCAAGGACGAAGCACGAGTGGCAGGGTATTCCGATTGCACGACATCTGCTCATTAGGGCAGCTATGTGGCGGAAGAACACAATAGGGTTAGCTTTGATAAAATACGAGGCTCTTCTCATTAGCAGTGCTTCTGGAGTCAAAATAACCCAGCAATCCCTCTGGGGTCTTTCAACACGGACATGAGATAAGGTGTGCGACAACATTCGCTAGCTTTAACGGGAAAACGCAGAGAAAATAAGTTGGAGTTACAATAGTTATGTCATCACAGAAAACATGAACAATTAAAATCACGACAGTGCAGCACAGTAAGTGTGTCCTAACAGGACTTCAATGTCATGTCAACCCATGAAAGGGAAAAGTCAAAACTGACACAAGGAGGTTATTGGAGGAGGCAACGAACACATTGACACAGTGCGAGAATGAAAAAGGGTGGATTGGAATAAAGATGGTCATTGTCGTAAGCCCTATAACTTCCATTGTTTCTTACTTTTTTTTTTTATCAGTTTGTGTTGCATCTTAACATGGCTGTTCACAGATACTGGTGACCAGGTTGAGCAACTGAGGAGAATGGTAGAGTGGATCTTCTCATGAAGGTTGGAAGTTACCACCACAGCAATGGTCCACACGCTCCCCGCTGTTTAATTGCTTGCGTCTTTACGGATTTCAGGATTCTGGGACGGCAAGCATCGCTGCTTCAGTTCATAACGTGTGCCAGAGATCACACTGCTAAGGAAATCTTTAAGAGAATGATTTGAAACCACAGTGTCTGATTTATTTATTCATAAGATTGTTTCAATTCTTTTTGAGTCACCTTGTACGGAAATGGAAATGGGTTCCTATCTTCTAGGGTGGAGGGCAAAAAGCAGGCTTCTTCTGGTGAGTTTTTAATGAAGTAATGGTTGGGGGGGAAGTACTCAATTTTCTCCATAGTCTTCAACGGGGAAACTCACGAGGGTGCAACTCTGCCTCCACAGTTGAGCCTGGAGGTCCTCATCATAGGAGATGATAGACGACTGTGCTCTCTGTCCGTTATACAGATAGCAACCCCCCACGCCCTCCATTGTGGGTGAGGCAGCCGCATAGATGGCGGTGGAAGCTCCCTCAGCTGGGGTCTGGTAGCGAAAAAAAAAGAAGTCATCCCATCATGAAGGCAGCATTTATTTATTTACTTTTTTTAATCATGTGATTAAGTACTTGCAACATTTATGTCAAAATGGACAAGCCAAACATTTTCATAGAGATAACAGAAGAGACCGGAGGTGATAACGTGGCTGAAGATTCCAATAATCACCATATTGTCCAGGCTAGTGGGACAGTAACAAAGTCCTTAAACATTTAGTGCTGCCATGTAGCCATTTCTTCAAGCTGCTGCTATGAAGGGCCTGGATTGAAATGCATGGCATGCAGTCAAGCACTCGTAGGCTCATTTTAAATAACATTTGCATTTGGAAGGGAAAGGACCAGCAAAACTCATGGCCCTGTTTCTTATCATAATTTGTATTAATGCAAGTCATAAGGTTCCAAGTTACTGCCACGCAGAAAGGTCAATTAGAGTGGAGATCTATTGTTCTGGAATGATCTGACGAACTTCCGGCACATGGCATCGAGCACGTGGATTGTTGCTCACACTGGGATCCTTGTTCCCTGTAGCCTGTAGACTTTTAACCAACCTAATCCCAGTTGAAACAGAATCCCTGTATAAAACCTGCTTTGGAGCTGGACGTGGAAACGCAACATATCCTCCGCACTCCTTTGTTTCCTGTTCAAATCGGCTTGCCCTTGAAGCGCAGCAAATTGTTCTGTTATTTTTTGCTTCGTTCCTCTTCTTCTTTCCTCTGGCCGCACCCCCCCACCCCTCACCAACATGTACGAACATTGCCCACGTAATGACTACTGTATCAGTTCAGCCCATCTATTAGCTAGGAAGAACCGTCCACTCTAGCTCCCTGCATGAAAATAGAGTCATCATAGAGACTCTAAGATCATTTAATGCAGTTTAACAAAATTTAAACTATCAGTTACAGATAAAAATAGTAAATTAATTTAAAGAAACAGGTACTGTGAGGTACACAATATCCTTAAATGAGTTAAGAACTTTAAGGACTTCAGTATGGTATATAACATTTTAAGTCCCTGTGGCCAAAACCATCAGTTAAATCAGTAAATAATCCTGCCGCAATGCTATTATTCTCCAAGATGAGGTGGAATAATATGTATTCAGACACAAATACAGAAATAAGCCCATAATAAATTAAAGCACCATTGTCAAGGCTAGCGAATTTCCCTTTTTCAATGTTACATGCACTAATGCATTTCCATGCACGACATATTTTTCTGTGTGAACAATCTTTTCAACAAACAACCATCGCAACACCGTAAGTGTCCACCTCACAGAATTATTAAGGTCAGGAAACCGCAGGAGAACACACGAGATACAGAATGTCCACTTTATCTTTTAAGTCTGCATGGGAATCTCATAAGAGTATGCAGCCGAGAAGGAAATTAAATTTTGATTTCAAAGATTAACAATATATTAGAAAGTTATACTGATTGTAACACTTGAGAAATGCCAGAATATTGCAGTCCCTGACTCCGAGCACACGGAGTACTACAGGGGGAAATCGAAGGACCATTCGGAAAACTCACTCACTCTTCCTGTCCTTAATTGCCTGTCTAAGTCAGGGTCACAGTGGTCCGCAGCCTATCCCTGAAGCACAAGGTGGAAGGGTAAGTAAGGTACACCCTAGATGGGACACTAGTCTATCACAGGGTACCACACTTAGAAGCTAAAAAACACCCCGAAATGCAGAGCTATTCCCCTTCTGACACCAATCAAAGAGACTCCCGTTGCCCTAGTTTTACAGGATGGTCATTCAGCCAAAAAATATCAACTCCAACTCCTTACCCTGAAAAGTAACCAGGCCACAGGCCTCTTGACCAGCTGAGCAGGACTGCACAGGTTCTGGTACAGGTCCGTGTTGACCATGCCCGGGTCCACCACGTTCACCGTCACTGGGAAACCCCCTGCGGTGAGCTTCTGCTGTAGGTGGTACGAGAACAGGACCAGCGCCAGCTTGCTCTGGGCGTAAGCCCCATGAGCACAGTAGCAGGACCTGAGGGATCAAACATGGCAGAAGCTGGCTTAGGCTACATCTCTTTACTCTTGCACAAACCTGCGCATCGCACAGCACGGCAATTTTGGCCATCGCCTTGCAGTCAAAAGACCTGGGTTCAAATCTGCACGCCTGCTGTAGTACCCTTGAGGGGAGAACTTACCCTTAATTATTCCAGGAAAAATGACCCAGCTGTAAAAAGTGGCAAATCACTGCAAGAGGCTTAGAATATAAACCAAACATTGCTGGCTTTCGAGAAAAGAACAAGTGTCATTAAAACGTATGTTTAGGTTAATATTGCAATCTTTCGAAAGAACATTTAATTATTACTTCTAATTTTCTTTTTAATTTATGCAAATGTCATAATCTGTGCAAACATTTTCTAAGTACCACTTATGGAAAAAAGACCTACAAACTACATTTAATTCTTCACATCTCCAGAGTCTTTTGATGCCAGTGAATCCAAACCGCTGTTTGAACGACATGTTCATATGACAGAAAGCAATGCTGAGCTTTACGACATCATACCTGTCGTGGAAATTAGCTCCGACCTGAGTGAGTGGGATGCCAGACCGTGCGCGCGCGCGTGCGTGTGTGTGTTCTGTATACAAAGCTGCGGTTAGCACAGAAGGAGAACACTGACGTGGCCCACCGCTGGGGGAGCTCCTGGCATCTCCAGGCCAGCTGAGGCAGCCCACGGCTAACAGGTGTTCTCCCTGGGATGCTGCGGGAAAGCATCCGCCACACACGATACAAGGCTGCGCAATTACCGCAAATTAACGTCCACATTTGCACTTAAGTCCTGACACTAATTACCAGGAACGAATCTTCCTTCCTCCCCCATTCCAATAGGCAGGGGACCAGCATGCTGCAGTCTCACAAAGCCGCAAGAAAGCAGTCAATGTGAAAAATTACTAACTGTTTTTTCCCCATTGTCTCAGTTCCGTCCGTTTTTGTTCTGGAATCAACATCCTGCCCTGGCTTCTCTTCAGAGGGATGTCACCAAAGACATTCAAAAGGTGATGGGGTGACTAGTACTGGGCAATCTCTCTGAGGTTACAAACATATCCAGGAAAAAAAAGTCAACAGAAACAAGGGAGGGGGGCAGATCCAAGCCTAGATCCAGGGCTTTGCAAATTGCACTCCAATCCTCAGGAGCGGCAGTGTGACACATCACTCATTATTAGTACCCTTTCTAAGAAACCAGTGAGAGGCAGTTGCTTGTTGTAGTCTTGAAACAGACAAAAAAAACAAAAACAAATAAAACAGCAGAACACCAGGTTAGGGTTAAGGTTCTTAATTAACACAATTAAAAATGTTAGCACCCTCGAGAACAAGGAACTACTTTTTCTTCTGCAAGCAGAGCTGCGCCAAGCATCATCGCTACGTGTTGAGGACAACGCTGACACTCGAGTCATGTTTTTCCCTACATAATATCTTTAGACAGCTGCCTGCCTCGGGCAATGATTCACAACTTCACATGCAAAAACACGTAAAAAATGGATGAGGGACAGGCTGTCTCGTGCCTGTGGAAACCTGGGATACGGGTCTAAACCTGTAGTTCTCTTTTACAAGAAGGTCAGAGAGAGAGAGAGAACGAGAGAGAGAGAGAGAGAGAGAGAGAGAGAGAACGAGAGAGAGAGAGAGGAAGAGGAAGAGAGCGAGCAAGAGAGAAAGAGAGAGAAAGAGAGAAAGAGTGAGACAAATACAGAGACAGAGAGAGAGAGAACAAGAGAAAGAGAGAGAAAAAGAGGGAGAACAAGAGAGAAAGAGTGTGAGACAGAGAGAGAAAGAGCAAGATAAGAGAGAGCAAAAGAGAGTGAGACAAAGAGAAAGAGTGAAAGAGAGAGAAAGAGAGTGAGACAAATACAGAGACAGCGAGAATGAGAGAACAAGAGAGAGCAAGACAGAAAGAGAGGAAGAGAGCGAGCGATAGAAAGAGCGAGCAAGACAGAGAAAAAGAGGGAGAGAGAACAAGAGAGAGAAAGAGTGAGACAAATAGAGGCAGAGAGAGAACGAGAGAACGAGAGCAAGACAGAAAGAGAGGAAGAGAGCGAGCGAGAGAAAGAGCGAGCAAGACAGAAAAAGAGGGAGAGAACGAGAGAGAGAAAGAGAGAAAAAGAGCGAAACAGAGCAAAGGAAAGAGCGAGAGAAAGAGCAAGATAAGAGAGCAAAAAAGAGAAAGAGAAAGAGTGAGAAAGACAGACAGAGAGAAAGAGTGAAAGAGAGAGAGACAGAGGAAGAGAGAAAAAGAAAGAGTGAGCCCTTTCCTTGAAGCCAATTATCCTTTAAATCATTAGTGTTCAGTAGCAATTTGACATAAATTACTGTAAGAGATCACAGTCCTGCATCAGATAACACCCTGATCTTCAAAATGTCAAAAAAAAAAAAAAAGTTTTTGAAAGCTGTCTGGACCCTCTGCATGGAGCTCATGATCTTCAGAGGAGAGACCCCCTTCTAGCAGAGGACAATACTTAACTAAATTAAGGTGAGGAATGACGTGGTGATTTGGGCCATTATTGGATCTGTTTCAGTGCGTCTGTACCACAGAAGTGGTTGTGCATACAAATGAGTCCACAATAACCTTCCTTAAAGAACACTAGTCGAAAAACTTAAGAGAACAATACGACAAGATTTCTTCTCATTGGTATGTAGACAGGAGATTTCTCCAGTGCTTCAATGCGGGAGTTTTAATTATAGAAATAAAATGCTTACATCCCGGTTGAACCAAAAGAACATAAAATTAACTCTCAAGGAAATTTGCCTATAAGCATCAGTGTACCCTATCAGACATGAAAAAAATTATACCTTCCCTTTACAGCTATGGAATTGCATAAAGAGAACGTTTAAAACGACAACACTTGAATCTTGAATTTAGTGGATGAAAAGTCCTTGTGAACTGAAGTGAATTACAGTAATCAGTAAACCATGAGATCTGATGTCTGGAGCTGATTGCAGGAAATTGAATGACAGCCGCTTCAGCCACTAACTCCACCTCCTGTTACTCCGAATATTTAGCAAACATTGACCAACCCCACGCCCCAACGGACAGACAATTTATGGCACACCCATAGAGGAACACAAACTGCATAAGCAAATAATGCAATTTCAATTACGAACTGTACCTTGTAACAACATTTAAGATGAATTACTTGAAAAATTATGAACCTATACATATTTCACAGAAGCCAAATCATCAAGTCACGAGTGGCCAATCCTCGGTAAACCAATTCGGAAATCAATACCTCTGGAGTGTTAAGAGCCATTAGTAGAACTGGAATTGCTGTCAGTTTACTACAAACAGGAGTATAGGGAATGCTCACTGTGTCCTTTTCTTCCTCTCACTACATAGGCAAGACATTTACCTGCTCTGGAGGTCCTCTAGGTTGAGAACTCCCACATAATGTGTAGCAGAAGAGACAGTGACGACGCGTGCACAGGAGTCATGACTCCCGGACTGTTTCAGTGTGTCCAGGAGGAGGTTGGTCAACAGAAAGTGACCCAAGTAATTGAGGCCAAAGTGCAGCTCGAAGCCGTCCTCTGTCTGTCTCTCTGGGACCAGCATAACACCAGCTGTGGGCAGAGGTCAGAAACACATAGATGTTAACTTTCTCAGAAGCTATGTTGATCCATGCCACCCATGAAATTCAATATCAAGACACATGTTATTCTCTCAGAGGTAATTACAGCAAAGTATTTCAGAATCTTAAACCACATTCCAACACATATATATTTTTCCCCTTTTTTATTTCAGAATCAAAGTTGGGGGGGGGGGGGGGGGTCCATTATCCTGATTTTTAAGATATATGGAGATAAAGCTGCACTGATTGCACTTTTCCACAAGACATCCTGAAAAGGTCACTCCATTGAAATTCCTCATTTGTAGAAAACCTTACTTAAAAAGCCTCCAAAAATGTAAATAGAACAAAAACTCAATTCACTGTCAAATACAATTTTGCCTGACATATCCAACATATGGCAAGATCCACTTTCATTCTGAGATGCAGCTTCCAAAGGTAATTTAAAAGATGAAAAACTGGATGGCTTGAAAGTAAAACAGGTCACTATGTAGCTACCTGGAGGCTCATGGACCAGGGAAAATCAGGATGAATTATATGTTTGTGAGAAAGTCACATGCTCAAGCTGAGAGCTCATCCTCTTACTCATACTCCATTCATAAACAAGCTTGCCCACTGATGCAAATGAATATAATTAATCTTGCCTCCACTTATTATAGAGTTCCGGAAAATAACCTACAGGTGTAGTATAATCAGGATTATGGCACTGTTTTTCCTGTTACTAAATGCAGAACACTTTTTACTCTTAATCAATCACGCCAAATTAAACCTGAATTAAATTGCTTGGAGATTTTAGCAGTATAGAGTCTCGTGACCTAATCAAAACGAGCTAGTCATCTTTTACAAGTCAACCAAAACGCGTCTCATTTTGTCTAAAATATGTATGTTTGTATGTCTTCGTGCTCAGAAAAAACCGAAATGTCAGCAAAAAGTGAACCTCCGCTCAATAATTAGGAAAGCGGCTCACTGGAAATAGGCAGGACATGAGGCTAGAGGCAGTGACAGAAGATACAGTAGGAGTTCCTGTGTTAAGAACTGCTATTGTTCCTCTTCGCACCCGACGGTTCAGTGGGCCCAGCTCAGCAGAGCACTGAGCCCTTGCAAGGTCAGTCAACGACTTCTCATCATAATGAGGTTTTCAGTGGTGCGGAACAAACAAACACCCTTGTTTTCAGGCTCCGTCGTCAGAGTGAGCTATTTCTTCATAAAAGCACTTATGGTGATGTGCGTTATTTATTCAGCTATCAGCAACAATGAGGAGCGATCTGCCCCAGTGCCTCCATAATGCACAGGAGCCCAAGGAGTTTATTCTCTGCGTGCGTTTACCAGCAAAAATAAATCAAGGCACCAGTTCAAGAAATTATACCCGACAAACCCACTGATACATAGAATTCAATAACAGCAGGGATGTTTTTCTTTTTATTTTTTTAATGAACCGAACACAGAACTGAAGTTTGAGCAGTATTAAATTATTGTGATCTGGGACTATCTGCAAACAGCTAAAAGCAAGTTAAAAATCATCAGCCCCTGACTTGGTAACAGAATACATCGTAATGGTCCCAATGCCCAGAAAAAGGCATACTGACTATCAAACACATTCTAATTTAGGTTAAAAAGGATTGTGTCTTCATCAGTGAGGTATTAACCCCAACATTAACAAGCTTTAGCAGTGTTTATGTTGTGAGACATGAGGAATATTTACCATTGTTGACAAGGATGTGCAGAGGAAGCCTCCTGTCTTTAAACATCCGGACAAACTGACGGACAGATTTCAGTGATGACAGGTCAAGGAACTGAAATTCCACTGTAAAAAAAAAATAAATAAATAAATAAAAAGAAAAATAAATAAATAAATAAATAAAATGGATCGTAAATCAGTATCGCACACATATATACTGGAAAAAATTCATTAATTCTACATTAAATTGAGATGGACAAATCGGGCACTGAAACGACAAATTTTAAATGATGTGATCAGGCACCACTTTGAGATTATGTATCTGACAAAGATAGGAAAATGAACGCTACAAGAAATAATGCCCAATGGAATATTTAAAGCTCTTCCCTCCTCTCCTGCTAAGGAAAAGGATTTGATATAAGTGAATGTATATGCAATATCATTCCATACTAAACCATGATCAGATTGCAGTTCTTTTCCAATAATCTAGATAATTTTGACTGGTGAGGCTATCTGACCTTCTGTTTTAGCCTGATTAACTACTGAGTTTAAGGTCCTCTGGACACTTTGAATTCACACAATGACTCAGTGAGAGAAAACAAGGCTGACATCCAGACAAATAAATTGCAGACACGCTCTCTCGGATGTTAATGCGTCTGCTCTAATTTGATCCATCAATCACTCGATTCTATTAGGATGGTAATGCTTAGATGCTCGAGTCAAAGCGCGTGGAGCGCCTTTGACACAAACCAAGGCTCTCATCGGCAGGGTGAATCAAGCCTGTTTTCGTTACATGGGAATCAGTTTCACAACTGCGTGCCAGAACGCGTTCGCAAGGCTCACTTCATGACAGGCAGATCATCTAAGCCGCGGCACGTGTGGCTTCACACATTATCAACACGTTTGTACCAGGATTTCACTAAAAGCTACATCTGAATGAGTATTAAAATAAAAAAAAAATACCAAGTTCCAATATCAGTACTGTTATATACTCATGCTACGTTCGTATTTAAACGGCATCGGGAGACAAGAAAACATCTTGTGTATCTCTCCTGCATTTTACTTGTCTCTTCATAAAACTCGCTGAAAAGAGTAAAGAAGGTCCACTATTGGCACATCATATCCATATCCTCATGGCCACTTAAGAGAACGTTAATCCATGATTTGACATACGCAGCATATTAAGTTACGACGAGACAATAAATTTAACGAGGACTCTTGCCCGGCTGCCCAGGATCTGGGTAACTCAGGCCCACAGAGCTCATAAAAAAGCCTCTTGCCATAGGTAAAGTGACAAGAGTCAGCTTCGTGGAAGGGAAGGGGGAGGATGCTTTACCGTGCAACATCGCTGTTAGTTGGAAGGAGGCTCTAGGTGACCTTGTCCCGTGCAGATAGCGGTGCTTACATGGGAGCCCGCTGAGCGCTGCACGCTGTTTTAACGGACGTGATGCGTTTAAGACCTTGCATCTGTTACGCCTGGCAGGCTGTACCTTTCCACACTCTGCTAGTCCCAGGCCATTGTTGCACTGAAGGATGGTCTCCTGGGAGCCTTCAGCACAGGCACCTGGGCTTTCAGGTACGGGTTGGGCCAGGAGGACCACCTCCAGCTCACTGTTATCAGCTCATGCCTGTTATTTACACTCAAAGTAATGTGGAAAAATACACATCTAAATACGTTTTACTCATTCATGGTAGGAAACGCAAATACTCAAGATGTTGATCCATCATGACCTTGCATGTGCTGCTAACACATATTCCTCAGTGAGGGTCATAGTTATCATTAATAATCCAACACACTGTACATTTAGAAAGCACATGGCAACTATATCAGAACACGATGGGAAAATCTTTAGGATGGTGAACTACGATTCAGGAGGAGGCCAATCTGGCAAGCATTTTTTAAAAAAAAAAAAAAAAAGAAGAAGAAGAAAAGAGAGAAAAAAGAAAGTGCAAAATCTAACAGCAACATGATGCCCATTATTGTTCACTGAAGTGGAAAAATGGCAGTGTCAGTCTTTTGAATTAATTAAGAAAAAATGGCTGCTTTTTTATACATCTTTGAACACTTGGTGTCAACTACCTCACCGAAAGTTAAGTTTTCTTCTGACTTTTGCTATCAAAATAATTAGTATGAAGCCAACCCTCAGCCACAGCACGAGAAAACGAGGCAGTAGAACTTTGCGGACTCCTCTACCTTCACAAGCACCGTAAGTGAAGAAGACATGGGGTCGTGATCCACGTGTGGGCATGCAGAGGTTAGCGCACTAGGTGCCTGCTGCTGGCAGCCCATTATGTAAGCCTGGAACAGATGCGTTAGTTTCACCTTTCTGGGTGAGGAACCACTTCGTTGCAAATTTTTATGTAATATATGAGTGTAGCTTACAGCGTCTTGGAAATTTACGTTTGCTAATCTTGGCACTAAATCATTTCCGCCATGAAAAAATGGGTGAGGTGACAGAAATATACGCAACCTCTTCCCATTACATTATGCCGTTATGATTATCCTTTCTGAGATGAGAAAAGAGTGGTGTTAACCTCTGACTCCCAGGGGCTGCCCGGCATTTATTGACAGATAAGGAACTGATGGAGTGTGCGGGATTTTTCCAAGCTCATTTCTGTGACTCTGTCCATGCTGAGATACTGGCCTCCGGGACAGGGATCTGGACAATCCGTACACGCTCTGACAGGGAGCATATACTCAGAACTCACACAAGCCCACAGGACCAGCGGAAGTGTCTGTCTCTCTAGAGTCAGACTATGGAAAACACATGGATGGAAAAGTCTGTGATGCACACTGGGCTCATGAAGTGAAGCAAAGCAGTCAAATGCACTGTGGTGACCAATTTCCATTCGGGCTCAGGTCCAAGTAAATAAGTATGGTCCCACGCTGCTTTCAAAGCGCAACAAACTACCTGTAATACAGATCTGCAGTGCAGATAGGTAAGGGGATCTCTCCAAGGGAGTCCCTCAAGAAAAACTGATAAAACACCCATCAATTAGACATACAGTAATTTAAAAATAAAAATAAAAAATAAAAAAAAATGCTCCGTTCATTCTGTTATCTAGTGTCCCATTACTGTCACTTATCACACATTTTTAGAGTTGTAATCACTGCCAGATGTAATTAGCAAGGAAAAAAAAAAGTTGTTGAAAGATCTGGATTTGTACTGGTGATGTAGACCAAAGACAAGAGCCTGCAACAAGTTGTCTAAACATCAGGAGGAATTCAAAACTAAATGGACAATGACAGTAATTTAAGACATGTTATGACAAAACCTCCATGGACTTGAAGAAAGGGGGAGGGTGAAAGAGGGAAAAGCAAAATTATGAGAAGACTGGAGGAGCTATAAAAAAAAATAAATTAATAAATAAATAAATGGATGCTGCAGATGACTTTCAACAATAAAAATAATAAGCTCAACTTAAACTCAAGTCCATGAAGCTGAATGAGTAGGAGAGGCATGTGACACCCTCAGTGTGGCTCTCCTGGGCAGGAGGCAGCTGTCGCCCCTACGGGCTGTTTGCCTCACCTGGGCCCTCCTCCTTGTATAGCCCTTGAGTACGGAGAACAATGTTCTCAGGGCACCTTGGCAGTTAATGCAAACCGATGAACATAGTTACATGCTAATAGCCCAAATAGAAGTATAGTAAACTAGGAAGTAAATTGCAGGAATGTTTTGTATTAGGATACATTTAGAAATATATGTCTTAGGAAAAAGAATACAAAGGTTTGCCGAAAGACAAACCACAAAGTTGACCTCTAGTTCACAGGTGAAAAAAGACATAACAAATAGAGTATTTAACATAGACTCTTACAGAAAACAGTAGCGCATATGACCTCTTAATTCTCTTCCTGTATCTCTTCCGGCCTTAAAGAAAAAATACATCTTTGCTGCCGTATTTCGTAGAAATGAGAAAACACACAGATTACGCAGACACACGGATTATGTATTTAAACACATTGTACGCTATGTGGGTGACAAGCACATCTTACTGTACTGCCATCCCTGGTAAACTCAGGACCAGAATAGAAAAATGCTTCTGTCATTTCAGATGGCTCAATTAAATAATGAATTTAATATTTCAGTATGGAGGCACTTACATGGATGAGGATAGAAAGATAATCTGTAGAAGCACCTTGTATAGTCACATTAGTTTAAGTGATTTGACCTAAAATCTGTTAAAAGGAAGCACATCCGGGAAGGGTGCCAGAGAAGGGGGAAAGAAAAAAAAAAAAAAAAAAAATGTTTTCAGCACACGAACCATCCCATTAATGTAAAGGGTGCTATGTTTACACTGATGAAACCAGAGGTTTTTACATGTGTTTAATGTGCAAGTACTGAGCGCTCATCATTTGTAGCAAGTGGAAATTTTTTGATTGAACACTAGGGCTATTAACAGTAGACATTACTTCATGTAAACAATGTACACAGAATGCCAGTGTACCACCTAATATGCAGTAACTTGAGATGAGAGAACCATTGCCAGAGGACTGCTAGATGTACAATAATTTAGGAAAAAAAGAAAAAAGTTATAAGATAATTTTGTTAAAGACAAGGTCCACAAGCAGTGCTCTAGACCAAAGCTTAGTCAGATTCACAGAAGAAAAAACAAAAAGGAAGAACATATCTGGTCTCATCAATCTGCATCATACAGATGAGATTAACCAAACGCATTCCAAGGATAAAGTCAAACATGAGCTTTTCTGCATTGTGCCTTCGCTTATGCAGCAAATGTCGTACAGATTCATTTGGTAAAACGAGTACTAAAAGACCACCTTACAAGACATGCTCACATTGTTTTTTCTTCCTCCAAGTAGGGATTCTTACATTTAAATTATACATTCCTTAAGCATATTCAACAGCCTCCCACTTCAGTGAAATGCATATTTTTATTCCAGATGAGTTGGTAACACTTCAAAAAGACTTAGTACTGGTCCTCTTGTACCACTGAATTTCTCAAATTGTCACAATCTTTCTCTTGGCAAATCTCTTAATAAAAAAATCAACTGACACTGAATTGATTCATTCAAGTTTGAATATACACCCATAGATACAGACCCAGAGTGGAGATTTACCTGTAGAACTTGCAGATAAATTCAGCACAGAGGTATTTTTAACACATATGTGGATATTTTACTTTCCTAAATGTGTTTTATGTAACCCTGGCAAAGACACAACAATTCATACAACTACACAAATGCACTCAACCCCATACAGGTCATTCCAGACAGAACACAACCAGTTAGCAGTTTAGAGCTGTTATTAACACAACAGCAACAAAAATAACACTGCGATGTAAAAGTCTTGGATAAAGCTACAGTAAAAAAAAAAAAAAAAAACACTTAATGAAATCTGTCTGAAAAAGCTCTGTCATTCTGTGTCCGCCCTCTCTGAATGTGTCCGTTCACTTCAGATGTCGGCAAGGTCAGAAATAAAGAAGTTTTATACACCAAATCAGTGAAGAAAATGTTACTGAAACAAAATTAATTAACTGGGAAATGTGTCTTTCAAAATTCATAACTCAGGTGTTCGCAACACAAGGTTCTAGTGTGATACTAAAGTTGGCATTAATTCGGACAAAACTATGTATGCGTAAATATGTGACTTAACTGTGTGGCTTCGATAGTAAAGCCCAGAGGGTTGTGTCAGTGCCAGAGAGCCCTGTAAAAAGTTAGTGACAGCAACCAAGACAGAAGCTCCCGGAGACAGTGGCAGGCATCCCGCAGACAGAGGCGCAGACAAAGGCATTGAACTTACAAAGCGTAAAATAGAGACGTCTCCCAACATTATCTGTGCTCCTCAATTAACCTCCAAGCGCTCTTCCTGACAGCACCGTCAGGCGCCTGCTAGCAAGGTTGTCCATCCATCTATCAGAGGGCAAATTGATGCTCTTCAAAAGAAAAGAAAAAAAAATAAAAACCAAGAACATACTGGGATAATAAATCTCAAGATTTCAAGCAGCCACGATAAGATTTATCGCCCTTGGCAGCAGCGAGAGAGGCATGGAAATCAATAAGGGCGAGACGAGGGTGGCCACCACATGCTGCAATCAGTCTTAAGTCTACAAGCCAGTCAAACTCTTCTCAGCTTCAACATCAGAAATATCAGCCTTTGGACTTTTGAAAGTGGGGAAAAAAGATGCTGGAAATTCTGTGGGTCTTTCCTCATGAGAATTCATCTCACCTCTACCGTGCTCTGGCCTTCTTCGTTGCACATGTACAGTCAATCTTTGCAGGCAACATATCTGCACTGAACCAGTCCCATCATCCTGGTATAGATTCAGAGGGGTTTATCATTGCTAGCATTCATCACTATGTACTAAATATGTTGGCTTTTCATTAATTTTCAATAATGAGAGCGTCAACCTAATGGAGACATTGTGCATCGGTTTAAAGACAACTCACTGTACTAAAAATGAGTTAACTGGATGTATTGAGACTCCCATCATATACCCTTTAAGGTGTCACATATAAGAAACAAGAACACGGCACACAATATTCGCCAAAATTCAGTTTGTGGGTAGTAGGAGGTGAGGAAAAACTAGTGAGTAACTAATGGTATGAAGCGAAGGGGGTTGGGGGTGGTTAGGGTGGACTGTCAACCAAGAAAAATGTAAATATTCATGATGGAACTCTCCTGGAAAATTTCATATATCGCAAATTTTGCGCTGCATCTGGGGACATCAATCATATAACGTGGCGTGATTGGGGGCTTTGGGGTCCTTCCGTCTCAGCACCTCGTCCAGGCAACCCAACCGGGGCTGATCAGACCCCGGCCTGTGTCCAGGTACAACTACCTTTAACCTACCGCTCATCTGGATTGATCCACAGCCATATAAATGCCCCCTTTGCAACCTCAGTAGAAACTGGGTGCCTATGATACCCAACATACTGTAGGATTTATACAAATATATAATCAATTAAAAAAAAGAATAAGTAAAACCTTGTGAAGGAACAACTTTGCTGTCCAACAAAATCAGTGGAGGGTAAGAAATTTTTAGAGGTTGGTTTCAAAACGCCACCCCATGAGAAATGTTGGGGGTGGCCTTTTTATAGTTCTTCACAGGATGCCCCTTCTTCAGAGACTTTTTTTTTTTTTTTTTTTTTACTTTAAGCTCTTCAGGACAGCTAGTAGTGTGGTGGTTAGAGCTGTTGCCGTTGGACTCAATAGTTTCAATCCCACCTCCAGCTTCTGTGCCCTTGAGCAAGACACTTACCCTAAATTGCTCCAGAAAAAATTACCCAGCTGTATAAATGGTTAAGTAATTCCAAGTATCTTAAAATTGTAAGATACTTTGGGAAAAAAGCATCATCTAAATGTAAAAAGGTTATCGTGGTAGAGATAAGATTTAATCCCTCAGCAACCAAAAGATCAAAAATACATACAGTGGTCATCCAGTACATTTTTTGTATAGTGAGAAAGGCAAAAGCAAACCCACTAATAACAGCAGACTGTCTGTCTAAATCCAGCTCATGCTTAAACCCACCAACTCATCAAGACATAATCACCTGACGGCATTTGTGCATGGCCACCACACAGAAATGACTGCGAGAACAAGTCCCTCTCTCGGGGAAATTCCTGGACCCACGGAGAAATACTGCTTAGCCAGAGAGTTCCAGTTTTTTTATAATCCAAAGCTTGAGATGTTTTCTCATGCTTGACTCACAACTAACATCTCTACATGGCTCTGCACGGGGGAAAAAGGTAACATTCCAAGGGCCTGAACCCTCTCCCAAAGTGCTTACCTTGATTTGATCCAGAAGAAATGACCATGCTGTATAAACGGGTAAATAACTAAGCAGCTTCGTCTAGTATGTTTAGCATTATAAGGCAGTTTGGGAAAGGGGTCGGGTGACTAATAGCTACATAACTAATATACTAGATAAAGCAGAATGCTCTGGATCTGGAGTTTGCTGTCTTGAAACTGAAGCTGGCATTAACTAGTATCTAAAGAGGCACAATCACAAAGGGCTGCTGCACATACCTTATCCTGTTCATCACACGGATGAAGCACATCTCACAGAGACCTCAGATGATCACGTTTAATAATATCACGTAGGACACAGCAGAAATGAACACATCTATAGGCATGATTTGGCAGGGGAACAGGAGGCAAACTTCAAAAAAGAACCGTCTTGCCTGCAGAAGTCGCACATTTGCCACAAGGAATAACAAAAAGGAGGGTATGATGTTTTCTTAAAATCCCAGGCCTACCTGCACAGGCAGCAGCACATGGTAGACTGTAAGCAGCAAGCCATGGGGATATAAGCAGATTAAACGTGTTTAACGGATGAGTAATGTTTCATACAGAGAACATTCAGTAAACAATGCATCTGGAAGAGAACAGGCCGAGGGCAAAGGTTGTCCGTTCCCCATTTTATGAAGCAAATTCTCCGACAGTGTGGTTTCGTGCATCTCGACGCCTTGCCCTCATTCAATCAGTCACCATTATGTCCTCTGATAAAAGTGCTGTCATGCTAACGTGTAATGGAAAGGGACACTGGCCGCCTTTTACGTAGCAGGACTCGGTGCCCCTAAATTCGCAGCTGAACAGGGACAAGCGCTGGACACTCTACTGCACATTGCGGACCGTCCACATGACCGCTTTGGAATTTCTCCTACAGACGTCCGAAGCCGGTGAGGTAGAGCACCAGTGATTTTTCTCGAGAGCTGCTAAACTGCATTGTTTCCCAAAACTGACCAATCACAATCAATTAGGCTAGTCACCCCCTCCCTCCAGCATTCTGTTATACTAATCTGGTCCTATTTAAATCTTGAATTCTTTCTTACTTCCTATAATTATTCCTTTTGATTTAAAACCCCTAATCCGCTTCATTCTAAATACTTTGTTCCTTTTCATGCATTGTATCCAAACACAACAAACTATTTCTAATTCATGGCAAAATTGCAGCTCGCAATTTAACTAGCTACCTCGAATACGCTACACGGCAGCCAGTGTGCAAGGCTGAGGTAAAAAAGACATGACCGTTATGCTGCGAAGCTGGTGTCGATGGCCCTACGCACCATAACTTCAGTTTGTCAGAATGACAGGATTTGACATGCCTTCGAGGCAATGCGTAGACAGAGTCGCAGTAACACATCCTGACCGATATCCTCACTGTTGACTATCGGTGTTCACCGCGTCCCTGGAAGAATCTGATTTCTCCGGACACGTTCGCTTTTCCTGAATCGGGGCCCGATTTTCCTCCCCCGCTACAGCGGCGCAGAAAATGGCTTTTCAAGACCATGTCCTCTGAATTGGGGACAGAGTGAGGATAATCATCGCAGGACATTTGCCGTGAAGGTCTTTTATTAAATACAAATGAGCCAATTTCACATTTAATGCTGAAAATCATGACTGTAGAGAATTAAACATCTGTATGCCCCTGTAGCCTCAATATTTGTCTTGGGCTTTCTAAATTGACACTTTTCTCTAATGAAGAGAAATACAGGGGACACAACAATAGTCAGTTTATTCTTTTTCAGGAACAAAGAAGGGTGTTCAGAGAAGTGGGCCTATTTCATTCCCACAGAGACCTCCTCATAAAAAAATAAACCATAAACCTTTGAATAGGCCTCTTCTTTGTGCCAATAAATCAACAGTATTTAATAAAGATGGAATCACTGGTTTCTTCTATTATTCCCCTTTAGTTTTATATTAAGACAGGTTACTTCCAGGACTGTAATGAAAAACCCCATTAACTAGCTCAGCATTTAATTTAGCGCAATATTTTTACAAACTTGTTTGAACATCTAGATCTTTTGGTTGTATTGTTCCAACTGCATGTCCCGAAAAACCTTTGTATTCATCAGGATCATACTGTATGTGGTAGATTAACAATTGTAAGTGGTGATTTGTTAATGAGGAATTATTGTACCCTGAAGATTTGCTCTTAAGGTTTATTCAGTCTTTCCAACCACCCTAGAGGCAGGAATCTGTTAAAATATGGCGAAAGTGAACTTTTTCATGATTGCCTGAGCCACTATATGTCAAAATAACGTTGAAAGCTCACCGGAAGGTCATCCAAACAGTTGCAAAGGTCCTAGTTAAAAGGAATCATTCTTTGAACCGGTTGAAGAAATGGAGAGAGAAAACCGGCAGCTTGATCAGCATTGCGACAAACCCAGGAATTACCTTTTCCCTTGCTGTTCTCCTCACGGATTTTCCTCACAGCTGCCAGACCCTCCTCTTCGGAGTTCCCGGCTGAAGGAGAGATGAGGATTTGGAGCTCAGCTTCAAAACACTGATGCAGCAAACCGCTCCCCTGCTGCTTATACACAGTGGTGGGAAAGGCTACTAGCAGAGGGACCCTCTCAAATAGACTAAAGAATTGTCGTCAGGATATCCAATATGAACTCTTTTTTTTTTTTTTTTTTAAATATAACGAAAAATATTTGCAAAATGAACGTGAAGACAAATATACAATCGCTTTGATGTTGTAAAAAGAGTAAACAGCACCAGCTGAACAGCTGATTTATAATGTGCCCCCAGGAAATAATTTGAGACAAATTATATTTGGCTCAGAGTGGGTGTTAATTCTATTACCTAATTAAGTGATTATATTAACTACACCAAGGTTGGACTGGCAAAGCAAATAATGCTGCAGTAACAAAACAAAATGTGGTGCTTCATGTGGAGTTGGAAAAGAAAACTGAATGAAGTAATGTAACGAGTATTTTTAACATGAGTAAAAGTGCTGGGTTCCTCAAAAACTACTGCATTAGGAAAATTAATTCTTCAGGAAACTTTTACCATTAAATGCACAATCAATATTAATATGCATAAGGGAGGTACATATAAATGTTAAACATTATGCAGAAGGGCTGATGACTACAGAACTAGAAATTTTCTGCATGGAGCAATTTTACATTAATCTTTAACCAAGTATTCACATTCAATAGGCTTGCATAATTTCACTTTTTCTTTCTTAAAAACCACATTTTTGCTACTCAGACTTGCAACTGAGTATTTAACAGAATATCCCAAGCGATTTTCTATAAACGCTAAAAGATCATTAAAGCATAACTGCATACATCACAAAGTGTTAAAGGTTAAGATGAAATGGAAGGTGAGACACCTGTTCTTCAGATACTGGAGCTGTTAAACTCGGTGGAAAAGTCTCATCGGATGTAGTCCATCATAAAACATGTGATTAGTGCTATTCTGTGTTCTTGGTGAACAGCAAAAGAGGACGCAAAGGGAGGGAAGGTTATGAAACTCAAGAGTTCATCATTGACAGATTGCAGACCTCATCTAAAATATGCAGCCTTTCCCTGTTCACTGCATCATAATACGTGCAAAGGTAGCTGTAACGGAGAATGGTTTGCTAAAACCAGAAGACATTCTCTGAAGGGTACGTTAGCTGGAGAAACATGACCAATTTGTGAATAAAGGAAGTTTTCAAAGCTTAATTTCAGCCACTGAGCAAAACCCACTTGAGATTTATGGGAAGATCCTAACAACACTATTTGTCTTGAATCGTGTTACTTTTTCATGGTTAATCTATAATGAAAATATAAATACTGCATATTAATAAACATACAGAGTCCAATGCTTTCCATTTGAACCTAGTTCCTTAATTTGCTTGTAATTATGATGAAATATAGCTAAATAATCCACTTACAAGGTCATGACATTTACTGTAAATTTAGCTAAAACTCAAATGGATTTTATTTGAGATTAAACACCTGAAGTTATTTTTGAAGATAATGGTCATTTAGCTTCATAAGCCTCTCCATGGAATAGGGCAGCACAGCGAGTGTGTTTCGCTGGAATCTTGTCTGGATTACACCTCGGTGGGAGTTCAGATAGTTTAACATTTACAGTGGTGGAAATAACACAAGGACACAATCCAGCTGTGGCCACAAACTCCTCAAATGAAAATCCAGTCACACAAAAAAAAAAAAAAGACAAATTTAACTACCTTGAACAGTGCTTGCAGAAGGAAGCATAAGTTTAAAACAAGGTGGCTGAAAGATATTTTATGCAATGAAAAAAGCATAAAGAATGGCACCGAAATGTTAATTTTTAATTGTTAGTACAGCCTTTAATTAATATGTTCAAATTGTCAGGTGCCTTCTGAGGGAGGCCAAGGCGTCTGAGCAGGATGCATACCATACCTATTACCACATGCATTCCAAGGCTTGTCAGATGTCTCGCTGTCTCATATCCCATTCCTTTGGCACCCCCAGTCACTATGGCAACCCTTCCAATTTGTTTGGGAAAAACTGTACGAGGCAAAAGGAGAAACAGAAATATCTAACAGTGCTCCTTTAATTTCTGCAGAATCATCTCATTAACTGTTTAGGAACGCTTCTCCATTTTAAATTACCCCTTTTAGTCAAGCATCTGCCTCCCTGTCCTACTACATTGGTTTTAGTAAAGAGATAATGCAAAATTTTACCGTGTACAGTAATTGCAGAGTTCAGGTACTTTGCACTTTTAAAAAAGGATTCACGATGAACCCCAAACTTGTCCTTAACCACAAGGCCAATGATAAAAACTGATTCAGGTCAACGGTTAAGTATAAAGTATCTAAATCAATTAGCATCTAAAGAGCTAAAGGAGCCAGTTTTTCACACCAACATGTGGTCTTAATGCACTTGAGAATTTTGGCATTAATTAATCCTATATTTGCACTAAGTCTATATTAATTACTGTGCAATTACACAAGATAACTAGCTTAAGCTGAAGGCAGTCTACTGTAAAATTGCTGATCTTAAATGCAGTATTAAAAACAGTTGATAAGTATGAACAACCAATAAAGATAGACATATTTGACAACTGTTTTATCACAACAATATATTTATTACTTTTTCATAACAGCAAAAGCTGTATAGTAAATTGTTATCAGATGCAAATTTCAATCATTGGTCTGCATTGGAACAAATCTGGAAATATAAAAACATATCAGCAGGATAGATAATTTACCCAGTGAAGATGCAATAACTGGATCCATGGCTCCAACTGCAGTCACCAAAATTTTGCTTGTTACAGAAAAGTTCAGAAACAGCCTCAACCAGCAGAACACTAAGACTCAACTGGGCTTTCATGGAGTTTGACTGAAGGGTCTTAACAATATTGGATTTGTTTCACTTCTCTATAACAACGATCAAGGAAATTTTGCAAACATATGTAATCAAGAAAGGCCTTTCTGAGAAACTTTTTTCATTAGTCCACGCAATCTCAAACCACACGTTTCACATTCCACTCCAAATTCATATGAAACTTAAACCAACAGAATAAGTTATATCAAAAATAAGTTAAGCGACAAGGTCTCATAGGACACTACACTTCAAGCTATGTTATAGCTTCTAAACTCAGCAAAAATAAATTACTGCCAAAAACTACAGCGCCTTATTTTCTGTATGTTCCACATTATTCAAGCCCAAATGATATGCCATCTGCACATTAAACCATAAGCTGCCTCTACCACCTGCACAAACAATGAGCATTTTAGAAATCTGACTGATACAAACTGTTGTATAGTACAAAACGATTGTTAAGTTTCTCTAAATCTCTACACAGTCTACATTTACAGACAATCATTTAATCCTCTCCATAGATTTTGTCTTGAAGAGAATTTAATAGCCATTCAGCAGTCCACACATCTGATGTGGCTTTGTATACCTGTGAAATATCCTCAATATGCCTTGTATATCAAATACAGGGAAGCAAAATGTTACATTATAAAGGATGATTTATGAAACATCTACAGTTCTGGTTTACAAAGCAATCAAGCTGAATTATCTTGAAAACAAATTTATTAAAAACCCTGCTAGTTAAAGAATATAAATAGGAAATATTTCAAATACAATTTCATTGATATCAATTAAATGTTTCATATTTTCAAACGGGCACTAAAGGAACAATTAACTTATCGAGAAGATTTATATTAAAAGGAAATGAAAGCTCTGACTGTACATAATGACTCCCTGTAGACTAAAATTCAAATCCACTAACATTTTAATAGCCCTTAAAAAAATTATTTTGTGGTTAAAAGAAAAATGCTCATCTCTTTTTAACACTTAGGGTACTATAATGGCATTTAGCTTGTTCAGTACTTATATAACACACAGTCTAAAGCCTGATACAGAATTTTTTGCAAAATGGTACACATTACAATACCATTAAAAATTAGACTGCAATGACACATCCAATACTACATGTATCAACCAAAAAAAAAAAAAAAAAGAAAAAAAAAACTCCAACATAACCTTTCATAAGCCAATTTTTCTTTAAATTATTTGCATTCCTTTGTGATAGCTATGGTAGAATTATTAAAGAAATGCACTACATTTTCTCTCCCTTAAATGGAGAATAGGACTATAGCCCATATTTGGAACATTGACAAAAATTTAAGATAACATTAATATTTACAAATGTCCAGTCAAACATTTAACATTACAGCATTTTTTTTTAAATCTTGGTTCATTGTAAAAAACTAAATACTAAATGCACATAATAGTACATCACAAAACATTTCTGGATTAATACATTAATTGTTCCTCATTATCCAATAAAGGGTCTAAAACCAAAGGTCCAAAACAGAAAGATAAATCAAATGTTTTATTCATTAAGTAATACCTGAACAAACTCATCTAAACATTTTAAAACAATCTTTACAGGGGATATATAGTGAAAGCAAAACAGACCAGGAGTGTATATTACTGTACTGGAAATTAACCTGACAAGGTTGTATCAGCATATTCACTGAATAAAATACACATAATACATAAACCAATATAGTCTAACTACCAGTGAAGTGCCACACTCCCCACCTTTTTCCCCAATCTGAGGAAGCAGCCTCTTCATAGTTATTATGATCACAACCATGATAAATAATTCTGAACAACAAATACATTATACAACAGCTGTGTCACCTTCGAGAGGGGGCAACACCTCAAGACCATTTATGAAATTTTTTGAGAATCTGCATAGCTTTGCAGATATAAGCCATTGAAAGAACAAAAACACCAAACTACACTGTAAGCCGGTGAACAGTCCAACCCAGGGCAGGCGTATCATGATGGAGAGCTCCCAGAAACCCATCTCTGCCCTAAATGAAAAATGACAGCCAGCTGCACCCACTCACGGCCAATAAGAGGGAGTACAGAGGCAGTTGGCTTCAAGACTTTGGGAGTGGTGTTTTGGATGGAGCGCTTATAAACAAGCCTCAAGAGGGAAGATGTGAGTTTTGGGTTGATTTGTTGCTGCCAAAACAAGGCTGTTTTCTAGTTTTTGTTATTTAGGGTTGAAACTGTTTTGTGGAAAATGCCTGTTGTCCTGTGCCTCAGTCCTGCTGTGCACCTGCCCCGTAACTGGCACTCAATCTTCTCATGATTACTGTATGTAGCAATATATTATGCTAATCAAAAGGTTGTGTACTGCTAGGTAACCTGGGTAGTACTGGTACAGGTCCTACAAGAAGAGCTTGGAAAGATGTCAGCTCATTTCCTATTGAAGTTAACGGCCTTAAGGAGGGGGGGGGGAAAAAAAAAAAATCCAATAAGTGTACTCAAAAGTTTTCACTAGACTTACACATGGAAAATAACAAATAGATTTGTATGTCTAGCATGCAGATCAGTGATCACAGTACCATTTCCTTGTCTGGCATGGTTAGTCCATCAGTGAAACCTATTCCTTGTTCATGGTCTACACCCCATTCCCCCTCATCCTCCTCAGTCGGTTCAGTCTCAAACAAGTTCCGACTGTTCTCATATAGAAAAACCTGCTGGTCAACGTGAGCAGGAGCAAGTCGGCTCCTTTTCCCATTAACAACGCTGCCTGAAGAGCTAAAAAGTCTCTGGGGTAGGATGCTGGTGGCTGGAATGCACCAGTACTTTTGCAGCACTTTGGGAAGAGTAGGAAACAAGGCCAAGCGATCCGACCACCAACGGAGAGGGTCTTCATTAAGACCAAGGACCTTCTGAGACTTGAAGTTACTCAGCTCTTCCAAGACCTGGGCATGTAGCTCTTCTTGGTTCTCATCATTGTTTGACTGGCAAAAAATAACAGCCAACAGATTGCTGGCATTGTTGGAAGACGATGGGGTTTCAAGAACTTGCCGTTTGTTGGGTGGTCCCTCTGAGAAATGCAGTGGCTCTTCATGTTTAGAACATTCCTCCTTCCGTTTCTCTAGAAGTGTTTTGGCCTCTTCCACAACTCTCGTTTCCACTTGGGAACGCTCAAAGGGGGAAAGGAATGGAAGTTTCTTGTAACGGGGATCTAAAAACGTGGCTACATTTAAAAACATATCAATCTCTGGTATCTCCTGGTAGGTGGTGGACAGTACCTTAGCAATCACTTCCTTTACCATGCCAACCTCTTTGAGATCACTTTCTTTTACCTTTAGGTTTGTATTGAGCAGCATATGTAGAACAGGTTTCACCATGCTAATTGTAGGGTACTTGCATGTTGTCATCATGTCTGCCACCAGTCTGAAAGGCAAGAGAAGTTCAACAAGGCCTTCCACCGTGCTCCATTCCGTGGCTTCTAGTATCAAGTGGTGATTGTTGCTATCTTCTACCAGCACTGAAGCAATGACAAACTGTTGTTCTTTAAGCCGCTGAAGCATAGCCAGTGTGCTCACCCATGATTTGACTCTGTCACTAATGAGCATGGACTGGGCTAGGCCTTGCTGTTTCTGCTTTTCTCGCAAAAGGTACATGGCTACAACAGACTGCTGGAAGTATTCAACCACCTTCCGACAACGAGCTAAAAATGCACTAAGCTTTGGCAGTTCAAAAGCTTGGTTAATACCTTGATTCACAGTGTATCCAAAACAAGGCATCTGCACAGACAGATCAAGAAGCGAACATGCTTTCACTATATCAGGGGAACTATTGGTAGTGGCACCATAGATTTTAGGATTAATACCCCATTCCACAAATACTTCGTACAGTGAACGAGTGATATTTTCTGCAACATTTTCTTCTGGTACTTCAAATGTTTTCAGGCATCTGATCATCATGGTAAGACTGTTAGAACCACAGTTGTTCAAGTAGTGTGCAGACAAAGATATATAAGTTCTGTTCTGAGCTTGGCTTCTCCATAAGTCAGTAGAGATACCACACCACACTACATCGGCGAGTTCCTTGAACACAGCTTCCCGAACTAGGTAGTACTTTTGAGGAATTGCCTTTGTTGTCAATTCAGTTCTGGTGGGAGGAACAAACCTTGGGTCAGCTGTTTTTAAAAGTGCTATAAAAGAAGGCTCTTCCACAACAGAGACTGGGTACATTCCCTCACAGATGAAGCTGATGACTGCAGAGGTCAGGTCATTGTGCTTCCTTATCTCATATCCCGAAGTCTGCTTCATGACTATTGTGTCCTGAGAAAACTGCTGTGAGGACTCTGGCTTTAGCTTGGAGAATGCCGTGGCAAAAGCTTCTCTCATCTGCTCCGTGTTGCTCTTCACAAACTCACAAAATTCATCCGGGTGGTTTTTCTCTAGGTGGTAGGAGAGGTTGGAAGTGTTCCCTGAATATGCGATCTGAGCCATGCATATCCTACAGTATATCTTCTTCCAGTGCAATATGCATCCATCAGCATCAGTGTCAAACCCAAAGTACTTCCACACTTTGCTTTTTGCTCTTGGGTGAGCCACCAGATTGAGGTCTGAAAAGGAGCACTCGGGACCTTTACTTTCCATTGTTTTCCACAGAATAGAGAAGACTTTATGAACCTTCACTCATTACAGAGTACCTGCCAAAGGCAGTGAGATAAAAGTGTGAGATATTAAAAACTCCTAGAATACAAAATATACAAATAATAATGTGACTTCCAAACATGCAGGCACAAAATTCAGTTTGTTTTGAAGGTATGACTTCTCAACTCTTTACCAAGAGAGGACATTAACAATAGTGTGTGTGTGTGTGTGTGTGTGTGTGTATATATAAATAATTTACTATATTCTTGGATCTGGTTTCAGCTTTACAAAATTTTCTACCTGTCCAATCACATAATATTACAGGCATTTAAGAATTTGACAAATTCATATTTCCAATTAACTTAATCTTACTCTTAATATCTCTTCCTCAAATTTTCTGCTATAAATTACTTTTGCTTTGAACACTTAAGCATTCAGACAAACATTTAGATGTAAGCAGTACTTAAAATGGCTGTTTATGAAAATGACCAGAAAAAACAGAGTTCTGCTATTACAACCTTCTATAGTGAAATCATAAAAATCCAGAGGTACAACTAAATTCTTCTCACATGTTGTAATGGTAATGTCAAGTGCCCCTATGATCAACTTTATAAAACCATGCAGGATGACTTTAAATAGCAGGCACATGATAAAGACAAAAAGGCCTGAAGTTTATAAGGTCATACTGACCACAGACTACCACTAAAAAACAGAAACTGCTCTGGAGAACCACTTGTCAATCTTTAAACAAATCAAAAACAAGTCAAGTGACAACTGTAGAAACTCTACCGAAACCAAAAATAATTCTTCTGAGTGAAAATCAGCAGCCGATTAAACCAAATCAAGTTTAAATGTGTTGAAGGTTACAAATTACATTGTTTAAATCTTTTAACAGACTAAACTATGCATTCTTTTCCCCATTTCTTTACAGTATATGTAATTAATAGCTTTCCAGGAAATATACTCATTAAAAATTATTTCAAAACTAAATTCCTTATAGCCATCATTGTGCAACATGCATTGCTACACAAAGTGCCAATAAAAGCAGACGGAACACATAAATATGTCATCTTATACAGAAATATTTGAGTCAAAGGTCCCTTTTTGCATACCCTTACAAAAGCTCAATCAGCGTATTACATGAAAAGAAAGGATCATTATTCTGAGAAACAAATTTTATTTGTTGTTCAGACACTACATCTACTTTAATATTCACTCTACACACGCAAGACAAAGCAGTATCAAATTAAAGTGCTTTTATGATCTACAATAATAACCAACAATTTATGTATTTTAGGCCTAAGTTGTGCAGCAAACACCATTTTTGAAAAGCAATCACACCCTGTGCTGTAGACCACCACCATCACTCTCCTGGAATGACTGGTAACATAACACTTCCATCTGCTAAAATATAAAGAAAAGAAAATGATATATGGGATGTGTTTACCACTGTAAAAGTTGAAGATAATGTTTATTTATTATACAGCCTACTACTGCTCCTGCCCATGATGTTCTTCTGCCGGTCCATGGACCATGTCAACTGTCAGATTTCTCACTGACTCTGGAACTGAGAGGCAGGACACAAAACACCACAACTGCAAGACATGATCCAGCTACTACAAGAAGACAAAAACTTCAGAACACATTATGCAATGAAACTTCACCACACTCCGAAAAAGGCAAAAGCAATCATTGATAAGTTAACCACTCGTAAAACCGTGACGTGGAAAAATGTATGCATATTATACCTAACCTGGTAAAGTGAAAGATTTGTTGAAAAGCTGGTAGAGAAGGACTTTCAAGCCGACTAAATAAAGCTTCAAAACGGGCAAAATTAGCATGAGCAGTATCATATTTCCCCGTCTTCCGCCGCCCGCGTCTGTCGGCTGTGCCTCTGCAGAAGTCCGGTCGCTCCTTCGTAACTACGCTTCCGGTCCGGCTGCGCGCCCTTTAAATCCGCCTAAGCAGAAACTCGTGCTTCTCCCCCAAGGGTTCCGCGGCCAAAGCTGCATCATGGGACAACGGCAACGACTGAGCTCAACCCTGATCCGATTTTCAGACAAACAAACAAACAAACCAAACAAATAACCACAAGAACACAGACACACGACGCTCTCGGCATCTAGTTGGTGTTTTTTTTTTTTTTTTTTTGCTTATTTCTGCAGTTCACAAATAGGATCATCAACACTAATTTCAATAGAAATGAACTGAAACTGAAAGGCAGATGATTGAAACCTAGCTCTATATTGAATTTCTTATAGTATTTTGACTAGTAAACGTACAGGTTGCATCTGAAATAGTAATAAAAAATTAAAATGTCCTCAAGGTACATCTCTATTCTATTTATTTCTTTATTCTTTAACCACATATAAATACAGGAAAATGATAGTCTATATATAGGAAAGCTAAATTACATTTTGATACCCCAAATTACCATAATCATAACCTTTAATTTGAATTTTGGAGTTTTTAAATACTGATGCTGACTATTGGATAAAACAAATATTCTTTACACTGTATCAACAACATTTTACATGTATTCATTCAGCAGATGCTTTTCTCCATAGTTGCAGACATGTAATTCTTAAGTACAATTAATTTCTTTCTTTCCACCATATGAAGCAATGTTCATCACACGAGTAGCTGCATGAAACTTTATCCAAATATCAACGATTCCTGATCACATTTCTAGTAATTTTTTTTTTTTTTTTTTTTGGAGATACATAGAAACATTTACGTTACATTTTATCCTCAAGCAGGGTTGCAGTGATCTGGTACTTATACTACAAGCACGGGACATGTGACAGTGTACACATTGTATGGGAAACAAGTCCATCACAGGGCAATTTCTCTCTCTCACACACACACACACACACACAGGATAGGCAGTCTAGAGTCACAAATGCACCAAAAACACATTTCTCACAGATACAGGGAGAACATGTAAATTTCACTTAGGCCGAGTAGGGTGTGAACATATGTCCAACTGCGCAGCCCTGGAGCTGTGAGGTGCCAGCACTACCATGTACACCACCATGCCACCCTAGTTCTTCAAAAATACATGTGAAATAACAAAGACAATATATGCTATCATTTAGTTTATTAAATGTAATGCTTATTTCACCATTTTTGTAAGCAAATCAATCTTAAGAAAACAAGAAGTATAAAATAACAGCTCAACAAAATCTCTTTCCATGAACTGGAATGCACTTATTTAGGCAACCGCAATAAAGCCAAACCACAGCATTCTGGAATGTTACATATAATCTGTTGCTTGTTTGCACTTGAACTGAGTGAGTTAAATGTGCCCATATGCTCTAGTGAAAGAGTCAGAGGAAGGGTGTGTCTCATGTCTGGCTGCCTCAAGCAAGAATACCATTTCAGATTTTATTTCAGTGGTGTTCTTATTTTCATTTGTTTACAACATATTATATCTTCCTGCAGTGACCTGATCCTTGCCTTGCGTAACTAAAGATAGTGAAAAAATGTAGATATTTAAAACTGATTCACGAAGCATCTGTGATTTAAAGGGGTGTTATATTACACCACGATACATCATAAAGGCAACAGGGTGTCATTGTTATTTTGTTATCTTACTGAAACTTTCGTCAGACAAAAATCTGATAACTTCTAGCCAACAGAAGAGCTTATTTTTTGCAATATGCATCGACTTTATATACCTGATGAATTTCACTGAATACTAAATGGCAGTGGGGGGTCATAGCAGGTTCAGCCAGTGCCCGCTACGTGGCAGGTCTGGGGTTTGAGCCCTGCTCGGGGTACTTTGTGCCGGGCTGGTGTTCCATCCAGGTGTGTCCCATCCCCCCTTCAGCCTTGTGCCCTGTGTTGCCTGCTGGGCTCTGGCTACGAGCCCACGTGGGAAAAGCGGTTGTAGACGTTGGTTGGTTGGTAAATGGGAGTCCAAAATGCAGCAATACAGTCGAGATGCCATAAACGTTCACTATACCAATTTCAGTTATGGACTGGTTTGCCAGCCACCATCATATTCTGCCACAGTCTGTCAAATTAAATGCAACTGGTTATCAACAAGATTTCGAGAGAGATGCAACAAAAGACATGGAAACAATGAAGTTCTTTGTCTGAGAAAATGCGATTTATTTTGATATTTTCCAATGTTTATCAATTTTATTTAAATGCAGTCAAAAATAAGATCTAGGCAGCATTTTATTCTGGCTCAAACATGTCCTTCAACAGTCTAGAGAGTCTGAACACAGAGCCTTTCATTCTCCATATCAGTTAACCTACTAATTTGCGTGGTTTCAATGCTTGCTGTGAAATCCATGTATTTCAGAAGGAAGGTGGGAGTCAGTTCAATGTGGACCTTTGAAATGAATAAAACCTCTGTCAAAGTCTAGATGCATTTCACACATAACCGCTGTACTTCACAGGATTCTTTTGAATATCCTGATCCTGAGTTTCAGAATGCCTGGACTTGCTCTCCTAGGTTAGAATTAATTCAAATTTAAAAAAGCAAATAACTCATACATATGTGGAATTAATGAAAAGTTACAGTTCAAACTGGTCAAATGAGTTTATTCTTCCTGGTAGACTACTAGGACACATATATGAAACAAAAATGGCATATTTTCTTGCCTTTCAGTGATTTTCATAGTGAGAGTAAAGTAAGACACACACACACACACACTTTCTGAACCGCCTGTCCCATACGGGGTCGCGGAGAACCGGAGCCTACCCGGCAACACAGGACGAAAGGCCAGAGGGGGAGGGGACACACCCAGGACAGGGCACCAGTCCATCACAAGGCACCCCAAGTGGGTCTTGAACCCCAGACCTGCCAGAGAGCGGGACGGTAAAGTAAGACAGCAACTGAAAAAAAAAGAAAAATTGTCCCAAAGATTTTTCTAAAGTTCTAAAGGTGTTTCTGCAATAAACATCTCATTTCAGATCAATTTCAGAGCAGTCTGAGGAATACACAACAGAATCTGAGTTATGTATTGTTGAGCAGTGTGGCTATTTTCTGTGAAATTCGTCCTGTATCAGTCACTTTGGATTCTGTTCCACAACGGCATTATTGCGTGTGCCAATATGAGGATGAGGAGATCTCAACTAACACAGTGTGTTTAATGTGATTTAAAGTGTGCAGTGCATTCAGTCAAACTTCCAATAAAGGCTGATTAATTAAGAGCTCAGATGGAACGAAAACCAACTAAGAGGCCTGTAGAGGTCTTTCCCTGCTGTATTACTTATATTTTTATTCCCGGTCGTGGAGGGCCACAGGTATGCCTTTGTCTTTGAACAGCAACATCATACTAAGAAAAAGATTTCAATATATGATTTCTAGGGTGCGCGGTGGTGCACTGGGTTGGACCGGGTCCTGCTCTCTGGTGGGTCTGGGGTTCGGGTCGCCCTTGGGGTGCCTTGCGGTGGACTGGCATCCCATCCTGGGTGTGTCCCCTCCCCCTCTGGCCCTACGCCCTGTGTTGCCGGGTAGGCTCCGGTTCCCTGCGACCCCATTTGGGATGAGAGGTTCAGAAAATGTGTGTGTGTATGATTTCTTTAATTGAACCAATTACCTACTTACATTTTTGTGTACAGTGTAATGAAAATCTGTAGATGCTCCATCCCTCCAAGATTAAGAGAGAAGAACTAAGCTATATTTTATTCTTTCCGCTCTCTATTAAATTAGTTGTGCCTGACGCTGCCTTCTGCAGTTACTCAACAGAGCCACTCTTCTATTGAGCAGATGCTAGTCGGTCTGCCTGCCACCCGACATCCACGAGCACGGTTTTTTCAGTCCTGGTCCAGAAAATTTCGGAGACAGTTCCATAAGAGCCTTTAATCCAAAAATTAATTTATTTCAACAAGCAAATTCGGCTCTGCCAAAGCAGGAGCTATAGAGAGAGTAGTGAATTCTACTTATTTATGTACCTTGGGGTTCTGCACTAAAGAGCAACGTTTCGACCGTTTTTATCGAATGCTATTAAGGTATTCATCTCCAAAGTGTAAGCAATTAAAAGGCTTTTGAGGTATTGACTTTAGCATAGGAATTTTTATCAAGGCTTGTATCGTAATTGCTTTGGGCCCCACAATACCCTGTGATTTTCATCTTTGTTTGATCAAATTTAGAAGTAGACAAGCAAATATTTACGCTGACAGGGTAAACAGCTGAGGGGATAAGTAATGAAGTCTTCTTATTAAATGACACATGAAATGTACTCCGGTCATTTGGACTGCCTGTTAAGGACATCTGAAATTGTATACAGGCACGTCAGTGTGACAAGAACAGCAAAATATCACCGGAGGACATGAAGCAAACTCCAAAAACACATAGTCCTCATGAAGATCTATCAGGAGGGAACACTGTGTTCAGACATCAGCCTTAAGTGTGTACAGTTTATAGTTGTGCTGTTTTAACTACCAGGAACTTCATGGCCACTTTGTGGCCAAGAATATGTAGACATATTAACATATTCATGCATATTCATTAACAATACACAGGAATGAGTGCGTCTGGTCCCTCTAACACCACCCACTGCATGTCTTAATGCGTTATAACCATGGCAGGAGCCACATCAAATGTATATTCCCATTCTTCACACATAATAAGATTCACTTTGGCTGTGTGCTCCTCTCACATCTTCAGTACTCTTATTTCAAGTATTTCCAAAAAGGATAAAAAAGAACAAAGAATCAGTCTGAAAAAAAAAAAAAATTGTGCACACTATTCTAACCAGGATGACGTTCACCATATTTATTTTTTTTTTTTCCGAATTAGAATTGAAACATAAGCGTCTTTGTCTAATAGCAATGCCATATTCAGTGAAAAGGTCCATTTATTAGTCAATTCTCACCTTTCCTGTCAAGGCACCTCATGAAGAATAATGCGATTGATTCATATAATTATTATGCCTGTAACCTATGCAATTTTGCAGCTCGGGAAAATGAGGGAAACAATTACAAAGGAAATCTATCTGAGCAATGGGATTGTGAAAATGACCTTGGATTTATGGTTACGGGGGTAGAAAAGTTGAGACAATGGACTTGGCATGCCAGCCTACTGGGTTTTGCACAGGAAAGGAGTGACACAGCTAAACAAGCCCCAACTTGAGGAACAGGAACTCTTATCCCAGTAGCCTAACAGCTGCATGTGCAGCATTACACTTTCGGAAAAAACAAAACCGAGGACATACTCAAAGCACCAGGACACCAGATAGTGCAGTCATTAGTGCTACTGCCTTAGGCTTTGGATGCTACAGGTTTGAATCCCACCTCCTGCTGCAGTGAATGCCCTTCCACAAGGTTCTAACCTTAAACTGCTCCAGTAAAGATTACCCAGCTGCATAAATGGTAGCTTAACAATATAAGCTGCTTTAGAGAAACCCCTCAAGTATAAAAAAATTAAATAAAAAATTTAATGAGTGATTGCTCCTCCCACAGACACATTTTCTGGAGATACAGCTGAATGTCATTTATAAAGTATGCATGTGACAATGTGCCGTCTGATACTCACTGTTCATGTCTATTTTATATGGCAGATGACTAGCAACAGCACACTTTTCTTGTGGTTCCGACCATTGCTTGACTGGTGCATCGGTGTGCTTTACACAGAGGACATGAGGGATGTGTCCCCAGCACTTTTTAAAGAAAACTGATTTTATTCCCAGACGTTTTGTCTGGTTCCTTCGCCTTTCACTAAGTTGCTGGGTTCCCATATTGCCCCATACACCCTCCTCATTTGAAGATACACCCCCGGATTGGCGGACATCCCCTATCCCCTTACAGTACTGAATTTTAATGTACTTTAATGTGCTTTCGGCCATACACAGTGCTTTCATATCTGCTGTAATGTCATTTGTGCTCTGCTCTTCTATGTGCTGCTACAGGACTGTTTGATGCAAATCACCAGAAGTGGCTTTTTGTTTTTTTTTTGATGTGTCAAGGTCTTTGCAGTCACCGGGCACAGAGAGCAGAGGCGGTGGCGGCGGCGGGCCGGGCAGGATGTGTGCAGACGCTGCACTGGCACAGCGAGCCCTCAGCCATCTGTCCTCTGAGTACCGCAGCACGCAGGTCTGCTTTGCGCTGCATCCCTCTCACCCTCAGTTTCCCTTCCCCGAGCACCATCTTTGGGCATAAACAAAAACAAGTGAACCTCCATTAATGCTTAAGTGTCCCTTTCACATCATTATCGCTGTGTGAATTCTACAGTGGTGGCCACTGACTTGGTGATTATCCTTCCATCCATCCAGTTTGAGCAACCCGAGCAGTCGCAGCCTATCCCAGAACCCCTGGCTGTGAGGTTTGGGGTTACATCTTGAACAGAACACAAATAAACTGCAGGGTAGCCACACACACACACACTATAGGCAATTTAATGTCACCAGTCTATACCGGGGAGGAAACACTTGTTGATGACACACACACACATTGGCTGAAAGCGCTTGTCCCAAGTGGGGTCGCGGCAAGCCGGAGCCTAACCCAGCACCACAGGGTGCAAGGCTGGAGACGGAGGGAACACACCCAGGACGGGACGCCAGTCCATCGCAAGGCACCCCAAGCAGGACTCAAACCCCAGACACACCAGAGCAGGACCCGGCCAAACCTGCTACGCCACCTCGCTCCCCACTTGTTGATTATTCAGAGTCCAAATCTTTAGTTCATGTTTCCAAGGAACGTTCAAGCAAACATGTAAACCATGAACATCTTTTATATGCTATTCTGCATGTCACCTTTCCAGTGATAACATTTGCTTTAATACATGTATACAGTATATATGTATATATAATTTTTTTTTTTTTCTGCTGTAAATGAAACTGAACCAACCAGAGGCTCCTGAGTGGCTAAGCCAGTAAAGCTCCCCCCCACCCCCCGCCCCCTTCCTGAGTGCACTTCAAGCTGAGTAGCTTAGACTGAGTTATGTCATCTGCCAATTGTGGCTGGAAGTTCCCCAGTGGCACTACAAAGTCATTTCATTGCGGGGCTGGGGCTGTGCTAAATTCGCTTGGGGTGTTTCAAGTGACCACTGCCGCATTTATGCCTCCTACAGACATTTTATGAGTCTGCTTGTGGTTACGCTGAACCACTGAGAGATGTGCTATATTCGCCCATTTCTCCCCAGTTCTGTGTCACACCACCATGTGACCTCCAGAGAGGAAAGAAGGCATTTCTCATGCCGGAGGAGCCATTTGATTTGAAGCATTTTAAACCATTGATCTTGGATAGTGAATTGTGGAGCTACTTTGTTTCACGTGTGGTGTGTAATCTCACTAAAATCACACTTGTGTCACAGTTTTGATGGTACTGTATGTGCTGGTTGGTAAATTTGCCATGCGCTGCACTACAGGTCTGCTGGTTTAGCACAACGTGCACGCACCTGGGCCGCTGAATTCGCGTAGCACGGTCACCTTGGCCCAGAGTGCACGGACGATCACCCCGATCCCATGGCTGAAGGCGTGACCTCATCAGCCCAATCTGCAGAGATGGACGCGCGTGGCCTTGTTAGCGCTGTGCTGCAGGTCCGACCTGGCCTCGGTAATTACCTTGGCCTCTCGTGTCTCTGCTGTAATGGTCTTTCAAAGACCAGAAGCTGCCTCACAATGTTCTCATTCCTCTCAGTAGGCCAAGATCAGTCTGCAGAGCGCATCTCCTGCACTGACCCTCCAATGGCATGAGCCCTGGGGACATGGATCAGTTTGACACACTGTCCAGCACTGGCACTCTGACTATGAGTAATGGGAACACGGTTTGGGCCACTTCGTCTCCCGTTGCCTGGATCCATCCTCTTGTTGAGGGACAAAAGAAAGACGGAGGAGAAATGCCGCTGACACTTCAACGAGTTGATTCAGTATAGTCAGTGTGCATTATGTAAAGAGCCAAAAGCAGTCAAAGCAGATCTGAACTTTACATAAAGTACAGGGTGACTCATCTTTTTGTCCCTTCGTCAGATTTTTATTCCTGCCTTTTGACTCTGCTCAACACAACATTCTGACTGCCACTCTTGTAGCCTACACGTGTAACAAAGCATGACAAGATTAAAGGGATGGAACCTTTCAATCAAAATGTATTTGTCACTAAGTTCATATTAACTCTTAAAAAACAGTTTGGCTTGAGTGCTGAACGTGGTTTTTGATAACAGCAATAAAGGCAGTCCCTGGATTACGAACAAGTTCTGTCCCTAAGCATCTCTTTAAGTTAGATTCCTATGTTCACATTTACTCATTTAGCAGATGCTTTTCTCCAAAGCAGCTTACAGTGTTAAGGCTACAATCATACACACACACTTGCTGGTGCTTGTCCCAGGTGGGGTCATGGTGAACTAGAGCCTAACCCAGCAACACAGGGTGCAAGGTTGGAGGGGAAGGGGAAGGGGAGACATCCAGGATGGGACACCAGTCCATCACAGGGCACCCCAAGCAGGACTCAAACCCCAGACCCACCAGAGAGCAGGACCCAGACAAACCTGTTGCACCACCACATTCCCCAACTACAATTATTTACCCATTTAAACAGCTGGGTAAATTTATCAGAGCAATTTAGGGGAGGTATGTTGCTCAGTGGTACTACAGCCAGAGGTGTAGATCAAACCTACAACCTTTGGATTTGAAGGGAACAGTGCTAACCACTACACTGCCAGCTGCATGTAAGTTGGAACAGTTATGTTTGTGTCTAACGTCAGTTAGTCAAATGTTTCTGTTAGTATACTGTACAGTGTATTGTGTACCTTAATGTGCATTAAAAAACATTAAAGAAACTATTTCAGACACACTAAAACATTTTCACACACACACACTTTCTGAACCGCCTGTCCCATACGGGGTCGCGGAGAACCGGAGCCTACCCAGCAACACAGGGCGAAAGGCCAGAGGGGGAGGGGACACACCCAGGACGGGACACCAGTCCGTCGCAAGGCACCCCAAGCGGGACTCGAACCCCAGACCCACCGGAGAGCAGGACCCGGTCCAACCCACTGCACCACCGTGGCCCCCATACACTAAAACATATTTAACATAATAATACACACACACACACACACACACACACACACACACACACACACACACACACACACACACACACACACACACATTTTCAGAACCGCTTGTCCCTTACGGGGTCACGGGGAACCGGAGCCTACCCAGCAACACAGGGGGTAAGGCCGGAGGGGGAAGGGGACACACCCAGGACGGGACGCCAGTCCGCCGCAAGGCACCCCAAGCAGGACTTGAACCCCAGACCCACCGGAGAGCAGGACTGCAGTCCAACCCACTGCGCCACCGCACCCCTCTCCATAATAATACAGTAATAATAATAATAATACAATGTAATGAAGTAATGATAATATTAATAAGAAGACTAGCAACAATAATAATAATACATGTAACAATAGTATTTATAAGAGAGACAAAGAAAGAGAATAAATGTTACTACAGTATTTCTAATAGAGAGAGGGAGGAGGAGAAGAAAAAGAATGAGCGTGTGTATTATGTAGGCATAAAAAACATATCTGACGTCAGAGTCAGAATAGGCAAGGCAAGGGCAGCTTTCCTGCAACTGAAGAACGTGTGGGGGTCCAGAGTTCTGACAGTTAAGATCAAGACCCGAATTTTCAACTCCAACGTAAAGTCAGTCCTACTTTACGGAGCAGAGACCTGGAGGACCACCGTCACCACCACAAAAAAGATACAGACATTCATCAACAACTGTTTGCGACAGATTCTCAGGATCCACTGGCCCGTGATCATCAGCAACCAAGAGCTATGGCAGAGATCAGGACAACAACAACCAGTAGAAGATGATATCCTGCAAAGACGCTGGCGATGGATCGGCCATACTCCGTGAAAGCCAGCTTCAAACACTACAAGAAGAGCCCTCACGTGGAACCCCCAAGGCAAGAGGAAGCGAGGCCGGCCAAAAAACACATGGCGATGCCACCTGGATGCAGAAGCCAAGAGGATGGGCCACACCTGGGGAAAACTGGAAAAACTGGCCCAGGACAGAGATGCCTGGAGAGCCCTTGCTGACGGCCTATGCCCCAAGAGGAGTAGCAGGCATTAGTAGTAGTAGTAGTAGTAGTAGTATAAAAAAACATTTGAGAAAGTTTAATGTTCAGTTTTCCAATCTTCATTGGCATTTCACCTTTTTTCTGATCGCATTATTATTTTTCACTGTAGTTTCAATCACGATCATTTTCCATTTCTTTGATGCATCACCATCACTTGCATCACATTTATGCTTTGGTGCCATGGTTAGGAGGGTAGTAATAAAAAAAATAAAAAAACAATAAATCCAAATACAGTAAAACACAGGAGACATTGTTAACAGCAACGTGGCCTGACTGAAAAGATCAAATTCTTTGTTCCACCTCGGGCCCACGCACTCACAAGCCCCTGTAGACACGCAATGTTTCCATGGGCGTCGCAAAGTAGCATCCGGGGGGAGGTGGTTTGTAACTATGGGTTTTACATAAGTTGCATGTTCAGAACCTGGGGACTGCCTGTATACAAATATCTTTCTTACCATTCCCTACTCTTTGCCCCACTTTTCATAAGTACATTTTTTTTTTTACTTTTGGCTTGAATGTCATCTGGTTCTCTCAGGATGTCCGCTTTCCTTTTTCCCCAAAAAAAGGCATCTAAAGAGGTTTCTTCATCAAACACAACTCACTACTTATGTTTGTGTTAGAAAAAAAATTACATATATATACACACACACACACGAAACGAACATTTGTAATAAAGTGTAACTGATTACTTTCTCATTGTAGGCAGAGTACAGTAAAAATGTCTGAGGCAACTTGACTGTGAGAATCCTATGGGCACCAGTCAAACCTGTTCATTCTTCTTATTAAAACTTCATTATTCAGTCCTTGTACTTTTAAAATGAATATACTGTAGGTGCTCAAGTAAACAGCTAAGTCTCTTTCCAAAGAAACAGAGACGCAGACTTCACAATGACAAATGTACACTTTGTCATCTTCAGAAAAATATCTGGAGGTGGGGGAATCATTCCATCAGTAATCAGAACGGATGTATTTCTATTGTGCATAAACAAATATAAAATCATATTGCATTTCATTTATTTTGAGATTGAGAGCTGTATATTCAGGGATATGATGGCATGGTGGGTAAAGCCAATACCTCATCGCTCTGAAACTGCTTGGTGTGTGTAAGGTTCAAGTCCAACTCAGGGTGTGTGGAGTTTGCATATTTCTCCCTGTGTATACGCCCATCGGACATGAATGAAAGAAAGCCCTCCTAAACCACTTGCATTCCTCTTGGGCCTTAGAAACCATGCATGCCATTGTTATTTGTTAGCCTTGACTTGATGGCACATCCAATCATGCATGTAATAGCAAGATTATAAATGCCATATATTTTAAATGTCTACGTGCAATGTAACCCTGCATTACGAGAAGTATTTAAAACATGCTCATCAACACTACATCTCAGTTACTGTGGTAGCTGCAGAACCTACCACTCCTCGTTCTCCTATTTCTGCATACAGTATATCTAAAGTAGCTATTCTCTCTGACAGAGAGCCTGATAATCTATATAACAGTACACACACACACACATTTTCGGAACCGCTCGTCCCATACGGGGTCACGGGGAACCGGAGCCTACCTGGCAACACAGGGCGTAAGGCCGGAGGGGGAGGGGACACACCCAGGACGGGACGCCAGTCCGCCGCAAGGCACTCCAAGCGGGACTCGAACCCCAGACCCACTGGAGAGCAGGACCTGGTCCAACCCACTGCGCCACCGCGCCCCCCTCAATATAACAGTAAATTTTCATTAAATTATAGTTAAAAAGGTGAATTTGCCATTTGTACATAATGAGCTTATTACCTGCTGACTCTTCATATATACACACACACACACACACACACATCTTCAGAGCCGCTTGTCCCATATGGGGTCACGGGGAACCGGAGCCTACCCGGCAACACAGGGCGTAAGGCCGGAGGGGGAGGGGACACACCCAGGACGGGACGCCAGTCCGTCGCAAGGCACCCCAAGCGGGACTCGAACCCCAGACCCACCGGACAGCAGGACTGTGGTCCAACCCACTGCGCCACCGCACCCCCTATTCATATATACACAACTATGAAAATTAAATGTGAATAAATTAAAAGGGATGAGCTCTGCTTTTTTTCCTCCCGTACTTATTTTAGTATAGTTTGGGGATCTTTGAAAATTGGCTTTTAGTAATATAATCCATGTGAATAAAAATCCTGGAAAGCAGCTGGACCACCAACATAACACTAAACATAAAAAAATAAATACTCACTTTGCTAGTAAGCTACTACGTAGGAAAGCATTGTCTCAATAGTAATCTCAAACAACCTTTAACCATTATTTCAGGAACCTTTTAATTTTGAAGTGTTTTTTTTGCTTTAAAATATTCAGGGGAACTGCACCCACATGTCCAGTTCAACTGTGAAGATTAATTCTTAGATAATCTTAATTTGTTTTTAATTGGCTAAGGTCAGATGAGAGTCTGGAGTGTTCACAGCCAGGTTTTGCTGAATTTTTCTGACGGAGATATGGAAAATATGATCATTAGCCTGTCAGCGTTGGTCTGTTTCCATTTCACTCCAGTGGAAGTGTTATCAGGAAACAGAGTAAAATGCAGCAGTAAAAAAATCTGTGCGGAAAAATGCACTGACATTGCCAATATTTCTACTTTCACTGCACATGGCAGTCAACATCTTGTCCTTCATTTGTCCTTCACTACCTTTCTGTGGGATTCATGGCAGAATAATTTACATCCTTCTGCGACTTGAGGGAAAACATGTTCCACAGGTTCCCTCCCAGTGGCTGCACTTTGAAAAAGGGAGGGTGGATATTTCAACTTTTTCCTAGGTTCACTTGTCTGCACTTTTGTAAGAACATTAAAATGAAACACATTTAACGGTCTTTGCACAGCACAAGCAGTCAGTGGAAGGCAAGAACGGTGTAAAATGACCCCAGTTTTTTTTTTTTTCTTTTTTTTTTTAAAGCGCAGTATCATTGGCTTATAGAAATGTAAACATTGCACCTATGAACAGTAACACGTAATCAGTAATTTACCCGGGTAAAGAAACGGCACATATTGGAGAGACAGAGACGCTGCATCACGAGCTTCAAAAGCAAAAACTACAACAAGCCACAGAAAACAAAAGGCATGCAAAACACTGCAGAGTAAAAATGCATTCTGTATGCAAATGAACATTTGCTATGCCCTACCCTAAAAAAAGAAAAGAAAAGAAAGAAAGAAAAAAAAAACTTGAGGGAAATGATGCTGCTGAAGTGTAAAGTGCGAACGCAGACGCGGAATGCGACTCGCAGCCCCTGCGGCTCCTCTCCACTTCCACTGATGCGCTTCAGACGGGCGAATGAAACGCGCGCAGCTGCTCCGTCAGGTTAACGCTGTCACATCACACAAGAGCCCACAGAGGACAGATATTGCAGCGTTTCCTTGTGCTGGAACACATTGTGCACGGACCCTCCATAACCTACCCTGCGAAGAACACACATTGTTGAAAACCATTTCGGTGCGTCCCTATAATTAACCTTCATTATGATGACAGTCACTGTTGAACAGGGGGGTTATGAAGGAGAAATATATATATGTTGATTGCCATATATATATATATATATATATATATAATATAGTGTCTCTGTGAAAGTGTGGTGAAATAGAAGATTTAAACTGCCCTGAGTAGTTTCGCGTTTCACAGTGAAGAGAGAAAACACAAATAATGATTTCTTTTTTTTTTTTTTTTTTTTTTTGCTCGAAACACCTCCGCAGGCACGCGCCGCAGTTGTAAACAAAGAATGAATGGGTCCATTCCCGCACAAGGTGGTTCGCATCGGGTGCATTGCGTTGACAACGCGCACATTTACCTGCTTTACACGTTTTCATCGCGCGCCTTCTTGGTGCGGTTGAATGGCAAGAGAAGGGAAGAGCTGCCGGTGCGCTTACCGGGGTCACCCTGACTCCACGGTAACATTCAGGATGTTGAGCATGTTCAGGATGTTCGGGTCCGATCTTCTCCTCGGTGTCCGGCGTTGCCCCCATTCAGATTCCGTGATCGCAATCCACATCTCGACATATATACCACAGGATCACGTAGAGGATGAGCAAGATGGCAAAAATGAACAAAGCTACTAAAATAGCCTTGGTCACCGGAGAGATGAGGGACTGCATGTCACCGGCGGGCTCCGGCAGAACACCAGCGTGGAGAGGACACTTCAGGAGCGCACCGATGGACACGCGGGAGCTTCCACGGCTCCGAACCAGACCTTTGGAGCCCGCATCGCTTGCTGTGCCAAGTTGTAGGAGTTGAGGAGAGACGCTGGAGTGGAGGAGGGGATGGGGGGTGTTTCTCCGAGACACCCCGAGCGGCGAACTCCAGGGGGCTCCTTTGCGCATCAGTTGCGCATCAAGTGTGGGAAGCGCGTCTCCGTGCAGCCGCGTCTGAGTGCACCGTCCGCGGCAACTCTTGGTCCCTGGGGGGGCATCTCGGCTGGTGACACGTCGTCGCGCAAGACGACAGGGACGAGAGGGGTCTCCTTCGAGAAGAAGACGCGGCAAAGTTGCTGCCCCTGTTCCGGCCACGGAGCTGCGCCGCTTGTTCAAACCTGCAGCGCACGTTTTTTCTTTATTTTTTAATTTATTCATTTATTTCTTTATTTATTTTTAAATTGAACCCAGCTGATTAATATTCATCAGCGCTCGCGCTCGCCTCTCCTCTCGGGGTCCCTGCTTGGCTCGTTCTCGGACCCACGAAGCCTCTCCGAGACTGCGTGATCTTTAAAAATGTCCAGAACGGTCAAACCCCCACGAATAAGACCTGACAGCTCTTCGACGTTCGCGGCCATATAAACGGACGCCAGGTTACAGTTTAATAAGCGATCACTGGTTTGCGCAAGAGTTCTCATAAATTGGTGGGATGCACGTAAACAACCGAATTCCATATAAACAGATTTAAAAAAAAAAAAAAAAAAAAAATCATAGAATACATGATTCATTGTCATTGTGGCGCGTATTTACCAACTGTTATGAGTACAGCGTTCTGGAAGACGTAAACTGGCAAAGAATAAATATGTAAAATATAGGAGTGTACGGGGCATTCGCAATAGGCAGCAGTCCTCAGTCGTCAAGGGTAAAGACGGTGGTCACTGGGATTTACTCCTGTACGAGGGAACCACAAGTGGCAGTAGCAGTACGAGCAGCCATAGCCATGAGGAGCACTACAAAGACACACAGTATCGGTTGGACTCGCTAGATGGCACACAATTCGCTCATCGCCAGCTGGGATTCTACCATCCTGAGTGACTGCATGTAGGGCTCAGTGAACTGCAGCGCTTTTAAATAACTGCTCACTTATATTTCTCTTTCAGCCCGAGCAGTTCTGTTCACTGAGAGCTTTTAAAACACTCTACTCTATATAGTTACCGTATGATGATTAATTCCTCTCTCTTCCACACCCCACTGCTCCCACGCTAAAAAGATAAATTAAAAAACTTCTAGAAAAATGTTTATAAAACAATTCAGCTTCCATTGTTCTCATGTGAGCATTCTAAGGAATTATATTATTATTATTATTATTATTATTAGCTGCCTGTCTGTCAGACATCTCTGCATGGATGTCTGATCACCACGTACGACTCAGTCTCCGAGCTGGCCTGTCCTCCTGGCACAAGCTCTCGATCAAACTGGACAACTCACTCATTTTGCCTACCTCCTCGACTAAGAGTCTGGGAGTGAAGACTGACTCAAGTCTATCTTTCTCTCAGCGCATCGAAGCCACAACCCGAGCCTGGAGATACATTCTGCATAACATCCACAGGATCCGTCCTTACCTCACAACTGACTCTGCCCAACTGTTTGTCCAGGCCATGGTGACACCCCGTTTAGACTACTGCAACTCTCTCCTGTGTGGCCTTCCTGCTACTGCCATCAAACCTCTGCAGCTGATACAGAACACTGCTGCCCGAGTTGCGTTTGACTTGCCAAAGCGTTCCCATGTATCTCCTCTACTTGTTTCTCTGAATTGGCTTCCTGTAGCTGCCGGGATTAAATTTAAGACCCTGTTTATGACCTGCAAATGCATCAGTAGAACTGCTTCCAGCTATTTACAAGACTTGATTATTCACTACACGCCAACCAGACTGCTTCGCTCTTCCATGTCTGCCCGCTTGGTGGTCCCACGCACGAAAGGTAAAGCACGGAGGTTCTCGGTTCTGGATCCGTTGTGGTGGAACGAGCTCCCCCTCTCACTCAGAACTGCTGAATCTCTGTCCACATTTAAAAAGGGACTGAAAACTCACCTCTTCCAGCCTCACTTTGCTCATGATCTCTTAAGTTCATGCAAGGTATAAATGTTCATGCACTATAACTTCAAGGATCATCCCTGGATAAACCTTTACGCAGCTACTCCTGTAATGTAACACAAACGTTTATATGTATCACAATACATATTACTGGGAAGGTGATCAGGAATCATCAATATTCAGATAAAGTTTTATGCAGCTAGTCATGTGATGAGCATTAGTTCATATGGTGGAAAGAAAGAAACTAACTGTACTTAAGAATCACACGTCTGCATGTGTCGCTTTCTGTTAATGTAATGTACACATTGTTTTTTTCTATGAGATGTACGTCACTTTGGTGAAAAGTGTCTGCTAAATAAATGACTGTAAACGTATTATTGTTATTATTTTCTGTAATTACAGGAAATTATACCTGGGAAAAGGGCACATTCTTGAGTATTACTGTGTGCCGGTTTTGTGTACAGAAGTAATTCCACCATGAAAAGAGTTTTCCAGAAGTGACATAAGAGACACATGTTCCTGACACATGTTCAGCAGTGTGACAAGAACGTCCACAGCGGCCGTCCCGAGAAAGGAAGAACAGAAAAATGAATATGACAAACAGTTAAATCAGCATCCTCGCTCATGAAAACAATGTTCTTATTTTGTCAGTCGAGTAGCAGAAGGTGACCGTAATAATAATGAGTAAGATCATTTAACAACTTAGCACTTTTTAGTTTTGCGAAAAGTAATGTGAAAATTCATGAATAGCGCTGACTATGCCGGCTCACTTCTTCTAATCGCTGCTTGTTTACCCCCCTTCTTTTTCTTTTATTCCTTCCCAGATTTTGGCATCCTTTTGTTTTTCCTTAGGGGAAAACTTTATTGCCATCTCTTCCTTTAAACAGCAATGGAAAATCTTTAGTGAGAATTTTACTACACAGGCAAGTCACAGACTCATCCGGATCCATGGTGAGAGAACGATAACAACAAGCCCTGCATCACTAGCTCATCAGACAGTATTTTTTTCTTCTTTTCTCGTTTTCGGAGGTGTTGGTCCTACACAGGACATGCGAACGAGTAGGCTACTGCAGCTTCACCGTCACTCAAATGTGAGGAAGTCGACATAGCTTCGCAGAACTTGTTGAAAGTGACCCTGAATATTAATTAAATATTTTTTCAATATTAATTTGTGCATTTTTACACATGGTACTGAAAGCATTTTGAAGGCTTTCTGTGATTGTAGTCTTCACACCAAGAGGCAAGTACTAAAGAAACCAGAGCATGGAAGGTTAACACTTCATCTTCCATTCAACACACACACACACACACAATCTCTGCAACCGCTTATCCTGAGCGGGGTCGTGCAAGCCGGAGCCTAATCCGGCAACGCAGGGCACAAGGCTGGAGGGGACACACCTTGGACGGCACCCTAGGCGGTACTCGAACCCCAGACCCACCAGAGAGCAGGACCTGGCCAAACCCACTACACCACTACGCTCCCCATTCAATATATATCCCAGGTAAAATACACAAAGTTGAATATTATTAGGTCAACTTCAGAAACCCCACCAGTCGGGACAGCAGATCCCTGGCAGCTGTGTTTACTAGCACACAAGCGTCAAATACAAACATCCTGCAGCACTCATCTACTGTATACTGGATTGTTCTCCAGACCACATAATGTTCCTCTTGTGGAGTAAAGTGAGTATGTGGAATATGGTAGACATACTGTTTAACTGGAATTAACAAAACATGTGTTATTAAACTGAAAATATATGTAAGAATACCCAAGTTATGTGCTAATGGAAGGATGTGTGCCAACAATGTTCAATTTCACACAATGCTGAAATCAGTGGAATTGTAAAAATATAGTATTTTCAGTTTAAGTGTTTTTTTTTTTTTAAGTTATAATTCAGATATAAAAAGTGTGGACAGATTGTATGCTTTTGCCTCTAAAAATCACTAAAACGTGTCCCAGTTCGGACATTAAGTCTGTCAGAATGCCGATAATGCAGGTGACTTTGACTCATTGATCCTACTGTGAAGTCCACTTTCATATATTCAGCATTGTTTCAAGTTTATTGTCATAGATACAAGTACCATGTACATGTATCATGAAAATCTTCCAGAATGCTTCTCCACAGACTATGGACAAAGACAATAGAAATACTGCACAAACAAAACAATGACAATGACAGTGAGTAGTGCAACAGCAATAGCAATAAATAATGGTAACAGTAGTAACAATAATGCCAGTTGACAGTCAGAGAACTCAGAACGAGAGAATGAAAATGCTTAAAGTGGCAGTGTAATTTACCAATGTGCTTGGGTGAAGCAGTCCAACTCTAGTTACTAAGGGTGGCACATTGGTTAGTGTTGTATACTCTTACAGCAGTGGGGTCAAAGCTGTTCCTGTACCTAGCTGTGCGGGTTCGAATAGACCTAAGCCATTTTGCAGATGGCAGGGAAGAGAAAAGTGCCCGTGTGGGGTGACTATGATCTCTCATGATGCACATCGTCTTTCTAAGGCAGCGTGTGGTTTAGGTGTCCTGTACTGCTGGTAGCTGTGTGCTGATGATTTCCTGATCCATTCTGACAGGGCTTTCTTGTCCTGTATGGAGCAGCTGTCACCCCAGGATATAATACATCCTTTGAGGACGGACTCCACAGCACACCTGTAGAAAGTGGTGAGGACTGTAGTGGACATCCTGGCTTTCTTCAGACACCTGAGGAAGTGGAGGCGTTGATGGGCTTTTTGAATGGTTGATGCTGTGTGCTCAGTCCATGTGAGTTTGGCAGTGAGGGTGACCCCGAGGAATCTGAAGCTGTTGACCCTCTCTACAACGTCATCTCCTATGTAGATGGATGCATGAGCCATATCCTGTTTCCTGAAGTCAATCACCAGCTCCTTAGTTTTAGTGACATTGAGAGACAGGTTGTTGTCCTGGCACCGCTCTCCCAGGAGCCTCACCTCCTCTCTGTAGGCCGTCTCATCGTTGTTGGTGATCAGACCCACAATGGTGGTATCGTCAGCAAACTTTATGATGGTGTTGGAGGCCACGTATGTGTGGCCACACAGTCATGTGTGAACAGGGAGTATAGCATTGGGCTCAGGATGCTTCCCTATGGAGTGCCAGTGTTGAAGATCAGTGGGGAGGAGGTGTTACTGCCAATCCGCACACGCTGGGGTCTGTTAGTGAGGAAATCAAGGATCCAATTGCACAATGCGGCACTCAGTCCCAGTCCTAGTAGTTTCTGGATCAGCTTGGTTGGAATGACAGTGTTAAATGCTGAGCTATAGTCTACAAACAATAGCCTTGCATAGCAGTTTTTATTATCCAGGTGAGACAGAATGGTGTGAAGTGTGTGTGATATTGTGTCTTCAGTGGATCTGTTGTGGCGGTAGGCAAACTGCAGTGGGTCCAGAGTGTCTGGGATGGTGTCCTTAATGTGTCCCAGCACCAGCCTCTCAAAGCATTTCATTGCAATGGGGGTCAGTGCCACTGGGCGATAGTCATTAAGGCAGCTCACTTTGTTTTTCTTGGGAACGGGGATGATGGTGGTGTTTTTGAAACAGGTGGGTACAGTTGAGCTTTTTAAGGAGGTGTTAAAAACGTCCGTGAAGACAGTAGCTAGTTGCTCACTGCATGTTTTTTAAAACTCGCCCTGAAATTCCGTCCGGACCAGCAGCTTTTCAGATGTTGACTCGGCTAAAAGTTTTTCTCACTGGTGCCACAGAGACGGTGAGACCCGTGTTAAAATGTACTGTGGGGATTTGCAACGGGGGGTCTTTGTCCTTAAACTCGAAGTGGCCATAAAATGCGTTCAGTTTGTCAGGGAGAGACGCAGCGGTACCTGTCAATGACTGCCTCTGTGGTTTATAATCTGTTAAAGTTTGGATTCCCTGCCACAGCCTACTTGCATCTTGAGTGCAGTTAAACTCTGATTCCACCTTCCTGCTATATTCCCGTTTCGCGCTGGCGATGGCTTTGCGGAGCTCGTACTTGCTCTTTTTGTACGCGTCCGTGTCTCCGGACTGAAACGCGCACGAACTTATTTTGGATTTCGGCGGTTATCCATGGTTTTTGGTTAGGGAATGAGTTGACTGTCTTATGGGGTATGCAGACACTAACACAGTAGCGGATGAAATCCGTGACCACTGTGGCGTACTCGTCCAGATTGGAGGATGAGTTTCTGAACATGTCCCAGTCCACGGAGTCAAAGCAGTCCTGGAGCCTTTCCTCCGCTTTTGGTGTCCAGCACTGCACAGCGTGCGTCACAGGCCCCTCTTGCTTGAGTTTCTGCTTGTAGACTGGGAGCAGCAGAATTGAGGCATGATCTGACTGCCCGAGGTGTGGACGCAGCAGGGAGCGGTACGCACCTTTGTGTGAAGTGTAGCAGTGGTTGAGGGTGTTTGAGCCTCTGGTGGGCCAGGAGATGTGCTGATGGTACTTGGGGTACACGTTCCTGGAATCGGCTTGGTTAAAGTCCCCAGAGATAATGAATAGTCCACCTGGGTGCTTGTTCTCGTACTTAGTGAAAATGTGGTACAGTTCGTTCAGCACGCTGTGTGTGTTCCCTTGGGGTGGGATGTAAACTGCAGCCATGAGCACAGCCGAGAACTCCCTGGGCAGGTAGAACGGTCGGCATTTGATCAGAAGGTATTTAAGGTCCAGAGTGCAGTTCTGTGCAATCAGTTCCACATTCATGCACCGCACCACACACACACACACACACACACACACACACACACACACACACACACACACACACACACACACATTTTCTGAACCACTTGTTCCATACGGGGTCATGGGGAGCCGGAGCCTACCCGGCAACACAGGGCGTAAGGCAGGAGGGGGAGGGGACACGCCCAGGACGGGACGCCAGTCCACCGCAAGGCACCCCAAGCAGGACTCGAACCCCAGACCCACCAGAGAGCAGGACCCGGTCCAACCCACTGCACCACCGCGCCCCCTCTTCCTGCACCATGCATTGTTAATAAGAAAGCATACGCCCCCTCCTCTTTTTTTCCCCAATGAATCAGTCCGCTCTGCACGGTAAATTGAGAAGCCCTCGGGCTGGACCGCGTGGTCCAGTGTGCTGGCAGTGTAAAAGTGTAAGTGGAAAAACTAAATGTTTGGTCAAATGCAAATTATTGTGGATACTTTTGACTTAACTTCATAAAAACCTTTTACATGCGGGGGTTATGAGTCAAAACGTTTGTGATGATTGTCCTGCTGGAGGCCGAGCAAAATTCACATTGAAACCTGGTGAACTGAATGACTTGCAGTCAGATTGGAGAAGGAATGGCAGAGAGAACTTCCATCCAGTTTTAATAACCTCTTGTCCACAGTGAGACAGAGCTTATCACAGGATTACTGGTTCACAAGGCTGGGGGGGTGAGTATATACCCTGGATGGAATGTAGCGACACACAGTCATTCCCTAAGGACAACTGACAGTCACCAATTCAACCAAACTGCATGTCTTTCGACTGTGGGAGGAAACCAGAGCCGAGAAAACCCACACAGACACCATGCAAACACCATTGTGCACCATTTACATGTGTGCATTTAGCAGATGCTTTTCTAAAAAGCAACTTTTAATGAGAACTATGTAGTAGTATCAGCCCACACCTCCATCGACAAGGTGAGTTACACTGCTGGATACACTACTTACAATGAGTCACTCATCCACACACCATATTTCTCTGCAACTCACACACTATGGGTGGTTTTATAGTCCCCAATCCACCTGAGCAGCATGTCTCTGGACTGTGGGAGGAAACCGGAGTAGTGGGGGAAACCCACGTGGAGAGAGTGAGAAGACGTTATATACAGTATATAACCTCACAGACAGAGCAAGGATCGAACCCACGTTTTCTTTCGCGCCACACACGTACTGTAAGGCTGCAGTGCTAAAATATATTATCCGACAGTAACATCCAAGTCAATACTCCTTCTGTACAGTAAACTACTAGAACGAGCAGGGATTCCAACAAAGAGTCGGCTTCTCACCACCGCGCCACCTGCTGTCAGGTTGAAATGCGCTCACCAAAACTTACGCGCACGCGATAATAAGACATTTATCGCACATCAACTCCATATTGTAATGACCACGCGTTACTGTTTTAGGAGGGAGTGTGTGTTTAAATGTAAAAAGTTGCATTATGGGAAACCTGTAAATACTGTCTGTAACCGCTGGGGCCACTTCGGGGAGAAATGGTGGGTTGACTGTGTCTGGGACCGCGTTGGAAAAAAGCCTTGGGGTGCTAAGGTAAACTAAGAAGATTGGTTGTAAACGCAGATCTTGAAGGAAAAGGGGTCCTCGGACTGAGAGCATTGTTTCCCTTGCGCTGGTGTTCGAATAAATTATTCGTTATGAATGCTGTCTCCGCGTCCTTTTTCGCCCTATCCAAACGTATGGCGCTACGTGCCACAATATTTTAGACTTCAAATTATATAAAGAGTTACATCAATAATAATAATAAGAGGAACTTTTAAAAATTTTTTTTTTTTTTTTTAGATTTTGACCAGACCGCAACGTGAGATTCGCACAAAACTTTTTATAGCGCGCGACGCACGCGCAGCTGTCCCGCCCTGGGTGGTTTCAAGTGCCACCCGCTCGTCTGCCCGCGGCTTTGGGGCGTGGAAAAGCGCGTCCCCGGCGCGTTCGCAGCGCGCACGCGCCTCTTTGGGGGTGGGGGAGGTGTTTCCCCGCCACACCCATCATGCGCCTCTTTTCTCTACTTACTTCACAGTCGGGATTTTGCCGAAAGTTGTTTGTGTAGCTCCGCGTTACTGCACTACTTGTGCCCCTCCCCGAGCTCGCGCGCTTTTGCTGAGATGAAGTCCTGCTTCTGGATTCTTTTCTTCGCAACTTTTGCGCTGCGCGCGCTCCCCCAAGAAGGTGAGAACCTCCTACTCCTTTTTTACCTAACACTTTGGCCGCCGTCCAGACGCCGTTTTAAGGTATGGATTTGGGACGCAGGGGGCGAGGGAAACAGAAGATGGACACAAAAGTTGCAATGCAGACTGTTACTTAGTGGCTTAGTTCGTGTGCGACGATCTACCCTTTCCTTGGCACCGAAAACTGTTCCTCGCATCATCATGTATCTAGTGTCTCATTGCTACAAATGTTAATAAAAATGAATCTAAGGCAGAGTAAGAGCAGAATCAATCATGCATCCTGCAGTAGGTAAAATACGCCATCGACGCGACCTCGTGTTGTAAATAATTTACTGGGATTGATTTCGCAAACGTCGCGCCCCAACCCACCTAACTTTACACTAGTATTTTAATGAATACCTGCAGCATCTTGTGTTCCTCAAAGTTTAGCACTGAGTTTTTAGATGCATGTTTGTTTGTGCTTTTTTTTTTTTTTTTTTTTTTTTTTTTTTTTTTTTTTTGTTTTTTGAGAGTGCTGTGTGTGTGTCATCCGGCTTATTCCATAGTGTAATTGCCTTAGTTCTCTTCCAAGCATTTTTCTATTTAAAAAAAAAAAAAAAAAAAAAAGCAGACTTTTTTTTTTTTTAAATTTTTTTTTTTTTTTAACTTCAGCTTTTTTGATTCTGGGTACTGTGGACACTTCTAATCATGTATCCTGGAAAGAATGATACACAGGAAGGCCTGAGAAAGATTAATCAAGTCCAGGCCTCTCTCTCTGGAGCCTCCGCCTTCCAGGGCAACTCCTCATGGCTCTGAAATACTTGCGTGATGAGTGTGACTCAGTCCCGGGTGTGAGTGTACGTCTGAGGTGTGGTTTGCAGGGCCTTGGAGCTTAGGGGGCCTGCTCTCTCTCTTTCAGCTGATGGGTGTGTTGTGTTTCCGTGCCAACGAGCGGTTGCTAGGGCGGCCTTCAGGAACTCCTCGGCAGCGACTTTGACGCATCCCTGCCAGTTCTTCCTCATTACGGTTTGCGAGGCAGCGTAAAAAGACCGCCTGCAGTAGATCTGTTAGTGTAGCCGGTTTGTAACAAGTCAGCAGATGTGATGGCTGCCTTTGAACAAATGGGTTTGCAGGTTCGAAACCCACTTCCTGTCGTAATACCCTGGATGAAAGTAGCTTCATTGAAATTTGCCCAGCTGCACAAATAGGTAAATTGTCGGTGGCTTAATGCTGAAAGTTGCTTCGGAGAACATCGTCATCTAATGCATAAAGGTGTTGGGGAGATGACATTTACATTTATTCACTTAGCAGACGCTTTTGTCCAAAGCGACTTTCAACGGATACTCCGTAGTGTTATCAGCCCACACACCTTATTTTGACTACATTGCTAGATACACTACTTACAAGGGGTTACTCATCCATGCATCAGTGAAACACGCTCGCCCACTATGGGGGAACCTGAACAGCATGTCTTTGGACTGTCGGAGGAAACCAGAGCGCCCGGAAGAAACCCACGCAGACACGGGGGGAACATGCAGACTCCACACAGACTGAGCAGGGATCGAACCCACGTTCTCTCGCACCACCCAGGCGCTGTGAGACAGCAGCGTTACTCGCTGTGCCACCGTGGCGCCCGGTAAAAGTACTTTTTACCTGCATTTACCGTTTCTCTCTGTGTGTCCCAGACCGGGGTGTATCTCATCTGTGTGTTCACTACTTAAAGCACACCAGAATGTGACACTTTTTTAAAATTCTTTACACACACAGTTGGTCATACGTGGCCTCGCTGGGTACAGGTTTGAGGTCACATGACTTGATGGCATTGTCACATATATACAAGGCGGTGTTTTCTGTTCTAACAATAGTTACATGGTGTGTCTAGACGCTGATCCAGGACAGGGAACTGAAATGGGGGAGGGAATGAGAGGAGATGTGTCAGTGCTCAGCAGCTGTTGACTCATGTCATTCTAGCCGAGTGTAGCGACAGCTCCTTCACCTCATCTAGGTGTCGCAGTGTGTCCTTCGGCTTGTGCGCAACTTTCGCACTTTACCATCCATGACTTCTGCTTTCGAAGTCAGATATCGGTCATTAGACTGACCGGTTGTTTTGATAGCTTTTTTTCCTGTATTTAAATTTTTTTTTTTTTTTTTTTTTTGGGTCCATTGTTCAATAGTCTTTATTGCACCCTGAGCTGCAAAGTGACCCTAATGAAAATAAATGGCAAAATACATAATTTTAAATGCTATGCCCACCACTATGGAAATGGAAGAAGCTGCTATTAAAATATTGTGAAATCAGAATGCACCATTTCTCCTTTTGAGAAGCGCTTAGTTATTTTATGACCCCATTGTATGGAAGTCGAGTCTTTACGTAAGCAAAATTCAACAATTATTGTTTTAGACCAGCTAAGAGTGAACAGCTAAAGAAGCGAATGGTTTGAAAGCGGGGTAACCATAGCACTGTGACTAAAGTTCTACACGTGCTTTCCTTTTCATGCCAGATGAGCAGGGCAGAGTTTGCGGCGCAACGTATGTCATTTCCCCAACCACTTCCACATGTCTTTGCACGCTCAGCGCATCTGTCAATCACAGTGAGCCGTCACCCACTTCTTGCATATAACATTTTCATTACATTAATCTAAAATGGCTAATCTGTCTTCGGTGTTCATACAGTAAACTTTTCTTTACATCAGCCTCCTAAGTGCACTTTTTAAAATAACGGGAGATAATTGGTTTAATGGAAAAGATCATCAGTGATCAGTTTGGTCACTCAAAAAGGATAAGAACGAGAGGCTTACTGATAACTATTTTTAAATCTTCCTGTGCTTTAAAAGCAGTACATGGCATTGTGGTTAGACTGCCCGCTTGCCCTCGAAGGACATGGGGTTTGGATCCCAGATGCTGCTGTAGAAACTTGGTGCTAGGCACTTAACCTAAATTTCTCCAGGAAAATTACCTAGGTGTTTAAATGGCTAAATCATTGAGTTATTTAATATGGTATTCACTTTGGAGAAAAGCATCAGCTAAATAAATAATTGAAAATATTTAACAAAAAAAAATCTAGAATAGTAAAGTCTACAGGAAAGCCTTTCATCAGTATTTATTACCAAACTAACAGTGTAAAGATAGAGGAAAACTCGTGGTTGGTCCAGTTCTACAGCAACTCCCATCATTTACTGTTCATCCTGTTGCTTTAAAATTGCCCATGGGACAGAATTTCTATAAAGCGTTTAGACTGTAGCTGCGTGTGAAATCTGTGACAAAGGGGTGTCGCATTTGAACCGTAGGCCAAACGGAAAATGGAATGAAAAAGCTCGGTAAACGGCACCTTTGAAATCTATCTCGTAATTGTTAATCGTGTAGCGTTATTGTGAATAAAGGCATTAATTTACACTCTGTACTGCAGTTTTTGTGCTGGATGTATTTCAGAGTTAAGCAAAACCTTTTAGAAATAGTTAAGAATCTCACAGCACAATGAGCACAATTCATAAGCCCTGGTTTTTTATTCACTCACTCAGTCACTTGTTGTTAATCCCCCCCCATTAGGGTCACATAAGTCTGGAGCCTATCCCAGAATTACTCTAAACAGGGTGCTTGTAAATCAGTGTTTTTCTTCTTTTTAAAATACATTTTACATCGTATATCGCATCACAAAAGCTTTTCTCAGGAGCGGCTGAGGTCCTGTGCTTTTTTTTGAGTGAAACGAGGTGTTATCAATTTGCATATGGCAAAAAGGAGTTTAGATTGCCTGGTAATGTGCATAACTGCAAATGGTGAATTGAGGTCATCGCAATCGATTTGGTGCATGGGCTGGGCATGTAAGCACAGTGAAATGGACTAATTTCTTTGCCAATGAAGGGGGAAAAGTTTTTCTTAAATGTCCAAAGAGGAGGCATTTAAACAAGTTTTTCCTCGTGCTCTTGTGCGTATCGTGCGCTCTTTCCGCCGGTTGTGCAACGTGCCCCCGGGGTCCATCAGTTGAGCCTCTTCTCCTCTAGCAGGAAGATGCCCGTTGTATTCTGTGGCTATCAAATTCCCCGGGGGTCAAAGGAGGACAACTTGCCTGTGACCTAGGAGTCCAGCGCTTCTGAAATGAGTGTGTTTCAAACACCGTAGTAAATTCAGATTGTACTCTATGAGCTCCCTAGTGAGACTGTGGAGGAAGTTGAACAATGTGCAGTGTCCATCTGCAGTTTTCCAACAGATGAAGGCTTTTGCAGTGTTTCGCTTAGAGAGAGCCCACACACACACATTGTCTGTCTGAAACCGCTTCTCCCAAACGGGGTCGCGGCGAGCTGGAGCCTAACCCGGCAACACAGGACGCAAAGCTGGAGGGGGAGGGGACGAACCCAGGAGGGGACGCCAGTCCATCACAAGGCACCCCAAGCGGGTCTCGAACCCCAGACCCACCAGAGAGCAGGACCCGGCCAAACCCGCTGTGCCACCGTGCCCCCCCTCCTTAGAGAGCGTACATTTTTTATTTTTCATTAACAAAGAAATGATATCTCACAACCTTTTGCATGTAAGTGATTCTATGGTGCCGTGTTAGTGGGCGAAAAAACACGAATATAAGCAATCTGTGTTGTGATACTAATGTGTGGTAGCAAATTACTGTTCAGCATGAAATCCTTCCATTGAATCTGTTAAATTTCAGTTTCTTCCAATTCACAGGGTTTGATCTTAGTGATGCTTTTGGTGACGACGACAACCCCGGTAGGTTTTAGAATTATCTCCATGGTTTTTTCTTTCACTTATGTAGCATGTACATTATACTTAAAAAACGTACTTTGAGATGAAAGTCCCCTTAAACCGTGGTGGGGGGGCAGTAAAATAATAAAGTAACCTCTCTTCCGCAGCTCCAACAAAGCGCCCAGAGAAACCCAAGAGTGGAGGTGGTGGGAGTGCAGGTAGGGATTAGTTTACTGTTCAAGTCCTGTTGTCATGCATGCCAACTGATTACCCTTTTATTTCAAGTCTAAGACAGTTTCTTACATGGATGTGCTAATGATGAAAGGACATGTTTGAATAAGGTATAAAACATGTCATTATGGTTGGTTGATCGCTGGCTGTGGTTTAAAATGTTGCTGTTATAAGTAACAAAATGCGTATATTCATTGAAAATCTTTTTCACAGGGGATTTTGATCTCTTCGATGCCTTTGGACCAGGTAATATATGTATATTTATATTCCAGTAAAATGAGTTTCACGTTGGCATTGTTGTGCTGTACTAGAAGTTAAATGAGTTATTCAGCGGTGTTCGCCACGTTTGGTGTGATGCAGTTTTCATTATTTTTCAAGTGTCTTGAGTTGGCTTAATGGGTCGGTTCTTTTTGAATGTGTTATTCTCAGATCCAACACCTCGGCCACCTGCGAAAGACCCAAAGAAGCCAGCAGGAGGTATGGTCATGCTAAACAATGAGTATGAAAGCGTCGATCCCTTGAGCGCAGTACGGGAAAGGTGATGAAATGAACATCGTTGTCATGTTTTGTTTTTTTTTTTTTTTTTTTTTTGTCATTTCAGGTGGCTTTGATCTAAATGATGCCTTTGGTCCAGGTAAAGCCAGAGTTTTCGCTGTGGAAAGTTGGACTGGGATTTGCTTTTGTGCCACTTATCCTCTCGGGTCCGATTCTGCTGCAGCGTTGAGTTCGCTCCTTCTCACGGATCACTTTGTAAATTATGATATCGGCACAGTCAGTTGTTCAGAATGTTACTTAACTGGTTTTGAAGCGTTCTCTTTAACTTCCTTTGTTTCTCACATGCCTCAGCTATGCATTTTCACATAACGCAAAATCATAAAATGCTGTAGATTGTAGATGGGAGGTGGCTGTTTGGAAAGGTGAAAGAAACAAGGAGGAATTCATCAAAAGTTGCCATTTTATTTGCTTTCTTGTCATTTCTTCCACAGACCCTGAGACACAGAAGCCCAAGGTGGTGGTCCCCAAAGATGGTGGAACTGGTGAGACTGAACACTTTTGGAGTCCTCTTACATTTTTGTGTATTTGAATGTTTGAATATTTTCTCAGAGGGAAGGCGTGAATTAAAAGTTGAGATTAAAAACGACTTTCAATCAAATATCAACAATTAGCTTTCAATAATATACTTGTTTTGTAAACACCATGTAACTTTACAGCTGCATAACTTTTGTATAACATCATCTGCTTAATGAATAAGTGGAATTTTATTGTATGGAGGTAGCAGAGTGGGTGGGATACCTTTGCCTTCAAATCCAAAGGTCATAGGTTCGAATCCCACCTATTGCTGCAGTACACTTGCCCAAGGTACTTACCTCAAATTGGTCCAGTAAATTGCGTAATGCCTGAATTTTGAGTCTTTTGGTAATTTGGGGAAACGGGACAAGAGAACCATTATGACTGGGATTGCACTATATGTTGAATAACCTAATAAATTTAAAAAAAAAAAAGACTTTGAAAACAAAGTAATTGGACACCCAAAATACTCAGAGAGGTTTGCAGAATTAGTTTCATATACTGTACTTCAGCCATAATTCAACAATTTATTATGAATCATTGTTTGAATATTCCTGTTTTGCGGCACAACACTATTGTAGCCTTTTTTTTCCTCTCCCCCGCCGTGATGAATACAGTTTGTTTTCTCTTTAGGAGGTGGGTCATTTGGAGACTCAGACTTGGAAGACATCGGTAACGACGGAAGCTATAAACCAGATCCAGGCAGGGGCGGAGGTAAGTTTGTTTATTTTTTTGCCCCTCCCACTATGAAAATATAACATCTTGAGTTAACTTGACTGCGTTCACCTGTGGTTCTCATACTGAACACAGTACGGTACCGTGGTGCAATGCCGAAACAAAGCAAAAAGAGAAGCAGAAGTAATTAAATACATACTTGTTTACTGACTGGACATGTACATAGCAAACTAACTGGCATTATTGCAACTGCTGAGTTGTCCTTGTTCTTTTTTTTGGCCAAAAAAAAAAAACAAAAACAAAAAATCCATGGTTACCAACATAATTGATACCATGTGCTGACTTGTCAAGTTAGACTCTGCTTGCATAATAAAGTCCAGATTGAGCCCGAAACAGGAAGACTGTTGTGTGGCTGTTGAGGAAAGCCGTGCTCAGATTGTGCTCGATGAGAACTGGTGCCAGAAGGTGCTTTTGAAATTCGGCTACAAGTCGCACGCAGGGCTGCGCCGTGGACCTTGTGGTTCTGCTTCTGTGGCCGTGTTGGAAAGTAGCATCCGCTTTAGGTCTGGCTCATGTTCACTTTTTCTGCCTGGCTTTTCTTTTCTAGCCCGTGCCGCTGACCCCGCCTATGGAGGTACAGCCAACCTTTGTTTTTCACACTGGTCACTGATAGGCATCCTTGTGTTTGCAGCCCTTCTGCTACCATTTTTGTTGGAATATTCCATTGGTTTGTAATATTTTCCTTTATTTCAGGCGGTGGTGGTGGTGGTGGTGGTGCTGATGAACCTCAAGGTAAATGCATTACACCGCAGTTTCATTTTTTTACTCGCTAATCAGTAGTTTTTATTGAATTGGGTGTTGAATTTGTGTGACTGATACTCAATTTCAATCCCATATTGAGTTACCTCAAAAATAAATAGTGCTGTCATTATCTTCAAGATGTGATATTTAAATGTATCTTAAGTTGTTTTCTGTTATTTCTGTTTATTGTAGTGACTATTTTCAGTAAAAGGTATATTGTTATTCAGTTAGAGAGGGACATACCTGTGTAAATAGCTTCCCGTTGATGCCCATATCTCCCATAATGCGTTTTTTTTTTTTTTTTTATAAAGTAGAAGATCACACAACTGAAAGAGCAGATGAAACACTGTGCCAAAGTTTTCCGTTTCTTGTACGAAGTTCTTGCCACACATTAGTTAGTCTGGGTGTTTCATCCTGGTTCAGCCCTGCGTGGTACAGGTGTCTGTCGGGCCGCTGTGGCTGATGCCATGGGATCGTGCACACTTACATTTCCATTTATTCATTTAGCAGACGCTTTTGTCCAAAGCGATGTACATCTCAGCAAAAGAACAATTTATGCATTACATTAAGAGAAAGAGACATAGCTGCAGACATGTAAGTCTCAAGTAAACCTAGTTTGTTGCCTACCACTTGCTGCACCGAGATTCATCGTTCGAGTAGGTTCATAAAACACAGGCTAGACAAATCCTGATACCCTCCTACCAATTTTTTTAAAAAAGTTTAAAAAAAAAAAATAAATAAATAAATAAATAAATAAATAATTTAGAACATTATAAGATACACAAGCAAACAAAAAAAAAAATGCCGGAGTAGTGGCTGAATAAATGCTTTATCTGGTGATGCTCATGAAGTTACGATGTATGAACGTTTACACCGTACGCGAGTTGGAGAGATCTTGGGTGAAAAAGGCAAAAAATGACGTTTTCATGCTATTCTACACACTTCAGAAAATGTGCTTGTTACGACCCCATGCATCGAGGATTGTGGTTTAAATTAGATGAAATATTGCAAAACTTTCCATTATAAGGATATTTAATGTCTTGAGCTGTCTTTTTTTTTTTTTTTTTTTGAGATCACCAAAAACACTGCGGTGTAAAATTTGCTGTTTAATAGTCTTAATTTTTCCATATCTTTCGACTTGGAAGTATTTCTGCTTTTGCAGTTTTCTCATTTATTGTTTAAAGGGGTGGGGGGGACGAGTGTCCTCTTGTTTTCGTTCTGTACACTGCAGAACTGCGTGCAGTAATGGAAGTTTACATCAGCATTTTGTATTATGTGTTCTTTCAGAGACTATAAATCTTGCAAATCCCCTTTATAAGGAGTCCTTTATGTTAGTGTTTTGCTGAAGGATACAGTAGCAATAATTCCTCAGATATGAAGCTGGAACATTTAGTATATAGGTTATGTATAATTCCGTGTCCTTCGTTTCACCACAGAGCTGCTACATTTTTAAAACTTAACTTGCAACGATTCATGCGGTGCATATAAATCACATAAAAAGGCACAAAATGACTTTTTCATGCTATTCTGCATTACCACCTCAATTGTAAAGTTAATGAATGCACTTAGTCAAAATAATTGCAGGTTAACCCCTCGCGGCTAAGCTGACACTTGGCCGAATTTTTTGAGCCTCTTTCTTTCCGTTTTGGCACAAAGTGTGGCCGAAAACCCCGAATAGTCATGTTTTGAGAGAAGGACAGAAGCACGTGCTGCATATTTTGAGCGGTGTAGTGAGCGTGGGGTCATTTTAAGGAGATTGGCATGGGTCGTCCATGGACGCCCTTCTAAAACTGTTCTGCAATTATGTTTCATTGCAGATTTAGCGCTACTGTGGGCCCAGTTCCTGAAGCAGCTCAGCGCTAACGTTCCCGAGAGCTTCCATGATTGGATAAACAACTTAAAACAAGTAGTTGTGCCGTTGCTAGAGCGAGTCATGAAGCTCCTTGATGTGACCCAGTGAACGGGACTGCATTTGTTCTTGTGAAGTTAACCTTCCTGCCTCTGTGTTGTCGCTGGACTTTTACTCGGCGGCAGGTCCTGCGGGGTCGTCTCTCACCACTGTGGCTTTTTTAATTTTTTTTTTTTTTTTTTGTTTTTAAAATAAACCTGGACTACTATAACATGGATTTAATTCGTGTTCCAGTCTGGGAGTCTCGAGGATGGAGGATATAATTTCCAGAGCGGTGGACCATCACAAATTTTCTTTTTGTCAGGCAGTCTTTAAACTCGAGTCACCGGCGTTGCAGCTTTTTAATGCACCGTGAAGTGAACTGGGGCCTTTCCGGCTGGGAGTTTTTTTTTTTTTTTTTCTGTTTCTCACTTGCATGGCTTAATTTACACAAAAATGATAGCAAAAAAGAAGGATGGCATGAAGGTTGAAATAGCGTGTGCCTTTGGCATCATTTACTGATAGCTGATTAAGGGTGTTTGAGGTTAGGCTTAGGTGGGGCTTTTATTGTAGTCCTGTCTCTCTTTACTGGGATTGAAGACTTTTAAATGGGATTTTTAGTCTATAATAAATTACTTTTTTTCTTTTTTTTTAAAAAAAAAAATATGGGTTTCATTCGGAGATGTAATCTCACAGCCTTAAATTGTTTTGTCATTTCTCAAATTTGTTTGTATTTAGGAACACACTGTTTGCTCAGCAGGCCTGACAGCTAATGAATTTAGCAGTGGCCTTAGTCTCCCTTAAGGGTTCTTTGCCTTTGTATGTTCTTAAAATACTAGATTATTTTATGCAAAGCGATCTGTCTTCTGTGTTGAATGAACCTGCAGAAATATGGGCTGTAACCTTTCATGTTTCTCTTTTTTGAACTGTTAAACTATACTACCCATGCACTAGTGATGGGCGTATTTGTAATTAATCTGATTCTGCAACACTTTACTGCTCTTTTTATAAAGATTAGGTTTTGTATCTAATTTTTTGTTCCTTAGTTGCAATCTTTCACTTGAAAAGCTTCTCAGGTTTTTGTTTACTCAAGTCCCCCCCCCCATGCATTACACATTTTTATTCTTGGTCTTAGATTTTGTAAATACATTAAAATGGTTGTTCTTTGGGTAACAGCTTGTCTGCTTGAAATGAGACTTTCTGCCATTTCAGGCTTCCTTTTCCACTCCATGCCTGTTTGTGACTAGAGCAGCGCTGCAAAGGGGAAATGGTTCCATGTCTCCGTCTGTGGAGGTGGAATCTTGCCCAGTATCTTCATTATGTATTGAATATGTGCGAGAGAAGCTTACTGGACTTCAGCCCTTATGGTATTTTCCAGTGTTAAATCGTTCTGAGTTGTCAGTCAGTTTCGCATATAAACACCCGGTGGAGTATTTCATCATATTGCTTTTTCTCATATTTTTTTATTATTTTTTTTTTTCTGTGTGCATTTGTGTCAGAAATCTCTGTACAGTCATTCCCTGCTTAAGACATGGTCTGGTTTTGGAAATCTGCTTGTTAGGGAAGTTCACATTAAGTCAACATACCATTTGTTTTGGTTTGAATGGAGAATGTTTTCTCCTACCAAAAAAAAAAATATATCATTCTCCACCATGTATACATCCATAATTTTTTTTTTTTTTTTGTAAAATAGACAGAATAATATCAGGACAGTTAGTTCTTTGCACTGATTTATTAAGACACAATACTTGATTACCAGTCATTAACATTGTAATGCTGACTTGGTCGGTCACCCACTTGGCTGAATTGTCAGTACCCACCGTATGTTCATCTTGCTTTTCAGAGTGTTTTAACGGAGTCATTCTTTAAGGGAATAAATGGGTGCAAGTCAGTGTTTCTTCCAAAGCTCATTAAGAAAAAGTCCACTAAGCATGGCATGCCTGTGCAGGGTCTCCCCCCCCCACCCCCGTCTTTCTTTCATGTGTTCCTTTAAGGTTTCAGTTCCGTGAGATTTGGAGAAAAAATAAAACTTTCAATGTGAGGGCTAGATACTGGAGTCTAGCCAGGGTTGTGCTCGGGTTCTCATGTTACCATTAAATAAAGACACATCTTCATAAAGTGACTGAATAAAGTTTCCAATTTCCTCTAATTGTTTCCGAGGAAAAGAACTTACTTTCTTGCGTTCATGAATTTTAACAAGTCAATAGATCCATTTTCCTTTATTCAGCTAAGGCTTACGGCAAGTTCTTTACAGGTTATAGAAAAAGTACATTGTTTCCTAAACAGAATAAGAATGTGCTGCCATCTTCTGGAAAATATTAGTGGCTTCAGACTGGAAAGATGTCTAAGAAAAAACACAAGTCACAAGGATTTCGGTTGATATGGACTTTCAGCACTGCATGTGTCTGTGTGTGTCCTTACGCTCACCAGCGGCTGGCTCTGGGCAGATCGCAGGCATCGTGAGCGCGGTGGGCGTAGCACTCCTCGGCGCAGCATCCAGTTATTTTGCTTACCAAAAGAAGAAGCTCTGCTTCAAGATCCAAGGGGGTAGGTTTTACCGTGCTGTCGGCCTTTTGGTCACATGCTTAGCGTCTGTGGCTTTTTGCTTTGCTGTGCTACTGGACAATGACCGTTACTCCTGACTCTCAGGTGATCCAGAGAGTGGGCACAGAGACCAGAGCGGGACCCGGTCCGATCCCCAGGGTAAGACCTAAGCTGTGTTTCTGTCCCTTAAACTCTTCTGGAAACAGGCCTGCTTAGACTGCTCGGGGGTGAAAATCTCTCCATGAATATTTTCTTGGTATAACATCGTGGTCAGTTTTTTCCCCGTTACATCAGTCAGTAAAAGTACAATGAGAAAATCCCTGGATTTATAGAATTTTGGATATGGCTATACTAAAAAAAAAAGCTTTGCTCTACATTAAAACAATATATAATTAGATAAAGTAAATTAAGTGTTTTATGCTGATTGATTCCATAAGCAGTGCTATTATTGATCACCAGCACTCTGGAACACCAGATACAAGCTGTACACACTACAGAAGTCAGTTGAATTAAGGTGGCACCAAAGTATTGTTCTTTGTCTTTTACTGATATCTTCCAACTAGCTGCATAAACACAGGTCTTATTCTGTATTGAACAAACAGATTTTGGAATATGTATGTTAAGAAAATTCTATCAAAATGTATAAACAAACTGGAAGAGGTTTGTATCATTAAATTCTTGCATCAACAGTTCATTACAGGAGCCAATGTACTGAATATTTTTTGTTTCTCTTTTAATATGTAGTTGCTGCATGGTCACTCATTGTTTTGTCTTTTGCTGTGTACAGTATCGCTTGAAGCAGCAAATATTGTCTGGGACATGTACATCCTTGGCCTTGATCATTCTAATGTGGCTGTTCTCACATTTCCTTTAACTGCAGTTCTCAGCAATCTTCTCAGAATCTCCTAACTTCCTTGAGGCAAGACGCACAAGTTGAGTCACCACGGGTCCATTTCAGACTGCTTGCAGTTTTTGGGGACAATTTCTAATTTTAATTTCCCCCCCCCCTCATTTGAAGTAGTTTGAACCCAAAAAGCATTTTTTTTTTTTTTCTTCCCTTCCTTCCCTCTCCTTATTAAAATGGGAAAAGTATGAAAGTCTTTCTAAATGACAAGTACTTTTTTGTTGCTATATGTGAAATGATATTTTTTTTTTCTTTAACAAGCATTGTTTCAGTTTAAAGAACCTGTGTAAGCAGTCTGGTAACATATAACACTTTAATATTGAATGTGTTTATTAATACAGAGGTTAATGTGAGTGTTGCACACAAGCAAAATATAACAAGCGCTAATTGTGATCTAACGTAGGCTTAACATTTTTATTTGAAGGACATTTTAATACTAATTCTTAGGCTTGGCATGCAGATGGCTTTCTTTAACTGCTGTATTCAGTATGTGTTTTCTTTGATACAGAAGATATAATAGTTCTTAAAATGAATATACAATGCAGCTGATATGTGTCCCTAAAAATAAAATCCTTGTCTTTTTGTGTTTTTGAAAATCATGGTGTTTATGAATCATGCTTCAACAAATAATTTTGACATCTTTGCTATTTAGTTTTTTTTTTTTTTTTTTGTCTGGAAGGGGGAGTTTCTGCTAGTGTTGTATGCAACTGTTTTTGGTGTATATATGTGTGCTTTCTTCAATTTTCAGGATATTTGATTTTAACTGAATGTTCTTATGAAACTTTTATTTTGTCTACTGTAAATACCTTTGAACTCTGTGAAAAAGCATCGTTTGTCTTCAAAACCATCAGTGTAATGCACAAACTTTTGTGTTACGAAAGTGATTTTAAAACCGCATAATGTTGACTTTCCTTTGCAGCACAAAAAAGCACAACGTTGTTAAACGCTAAATTATTTAGAATATACAATTCAGTATACTTTTTTTTTTGTGTTTGCAACCATGCTTTTTACCCCATTCTGAACTGTAATGTAACATTTCCTTTTAACAATAAAATTCCTCTTTCTACGTGGATATATACGGATTTTAATTTCATTCAACAATGAAAAATGTCAACTTTTATAAACAATATAGATTCTAACATGCTTTAGCAGTACAGACTATACAGAGTCCTTCCCATCTTGGACTTGCCCCTTGTAACCACCCTGGTTAAGTAGAAAAACATCTTGAGAAACTGACTGGTCCAGCTGTGCTGTTCCAAGTGGTTAATCTGTACTTACAGATTTTACTCTATATTTAAAAAAAAAAAAAAAAAAAAAAATTCTTCACTGAAAAGGTGTTTCCAACATCTTACTCTATGTCAGTACCAATTTTAAATTATTTGCACTTTTTTAAAAATTTTTTTTATTTGTACACTTTTCATTTGACTATCTGTTTATACGAAGCACACAATACAGACTTCTTACTTCAAGGTAATGTTTTACGACAGGAGTGGATGTAGATTTTCACACTTATTGTTAGCTAGTTTTTAGAGCATTGGAAATTTGCGCTCAGTTCGATGACAAAACGGGACGTTGAAATTCAGGATGAATCCTGACTGCATGCAGTCTGGGGCAGCACTCAAACTTTTTGAAGCAATAAATTTAATTTCCAAAAAACAAATGCATTTCAGCAAAGTGCCTCCGTCAGCGGGCATGTAAGTAACGTAAAGAAAGACATATACGATACACAGGACGTGTGGTGCGTTAGATGTCACAGTTAAAATAATAGAACAAGGGAGGTACGGTAATTGGAAGAGTCACTCACTTTCCTTACCTGTCCTAGTCACTGTTGAGGTGGTCCAAAGCGTATCTCAGAATCACTGGGAGTATAGCTGGGGAGGCACATCCTGGATAGGATACCAGTCCACTGCAGGGTAGCCGCACACACCCATTAACACACAATAAAGAATTTAGCATCACCACACAGACAGAAGGAGAACATGCATTACTGTACCGCCCATAACTGAGTCAGTAATTGAAAACAAAACAAAAAAACAGTAAGCCAAAAAATATTGGACTAAAATAGAAAAAAAAAAGAAAAGATGTTTCAAAAATTGGTACAGGGAAACATCCTCATTTAGCTTCATACTGCTGACATGCTTCCAAAAATTGGAAGCACCTAGCACCCCTCTGTAGCAAATGTGTGTCTCTTTCACCACCCCTTCATAATAACTTTACTAAATCAAGTCCCATGAAGTTCAGAGCACCGGCAATGTGCCCCCCCCCATATTAGATTGTCCTTGGGCGATGACTTCTATTTATTTCTAATAAAGCATTTATATTCCATTTCCTCCTTCTTAAAAACTTCATGGTTTTTCCTATGTTATTACAGTGGCATAGACAGCAAAGAGGACAAATCACACATGTATAAAGACAACTAATCGTACCCTTTACATTTATTACTGTATCTGAATGTCGGTGTTTGTGTGACCCACCCATGATCATGGCAAAAACAGCAAATACAGCTGTAGCACTTCAAGTTGCCATCTGGAGTGAGAAATGTGTCTATTATGAGTAATTTCTAGGTACTCTCCTGTACCAGGTGGTGCCTTAGATTGGGTGCTCTTTTATATACAAACTTGGGCAATGTTTTAAAAGCAGCACAGACATTAGAATTACTTTTCAGAATATACCGGTGCTGATTCACTATATGTTTTAAAAATATTGAAAGGGGACCGTAAATGCAGACCAGAGTGATGGCAATGGGAGAAGACCGTCTAGCAGCAGCCTTAGTAAGGGGGTTCCATCTGCACTGCGGGTTTTATGCATCCACTGGCTCAAGTGGTAATCCTTATATCCCCACATTTCAAAACACTGAAAAAACTCCCAGGCTTGAGCTTCAAAATGTTGAGTCTGTGTCACAGATGCATCTAAATTGCAATAACTCACTCTATGGCAAACTGCATTTTAGAGCCAGTAGGAGGAAACTCTCAGAGTGTGAAAAGAATTTTCGAGCTGTTGTCTAACAGGTAACCTTGGGATGTGTGTATTCCCCTTTTTCTTATCCAGAATGTACAGAAATGAGATATTTGTGGAACTGAAGAATAATGTTAAAAAGGAAGTTAGAAACAAACACTGTTAAATATGTGAAAATGACTGTTTATATGTTTTTAATATATGTGTATTATGTGTATTTAATATACAGATTAAATATATGTCATTGTCTGAGATGCCTTGCCCAGTCTCATCAATGTATCAATACCAGATTGTAATAAACTGGGTGAAGGGATTATTATTGCAAATTAATTCATTTTTGATCTTACCCATGAATAAATTAACTTAATTAGGGGTAACTGATAGCCCATAGCAGTCCCATGTATTTGTAAATATTATTCAAGGAGAAATGATTACGGTAAGTGTAAAGTTTGCAAAAATGCTTCCAATCAAAATGTAAACGAGAGTTCGGTTGAGACGGAATCCAAGGCTCAGCGAAATTACAGTATATCAGTGAGACATATACATGGAAGGCATGGGTCTGAGCTGCAACCTGGACTACGGCCAGGGTTACGATTACGGAACCTGTCAAGGTCCTCAAGGAGCCTTCAATCAAAATTTATTTCAGAGCTAGGATTAGGAAGAGGGAAGTGGCCGGAGTAAACTGAACTAAGCTTAAGTTCTCATCTTGTACTTGTGGATCATTTAAAAGAGCAAGTCTGCTCTTCTCTGGAGACTTTGAATCACTGCAGTCTTCTCCTGTTCACTTTCCTTTGAAGACAATGCCTGAATGCTGGATAGCTGATAATTCTCTTTTAGAGTTGTTCTCAGGTACTTTGTTAGATGACAACTTGGTCTGCATTTTCCTCTTAGATGCTGAAATTATGGAGACAGTGTCAGATTGTGAGGAACCCAACCAGCCAACCAACATCAACAACCGCTTGTCCCAAGTGGGGTCGCGGCAAACCGGCACCTAACCTGGCAACACAGGGCGCGAGGCCGAAGGGGGAGGAGACATACCCAGGACGAGATGCCAGTCTGTCGCAAGAAACCCCAAGCAGCACTCGAACCCCAGATCCACCACACAGCGGGCACCAGCCAAAGCCACCGCAGCGAGGAAACCAGCAACGAACAAAGAGTAGAATTGGAACATATGAGGGAAAAGGCTGTTAAATTCAGATCAATTCAGTTCAGTTCTTTTTATTATAAATAAATAAATAATATTTTTATAAATAAATGAAGAAAGAAAGAAAGAACAAATGAATAAATAAATACTGTGATGTGCTTCTCACAACAGCATCCCTTATAGTACACACACACACACACATTTTCAGAACCGCTTGTCCCATACGGGGTCACGGGGAACCGGAGCCTACCCGGTAACACAGGGCGTAAGGCCGGAGGGGGAGGGGACACACCCAGGACGGGACGCCAGTCCGTCGCAAGGCACCCCAAGCGGGACTCGAACCCCAGACCCACCGGAGAGCAGGACTGAGGTCCAACCCACTGCGCCACCGCACCCCCAGTCCCTTATAGTACTTAACAGAAAATAATAAGCATAAAACAGACAAGCAACAATGGACAACAATGAAGAAAAAGTGAGGAAAAAGACCGGAAGAAAAGAGGGAATAGGAGGCAAATTATTGAGTGATTCCAGACAAATTCTTTATTTATAGAGACTTCAGATTTGAACTATAATAGTCTGTAACAGACTGGCATCCTGTCCATGATGTACCCTGCCTCACACCCACGACGTTGCATTGGCCAAGTAGTTACTGATGAATGAATGAATGAATGAATGAATGAATGAATAAGCCTTATTAATCCCAAAGGGAAATTCAGTTTGGTTGTAGTAGCATACAATATACAAAATATAGTACATACACAAACACATACATATAGACACACTGAAGATATGTTGATAATCATTGATATATTGATTATGAAAAATAAAATCCTGAAAAAATAAGCATAAATTCCTCAAAGAACTTTTTTATTTAAAAGAAACCTTCAAATAATTATGCTTTAAGTACGGCTCCGCGACTATGACGTCCTGCCCTGGTGGACAAGCACTGCTTTGTTGGCTCTGGGCCTCAGAGCTAAATTTGGCCCTGGTCAGTCACAGGGAGGTTTGTTAAAACTATGGGATTTTGACCTCTGTCCCCTCCCTCAAAATAGCATCCTGGGAAATGTGCCATGTAAGGATGGTGCAGGGGTGGAGATCTGTGAGTGGAGGTGGACCGCAGCATGCTGGGTATCAGCCCGAAGGTCATGTGGTGCCTTAACATCGTGCAGTTCTGTTTATTACAGGATGATGTTTCCTCTTCTAAGCTTAAATATATTAATAATGTCTACATTTCATTGCATTTAGTTAAATCTGCAGTTAAATTCCACAGTTTCCATTGACACCGATACCAGAGTTCCTGAAGTAATATTTTGCTTCATTTTTTACACTGCTACTAAAATGAGTATAATTGTAATTTACCACATATAATATAATATAATATATATTTTACATAGTTATTGGTCAAGCTGGGCTAAACTGTAGATTAACAAGCAGGAAAAAAACTAACTTTTTAAACATATGCATTTAATATATATTTTTTTTTTCAGGACAAGTTGTTTCAGACAATGTGTGTGGGGTGCGGTGGTGCAGTGGGTTGGCCGGGGTCCTGCTCTCTGGTGGGTCTGGGGTTCGAGTCCCACTTGGGGTGCCTTATGGCGGACTGGCGTCCCGTCCTGGGTGTGTCCCCTCCCCCTCTGGCCTTATGCCCTGTGTTGCCGGGTAGGCTCCGGTTCCCCGTGACCCCATTTGGGACAAGCGGTTCAGAAAGTGTGTGTGTATGGATAGAATCAGTCTACTGGCCTCTTTCAGGCAATTCATCAAATGTGTTCCAGTGAAATTTTTCGATGAATGATGTATGTTAGACAGTAACTTCAATGTTAAGCTTGAAAGACATTAATAACTTCAGATTTTTTTCAGATGTTTTTTGTTGCAGGAAGCAGCACACAAAGTCTGCTGTTGAAATGTGTGGCTCGTACCCAAACCCAGTTATTCAGTTTAAATCAAAACAACTGAACGGACCACGTGGACAATAAACCAAATCTTTCTAAATTTTTCACAATTCAACACATCAAAAGTTAAGAAGTCCAAGATCTACATAAATTTTTTTCCAGCATAATAAAATGCAAGACAACTTAATATCATTATCATGTTTCTCTGGGATGGTTAGTACACCAAATGAAAAGGCTGGAGGTAAAAGTGGGATAAAACCATTAAAAGTGGTCTTTTATACCCAGTACTGGATCAGCAGTCATCACAATGATGATCATCCCTGATAAGTTTTTCAAGGTCAAAGCACTTCACACTGATCATGGCAGGTCAAATAAATCTATGGTTATGTCACAGTTTGTAAAGGAAAATTTTCAGATATAAAAAAACTTTTTCATAGTTTTCGGTGTTTATTTCCCTTTGTTTTCAAATGTCCTTTTGTTTTTTGCCTTATTTTTGCTTGTTTGGGACTTTCAGGCTCAGTCCTGTAGGGGGCAGTATTCACTCATCTTCAAACCCAGAGTGTAGCACTGTAAAACATCATCATCCACTCTCACTGAGCCCAAACACCCCCATGCACACCCCCAGAAGCTCTGCAGTTATTTTTTAACCTTGTTCTGTTCCAATAAGTCTATTTAATTTGCAACATTGTAATTGTGTCTACATTTCACCAAAGGACTGCTTGTATTATACTGGTGTGCTTGGAGCAGTAGGACTTTCCATCTTCTGAGTGTATGAATAAGTATTATAGGTGAACTTTGCCAGTTGCTTTTCAAAATATACATATATATATATATATATATATATGTATTTTACAGTATATTTAATCAGTTCAACATAAGTTTATCACTGTAACCCACCGTGACTACAGACAATGAGTGCAAACCCAGATACTGTGTCGCAATCTCTGGATAATTTAAATAAAGCTCAAAGGTCTAAATCTGGAAAAAAAAAAAAAAAAAAAAATCACTTTGTGCAAACCTAACATGTTTTAGGCTTTTTCATGTGTCAATTCTGTATAAAAAAAATGTACTCAGAAGCCCTGAAGAGCCCTGATCATCTGCCTGCCTTTACCACCATTCAAAAATGGCTGCAATTACTAAGTTACGCATCTGAACATTTGTGGGATTCACTTGTTCACTTGTTATTCCCCGTCATGGATCCGCCATGAAACCCACTGCTCTTGAAATTACTTTGAATGTGATGCGCAAGTTCACAAGAACTGTGGTGCGTGGCTAACAGTCGTTTCAATGCAGTAACCGAAAGCAAGAACCTCTTGAGAAACAAGCGCTAGGAAGATTTTTCCTCTGATTTTTCCTCTTTTCCTTGTAAGAAACGGGAATTGAAACAGAGGATCGATTCAAGTGCGTTACGCAGCCACATGTAAAAAGTCACCGTTTCCATTTGAGCCGCGCCTCGCCGAAGCGCTCGGCAACATTTCCTCCCGGACAACATGACAGATGCCACGTGTCAGCAGCACGCACTCAGCTCTCTTCTCTGCCGCACCGGCATGCAGATGTGCTGTGCCTTAAGTGTCTCAAAGCGGACCCTTCCCACCGCTCCCGGGGAGAAGATGTGGGAGGCGTGCAGTCCAAGACATAACATTTCTGAGAAAATCTCTGGTGCTTCAGCAGGAGCTTCCATTCTTCACATGTGACCCTCAGTTAGATCCTCTCCATGCTGTCGAAGCCTGCAGGATCAAGGACATGTGGAGGGCTTGAGGACCATCCTTGGCACCTCTTTACTCCGACTTCAGCTCTTTGCAAGTTGGGGGTTGATGACACAGAACCCTCTGTCCTCGTGGCCAAGAAGGTGTCAGGCTGACGCCGGACTGTGCAGTACCCCGATCTGCTCCAGGCCAAATGAGAGGCACAGAGAACATGTTTTCCATCATGTCTTTTCCGAAGTCGCAGCATATAGGCGAGTCGTCAAGTGTCAGCGGTCAACATACACGTACTGCCTGGATCAGAGAAAAAAAAAAAAAAGGGCAAAAGAACTATAATGTACATGAATAAAAGGAATGAAATGAATTAAAAAAAGGATTGACATCTTTTAAATGCAGCTTTCAACAGCTGACTGACTCCACTTTCCATCTCTTCTCCTTTCTCCTCGCTAAGGCTGGCTTAAATAGATGCTCTTTTGCTCTCAGGCAGAACGAACATCTCTCATAAAACTTCCTTCAGTATAGGATTATAATACCATAGGTTACCGCTAAAACGATATGTATTTATGTGTATGCGAAGAGAAAATATTGTTCGCGACTGTGTTCAGCTAGAGAAAAATAAATACGCAGAGATACAGAATTGTAAATGTACAACATATTTAACATAAAGTATATATATAATTATATGCATGCATACATACAGCCTATATATACTGTATATATACTGTATGTATATATATATACTGAACTGAACATTTCAAAGAAGCTCCAGCTTTCTGGGACAGATGAATCAAATAATGTTTGTTATTTTAAACATATATAGTATTTTGAAATGTACTGTAGATTTTTTTACTGTAACACTTCAACTTACATTTTGAGCTTTTTAGCATTTCTTAAAACTGAAATTATTTTAATAGCCTTCTGTATTACATTTTGTCTGTTATACAGAGTACACTGTATAGTCCATCTGTGCAGCCCTCTTTATGGTAATGTGATGTTTAATTGTCATTTATAAGTGTGAGAAGAAAAAATCTGCATTATGGTCTTTTGCTTGTAATCAATACTTGTCCAATTATACTTGCAAATGATCTAAAATCAGCAACCAAGACAAATGACAAGGATGCTTTTTGCTTCACTGGCTTTCAAGCAGTCTGCAGCATGATGGCACTGTGTCTCTACAGCATATGTTGAATCGTGGTTTCCCTTTGATTTCAAGCCCTGAAGGGCTTTGGGGCTGTGCTTCTGAAGGATACCATCACTAAGGGACAAGTGAGGACAAGCTTATGATGAAGGTACCTCTTGACATTTGTCCACAACCCTGTGTAATAGTTTGGTTAGTTTCCGGGGATGCATATTGTGCTCTATTTCAACAGAAAGCCAATGGTTAGCATTACTGTTAACTGACAACACAGGGCGCTTTGTAACTTAATAATGAAGTACGTAATAATATTATTATTATTATTATTATTATTATTATTATTATAAAAGGGATGCGGTGGCGCAGTGGGTTGGACCGGGTCCTGCTCTCCCGTGGGTCTGGGGTTCAAGTCCTTCTTGGGGTGTCTTGTGATGTACTGGTGTTATTGTAACGACCCTGAGAGTTTGGGTGGGAAATGGGTGTCTTGTACATAGTTGGATTATGGGAAAATTGCAAAGTGTTAAACCACTGGGGGGACTTATGGGGAAAATAATGGGGTAACAGTGTTGCTCAGTAAGACAAGAAAGTCTGTGGGTTCTAGGGAAGGTAGGCTTGGTATACAGGTTCTAGGCCTTTTGGCTAAGATCAAAGAGGTGTACAGGTCCTTGAGGAAGCAGGGTTTTCAGACACGGAGTATTATTTCTTTCTGTGCTAGTGTTCCAATAGTGTGTTTGTTATGGATGTTGCCTGTGCATTCTTATTCGCCCCGTCAAAACCCAGAGCGCTGTGCACCACATTATTATTAAGGATTATTTTTTTTCCAAAGGGAAATGCATTATGTTTAAGTGAATCTATTTAGAATGGTTTGTCTGTTCATAAAGGTAGGTTAATTTTCCAGGGCTGTTTAGGGTAAGTATCTTGACCAAGGGTCCTACATCACGAGCTGGGAATTGAAAATGTGCCCTTTCAGTGCAAGGTAATAATTTCTGCAGCAAATACAACACATGCTACCCCTATTTACCTTCTGCAAAGGGATGGTGACTACTCAGTTTGGACACACTGAAGGCTGTGGAAAGGACCTAGTGTGTCATTTCACTGGTGGTAGTCAAGCTTTATCTTTCGTCTAAACTTAGAGAGGCAGAGGTGAAAAATGAGGCACTACGGACTCTGTCCTTTGTCTCCAGTTAAAACGTTTTAGACAAGTCACACTAACCTGTCCCATGGAGTAACAGTCAGCGGTACAGCAGAATCTGAGCACAGCTTTCAGTCTTGATGAATCGCATTCTCTTTGCTCACTTGCAGCATGCCGACTTTCTTATTTCTGGTATTTAAATTCGCCAGTTTCCTTTTTGCTAACGCTTGCCGTTACGGGAATTCCAAACAAAACAGAAAACTGTTTAGCTGCTGCCAGTACTGTGTGACATATTATAAAATGGGAATTTCACGTAATGGTACCATTTATATGATGCAGACTCAGTAAAACCCTCCATGAGCCTCCCCACTAGTGCGTACCCCAAGTTCACAAAAGTCGCAGCGCTGCAGATTGATTAATGATGTTCAGGACTCAGAACTGTTTTCATCAGAACTAAGACGCAGATCAGCTTAAGCTGTCCGAGGCGAGGGAAACGAGTTAGGGAGTGGATCCATGCTGCTCCACTGGGCTGAGACCAGGAAATGTTTTCTCCTGCCCCAGTATTTCTCTCTCGGCCTCTCTCTTTGCTCAGCCATCCAGCTCCAGAGCCCAGAGTGACGGCTGGTTAAAATTCCCGGCTTAGACTCTGCCTTGACAGAAAGGAAACCTTACATTATGAGCACGAATGCCAGCCTTTAGTGAGCAACAGCTGCTCTTTAGTCCAGTAGGAAAAACAGAGTGATGAGGAGAGTGACACGGTGACGGGGTGAGCGAGAAGTCAAGGAGGGAATCTCGAGAAAACACACAGCATGGACATCTTGTGCGAAATGAGTCATTATCCTCCACTTAAACAGTAGGCCAGACTAAAGGCTAAATGATGAATTGAAATGGTTACTTGATTTCAGGCAACATATTGCTGTTTGACCTTAGTATCTGAAAGCAACTGTAAAAATAGGGAAAAATGAATTATCATTAGAAAAAGGTTGCCTACAGGACAAGCATCAATAAATAGGAGTGTTTTGAGGGGAGTAGTGGAAATAAAATTAGTTGCTGTGCTGAATCTCTGCAAGCTCAGTGTTGGCGAACTTTCCATTGCTCACTCTGGGCAACAGGAAAACTAATGGGATCTGAGGGCGTCCTAGTGAAACGTCAGATGAAACATAAACACAGTAAAGCAGGCTCTTCCATCCCACTTGCACCAGGGAACTGTAAATAATGGTTTCCAGCTGAATTCATACCTCAATATTAATATCAGGGAGCTTGAGCAAACTCTGGCTCTAAATCAGGGATGGGTGTTCCGGATCCTTGCGACCAATAGGGTATGCTGGTTGCAAGCTCTCAGCTAGTTCATTTGTGAATATGGAATATGAATTGTATGTGCTTTCAACCAAAATCCAAATCATTGTGCGGCTTTGCAAGGACTGGAATTGCCCATCCCAACTCTCGCACGGGGTGGGGGACGTGGTGACGCAGCAGGTTTGACCGGGTCCCGTTCTCTGGTGGGTCTGGGGTTCGGGTCCCGCTTGGGGTGCCCTGTGATGCACTGGTGTCCTGTCCTGGGTGTGTCCCCTTCCCCTCCAGCTTTGCGCCCTGTGTTGCTGGGTTAGGCTCTGGCTTGCCACAGCCCTCCTTGGGACAAGCAGCTTCAGACTGTGTGTGTGAGCTCTCACACACAAGCATTTTCTAATAGCCCTATAACATGAAAACACAATGGAAGGGCTCTTCACCAGAAGGGACACCAGGACATAATTTACTGCCAGAGTGAACAGACCATGACAGGATCACACAAAAACAGGATTATGATTTCCATTCTGTGCACTCATACTGTCTGTGGAGCTCTCCACACGTTTGTTGAGAAAAATATATTGTCTCCGCCATGCTTAGTATTTCATTACATTAGAGAGTTAATGTTAGATAATTTATAGTCTATTTATTATGTCAGCATAATTACGTTTCAGTCACATTAACTGAAAAAGGAAGAATCGCTGATGGTCATGCGATAAACACACTTCATTGTGCTGTGTGTATCCACACTTCACATGGTATATGGTCTCTCGGCACCTCTGCACTCACTTCTCTGTATTCACACGAAAACAGCCGATGAAATGAACAGCTCTGTGTACTTTGTGGTGGAGAACAAAAGGCTTGTGAAAGAAGGAAGAAAAAATATCGCTTTTCCATTAACGACCCTATAAATGAAGAAGAGGAATGTGCTTCGGACAGAACTATTAGCTGTCGTACCTGAACCTAAGACAAGAATCAGACGTATTTATTATTAGATTTCACAAAACGTGCTGTGTTGACTTAACCTTGCCATTGCTCTGGGTAACAGTAGAGTCTGTGAATGAGCGAGTCATCGCTGATTTGAAAATAATGTAGGAGCCATAAATTACAAGTCTAACAGCAAGTCTTTCATGCCCGAGTAATGATAAATTTTTCTATTGATTCTATAGTATTTCAGAAATTACTGTCAGAGTCCTCTGAACATGCAGAGAATCCCTGACTGGGATTACAGAAATTGTTTTAGAAAGGCAAATGGACTGTAATGGATTAGTCATGCTTCAGGTTAAACAAGAGCATTTTTGCCAGTTTATTGTGGATTGGGATTTACTGAATTGATGTTTCACAACAATTCAGCTTGAAGAAAAAATGCTGGTTGTCAATAATAAACATTTGTTTATTGCCAGCAGGCAGACTGTTGTAGCTGGTGTGTCTCAAAACCCATAACGCGACAGCTTGAAATTTAGGGGCATACCCTGGGTTTGTTTAAGGACAGCCAGAATAACATTGAAGATGAACATTTTAAGGTTTCTTTGAAACTCACCTCTTTTCTGAATGGTTGGCGGCTGAATTACAAAAGCATCATCTATTTAACATTTCTTTGCAATTAGCTTATTGTGGTTTTACTGATTTGGTCAACTCCTTCAGTCAGCAACAACCAGTCTCATATCACATCTCTATCAGAGGTCTTGCTTAGGTGATTTAAGTGCACAGTAGTTTTCAGTCTTCTAGAACAATTTGACACCAATGGACCAAAACGTCCAACAACTGGCACTTCATCGTTGCTCTACCGTATATATCTCTGCTGGAGGGGCGAACGTTTAAAACAGCCCACGTTTTCTTCCTAGTCTTTCCGCTAAAGGCGCAGCAAAATCAGTCCTATAGGGACGAGCATTCTTCTAATGCTCTTCTGAAAACTGATTAATCTTCTTTTTCTATTGCAGGAAAATCTGTGGCTGGCATTTCAAAATGTGTCATATGGTTATTCATTGTGGGTGGTCACTTGGTCAGATTTAAGGCAATTTAGGAGCCATATGTTACTCAGATGTCAGCCCTGAATTGCTACAATAAAATAATGAGCTGAATAAATGACTAACATTATAAGCTGCTTTTGAACAAAGCATCGGCTCGGCAGTCAGGTTAAGCATCCGTGTTATGGATTACTCTCAATCCCTGCTTTGTTATTCTAGGGTGACGTTGCCATTATAAAATAAATGCGACAAAGCACCATCTTTTGGACAGCATGCCACTGGGAATATTGCAGCTGGCTTTCATCATATATTCAGGAAAACAAACAGACGTTGTTATGATGACTGTCTTCTGCAAAACAAGGCAGTTCATCTTAATAAGTAACAACAATGTCATTATTTACAGTACATGCCATTTCCTAGTGCACATTCCATCATATGTGTTCGGCCAGGTATCTGTCACTGCGGAGGGTGCCGAACAGCATGCCTTTGGCGCGTCTTGCAGGGTCCTTTTCAAGCATAACTGCTCAAGATTCAAGGCTTCAGACCGAGCCTCTGCGGACGCAGATATTACCGTTGTGAGACTGACGTTTTTGTTTGTCCGCTGTGGGTATTCAGCACTGTGAGCAACAGGTAACTGATGGGAAAGGAGCGTTGAAAAAAGTGTGGCATCCTAACAGGAGATGAAGTGGAGCAACACTTACCATGAATGTGCAAGGCCAAAGGGTTACAAAGATACTTGCACTAATTATGTTTATTATGGTGCTCTCCCTCTTGTGGCTTTATGTGGCCTTAATTGCCTAGCAAATAATCATTGAGCTGACATTTCCATTCAGTGTGGTTTGTTTCCTGCTGCTCAGCAGTAAATAAATATTACACTGGGACAAGGATGGAGTAACTGGCAGGGCAGGCTTATGAGTGCCTGCACATATAAAGCAAAATTAATGGCCCTACCACTTTTTCAACAGCTATTCATGGGACTTCTGTTGTACTGCTGAGAGCAGTGGAAAGTCAGAACTCTTTTTTTTTTTTTTCCTATTTGTATTAATTGTAGAAAACACAGTGATACTGATCTGACCTCAGATGGCAGGAAGGAAAACTCTTCTCTGATGGAGATAATGTTTTTTTTTGACTACTTGTTCTCTGCTTGTCAACAAAAGGTTCTGCATGCTTTCTTGGTTGTGATAACTAATAATAACCGTGAGAATATCGGGTGCTGATGTCTTCACAGACAAAAATGCCCCCGGTGAGTTCAAAGGAGGACTGTTGATGCCTTTTGAAGAAAATGAGCCCAAGATGCAACAACCCTCCCTTTAGGGTTCACATACATGGAGCTGCGCCTATGACAGTACAAGGGTAGGGGCAGCAAGCAGTGTACTAGTTACAAAAGCCATTTTTCATACAAAGGATGCAAGTTTGAATCCCACTTCCTGCTTTTATACTGTAACGACCCATGTTACTGTTTTTAGGCAGGAAACCTGTTCAATTTAAATAGTTGCATTGTCAGGAAAATGTGAAATGTGGTTGTGCAACCACTGGGGGCACTTCTGGGGGAAATGATAGGGTGACTGTTTTTGCCAGTGTGTAAAGAGAGAGTCTGGGGGTGCTAAGCAGGCTGGGAAGGCTGGCTGTGGGTGCAGATCCTGGAGGAAACAGGGTCCTCGGGTTTAGAGCATTATTTCCCCGGTACTGCTCTTCAAATAAATCATTCCAGATGAATGCTGCTTCTGCGTCCTTCTTCACCCCATCCAAACACACGGCATTGCACTCCACAATACCTTTAAGCCAAGCACTTCACCCTAACTTCCTGTAGCAAAAACTACTGAGCTGTTTAATAGGTGAATTAGTAGCTTAACATTATATAGCTGCTTTTGGAGAAAAGAATCAACTGAACAAATAAATGCAAAATGTAAGCAAATCATTCTGGCACTATTGAAAAAAAAGGTCTGTGAAGGTAAATTCTTTCTTGGTCTGAACAAAACCATACATTTTGTGTCCAAGATGACGACAACTCTTAGGATTTTCAGCCTTTTAAATTCCAATCTGTTTTACCCATATATTGCAGCAATCTTGCAAGAAGAAGAAATGAACTACAAATAAAGCCGGAAATTAAAATAGGAAAAAGGGAGGTGTAACTATTATTATTATTGATATTCAAGGTCCCCTTACTGTAGTGGAGGGGTTTTAGTGCCTGAATGATTCCAGGAGCTATGTCGCCTGGGGCTATATGCCCCTGGTAGGGTCTCCCATGGCAAACAGGTCCTGGATGACAGACGAGACAAAGTGCGGTTCAAAAGCCCCTTATGATGACAATTAAACCAAGGCTTTCGTTTATCCCACCCGGTATGGGGTCACTGGGGCCCCACCCTGGAGCCAGGCCTGGGGTGGGGGGGGGCTCGCATGCGAGCACCTGGTGGCCAGGTCTATGCCCACGGGGCCTGGCCGGGCTCAGCCCAAAGCAATGACGTGGCGCCGCTCTTTGGTGGGCTCACCACCTGCCGGAGAGACTGTAAGGGGCTGGTGCGTTGTGATTTGAGAGGTGGTCGGGGCCGAGTGCCCGGCCGACCCAAACCTCGGGCGCCAACTCTGGTTTTTGGGACTTGGAATGTCACCTCACTGGCAGGGAAGGAGCCTGAGCTGGTGCGGGAGGTTCAGAGATACCGTCTAGATATAGTCGGGCTCACTTCCACTCACAGCTTGGGTTCTGGAACCACTCTTCTCGACCAAGGGTGAACTCTCCACTATTCTGGTGTTGCCCAGGGTGAGAGGCGGCGGGCGGGTGTGGGCTTATTAATAGCCCCCCAGTTCAGCTACCATGTGTTGGAGTCTACCCCGGTGAATGAGAGGGTCATCTCCCTGCGCCTTCGGGTTAGGGAACAGTCTCTCACTGTCGTTTGTGCTTATGCGCCTAGCAGCAGTGTAGAGTACCTGGCCTTTTTGGAGTCCCTGGGGGGCATGCTGGAAAGCGCTCCCACTGGGGACTCTGTCGTTCTACTGGGGGACTTTAACGCCCACGTGGGCAGCGACAGTGACACCTGGAGGGGCGTATTGGGAGGAACGGCCTCCCTGATCTGAACCCGAGCGGTGAGTTGTTATTGGATTTCTGTGCTAGTCACGGTTTGTCCATAACAAACACCATGTTCATGCATAAGGGTGTCCATCAGTGCACTTGGCACCAGGACACCCTAGGTCGGAGGTCGATGATCGACTTTGTAGTCGTTTTTTCTGATCTTCGGCCATATGTCTTGGACACTCGGGTGAAGAGAGGGGCTGAGCTGTCAACTGATCACCACCTGGTGGTGAGTTGGATTCGATGGAGAGGGGAAAAGCTGGACAGGCCCAAACGCATAGTGAGGGTCTGTTGGGAACGTTTGGCGGAAGCCCCTGTCAGAGAGGTCTTCAACTCCCACCTCCGACGGAGCTTCAACCAGGTCCTGAGGGAGACAGGGGACATTGAGTCTGAATGGACTATGTTTCACACCTCCATTGTTGGGGCGGCGGTTCGGAGCTGCGGCCATAAAATCTCTGGTGCCTGTTGAGGCAGCAATCCCCGAACACTGTGGTGGACACCAGAGGTAAGGGATGCCGTCAAGCTGAAGAAGGAGTTCTATCGGGCCTGGCTGGCTCATGGGACTCCTGAAGCAGCTGACGGGTACCGAGGGGCCGGACGGAACGTGGCTCTGGCAGTCGCCGTGGCAAAAACTCGGGCTTGGGAGGAGTTCGGTGAGGCCATGGAGGAAGGCTTTCGGTAGGCCTCAAAGAGATTCTGGCAAACCGTCCGGTGACTCAGAAGGGGGAAACGGTGTTCCACAAACACTGTTTACAGTGGAAGTGGTGAACTGCTGACCTCAGCTGAGGATGTCCTCGGGCGGTGGAAGGAGTACTTTGAGGATCTCCTCAATCCCTCCGACATGCCTTCCGTAGAGGAAGCTGAGGCTGGGGACTTAGAGGGGGACTCGTCCATTACCCTGACTGAAGTTGCTGAGGTAGTCAAAAAACTCCTCGGTGGCAAGGCTCCGGGGGGTGGATGAGATCCACCCCGAGTTTCTCAAGTCTCTGGATGTTGTGGGGCTGTCTTGGCTGACACGCCTCTGCAGCATTGCGTGGAGCTCGGGAACGGTGCCTCTGGACTGGCAGACCGGGGTGGTGGTCCCTCTTTTTAAGAAGGGCGACCGGAGATTGTGTTCCAACTATAGAGGGATCACACTCCTTATCCTCCCTGGGGAAGTCTATGCCAGGGTACTGGAGAGGAGAATCCGAACGATAGTCGAACCTCGGATTCAGGAGGAGCAATGCGGTTTTCACCCTGGTCGTGGAACACTGGACCAGCTCTATACACTCACTAGGGTGTTGGAGGGTTCATGCAAGTTTGCCCAACCAGTCCATATGTGTTTTGTGGACCTGGAGAAGGCATTTGACCGTGTTCCTTGTGGCATCCTATGGGGGGTGCTTCGGGATTATGGGGTTCGGGGCTCGCTGCTACAGGCTGTTCGTTCCCTGTATGACCGGAGCAGGAGCTTGGTTCGCATTGCCGGCAGTAAGTCAGACCTGTTCCCGGTGCATGTTGGACTCCGCCAGAGCTGCCCTTTGTAAGCGATTCTGTTCATTATCTTCATGGACAGACTTTCTAGGCGCAGCCAGGGAACGGAGGGTGTCTGTTTTGGTGGCAGCAGGATCTCGTCTCTGCTTTTTGTGGATGATGTGGTCCTGTTGGCTTCATCGAATCAAGACTTACAGCGTGCACTGGGGAGGTTTGCAGCCGAGTGCGAAGCGGCAGGGATGAGAATCAGCACCTCCAAATCCAAGGCCATGGTTCTCAGTCAGAAAAAGGTGGATTGCCCCCTCCGGGTTAGGGGGGAGTTGCTCCCTCAAGTGGAGGAGTTTAAGTATCTCGGGGTCTTGTTCACGAGTGAGGGAAAAATGGAGCGGCAGGTTGACGGACGGATTGGTGCGGCGTCCGCAGTAATGCGGTCATTGTACCGGTCTGTTGTGGTGAAGAAGGAGCTGAGTCGTAAGGCGAAGCTCTCAATTTACCGGTCGATCTACGTTCCTACCCTCACCTATGGTCATGAACTCTGGATCATGACCGAAAGAATGAGATCGCGGATACAAGCGGCAGAAATGAGTTTCCTCTGCAGGGTGGCTGGGCACACCTTTAGGGATAGGGTGGGGAGCTCAGTCACCCGGGAGGAGCTCGGAGTAGAGCCGCTGCTCCTCCGCATCAAGAGGAGCCAGTTGAGGTGGCTCGGGCATCTGTTCCGGATGCCTCCTGGATGCCTCCCTGGTGAGGTGTTCCGGGCATGTCCCACTGGGAGGAGGCCTCGGGGCAGACCTAGGACACGTTGGAGAGACTATGTCTCCCGGCTGGCCTGGGAACGCCTTGGGGTTTCCCCAGAGGAACTGGAGGAGGTGTGCGGGGAGAGGGAAATCTGCAGGACTCTGCTTGGACTGCTGCCCCCGCGACCTGGCCCCCGATAACGGAGGAAGATGGAATGGATATTCAAGGTCCATAAGCCATTAAGTCACAATTGACCAAATTAGGGTCAGGGTGGTCTGGAGCCTCTCCTGGAAACTCAGAATTCCACGCTAGTCAGGACACGCAGTACATCAAAGGGTAGACACCCACGCAGGCACGTACGCATGCACACACGCACGCACGGAGAGCAGTGCTACTTGCTGAACTGAGCTATGCAAGAGACTGCGTACGTGCTCATAAGAGATAATGCTTGTACACCTGACAAGCAAGCTGTGCTATGGGTCACTGATACCATTATTCAATACAGAGGGGAATATTCAGTCAGCAACGATAACTGCACATTATTCTCTCGAGTAATAAAGGCCCCAGGAGATTATAACAAATGCATAAAAAGCTGCTGATGATTGCAAGTAATCACATCTGGTGTAATTGCTTTCAACAGCATTTGATAGCTTGAGCAGAACTTCTCTGGCAGAAGCCATTACGTGCCTTACACTTTTGGTATGGGTAAAAGCCTTAATATTTAATCAAATACAAATACAAAATCCTATTAAAGATTAATTCTCCTAGAAAAACTAATAATTTAACTGCCCAGCAGTGTGTAATAAATTTCAATTTAATAAAACTATATTAGTCTATTGTCATTTCATTTCTTTGTCTTGTTAAATATATTTCCTGTAAAACCTGTTGCATTATTTGATCAGCATATTAACTCAGTTCTAAAAAGAACATTTCAATAAAATCCACTCACTCACTGTCTGAACCGCTTGTCCCATACAGGGTTGCAGGGAGCCAGAGCCTAACCCAGCAATACAGTGTGAAGGGCTGGAGGGGGAGGGGGGGACACTCAGGACAGGATGCTAGTCCATCGCAAGGCACCCCAAGCAGGACTCGAACCCCAGACCCACCAGAGAGCAGGACCTGGGCCAACCCCCTGTGCCACTGTGCCACCACAAACCCCCCTCCACTAAAATTAATTTCAGCATTAAATACACAAGTGCACTGGGGCCACTCAAGACTACTAAAATGCACTTTTTGAAACTCGAATCAAGAATTATTAACCCTATGTGCTGGATACCAGAACATTCAGTACCTTCACCACATAACACACAAGAAATAAATTTCAGATAAACTGCAATAATAGTCAGCACGCTAGGTTTGATAAAAGTGTCTTACATTTGAATACCTGTGAAGTCACTAAACAAAAAAAATTAATGCAACTTATAAAAATGCATACAAAAAACTGAACATATATAAGCCAACCCAGTTCCAAATTTTATGCGCAGCTAATGATAATGAAAGGAGGGTAAAGAAACTGGCAACTCATAAAACACAAATATTTCACACTTTCATGCTAGAACATGCAGTGACGTCTGTGTGCAGTGCAACCAAACTGATTAGTCAGATTTCTGTACCTCTCACTGCATTTCTGATGTATCTATGCACTTAAATATCTGCACACTGCCATTCAAAACTGAGTACACATTTTCCATAGGACATTTGGTTAAAAAGTTTGATCAGGGAATCAGCCCTCCTATGTCTTCCTAGCTCTTCTGCAGCAGTCCTCAGAGATGTAGGACAGTTGTGAGTAACTTTTCTTTCACCTTCTGTTCAGATCATTCCATACAAGTTGTGTCCTGGATTGGGAATTGGTGGCACAGCAGGTAAAGCTGGTGCTTCAGACTTCCTGAACTGCTTGGTAGAGTTTGGAGGTTGAAGTCCAGCTAGCAGTGTGTGGAGTTTGCATCATCCTCCCTGTGGCTGCACCCCTCATACATAGATGGAAGAAGGTACTGGTGAACTACTTCAGGTCTTACCTTGCCTTGGTAACCAGGCATACGGTTTCTCTCAGTCTGCCATACTGGCACATCTGTCAATCTATTGCCCACGTGTACTCAAACTTTTGACTGCTACTCTGTGTGTTTTACATGTGATGATATCTCTACATTGTGTACCATGTTTATTTTGCTGTTCTTCTTGAACGTTCTGCCTTGCTTTCCCCAAGTTTCTTACTGAGTCTGGCTTTTCAATCCTGTACCCATGGACAGTGTAGTAAAAAACTGGAGTCATGAAACGTTACCATAGTGTGACATTTTTCTTTGCTTGGCTTCTACTCACAAGCTTTTTTCTTACAATGTGCAAGCATTCCTGCCTAGATCCTTTTGCTATGCAAAGAAAGGGATTGGGGCTGGTTTGATTATTTTATTTATTAATTTTTTTTGCACTTTAATCATATTCTCAAAATGTCCTACTTTCTGGTTTTTTTTATGTTACACAAAAGATGAGCTCTTTCTTGGCTGACATAGTCAGTGCTGAAGCATGTCTGATCCTCAGTCCCAAGCGACATGCATTTAAACTGTAGTTGAAGCGCCAGCCTTGTTTTTATCTGATTTTGTTTTACATCCGAAACATTCTTCCTTTGCCTGTGAAGCCAAAGGAATTACAATTTCATTTTATGTACTCTTGAACAAAACTTTTTAATTGAGTTCACACAGTTTCTGCATTCGCAGTGCAAACTTAAAAAAGTTAATTTATTGTTACAAGGTATATAATGGTTTTTTGCAAGTATATTTCTGCAAAGGATCTTAGATTCAGTTTTCGAGTAAAAAGCCCAGTTCATGTGCAAAAATGTCAGTGTATAGCTTGTAATTTAATACTCAATTAAATTAGTCACAAGATACGATTTTAGTCTGGTGTCAGTGACAGGATTTGCCTACTTTAAAGCAGGTATTTCTTTGTTGCTTTTTTCACGTGCTTTTCACTGTAAAACTCCCAAAGAGCAAGCTCTGCAAGGCATCTCGTAGACATCTCATAAACAGCTTTTATTCTTCTAAGAACAGACTGTTCAAGTCATCCAAGTGCACCACCAATCCTGCTGGAAAACACCTGTGATAGTGGACATCAGAGCGATATTGAGTTGGAAGGCTGGGCTTCTCAGGACACGCTGTAGGTTTTGGCAGAGAAAAACTCATTTCAGCTTCGTGTGCTCTATGAGGGCCTCATTTTTTGGGCCGAGGAACTGAAAAAGCAAATGTACCGGATGTTCACAAGCAGACTGCTAAATATGAAAGTAACGCTGCATGAAACATTTACATTTACTGTTCATGATTTAGCAGATGCTTTTCTCCAAAGCAACATACATCTCATAGAAAATACAATGTATGCATTACATTAGGAGAAAGAGACATAGCTGCAGATGTGTGACTCTTAAGTACAGTTAGTTCGTGTCCTTCACCATAAACACTGACGTTCATCACACAAGAAGCTGCATAACTTTACCAGAATATCGCCGATTCCTAATCACCTTCCTAGAAGTTTTTTTTTTGAGATACATGTAAACATTTACGTTACATTGCAGGAGCGGCTCTGTAAAGGACTGATCCGAGCATCATCATGAACATGTATACTTAATGGGGATGAACATTTATACCTTACATGAACTTAAGAGCTCATGGGCGAAGTGAGTCCGGAAAAGGTGAATTTTCAGACCCTTCTTGAATGTAGACAGAGTTTCAGCAGTTCTGAGTGAGAGGGGGAGGTCGTTCCACCATAACAGATCCAGAACCAAGAACCTCCGTGCCTTACCTTTTGTGTGTAGGACCACCGGGTGACCAGATGTGGAAGAGCGCAGCAGTCTGTTTGTCGTGTAGCGAATGATCAAGTCTTGTCGATAGCTGGGAGCAGATCTATTAATGCATTTGTAGGTCATAAACAGGGTCTTAAATTTGATCCGGGCAGCTATGAGAAACCAGTGTAGAGGAACGAGTAGAGGAGATACATGTGAACGCTTCGGCAAGTCAAACACAACTTGGGCAGTAGTGTTCTGTATCAACTGCAGAGGTTTGATGGCAGTAGCAGGAAGGCCAGACAAGAAAAACAGAAACAGAATAGCAACGTATGTTTTCATTCATTTAGCTACAGAGCGTCAGTGGAAACTTTAGTCTACTGTCTATATGCTTTTCTGTATTTCTATAAATGCTTAAGTAGTTCCCATTAGGGCTTGTGGAAGGACTCTACATGGATAATAGCATCCTAAATGGTTTAAGTTTATTCATTTAGCTGATGCTTTTCTGCAAAGCAACTTACAGTCTTGAGGTTACAATGATTTACCCCTTTATACAGCTGGGTAATTTTACTGGATCAATTTAGAGTAAGCACCTTGCTCAAAGGTACTACAGCCAGAGGTGAGGCTCAAACCTGCAACCTTTCAGTCCAAAAGTAGAAGTACTAACCACTATGCTAAGCCATCCCTGTTTTTCATTTGCTGCTTGTTTCTATTGTCCTCTTTCCCTCTTCACTGCAGCTCCATGAATCAGGGTGTTGGCAGAGCAGCGAAGGAGGAATGTACCAGCGAAGGAGTCCTTCTGACTATTAAGTGCATGTGTGTGTCACGCCCACAACACAACCACAAGCACCTGGCCACAATCAACGCAGCGTATAAAGAGCACTAGTCTACTGCTTCCCAGTTGTGGAATCTCTTTGAGACAACCGTCACTCCTGTGTTCATAACACTTCCACGGTGGCTTACCTGGCCTTCTCTGTGTGTCTCTCCTTGTTCCCTCGCCCGCCTCCTTGTCCTGTCTTCTACGGCATCGGACCTCGCTTCACTTCACTTCGTTCCTCATCTTCGGATTCTCCTCCCGAACCACGTTTGCACCTCAGATTTAACCATGCTCGTCCCCGACTACGAGTATAGCTTTGCTTCTTGTATCTTTGCAATAATGTGTTCAGCCGCATCACTTTTATGATATATACTGTAGATATTGGTATTAATCAAGTGTTATCAAAAACTTTTTCATTGCCAGATGGACAGAAGACATACTGTGCATTGGCAGTGTTCTAGATCAAGTGCTATAATTTGATCGGAAAATCCAGTGGATCTTATTCACACCAAAGTCAATTAAGTATACGTATGATATATGTTTAACTGTGACTACAAAATGCCTCAAAATACCAAGGAAGAAACTTTTATTTCAACAGAATGTTCTTTTGTCAGTTTTGTGAAATCTGATGAACGCTCACTAAAAATACAATGTCTTTTCTTTTGTGGTAAAAGCAAAGAATAAAATAAAATGTAACGGCTTAAAAAGGTTATCATTTGTTTACGTTTGCATTTACATTTATTCATTTTGGAGATGTTTTTGTCCAAAGCGACGTACATCTCGGAGAATAATGCAAAGAGTGGATCACATCGACAGAAGGAAAGATTTGGAGGCAGAGACATGATTCTAGAGTAGTCAATTCGTCACATACCACCATATGAACCAGTGTAGATTACATGAGTACCTGCATAAAGGCTTTTTCGTTGTTCAACAATTTCTTGTCAGAAAATTATACTGCTAAATGTTGTATTGCTGAGACAATCACATTTCAGAATTTCTGCAGTTTGAACATAAATTTTTGCTGTATTGTCCCATTACTGATTGTGACTACTTGTTCTATTCTGTTTCAGGAAGATGTACAGCATGATCTTCATTGCAGCTGAAGCATGTAGGAAAAACATAATCCAAAATTTTGTTTTTTTTTTTTCTGTTACTGTCTGACATATCAATGTCAATTGCATTTCAGTATCAGTGACTCAATTTTACAGTCAAAAAACTCTGCACAACCAGAAAAATATATTAGATTCTTGTCTTGTCCACCACAATTAGAATCATTCTACAGGATCACCCCAAAACTATGTTATTTGTTACCTAGATGCATTTCTGGACTGTTTCCATGAGGTTCATCCAATCAGTTTGCTTTCCGTGGCATGTATGTTATCTCACCTCAATTACACAGTCCAGACGTGCAGCAATAACTGATGTGGTGGAGCCCTGCATGTGTATGCGGGACTGGAAGGGGAGCTATAGCAGAGCTCTTTGCAAACTGCTATAAATCGAAAACAGGCTGCCCAAGATGACCTCCATGAGCCCTGCTTCAATTCATTTAATCTGTCCTGAGAGTGTGACAGTCAGGTGAGCAGCTGATGCAATGGGAGACCACACAGAAGAGGCCGCTTGGACCCTCAAGCTGCTTTCAGTCGTTTTTGCTTTCCTCTCTAGCAGACGCCTTTGCGCTGAGGAGAAACAGGAACAAATGCAGCCTGGTGGTGTCGACAGGTTGGGGGGGTGGGGGGGTTCACAGTGGGTGTTTACACATGTGCACACAGTGGGCCTGAGACCTCCCTGCTGTGGACATACTTCTTGTCCAGCTGGCTGTGCGTGACTCTGTGTGTGTGTGTGTGTGTGCGTGTGTGTGTGTGTGTGTGTGTGTGTGTGTGTGTGTGTGTGTGTGGTAGGGATCTAACTCTTCTGTTGCATTGGGGCTGGTGATCTGTTTCTCAGCTGCCTTCAGGAATTGTAATGTATTTGGTCCGAGGAACATTTGTCCCTCACATGGAAACCTACAGTCATCTAAACAAAAAACAAAGCAAAAATAATAGCCTTGGAAAATAAGAGAAACACACATTATCCCACTAAATGGTTATTTCACAGCCACATCTTGAACTAAGATTTCCCTTAGAGAATCTTCCTCTGTCTAACAAACTATCTAAAGGTTTAGCTTGGGTATGTCAGTTAAAAATATAAATCTTTTACAATCATTTAACATTCTTTAGAATCTATTTATTAACAATTGCATTGTCTGACAGAACTGGTTACAAAATAAAAAATATATATACATGTAATTATTAGAATTTTTTTTTACCTGTGACCCTAAGCAGGACAAGTGGTTAAGGAAAACTGATGGATGGATAATTTAAAAGTTGGATCACTGTGTAAAAAAAAAAAAAAATCACACTTTTTTTTTTTTTTTTTTACAGTGCACACTCTAACCTTGTCAGCATTATGAATCGAAAAAAAAAAATCGATTAGAGCACATTATCCAACGTCTGTCCCAAACAAACAATTTTTTAAACGTTTTTCAGTTACAAAAATTTTATGGTGCAATGTTTGTTACAGACATTATTTAGTACTGTAGCTTTGCAAAGTGTAATCGTTTATAATTAAATCGTTTACTATAATCAAACTGAACTCATTCATTTTATAATTGTTAAAGGTATATTGTTACTGTAACAGGAAGAAATTTTAGATTGAAGGGTCAGATACTGATTGTACGAACAGGTGGAAAGACAGCACTGATGCAATGGTTTGCGACGACAGTGTTATTCTGCCAACCTGTGAAGATTCGTGGGAAACAGAGAGAGAGTTGACCTCATCAGAGCAGCTGCGACAGCGACTCACAAAGCTGACTCCTCCAAGCTTGTGCTGTGTTACTAAGAAGGGCTTTATGGGGAGGGGAGGGGAGGTGAGGGGGGGTCATCACCAAGGATCCCTGAGGCTTTAATAAGAGACAGAACAGCAGTCGTGTTGACCAAAGCAGCACCCAATGCATGTTGATCCACCTCACAGACTCTCCCAAAAGGACAAGGATCTCTGGCTGGGAGACGGCCAGATGAGACAACGAGAGACAAATCTAGGTCACTCTTTGAATCTGCTTCTCTCCATTCTCGGCACGGGGGACGCAGGGCTGTGATCAGCCTTTTTCTTCTGTTGTAATGTGCAATTTTTGGAAAGATCATGTGATAAATCAGCTCCCCCAGCACACTCTGCAACAGGCACCCCAGAACAGCATCAGCGCCAGATTTTTGTTCGTGGTCACCTCGCAGACTTCCTCAGGCCAGTCCGTTTCTTCTTCACCGATGCCATGCACATGGATATGTGAAATCAACCAGCATATTTTGTGTTTCTGGTCAAGCAAACTAAAATATGCTCATCTGTTTTTCACCTAGTGCTTGCCTACATTGCTGAGGACTGGTCTGTAACTAATAAAATACACTCCATGCCCAAATGGTCTTTGGTTACTGTTCATTGCTCTATTCGCAGACTTCAACAAATAGATTTTCACACATTTGCATTATTATTTCATTACAAACCTTTGTGGCCTTATTGTTAGATCTATATACTCTACACACACACTCTCTGAAGCCGCTTACCCCAAGCAGGGTTGCGGCGAACCAGACTCTAACCCAGCAACACAGGGCTCAAGGCTGGAGGGGGAGGGGACACACACCCCGGACGGGACGCCAGTCCATCACAAGGCACCCCAAGTGGGACTCGAGCCTCAGACCCAGCACACAGAGGGACCCGACCAAACCCACTGCTCCACCATGTCCCCCCCATACTCCAGTTCATCCCAAAATCAATAGGGGTGTTTGATCTGAAAAAGTTGTATAACAACTATTAAAGCATTTCTTTAGAATAATTTTAATAGATTAAATATTATTTACAATCTTTATTTAAATTAAAAATTATATTTTTTTTCCTAAATTAATCGCAGATTGTTTCTAACGTTTTGTAATAGTAAAACAGCTTCAGCAAATTGTACCAACAAGAACTGTTGGATTTTTATCCCTATGAATATTTACATTGTTTCACTTCTCTACATTTATTTAACATTGCAGTTCCACACCCTGTAACAGCTGTATTTCCATCTCTTTCTGCCATTAGAAATACATGACAGTAATCCTGGGACTCATATATCTGGTGCCGGTCTCAGATTCCTGCAAAAGGGAGCTGTCTGTAAGGAGCTCAGACGCACACTTCATTTCACAATGACTCACTTGAGTTAATGGGAATTTCTCCTTCAATCCAGATGTTTCAGCTCCTTTGAAGGAAACAGTATGACAACGTAAAGCGTCCCAGAATTTAGAACAGATTTAGCAATAAAACAAATTCTGCTTACTCCTCCTCGACCTACATCACATCTCAGTGTACCCATTTGTGGACTTAGAGTGAATTTCTAATATCTATTGTGAAAGAAATTTTCTCCTTCCCATTCAGCCATAGGAGACAATGAAAGAAACACACTCCGACGCACGAAGACTTCTCACAACATCGGCCGATGGGTGAGCCCCAGAAATTGGGTGTCTCCCCGATCACTCTTAATTGCTTGCTTTTATTTGCCAAGTTCATGCATAATTCATTTTAGGGTGTAACAATTATGCATAGTAGCAACTTTCCACTTGTTGGGTCTCTGAACCTTCTTCTTTATCAGTTTCTGCTCTTTCCGTGGAAGCAGAAGCAGCAGTTAAAACCCCACCTCTTGAGAACCTACTGACCTCATTTCATATCATATCTTACACATACAGGCACCACCTCGCCCTGCATGTGTTTGGTCACTTCTGGGTGTCACGAACTTGTTTGTTAGTACTTCTCCACTTAGTCAAGTCATAACACATTCTAAGCATCTTACATTTTAATTTTAAAAGATGTATAAGCAAAGCATACATCTAGGTCATGTTTAGATCAAATTTAACACCACACTAACTATACAAAAATATTAATGAACTACTCTGGGAGTTATTTCATCTCATTTCATTTTAAAAACACACAATCCTGCTGAGTGGCTCTCAGGGCTTACTTGGTCAAACTGTAACTTGTGTTAGGGCCAATAAAATTAGTTCAAAATAGCCTTGACCAAATCTGAGATCATGCAGATGCACTCAACCCTCGGTAAAATTACCACCTGTTATAAATAATGATGAGCATTGTTCCCCTCAGCTATGCTGAGTTACAATCTGTTGCTCGGAGGCAGTTGTTAACTCAGGTCTATCACACAGCTGTATGTCCTTTAGATTCTCCCTGTAGTCAGACAGTAGGGAATCAGGTCCACGTCTTTTTGTCAGGGTCTGGAATTATACACTCCACATGTATGGCTCTCTTGGCTGTTCGAGTGTTCATCATTCTGATTCTACTTGTCTGTGAACGTAGGACACACATACCATCACTCAGCCTGTCCTTGCGTTTGAGTGTGGAAGACCAGGAGTGTCAGGTAATGGGGTCTACTCTAGAAACTTTTCGGGCTAAACATCCTACTCCTGAAACAAGTTAAGCATCTTTCTGCTGCCATTTATTTGCATTGGCTTTTCAGTGCAGGACCCTCTTCATTCCTCAAGCGGTGGTTTGGAGAGTCAAACCACCCACATTCTGTCCCATTCTGCCTTATAAGTTCCTTATGCCCCTGAACTTTCCTGGTATTTAGCAGTTTCAGTGCAGCCGCACTAACTCATCATTTTTGAAACAGCTTGTATTCAAAAATGCTTTTCCAGATAGGTAATTTTCATAAAATACTCTGCCATTAGTAAAGTAGGTGTTAAATGCTGGAAGGACCATTATCTTAACTAACATTCATGAAGACCGTCAAACACAAATGACAGAGGTGTTAACTGCGGACACAATAAACCGAAGGTATTTATTAAAAGTTTTATAGCATCGTTGCACAATAAAATGTATTTGCTGTTAATTAGTGTTAAATGTTCTGCTTCTCATTTTTCAGTTCTGAACGTGTTTTCGTGCTGAGCAAAGTAGTATTGCACACAATGGAGTGATGCTGTTTAAATGCTCAGCAGCCGCTATGGAAAAATAAAGAAAACGCAATGAGGCTTTCCCAGTTTGAGGTTAATGTGCACCTCAGCTGGTACTGAACACATCATGATACTTAGCTGGTTGGGGCTGGAAGAGCTGTAGAAGCAAGTGTAAAAAAAGAAAAAAAAGAAAGAAACTGACAACGCCATGTGAGCATTCTGCACGGCAGAGCAGGGCCTAAATTGATTGGTTTCAACTAACTGCTGTGAAAGGGAATGCAAGGATGAGCTGACACAGGATTTTCCTCCAGTCAGAGTTAGTACTGGCTGCAATAAATGTCCCCCAGTGACCTGTGAAAGGAACTAAGGTGTGTTTGTGGAAAAGGTGTAAAAACGGCTCACGCACATATGTAGCTCTGAACGTGTAAGCAGCATTACTTGGACATTCTGTAAAATGTAAAATATACAGTACTGAGGATGTCTTTGATCCCTTTAGCATGGTCATGGTACATCACAGATGACTACCTCGGTCGGTCCGAAACTTACAAACATTTGACTGGTACAAGCTTTTTTGAGAAGTATTTCATTTTTTTTTTTTTTTTTTTTTCTGTGAGAAGTATTCCCATATCCACTGGTTAAATAATCCTACAAAGTGTTTCATTCAATGACAAACTGTTCTATATTGTTTCCACAACTGGGTAAAAGCCAATTGACAAATGGAAAAAAAAATACAAAACAGAAGAGATTTTATTCTTTATTATAAAAAATCTACGCATATAATATATAACAGCCTCATAAAAAATAAAGAGCTAAGTTTATCACAACATGTAAAAGATGCTGACCTACCTTAAAACATAGCAATGTCTTTTAAAGACAAATAACTTAAAGTCAGAAAACAAGAGAGCATGATATGTGTCCTTTAAACATAATAATGATTTATGATCTGAAAAGGGACCAGGGTCACAAATCGATGTACATAAATTACCGTACAATCATTCGCAACACCATTCGCTAAAAATGCCCTTTGTCACTAAAACAATGATTGGATGAAAGTCATCACTGCACTTCATTATAGCTGTATGGACTTTTTCATATAACCTCTTTACTTTGACTATGGCAGGAAAGACGGGGGATACATAATGCATGTCGGTTCTTAAAAGTGAAAATTAAGCTGGAATGGGTTATGCGTATTTCTAAGGCTAAGATATGGCTAATATATCAACACCAATGTAGTCCATGGCAAAAATTTCTCATCATCAGATATTTACTCTCAACATTTAGTTCATGGCATTAATTGTAGCAGATTTAGAAACATTCTGTAGAGAGCTAAGAGCATATTAATGAATAAAACCAAAGTATGAACATAAATTATTCTAAATTAATTATATTTCTATAATTATTAATGCTGTTTTAGTAGAGTGCTACTCTCAGCCTGAAATATAAATAACAATGAAATATTGCCTATTAAGTTTTCTCATTAAATCAGCTCATTAGTAATTTTGTTAGGCACAACAGGTATACTAAGATTTTGAGGAATCAAATTTATATTAATATTAATGAACTAACAGCAATGTTTCATATGATACCAAGTCCACTTTAGGATAAGAGTCTAGAGAAATACAGGGTTTGAGGAATATTCCTTGAATGTAATGTAACATTGAAACAGCAGTTTTTGTTTTGATCCCTGAAATAGTTTTGCAGTTCTCTGACATCACATTTTTATGCCAGCACCATCTTATTTCTGATAGCATTGAGAAAAAAGAAAATACTTTTTCTGAGAATTGTTGCTGATAGAAAAGGAAATGATTGAAAAGTAAGTAAATTTGCTATCAAACTAGGAAACTTAAAGGGGATCTTTTTAGTTTTATGGGAATGATTGAATACGAGGAATTGCAAATTCAAATGTAATTTCTGTATTTTACCAATTTTTTTATTCCTTTCCCTAACAATATGGCTTTCTGGTTCGTTTACATTACCCTTACAATTACCCTTTTCATTCAGTTTTTTCTCAAATACTCTAGCAACCAAAGATTTTGTCTAAACAGTATTTACTGCACTGACCTCCGCAGTTCCTTGGGCAACTAGATATATGTCATTATTAATCAAAATACACGTAAGTATGTCATTTTAGAGTCATTCCCAGCAATATTTTTAGCAGTACATTTGTAGGAACCTGCATCTCTAGTGGATGGGTTCTGAATGATTAAAGAGCCTCGAGGGTGAAGATACTTGTTGCCAAAGAGCCTAGGCTGATTGTTTGCCATCAGTTGTGTCTTATCAGGCATCTCCCAGATTACTTCTGCCTTAGGAATGGCAATGGCCATGCAGTTGAGCTGAATTGCCACACCAAGCCTGGCATAGGTAATTGGGCCAGGACCACTGGTGATACGAGGTGGATACGCAACAACAATCACTGGCACTGTCATCAACGAGGCTCCATACTCATTCATTGACCTGCAGATGTACGTGCCCCTGTCGTAGATGGAGGCTTGCTGGATGTTGAGGGTTCCATTCTGCAGTACTGCATAGCGGCCTATTGTCTCCAGCCGGGTGAGGACCATACCACTGGGCAATGTCCAGGACAGCTTGGGTGGTGGGTTGCCATTGGACAGGCAGTGGAGCTGCAAGTTCTCCCCATAGATGATGCTCACCAAGGAGTTATATTTATTGCTTATGTCTGGCTTCTTCCCCACCTCCAGTATCACACTTCGCTCGCTATGCCCAGCCTGGTTACGGCCAACGCAGCGGTACATCCCAGCCTCCGAGACTGTGGGATTACTGATCTGCAGGGATCCATCAAGTCTGTGGAAGTATTTTGAAAACTGGACCCCACTCAAAAGTGTAGACCCAGTGGGAAGAATCCAGGCAATTTGTGGGGGCCCTTTTCCTTCGAATGAACAATTTAGAGTCATGACCTTGCCAATGGTGAGAGTGATGATGTCAGTTTTTGTACTCTTCAGTTGTGGTTTCTTCACTTCAGCATGCTCTCGCACATCCAGGTGGACTACTAGCCTGGCCTCCCCACCTTCATTTCGAGCAATACAGGTCAACTCTATCGATTCAGTTTTCCTCAAGGCTCGGACATCTAGAGTACCATTGCGGTGTACTGTTATTCTGCTTCCATAATACGGTGCTGGAAGGACTATGTTCTCAGGTAGGATCCACAGAATTCTTGGTGTTGGCATTCCCTCTGCTTTGCAGTTCAGCAGTTTGCGTTGATCTCTATAAGCTACTTCCCTGACTGTGTTTACTGCGCTCCTCAGTCCATTGATGGTGGGGGAAGAGACAAGCACCTCTATCCTGTTCACTTTTCGGTCCTGTCCTGCAGTGTTCCGAACCAAACAGGTGTAGTTGCCACCGTCAAACCTCTGGACCTTCTGGATAACAAGAGTCCCATCATTGTGTACCTGGTACTTTTCTGAGAAGGATGGAATAACACGATTAGTAGGTGAGAACCATGTGATGGTTGGGCTGGGTTCTCCTTTAGCACTGCACCTCAGAGAAGCGGAATCCCCATAAGGTACTCTTATAACGTCATAAGTTTTGTTTCTGATGACGGGAGAGGCTGTCACTACTTTAACGTGAACCTTCATCTCATCCTTCCCAATTTGGTTCTCAGCATAACAAGTATAGTCTCCCTCCTCTTTCATTCCAACATCATTAAAATAAAGGGTTCCATTTCTGAAGACAACATATCTTCTGGTGCGAACTCCACTGTCATCAGACTGCATGACACTATTCACCATGGTTCCATCTGGGAGACCCCACCTGATCTCTGGGTTGGGAAGGCCAGACGCGATGCAGTCCACTTTTAAGTCTTCGCCATAAAACACTTTCTGATTAGCCAGGTGCTTGTACTCAATCTTGGCTGGCTTCATCATGACACTAACCTTTAAGAGTACATAATCATCTCCCATTTTGTTTCTGGCAACACACAAATATTCTCCCTCATCCTTTTCTGTTACTGTCTCAACTGTCAGAGTTCCATTGCTGAAGACTTTGATCCTAGGATCAAAACTGCAACACAAAAGAGAACAAACAAAATTTTAATTGTACTCTGCTGGACAAAAAAGTTGTAATTATCATGAAAATATGCTGCAAACTTTAAAACCAAAAAAAGCGGAATGACATAAAATAGTGAGCTTATATTCAAAGTGCAGACTTGGTTTCTCACGCAGGATTTTAGAGCATGGAATAATCATTATTAAAATTGTTTTCTTAGAAATATATAATAAATTACTGTCAGAACAGCAGTTAATCATTAAATACCTCAGATTAACACTGGACACCTTGTTATAGAATTATTGAATACAGTAAACAATATAACAAAAACTGTGACGCAAAGCTGATATGAAATAAAGAGATAAAATATGTCAGGGGTTTTATCATATTTAATGAGCATACCTGTAATGTGCATCCACCAACTTCTTGGATGGGATTCTCCAAATAATTCTGGGGCCTGGATCTCCAGAGGCAATGCAATTGAGGCGTAGCTGCCCCCCATAGGTCACATCAGTTCTCTGTGGGGAAGCAGAGGTGATTTTGGCTGTGGATGAGTTTTTCTTCACTGTCAGAACGACGATCCTCTTGGACGCTCCCATGGCATTGTTGGCCATGCACTCATAGTTCCCAGCATCCCTTCCCGATGAGCTGCGAATGTACAGCGTCCCATTGGGGAACACAAACAGGTTGCCACTGACAAACTGTGTAGGGCGGACCTGCAGTCTGTTGAACAGAACCCAGCGGATGCCGGGCTGCGGGGCACCCCTGGCAGAACAATGGATGTAGGCCGCCTGGCCCTCTGTGAGAGTAATGTTCTCCTGGTGCGGCTGCTCGATCACAGGTGGTAGGGCTGTGATATGCAGTTGCACAGACAGAGTCACTGTTCCAGCTGCATTACTTGCTGTGCACTGGTAAATCCCACTATCTGGGTGACTGGCGGATTTAACTGATAGAGTTCCGTTGGCCAAGAGCATGACCCGCTGGTCTATACCAGAGGCCATGCGCAGGGTGGTCCTGTTGGGTAAGACCCAGGCTATCTGTGGGGCAGGGAGCCCCTGAGCTTGGCAGTCCAGGCTGATGCTCTCCCCAAGGTTCACAGTCACATCACGGTGCTGGGGCTGCAGCAGCTGGGGCTTCTGGGCCAGAACAATGAGGGTGACAATCATCTTATCCACACCATACTGGTTCTGCACAGTGCACAGGTATTGCCCGCGGTCCTGAAGCTGTACTCTTCGGATTACAAGTGACCCATTTGGATGAACCTCAAACCTGTGAATCCTTGTGTTCATCGCAACCATGGCCCCTGCATCGAAACAATATACATGGAATTATGCATCATGTTCACTTCTTACAAATGTTTTCTACAGTACAGGAAATTATTTCTGTTTGTTCACACTTTACATTATTTCATTTTTCACATGCTTTTCTCCAAAGCGACTTCCAATGAACACTGTGTCGTGTTATCAGCTGTATCAGCCCCAATGCTAGATACACTACTTAAAATGAGTTACTCATCCATACAGCAGTGAAAATATAAAAAGTAAACATAAACGTACAACGTAACGTGTTCAGGGTTAAGTTGTCATAGTTTGTTTTCACTTCTTGCAAATTATAATTTTTTTGTCTGCAGCATGTACTGTTATAATAATATATGATAATAAAGGATCAAGGCAAAATAAAATTTCTGATGTAGGAAAAAAGGAAAAAGACAGTGGACAGATACTGATTTACTAAAACAGAGGAGACAGTAAAGGACATTACAGTGGCTTAATTTTGTTCTTCACAGCTCATAGTTCACACAAGGAATATCATTTAAAAACCTGGTCTCAGTTTATGTTGCTAGCTGCTTATGTTAGTGTTTTTTTTCCCATAATTGTCTGAAATAGTGATGACGGACTATAATAACCTGAATAATTTTAATATGATTTACCTGAAATTGCAATTCATGAAGTTTGTGCTGAAATAGGTGAATACAGTATTTACATGCAATCCATACCTTCTCCAAGATCACTTTTTTGGTCAAGATGGAAAAAGTGTAGCAGCACTGCAATATGCAACTAACTTAATTTGCTGAAAATTCTGAATTATTTTTATTCCTTTTTCCCTGTCAAGTGACTGACAAGTACCATCACAGAGTGCATGTGTGTGTTTGTTATTGATGGCTTCCGCCTGGCCTCCGTGTTCAGCAGGAAACCGACAGGTTTTGGTTTCAGATGGTGTCTACTGCCGCTCTATGTGATGCCACACTCCTACAGCTCCCTGCTGCTCTCACTGTTGGCTAAGTCCATTTTTTACGCTGCTTTCTGTGTTTAGGTAAAATAAATGCTGGCATCACTTTCTAACAATACAATTTCAGACTTCACCTAGGGAAATGTGCAAATTGTGTCTCAACACAACACAGATCATTGGGCCTGGGTGTTAATAGAATGGAGTCGTTTGCCAGTAATTGCTAATTAAAATGTTTTAGCTGTAATTACAGATTCTCTAAAAACTCTGCCTTCTTTCACTTTATACATATCTAAAAAAAGGAATAAAATTAAAAAAAAAAAAAAAAAAACACAGAAAGTTTAAAAAATAATAAATCCCATTAATTTTCTCCAGATATAAATATAAACAAAAATATAGTTTAGGCACAGTTTTGAAAACATAAACAAAAGTAAGAGCCATACTTGAACACGTAAAAGAGTGAAAATTCATACCTGTGGAAACTTTAGTCCAGGACAGGAACGGCTTTGGTTCCCCAACAGTCTCACAGGGTAAAACGACATCCACCTCGGCCTGAACTGACATTGTACGCAGGTCGGGGGTACTGATCTTGGGCCTTGTTCTTTGGATAGGTCTGTCAAGATGTTGCTGTGGCTCATGGGACACACCCTGAATGACAGCGATATGTGGGAAAGCTGGTGCACTTGGAGGTCTGGTTTTACCTAGTCGTGGCTGAACCGTGGGTGGGTGAGACATTGCTGTCCTGGAGGTACTTGTTAAAGCACTGGTTGCTGTCTTCTTCACAGATGGGGACAAGGCAGTGGTTCTTGCTGCTGCTGTTTTTGGAGCGATTGACATGACATGGAAAACTGAGCCTGGTTTGGAGTTTACGGAGTTGTAGAAGGTATTCACAGTTGGCCGAGTCATAGCAGGGGTCCTGCTGAGGTCAGACCTCCCTGGGACGTTCCTGTTTGGATGATACGGGTACCTCTGATCTACACTGGGTATTCTTTCCTGATGCCTGTCTGGAATGTAATTTACTCCAGTGTTTCTGAAGATGTGATGTGGTCCTGTTTTTACACGGTTGGAGTCATAGTCTTGGAATGGTATACTTAGCTTTACTTTTGGAGTTGTTGCTGTTATTGTTGTTGCTGGTGAGATGCCAATTTGAGGATTGATCACTGATAATGTAGTCCTTGTTGCAGAGTCTGTTGACTGAGTTATTTGTGGCGCAACTGTTACTGAACTGTTAATCGTTGCAGTTGTAGAAAAAACATTTTCTTCTGTTGTTGACGGTATGCGTGACGTAGGAGCAGTGACATTGAAAATTGTACCACTGCTGGACATTGTGCTAAAAACAAATTCTCGATATGAGTTATCAGAGATGAATGGGGGTTTGGTTGCTACTAGAACCTTTGTATTTTTCTCGGAATCTTCAAAATTACTTGCTAGAGTAATGCTATGTATACGTGAATCTGATAATTTCGTGACTTGAAGTTGGATATCTGTAGAGCTTCTTGGGGCAACAGAGGACAAAGGCAGAGGTGAACTTTTTTCATTGTTAAGTGACATTCCTGTATAATCTGCATATTTATTCTTATTATCCACTTTGATGACATCTTTAATCACTGAAGCTTCCAGTTCTATGGATGAACGTTGTTTGGACTTGACAGGACTTACTGTGATGTTAATATCTTCAGCAGCATTTTCAGTTTCAGTCTCATCAGATGGTTTCTCTGTTGAAACAGTACTACTTGTAAAATCTTCCTGAACAGCTGCCAGTGTAACAGTTATGTGGTCTGCCAGTGAAGCTGGAAATGCCTCAGTGGGCTCTTTGTCCTCATTCATCTTCTTGAGCCCTTTTACAACACCCACAGAAGCCTCTTGAGTCACTGTGGCAAATGTTGGACTTGTGACAATATATGGTTGCTTAGTGCTTGATCCAACAGAGTTTGGTGTTTCTGAAAACACAGTGGATTTGACAAAGGCTTTGGATATTGAGTTAATACTATCACGATATAAAGAGTCAGTGTTTTCAATCTGACTCATCTGATCTGATGACGCCTGGTGGTCAGCTGGAGAAACAGCGTTTGTGGCTTTTGCTAATGTGGCTTTGGCTTCTGTTGATGTTTCTACTTTATGAGAAGGCGTCGTGGTCATAACTTTAAGTACGGATGCCAAGGACGGTCTTTCTCTGGCATGAGGCAACTGTGCAGACGGCTTAGAATTATGCGGCCTCATTCTTGTTCCGTTTGGTCTTCTTCTGCCTCCAAACCTCCTTCTCAAATTCCATGGCTTTCTTGAGTGAGATCTCAGCCCTTCAGTACTAGTGGGTTTGGTAGTTGGAGCAGCAGTCGTTAGGACTTGATGAGACCTATCCTGTGCATCATAGATGCCATTCTTCTGTGTAACATCAGGTACAGCTGTTGTGTAGATATTTAATAAGTTAACTTTTGTAGGGCTGTATACAGTTTTTTTATAATCAACATTATTTGTAGTCATCCCAGTTTGTGTAGTTTCTCTTAAGTCTTCTGTGGTAGGAAGTTCATTGCTGTTTGATGCTGGACATCCGTCACATGTTGGAAGTACTGTAGAAATGGAGAAAGTGGGACTGCTGTGTAATGTACTGCTCTTAGTTTTCCAAATAGGCACACTTTGTGTTGTATGCAAATAGTTTGGATTATATTCCCTTACATTTCTCTCTGTGACAATGTCATTAAATTCTTGCCAACCAGATGTGGAATGAAAAATACTACTACTAGCTGTTGGAGCACTCAGGTCAACAGTAATTCTCGGTTCAGATATTTGATAAATGCTGTTACTCAGTGTTTCAGTCGGTGGTGCGTCAGTAGCTATTTGATGCTCAGCATTTTGAGTTACAGTTTGTAATGTGAATGTAAAATGCTTTTCCTCTTGCAGGCTTGTGAAACCAGCAGAAGAGCCTGAATTTGATTTGTGATTAAATACCAATTTGTTATGAAGTTTTTTCATCTTTGTTGGGGAACTAGTTGGAACTGAACTGGAACTGGTTTCAGTTTCCGCATTTGTTTTCTCGCGAATTTTTGCCAAAATATTAGCCCACTGCTGTGGGTCTATCTTTTTGCTTAAGATGTTAGTCCTTCGTTTAGAGCCAGCTGCATTTTTTCCATATTCTTCTTGGAAAACTTTCTGATTTGGTTTTCTACGCATGTAAGGCCGTCTCCAAGTTTTTCTTGAAGGATGTCCTTGAGGATTGGCTTTCTGACTCCTTCTTTTGTTTAGCAAGTTTGGTTGACTTGAGGAAGATCTCTCCTGAATATTACCATCCCCAGATGCCTCTTCATCTTCCTGCAGGAAGGATTTCACTTTAGTGGAAGCACCTGAGGCAGACTGGGGCCTCATAGGAAACTTTCTCAATGGCCGCACACCATGTCGCCTTGTAAGAGTTACTTTAGTAGCGAGTAAATCTACCCCATGTTGGTTCAAAGCCACGCATTTGTAATATCCGCTGTCAGTAAGCTGACTCTGACTTATAAATAATGTCCCATTTGCAAACACAAAAACCTTGGATGAATTTGTTTTAAAATTCATCACCCTGTTATCGGGAAGAATCCAGTTTACTTCCGCATTTGGCATACCGGAAGCTTCACATGGTAAAGTAATGGGTTCACCAACAAACTTGCTTACTGGGGAACCTCTTTCATCTCCTGGTGGAGGATTTGAAGATTCCTCAACAGCTAGCCGAAAAGGAAGAACATCAAGGTCATGTGGCACTTGAGCAAGGCAGTAATACATGCCTGAATCTGTGTGGTGAACTGATTTAATCACTAGTCTACCAGTGCTGGACACAGAGACTCTATTGTCTGAACTGTTGTATGGCGCAACAACCTTGGAACCATTCGGAAGCATCCATTCAATTAGTGGATCTCCAGAACTTAGGACATTGCAATCCATTTCAGTCACACTTCCCACAACTGCAGTCAGTGTAGTCCTGGTCTCATTTTTAAATTCTATCAGGACCCATGTCTTTGGTTGCACTCTGGTCATATCTGTCTCTACAGTTTGTGAAAAAAGTGTGCTGAACATTATCTTGACACTTTTACCAGTTGACTGCTGTCTGTTCAGCTGTAGCTTAACCAGTGACTGCATAAGCCAAGAGGGCTCAGATTTCATACTGGCTCTAACCCCTGTATAGTAAAAAGCATCTCTTTCCATATTTTGCCTGTATCTGTAACTTAACTTTGGTTCTTTACTCAACATGACCTCTCTCTGCAGATACACCGGAACCTCACTGTAATATGCAATGAGCTTCCATAATTTTTCATAGTTTGCACGATCAACTGGACAGACGAGGTCCACAAAGAGTGTCATGTTTGCAAAGATCTGTTGAGTGTTTGTGTAGTTCCAAGAAAATGTCATAGGCTCTCTAGGTTCACTAACCGTACAGTCAAGGTCCACCTTATTCCCATGCTCATCTGATAGGTTCAATGTGATATTTCCAAAAATTTCCCTGAAATCCTCCAAGGGAAAAACATCACTGTCAGTGTCCTCAGAAGTTGAATTGCGGGGTTCTGAACTGATAATGGGACCCCTGCATGTGAGTTCCTCTTGTTCCAAGATGTCTTTACTCTTCAGATGCTTTGGTGAAAAACATTGTGGACACTGCTCCCCATTTGGGTAGGTTTTATCTTTCTTACACTTCAGCACATCTGTGGAGAAGGGAATATGCTCTAAAATATGATACAAAAATAACCACCTACATTTATACATCACCAGTAACACCTGAATTATTGCTTCCAAGAATGTTTCTTTTCCACAAAGTAACTTCTAGTCCTCATAATTTTACCAATTTAGATATAGGGATATCTTCTCCAAGACATTCTGATTAGAATCTTTCTCAGCAGCATGGCTCTTCTTGAGACCCAGCATATGAACCATAATGCTACTTGCTTCCCATATGCTGAGACTATACAGGTGAGTAATGTGTGAGTACAGGAGACAGCTGGTAGTGCAGTGGTTAGTGCTGCTGACTTTGGACCCACCGGCTCAAATTTCACTTCCAGCGGTAGTACCCCTGAGCAAAATACTTATCCTCAATTACTCCAGTAAATTGCGCAGCTGTATAAATGGGTAAATAACTGTAGGTAGACTAACACTGTAAGTTGCTTTGGTGAAAAGCAATGAATAAATGTAATGTTTAGTGGAGCAATTCAGGGTACATATCTTGCATACTTCAGCTGGAAAGGTTCTAAGCTACCTATGACCTCATGTAAATCTGTGCAAACAAAAAGCTGAAATGCACAATTTAATTAGAATTTCAGTAAAACAGTATCAGGTGCAAGGGGGTGTGGTGCCACAGCAGGTTTGGCCAAGGCCTGCTCTGTGGTGGGTCTGGGGTTCAAGTCCTGCTTGGGGTGCCTTGCAGTGGACTGGGTATGCCCCCCCCCCAAGCCTTGTGCCCTGTGTTGCTGGGTTAGGCTCCAGTTTACTGCAACCCCAGTTGGGACAAGCAGTTGTAGACTGTGTGTGTACTATTAGTTGCTGCCTTTCAAGCTTTTACTATTATAGCACAATTACAAGAGTACTGATGTAGTAACCATCTGAAGGACATGGCGTTTCATGTGGATATGAATGACTTTTTACCTGAAGAATGTGAGCTCCAGTTAAAGAACCATTTCATCCTGCAGTCGCAGGACCAAGGGTTCCCGTGAATATAAAGGCTCTCCAGCTGTGGCATGCTCTCTAGCATCTCTCTGGGGAACGTGGAAAGCCTGTTGTCTGAGAGGTACAGGGACTTTAAAGTGGAGAGGTGGAAACGCTGCAGGAGTGAGAAGGTGCTGAAGGTCGAGGGGTGGAGTTGCTGAATGTAGTTCCCCTCCAAATTGACTAGTCGAAGGGCAGTCAGGCCTTGAAAGGCATCCGGGTGGATAAACTCAATTCGGTTGTGGTCCAGGTGCAGCCTGCTCAAGCTTGAGAGCCCCAGAAGAGTTTGTCTTGAGATCAGTCTAAGTTTGTTGTAACTCAGTTTGAAGGTCTGGAATATAAGGAAGAAAAACGTGATAAGAAAAATATCCTTTGTAACTATTTTGTAAATGTGAGCGGCTCAATGGAAAAACACATTAGCATTTAGGTAAGTTAAAAAAAACTAATTTAAATATACATTAACATATCACATACATCTTCCTAATATATATGTGTAATTCTTTTGAATTATAACAAGGGCAAAAAATTTCTAATGACTTCAGTCTTCAGGTAAAAGTTTTGTTCATGAAGGTAAAAGCTTTGTTCATAAACAGTACCTGCAATGATATGAGATCTTTAAAAGCTGCATTGGGGATACTGTGTAGATCATTTCCATGCATCATAAGAAGTTCCAGTTTTCTTAATCCAGCAAAAGTGCTGGCTGTGATCCTATTAATGGAGTTAAACCTGCAACAAGAGGGCACGCTGCAGTTGCATACAAGTGAATTTATGGTTATGCAATGAATGTGACTTCAAATAGTAACACATGTTTATTTTTGCAATTGCCAGCAGACTGCTTCCATTTACATAATTTGCTCATGTGGGATCCCCACTAAGGATATTCCCGCAGTTCTTACCCCAGATTCATGCGTTCCACAAGTGCAGGTACACCAGTGGGGACCGCCAGGAGGGACCTGAAGGTGCAGTGCACCTCCGTGGGCTGGTAGCAGGCACATGGTCGCGGACACGCCACACCTGGGTCTGGCAAGGTGACCGCCGCAAGGAACAGCAGGACTGTGGTACCAATGTGTCCCATCTTCACCTGGGTGGCTGTGAGACCTTCTCACAGCTGTGCGACACAAATGCAGACATATTCACAAACATTACATCAACTCTTGATTATTCTGAGTTCATACAACTTCTACTCATAAAACAGTAAAAACCGTCAAACTGCTCTGCAAGTTATAAGAAGAGCAAGATGATGACTTATTTTCCATTTGTAATGATGTAATGCAGAAATTAGTGTTCTGTTCCTATAAATATGACTTTAATTACCAGGTGGACTTCAGTTACCAACATGTTATTCAAAATTTACAGGAAGAAGTTAGGAATCATGCAGTATGAAGTCATCAGAATCACAGGTACTGCTCTTTCAGTAGGTGAGGCAGCTGGTAGTATAGTGATGAGAGCTGCTCCCCTCAGACCCAAAGATTGCAGGTTCAAATCCTGCATGCAGCTCTTGGGTCCTAGAGTAAGGTCCTTGCCCTGAACTGCTGCTTCAGTAAAAGTGCCCAGCTGCATAAATGGGTGAAGTGTTTTAGGTAGCTTAATACTCTGTGTCACATTAGAGAAAAGTGTCAGGTAAGTGAACAGATGTGACTGTCTTCCATCTGCTTTGTGACCAGCTGGTAGCATAGTGTGTAGGGCTGCTGCATTTGGACCCACAGGTGTGATTCCCACCCTGAGCAAAGTACTTACCCTAAATCGTTCCAGTAAGATCATCCACTTGTACAAAGTGGCAAATGACTGTGACTTTAAATTTACTTACCACACACTTTTCTCCAAAGCAACTTCCAATGAACTCTTTGTAGTGTTCTGAGCCCACACACCTTATTCACCAAGGTGACTTGCACTGCTAGATACACTATGTCACTCATCCATACATCAGTGGAACATGAATAGCATGTCTTTGGACTGTGGGAGGAAACCGGAGCACCCAGTAGAAATACAGCGCTACTAACTGTGCCACGGTGCTGACCTTAACATTGTAAGTGGCTTTGGAGAAAAATGTCAGCTAAATGTACTTTGCATGGGAAAATGCTGCCACACTTCTCCGAAATGCGACACGTCACACGGAAAGGCTGAACTTCTAAAAAGTGTCGCCTACTTGTGAAAAAGCGGCCAAAAGCACCGCTGTGTGGAGCGATTTGCTCGCAGTCCGTCCCGCCTTTCGCAATGAGGGGAGTCCAGAGGACAGCGAGAGGAAGGGCTCCACCGGCATTGGGGACAGTGAGTAAAGGCCGGGAAAGCGCCGGTTACTTTACCTGGCGATCGCGAAGCGCCGGGACAGCGACACCGGCCACTCTGACCATGGTCCTTCTTCCAGCTCGCAGCCGCCCTACACGCTCCTTCAGCTGCTCCTTCAGCTGCTCCTTCAGCTGCTCCTCGATCACTTCTCTGCTTTTGAGCGCATGAACAGAAGACCCACCGGCCGACATCAGCAGCAGCGTCCCACTGCTCTCTCCGTTGAAGCGCGTCAAGTGGGTGGAAAGGAGAGGCGCAAAAACAGAAGAGTGTAAAAGAAGATGAGGTTGGAGAGCTGGGAGGGAGAGAGAAAGGACGAGGCGAGGCGAGGCGAGGCGAGGCGCTCCGTGGGAGGGGAGCCTCCTGTGACTGAGTCCTGCGCGACCTCCTCGGCGAGAGATGGAGCGGAGACCCCCGCTCTGCTCAGCGCACTTGCTGACAGGGCAGGGCAGGGGAGGGGAGGGGAGGGGAGGGGAGGGGAGGGGAGGGGCCGCTCTTGTGCCTTAACTACTCACTATTACCGTGCTGTGCACCGAGGCGCTACCACCTCGTCTTCCTACTTCGGTTAACCCTTCTGTAGCTGAGCCCTTCGTCCAAGGTGCCTTACAGTAAATATAGCGACTTTATTTATACTGCTGCATCAAGAAGCTTGCGATCATTTTCACATGATTATTCTCACTAGTAATTAAACTGATTCTTTTAACCGATTATTCCTACTCTCTGGGTTTATTCTGCCTTAGTATCAAATGTGAAATATTTTATTATTATTATTATTATTATTATTATTATTGAGTCAGTTGCTCATTTATTTAATTAATTGTTAATGCATTTATTTATTCATGAACAATGACCACTTGTCTAGTGGAGGGGTGGAGAGGTCTTGACCCTTTTAGAGAAGCAAAATCCTGAACAGGAGCCCATCTCATCACAGGACATTCATACACACACTTTATTATTATTATTATTATTATTATTATTATTATTATTATTATTATTATTGTTGTTGTTGTTGTTGTTGTAAAGTCTACTAGAGCAATTTCTGCAAAGTGTTTGGTTTTGCAAGGTACTTTGAATGAATGCAATAAGAATCACCTGTTGTACAAATGGACACAAAATTGCAAGTTGATTTATCTAATTTAGAAAATTAGATTAAACAAGGGGATTGGCTAAATAATTGTGACTTTGGAATAACTTTGAAAAATGTGAAAAATTACCTAGAAGTGGTTCAGCAATACAGGTCCTGCAACAATATTGTAGAATGCTCTTCAAAATTTGCAAATAGAATAAACACAACAATTTTTCACAAAATATTACATTTGCATTAACTTAAATGTCTGTGTGGGTTACCTTTAAAATATTCACTACAAGCCTTTATATGATATTTCCACAAACTAAAGAAAAAACACACAAAGCTATGTTTCAAATCTGTTGCAGCATGTCTGGTAGTTGTTATTTTACACCACCGTGCTCATACCTAGCTAATACCCGGCTAACCACTATACCCTGATACAGTGTCAGTCACTGAGGAACATAGTGTTGTTTCCTCACAAAATCATGGGAACAGTTCATTAATCACATAAGAAACAATGAACAAAACAGCTGTAAAAAGACAGTAGGAAGCACAGTATTTAGGAATATAACCTTGCAGTTTAAAGGTTTCTGGTTTGAATCTCCTCCTGCTGTAATACCCATGGTTAAGGTACCAAGGTGTCATGAACTGATACATTAAATATACCCTGTTGTACAAATGGATAAATCACTGCAAGTTGATTACACTGTAAGATGCCTTGAAAAAAGGAGCCAATTTAAAATAAATAAATAAAGTAAGAAAGAAAGAAATAAAGAAACAAATAAATAAATAATACTAAAAGCACACTTTAAATATCCTAGAGGAAACCAATGTGATTCCAGGTAAAGGATCCAGATATTTGAAATGTGTGTAATAAATTTGACCATCCTCCTGTCGCCTTGGGAAGAAATTTAAACAGCATTCAGTTTTATCTTGTCTGGTCATCAGATATTACTCTGGATTATTGATGTGCTTGGTTGTGACTACTTCCAGAACCCCCATGCTTTCAGTGGCATTCAGGTTGGCATAAAAGAAGAAGAAGAAGACGAAAGACACCAGGTGTTTTGTTCAGTTTTTTATCATGAAGTTTAGTACTGTCAGGACATTCAAACGCAAAAATGTTGGCAGTACGTAGTTAAAACATTCTTATGCAGTATTTATCTCTATAGATTTTGAACACATATAGTATGCATATGATATTTTCTCTTCAAGTTGTTCTTTATCTCGAAGGTTTGAGGTGGTTTTCTGGTTCGTTTGGCATCTTCAAGATACGCCACCAAGGCCCTGCTGAACCTGCTTGGTAAAATCTGTAGCTGCCGCTTATACTGTGATGGACACAAGTGTTCCTCAGAACTTGGGTAGCACAGTGGGACACAAAGTTTCAAAGATCTAAACCCAGAAATATTCTCTGTCAATGAGAGTTCATCACGGATGAACACAGGATGTGCCAGAGAGAAAATAGTTCTAAATTGGATTACTAAAGCGGGTATAGAAATGGAAATCAGCAAATTATTCAAATGAATTATAAAGCAAAATTCTGAAAATAAAACAAATTTATAATTAAATTCTGGATGCTAGCTATGATGACTAAATACTATATATTATTGGTTATTTGTTAACTGTGGATTTGTAAAGCATAAAGGCTATACTGTATCTTTAACAGTTAAATAATGAGTATTATATATACAGTATGCTGTTAAATACTGTATGAGCATTATGCAGTAGTATTAAATTTCTCTAAAACCGAATCACAGGGGTATGATAAAAATGACTTCCCATCTAGTATCACGGGACTGTTGTGAGTATTGGTTTCATTTTAATTTGGATCTGAGGTGGTGAACCAACCTAAGGACCACCATCTAAGGACCTGGCTAAACAAATATTGTGGAAACGTTTGCGCTTGTAAAGTGTAGAGTGGGAACGCTGTCAGATTAGCTCAGTGCAGAAGGCCTTCTGTTGCTGCAGAAATGCCAGAAAAAACCGCACACTATTGTGACTCATGACTGTTGGTGCATAAACATAATAAAAAGTGAGTGTAAAAATCTGTAAACATAAACATTCCAAGCAATATTTTCATAAAAAAAAAAAAAACAAGTTCTGTCATAATGTTCACATATTGCTTTAGGTTTTGTAACTTAAAGAGTGCTTAGAGTAAATACACACACTGTCCAAAACCACTTGCCCCAAGAGGAGTTGCGGTGAACCTGAGCCTACCTCAGCAACACAGGGTACAAGGCTGGAGGGGGAGGGGACACACCCAGGACGGGACACCAGCCCATCAAAAGGAACCCAAAGCAGGACTCGAACCCCAGATGCACCAGAGAAGAGGAGCTGGCCAAACCTGCTGCGCCACTGCACTCTCCAACTAGATACACATTTACATAAAAATACCATACTTTTTAAAATAATACTTCAGAAATAATATTGTTTTGGGACTTTGGGAACTTGGGACAATACATGCAGATAGTGTGACTTGTGACTGGCATTCAGGCATTTAAATTCAGGAGCCTTTTGTTGAAATAACACTGGGCGATATCTGATATATTTATAGAAACCCTGTAATAAAATAAGCTGGAAATTTCCTATAATATATTGAGTGAAGGGGGTGCGGCGGCGCTGTGGGTTGGACCGGGTCCTGCTCTCTGGTGGGTCTGGGGTTCGAGTACCGCTTGGGGTGCCCCGTGACGGACTGGTGTCCTGTCCTAGGTGCGTCCCCTCCCCCTCCAGCCTTACGTCCTGTGTTGCCGGGTAAGGCTCCGACTCCCTGCGACGCCGTATGGGACAAGCGGTTCAGATGATGTGTGTGTGTGTGTGTGTGTGTGTGTGTGTGTGTGTGTATATATATATATAGAGTGAACAAAAGGAACATATACTTTAAAGACAACTGCCTGAATGCACAGGCCTCAGAGGTTTGTGTTGACATGCAGTAAGAGTGCATCATACTCAGGTGGTTTCATTAGTCAGACGGGACACGGTAAATAGGCCCTGCCGCAGTGTGTCCGCATGAGGACCAGTGACACATCCGGACAAAGACAAGAGTGTTCTCATGTGTTTTTGCAGAGTGAGGTGGGTCATGTTTGAGAAGGGCTAGTGCTACCAAAAGAACATCATCTAGAAGATCCTTGTTTGCATCCACCCAATTCAGTGTCTTGTCAGTCTGGTTCCGTAACCCAGAAATTCATTAAATAATAATAATAATAATAATAATAATAATAATAATAATAATAATGCCGTTTTCTGTCTAGTAGCAGTGTGCAGGTCTTTGACTGTTCTTCATACATGGGGAGTTTTAGCTGTGCTCTAAATTTTAACAACTTGTTTATTATGTTTGAAAAAACAGTAGTATTTCGCGGGGGGGGGTGCAGTGGGCAAATAGGTTTGGCCGGGGCCAGCCGTGTGGTGGGTATGGGATTCCAAGTCCTACTGACGTCCCATCAGGGGTGTGTCCCCTCCCCCCCCAGCCTTGCGCCCTGTGCTGCCGGGTTAGGCTCCGGCTCACCGCGACCCCCGCTAGGGACAAGAGGTTGTATACATAGTGCGTATGAGTAGTTTTTGATTTAATTATTTAGCTGATTCCTCTCTTCAAGGTAGCCTTCAATGTCTAGTTTGTACAGTTCGAAGGTCTGATTTATTTACCAGTTTATACAACACTGCGCTCTTACTGGAGCAATCCGGACTAAACGTTTCTCTCAAGGACAATCACCCTTCTTCTGAAAGAACAAAAATGTAAGTTAATACATGACAAAAGGTTGTTTTTGAAATTATTTAGCTGATCTGACTTCATGTCTGTTCATGAGTGGTAAAATAGACCCAGCTGGTGCTTGTTTCCCCCTCACCTTCCTGCAAGGCCCTCGGGCCATGGGTTGGGCTGTGGTCCAGGCTACTGATCCCACCACAGTCCTTTCAGCTGCATTTGGGTCTGGCAGCTTGTCTTAGTTCATTAACTGTGACATCCCTTCAAAGGGGGGCACTGTGGTGAAGTGAGTTTGGATGGGTCTGCTTTCCGGTGGGTCTGGGGTTCGAGTCCTGCTTCGGGTGCCTCGTAAAAGACTGGTGTCCCATCCTGGATGTGTCCCCTCTCCCTCCAGCCTTGTGCCATGTCTTGCTGGGTTAGGCTCTGGCTTGCCTTGGGATAAGCAGCTTCAGCGTGTGTGTGTGTGTGGTCTTTGACTATGGTATTCAAATCTGACTCATAATATGGCTGCTTTCTATGCTCTTCTATTGCCCCGTTGTTCAGTATTTCACTGTCCTAACTTGACAGCATGTTAGTACTGTTCATTTCTGATTCAGACTAACTTTTGGTTAGGTTGGCAGGTAGTATATTGAGTTTTTAACAACGCGTCTTGTCCCTTTGCAGAGGTGTGTGGTGCATTTGTAACTGTGTGGTGCTGCAACACGACTGTCCCAGAAGTTTGTATTTATATGACTCATCAGATGAACTCAGCTTTACACCTTTACATTATAAATTTAACTTGTTTATGTTTATGTCTCTCCAAAAATGCAGGTTCCTGATGCAGCAGGCTTCCATGAGCGTGTACCGTACTGTAACAACCATCTTGTCTGTTTTGAATCATCAGCAGTTCATGGCTAGTGACTGTGAACTTCCTGAAGAACTGCAGTCATGGGAGAGCAATAAAGATGACAACACTGCGATATTATCATGCCAGAAAATGTCCCATCTGGATTTATGATTACAAGTACTTTGCTATAGTCCATTCAAATATAAATTCCTCTTGGTTTGATATCCCTTGCATGTGAATTGGATGAATTGTGGATAGAAGTCATGCGACTGAGAAAAGCTATGTAAATGAACTAAAATATATGAGAATAAGGTTTTTATATTAGATTAAAAAAGAAGTTTTGCAGTTGTTAATTATTTTGGTTTCTTTAATATATATTCATTGAGACCGTCACAATTAACTCCTTTAGTCTGTGTTGGTCAAAGTAGGTGATGTATTGGAATAAATGCACACCCTGATCTTTCTATTCAACAAAGTTATAATTTCCCTCTTGTAATTTTTCATTCATATTGATTGGCATGGTACATTTTCTAAACATGTAAATAATGGTATGGGGTGTGGTGACGCAACGGGTTTGGCTGGGTTTTGCTCTCTGGTGGGTCTGGGATTCGAGTCCCGCTTGAGATGCCTTGTGACAGATTGGCAACCCGCCCTGGGTGTGTCCCCTCCTCCTCTGGCCTTCCGCCCTGTGTTGCCGGGTTAGGCTCCGGTTAGCCGCGACCCCGCTTGGGACGAGCAGTTTCAGACAATGTGTGTGTGTGTGTAAATAGCGGCACAAATATATTCATGTCTGCAGATTTGTGACTTCTTTGTGGGTGTCTAATGAAGCAGAGAGACTGGGAGGGAACTGTTGGTAAGATTGCTATACCCTAATAATGGTTGAATCAGGGAAGGGAAAAGAGCCCGAGCATTAATTAACCACATTACTCATTCAAACAAAGCACTGAGTGAGAATTTCCAGTTCTAAGAAAAAAAGGTGTAATACACTTAGTAATTACTGTCCTAAATGGATTGAAATACAAACTCTGGGCTTTGACAGTCTCTAATTTGAACAAATAAACCTTTATATGACCAAGGGCCAGTAAATGGTTCTAATGGCAAGCTTGCAAACCACCGTATTTAAGTAAATCCTGCTGCTGTGATGCCGAGGCATCAACAAGCCTAGGAATCAACAGCAATCCGCAGTGTGTTCATGAAGTCATTAGGATAGCCTTCAAGTTCTGATATGATTACTCCATTAAATCAAAAGTGTGCATCAAGAGCTCTCTGACAGTATTTCCTCAGGGAAGGAAAATAAAAAAAAGAATACAACTTTTTAACACAAGCTGATTGTTATGATGGAAACCAGATGATGTTAAAGGTGAAAGGTGTCTACAGGGACCAAACCAGTAGCATAGAGGATAACCCACACACCGACCGTACTTCAGAATAGAAATGAAAAGTACATAATATAAACTGATGCCCTTTTACCCCTAAAGCCTATTTTCCATCCTTAAATACGATGAAGTGCTTTAATTAAAACTATAGAGGTAATAGGGGATTATTCATGCATCTAAAGCAACAGATGTTAAAAATTCAAAAATATGCATTAATTAAATGGATTTCTTGGTTATACTTCTTAATATGTTGATATACAGTAAATGAATCTGTAAAGGTTTCAGAGAAGTAATCAATACGTTATAAAACATTGTGTACATTCCATGCAATTTGTTTCCACTTGTTTCCAGATGTGTTCGCAGATGCTCACTGTTTGAATCAAAGCACAATGGGAAGTTCACAGCGAGATCCCAAATTGGAAAGAAGAGCCTTTTCTACAACTGCTATGGAAATAAGGTGCTCCATCCTCCAGGTTTATCTTTGTTCTGGTTGTGTGTCACAACACACTCTGTATTACTGGCCATTAACTAGAACACCACTTAAGAAAAACCACATTAGCCAGATTAATGCAAGTTAACATTAAAGTACTGTACTAGGAAAGCAGTGTTTGTGCTTGGAAAAGTCTGTAATAATTAAGGAGCAAATGAGAAAATCAGAGAAAAATCACATTGAAACATTACTGTTGAAGGAGTTGGGGTTGACATATGTCCTCCCTTCTTTGTCAAATTTGGAATGATATTTCAGGTGTTGAAAGCAAAAGCCTAGAATAGCAAATAATGTCAACAACCGCTTGTTCTAAGTGGGGTCGTGGCGAACTGGAGCCTATCCCATAAACACAGGGTGCAAGGCTGGAGAGGGAGGGGACACACCCTAGATGGGACTCCAGTCCATCACAAGGCACCCCAAGCAGGGCTTGAGTCCCATCCCCAGCCCCATCCCCAGCCCCAGCCCCAGCCTCAGCCCCAGCCCCAGCCCCAGCCTCAGCCCCAGCCCCTCCGCACAGCGGGCACCAGCCAAACCCACTGCGCCACCACACCCGCCCAAGCCTAGGGTAAGTACTTTGCTCAATAGTATGACAGCCAGATGTGGGAATCAAATCTGCAACCATTGGATCCAAAGACAGCAGCTCTAACCACTTATGCAAACAGCTGTCCCTTACTTTGCATATCCATGACCAATGTCATTCTTGTTTGCTGTGTTGTTTTTTATACTGTATAAAGCTGTCTAATGTCATCAGGTCATCAGTTATTAACACTTTCTTTCTTCTTGACCATAGTTTTCCCATGATGAAACCTGAAGAGGTCAGCTGTGATAACACCACTCCATGTTGACAAAAGACTGCATGCCATGGTCGATGTGACGTGACTATGTGAACCTGAACATTAAGTTATTAACACTTAGCAACAATGTTGTAAATAGCTGTAAATTATTAACTTTAAAGTGTTTTTTTTTCTTTTAAATTCTAGAATGTTAAGAATGGATGGGCAGGAGTGATACCCCAAGAGGTTCTTTGTACTCCCTTGCTTTTCAGTTGGGAGTTTTTTGTTCCTTTCCGCCACGGACAGTAGGCTTACCTCCAGCTTTAGTAATTACGTAGTTTTTGTAGTAATTTAATGTATAGCCAACCTTTAATTTGTACTATGCCTCTGATCCTTTGTTCAGTGCTCTGTGTCACAGTGTGAGAAGAGCACTCTATAAAAATAAATTGAACTGAATTCAATAGAGGATGAGAATCAGTGGCCTTATTGGATTATCAGGTCAGGTAATCATTTTAAAGAAGTTAGCCTCTAAAATCCTATGTAAAACAAAGAAAACAATAATGGTGGTAAATGAAACCAAGTCAGGTAGTATATATTGATTTCTGTCATTGCTTATCACAGAATATCACATGAAGACTTCCATAAGTTTTATTTCATACAGGTCTGTCTTATTGGGTAAGTAAGTGAAAGTGGCTTAACATTATAAATTGCTTTGGGAGGAAAGTCTTCTTCTTCTTCTTCTTCTTCTTCTTCTTCTTCTTCTTCCTCTTCTTACCAAATTCAATGTGAGAGGTGTTTCTTGTTTCAGTTCCATTTTTTTCACCTCACAGGACTTTATGAAACCTCATTTATATCTAGAAATCACCAAATGTATCACCAGAGCACTGAAGAGTGAAAAAGTAGTTCCATGTGGTGGAAAAAATGCTCCTCGCTATTGCGGTGCATTGGAAGGCAACACCAGAGGGTAGTAACACAACATGTTGATATAGTCGGCATACTTTCTTTTCATATACAGGACTCGCACAATTTCGGTGCAGCTGGGCGACACTTTCTTACATCATGCTTGTTGCTACTGGGGCTAGACTGTTTCTTCGAATGAAGTCGATTCGCTATATCTGAGTAGCCACCATGATCCTTTGGAAAATAAACATGGCGAACAAACCCTCCAGGATGCAGATGGTTTGCAAATGTGTGATCTGGTTTCACAGCGGATGACACCGAACTGCGCACTTCGATATTCTCAGTGGTGCTTAAATTGGCTTGTTTTATTCACTTTTCCCAGGTCCATGTAAAGGTTTATCCTACTCATTTAATATGCAAGTGTCACAATATGCATGAGGACACACAGTTTTGAAGAAACCACAAAATGCTCTGACAGACTTTTGGTTGAATCATAGGATGTTCAGAAGGCAGTGGACACTGTTTTGTCTCACCTTTAGCTCTCTATTCCAGGTTTTTTACTTCCACAAATGAACAAAAAAAAAAAAATACAAAACAGAAGGTCAGTTTTCTGTGCTGTCAAATTCATCTCACCTGGTAAAACACTTCTATTTCAAAATTACAGATTATTAGGAATGTCCCAGCTAATGACCTGGATAACAAGTTCTCTAATACGGCAAGTAAACCATTAATGCCCGAAAAAGCTTAATGCACTTCGTGACGTCACTAATTCAGTACTGATTCAAATTCCCGAAGAAATAGCTTGCCTCAGTTTTCAGCCTATATGCCAATGGAATATGAATTTTCCGTTCATCTACATGAACTCATAATCTATAGTAGCACCCATGTCCCATACCTACATTTTCCTTTTTAGACCGAGAAATGCAGAGCCAAGCAGAAAACAAGGAGCACTTTGTGTGCCTGAGCAGAGCATAGCTCTGTAATGACACACTTCAGCTGTTGGTGTTCCCCACAGACACTGGCCAGGGTACATGTCAATTAGTCCAGTGGTTTTTTTACTGCAGCTACAAGTCTCAACTGGAATCCATGGCTCATGGCTCTTTTCTTCCTACATCCATTCAACTGCATTTAAATACATGCTATTTTTTGCTAGTGGCAGAATTTAGGTTGTTTCTTCTCAGTTTCTTAAGCCTTTGGCTATTTGGTTTCCTACACAAACGACAAAAATCCATATAATCCATATAATAATCCATATCTACATAACTCAAATCATCCATAATGTTAACCACTTTTGTTTACTGTTTGCTTTGTATGCAGAATACCTCATTTTAGAGGAAAGTATTAATGCATAACAAACATAACGTTAAAAAAAAATAACTTGACACATCCATCAATAGATAGCCTACATGAAGATCATAAAACCTGATGTCTGAACTCTGACAATTTGATTTTTTTTTTACCTCTGAGAGAGATATCTGCATTACTTATTTTTATTAGTATATGCAGTATGCAGTTTAAATGGGAAATTCTAAAACAGAATGCAGAACATTGTACCACGTACAGTAGGGTAAGAATAAGGCTGTGATTATTGCTACATTGCTTTAAATGCCCTTCCACATTGGAAGGCAACAGCCTTATCTGACATGCTACACTCTACAAAGTCACACACACACAAATCATCTGAGACCGCCTGACCCAGGTGGGGTTGTGGGGACACACCACAGATGGGACGCCAGCCTGCCGCAGAGCACCCCAAGCAGGACTTGAACCCCAGACCCACCAGAGAGTGGGAAGCAGCCAAGCCCGCTGGGCCACCACATCTCCCTCCCTAGAAATTAAACATTAAAAATACAGTACCAATACTGTCACCATGCAGGTTGGGCTGTTCTTGTCTTCTTTTTGCTTGCTTCATTATTAACTGTCTTCATCCTTGTCGGTCCACTTTCACTTCTGAAATACAGTACAGGGCTTGACCCAACGCATGAAAGCACAGAGTATGCGAAGACCATTTTGAAATACACATTAGTCCTAGGACATAGATTCTTTTCAGAATAGTTCCAAGCTGGGAGGTTGCTGGCATACACCTTCTCCAAGACATGAAGCCACAAATCCACATTCCTGAGTTTACTTCGCCCGGGTCATAAGAATGCACGGTGGCGTGAGCACGGATGCATGGATCACGAAAGCACTGAACTTCTCTAAGAGACCTTTGGATTCTTTCTTGAAATATGATACAGGAGGTTAGTCATTTTTCCGTTCATTAATATTTTTACTTTTTTCTTTTGAAGAGCCTTCAGCTCATACTAACAACAATATTAACTATTATTCATTGCAGTGCTAGTATAAGGGCTAAAAGAATGTGTTAAAGAAATTTAAAGGCTCTTATAGTCTTATAGTAAACTTGAAAAATACATACACACACAGTGCCCAAAGCCACTCGTCCCAAGTGGGGTTGTGGCAAGCCGGAACTTAGCCCAGCAGCACAGGGTGCGAGGCTGGAGGGGGAGGGGACACACCCAGGATGGGACGCCAGTCCATCGCAATTCACCCCAAGCAGGGCTCAAACCCCAGACCCACCAAGGAGCAGGCCCCAGCCAAACCTGCTGCACCAGTGCATCCCCCTCTTCAAGAATACGAGTAAATGAATATGTTTGTACACACACACACACACACACAGACAGATGACCCTGGATTCACTTTAAAAACCGTTTCATTTAAGCATTCATGACCACAGTAATCTACCTATTTTACTATTATATCCTGACTATTTTTGTATTACATCAATGACTTAATATTTACTTTTCTTTTCTGTTAAAACACCCTGCATTTCCATGGCTACCTACATAATCCAATAACTAACGAATACTCAAAGTAGTGCTTTGCTCACTCTGATTTGGAATCAAGGGATAAGATGGTACATATAAAAAACATCTCAGTAGCCATATGATTCCTGTATCTTAAAAAGTGTATATTTACTCAATATTCAGTATTGGGGGAAGAAAAACGTGAAGAAAATATTTACTTGAAAGTAATGGCTGTGTTATAGAAGTACTGATTAAAACAACAGTACATGATTCTAAATTATGATGGCATTTCATGCATTTGTGAAACTAATACAATAAACATTAAAACTGCAACATACCTTTTCAGGAGGGACAGTAACAATTAAGAAGCCATAGCTTGTGAACTTGCACATGAATTCTTCAAGCAAGAAGGTCCTAGACACAAACCAAAAAACTTTTTTCAATTACTTCATTTCTGATTTTATAAGGGATAGTGATTATTGAGTGATTCGATTCCTCCTCCCTGCAGGAAACGGGGACAGATAAGAACCCAAGCTGTTAACAGAACCCAATAACTTTTCCAGAAACTATCCACATGTGGATAATAAACTTTTTTTTTTTTTTTCTCAATTTGTTTAAAGCTGTGATGCCTCTAACCGCAAATGGCCGAAAAATTTCCACTGTGCATTTCCAGCTGTCTGTGTGGCACAGTGTTCCTCCAAAACAGCCACTGACACTTGGAAAACCTGCAAATAGACAAACTGTGACAAATCAAACAGTCATCCTCAACGTTAACTCTTTCAACTTTTATTCATTTTGAAAAACGGTGCAATAACATTGCACTGAAGCAGAGACGGTATACACAATGAGTAGGCACCTCTGAACAGACCTATTCACCTTTTCTATTTTGCTCAAACATGTCAGACAGGCGGTAAAAATGTGAAAAGATTCAAGGCGGCACAAAGCAATGGAAGGAATCACATCCCAAGGTAATCGGGAAATTCTCTAATGGTGCATGAAATATCAAGTGTAGCACAAAGTGTCGGGTTTTCCTGCTCTAAAACTCCTTCGACTTTGCCAATGAAACAAGTAGATATGAACAGTTCAGTCCTGCACTGCTTTAACATTGTCCTCTGTTATCCTCAGTTTCAGCGCTGTGCCCGTCAGACAGCATGGTATTTTCATACGGTAGGAAGACCGTCTTGAACAAATAAAACTGCCCTCAATATTGAAAAAATATTTGCTGAGGTGTTTATTGAGAATCATAACCTCAGATTAATTCCTCTGAACCTTGGATTTATTTTCACTGTACAGAATTGTCTCTAATAGAATATAAAAGCATTTTATTTACACAATAAATGTCATGGTACAGAGGCGCAGTGGTTAGTGCTGCCACCTCACAGCACCAGGGCTGTACAAGCACAGCTCTGTGTGGAGTTTGCATGTTCTTCCATTGTCTGTATGAGTTCCTGCTGGGTGCTCTGGTTTCCTTCCACATTCCAAAGACATGCAGTTTAGGTGAATTAGCAACAATAAATTGCTTGTGTATGGGTGGTTACCCTGCACATGGACTGTCATCCTGTCAAAAGGGTAAAGCCTTGCGCCCAGTGATTCCAGGATAGGCTCCGGTTCCCCATGTCCCTGACCAGGACAAGCACTGAAAGCGCATACTGTAAGTGTGAAATAAACATTATAGCACATGTAACATATAGATAACAAATGAGGGCAAGTTAGCAGATGAAGCCAGTTTATCCAGAGGCTCGTTATTGTCCTATAAGTACAGTAACAGGTCTCAGTAGAACAAGTTGATCAGTACAGGTGTCAGGGTGACTCATGTACTCTCTGCACCATGGGGTTTCCAGCAACATCTTGAGAACACATCATGTTGGATGAAACAAATTTAAAACATGATTTACAGCTTGCTGGGTGTATTAACTCACATTTTCTGTACAATGTTAGAACGAGAGTTACACACCGTACAGGTTCGAGTGCTGCTCAGCTGCCAAAGTGAACAGCATGTTGAGGGAACGGACCAAAGTTCAAGGTTGTCTCCTCCAGCACTACCTCCGAGGCAATCCGACCATTCGGTGTCTCTTACTGATATGGCAGCAAGACTGAAAATGATATATTCTGATATACAAACTTTTATATGGCAGGGAATCATCCCCACTGGACACAGGAAGCTTTCTGAGAAGACCGTGATCATATCGTCCAAGAAAATCAGATCAGGCCCGTTCTACATGCTGCACCCTGAACTCCAGCGAGCAGCGTCAGGGACAACGTACAGGCTGCCTCTAAACCATCTTTTGTACTTCTTTGCATTAAAGTAATTTATAGTTAACTCATGGGTAGCATACATTTGTTATAAAGAATACAATAAATTCTTACTTTCTGTATTATTTGGTAACTCGGTGTGTTACAGATGTAAAGTAACAAAACAAGAGAGTGGCATGGTGGTGCAACAGCCAGTGCTGGTACCTCATAGCCCCTGGGCTGTAGGTTTGAACATGGGTTCAAATCTGGCTCAGGCTGTGAAGAGTTTGCATGTTCTCATGAGATCTTGAACAGGGTGTACCCTAACCTCATGCCCTATGCTTTCGGAATAGGCTTTGGACAACCTAGACTCTACATTGAACAAGTGGTTTTGAGGATAAAAAAGTACTATATAAAATACAGTATTATATAGAAATAATAAAATTGTGTGTGTGTATATATGTTTAAAAATCATTTCATACATATAAACTAACTGGAGGGACAGCTGGTAGTGTAATGGTTAGAGCTTCTGCTCTTGGATGCAACGGTTGCACATTCAGAACTTACCTCCAGCTATTGAACCCTTGAACCCACTCACCCGAAGTTGCTCCGGTAAAATTTCCTACCTGTGTAAATGGATAAATTGTTGTAACCAGCTTAACATCATAAGTTGCTTTTGAGAAAACTATCAGATGAAAACAAGAAACATGCTTTCTTTCGCACTAATGTTTGTTTTTCAGCTTCAAGAATAGATATGAGGAAAGGATTTGTCAGGTGAGCAGGTGTGTCAAAAATTGTGAAAACCAAGAACACTGGTTAGGTACTTTCTTGGAGAAATAGATAGATTGAAGCAGTTCTCTCTAGACTTTTGCCTGCGCTGCGTACCGTATAAGCATGTGGTTTTCTAGGTCACAGTAAACTTTCTGGAATCCTCAAGTGTTGTTTTATTGGCGTGCACATGTGATTACTTCATATCAGCAAAGGCCAGGCATAAACAGCTTTACTGCTGCGGAGCAGCTGTCCCATTTGCCGGTCTAGACAGCACTGGGGGAGGAAAAGAAAGAAACGTCAGGTTTTTACCTCCATGTACACACAACCCGGAAGCGCAGACCTCTGTTTGAAAGGTGGAACCGGAGTTCGCATGAAATTCATACATGCAGCTCGCACGTTCCTCGGTTCTCCTTCAAGTGGCTTCTTCGTAGGTCCGCGCATCCGTGTGTTCGTGACGAGTCCCGGCAGTCTCACAGCATGGGCTCTGTGTACGTAACACCACCTGGAACTGTTTACAGGACGTGTTCGACAGGTCAGATGTGACCGAGCCCCTAGCGAAGGGCCGCGAGAGTCTGCAGTAGAGGCGAGCGGGGATTCGTGCGTCTACTGTGAGATGTGCAGCATGACTAATTCTCAACGCTGCCAATGCGTTGCAAACCATTCAGGCATCCTCTCTGATGCCAGGGGAAATTAAACAACAAATATTTCATCAGCTTGTCTCCTGCTGAACCTCCGAGAGCACGATTCGCAAAAACATGAACTGTCACAGTCTCAAGTCAGCACTTTTTATTTGTAGGCCTTGTTTAGAGGGTTAGGTTTAAGTGCGTTTTATAATGGCAATAAGTCAACAAAAATTAATGCAAGAAGAGACTTTACCGTTTGAACGGCTTTTCCTTTAGTCTCGGGAGAATTACACTGTGTCATTTCTCCGTATCTGAGTGTGATGCTACCACAGCTACAAAGAGGTCTAACTGCTGGGACAACAACAATTAGGTGCGAAACATGGTAAATTATTATCCTGGTTTTATACCTGCAGTTGTTTACATCTCTTGGGGTCATAAGCACACCTGATTAAAATAAACAGATAGATAGATAGATAGATTATTGCAATTTGCCTTTTTTTTGTTTTAAATCAGAGCACAGAGAGAAAAAGAAAGAGAGGTATTAAGGTAAAACTACAAAATATTCCAAGTGAAATTTTTCTTTTTCCTGTATGCCATAATTCTTGCTTTGCTGCTGAAATTTAGTCTCAGTCACTTTTCCACGGCAAAAACGTAAGGGGTTTTGTTTTTCAGAAAGGTCTATTATAGGGTATGAAAACAGGACGCATTTATCTCAGCTTCCACATGCAGCCTCACATCATCACACAATGTCATTCCTAAGACAGTGTAATTTTTCATACTTAATTGATGAAGGTTGTAGCTGAAGCCTAGAAAATTAATAAAATCCTAAAGAGAGCCATCTGTGTAAAAGCATTTTAATAAACACTTTTCACTTCTCTTTAATCGCTTTGAAGGGGGTTAAAGATAATATCACTCCTCGCTGTCAATATAAATAAAGAAAAGAAGAAAAACACTTCATAAGTAAAAAACAAAAAAGCCATAAACAAATAATAACAGCAAATAATGTTCCTGCATGTTAAATTGACTATTACCAGGCTCTTCATATGCAGTTTTTGATGCTATTAGTTTGTTCAGACTACTTCTGTAAGAAATTTTCTTAAATTAGCAATTGTGTAAGTATGTGGGGTGGCCAAGTCCTGCTCTTTGGTGGGTCTGGGGTTCGAGTCCCCGCTTGGGGTGCCTTGCGTTGGACTGGTGTCCCATCCAGGGGGTGTCCCCTCCCCCTCCAGCCTTACGACCTCTGTTGTTGGGTTAGGCTCCGGCTTGCCGCGACTCCGCTTGAGACAAGCGGTTTCAGTGAGCGTTTATGTTACATGGCCCATTAGTAGCATCCCCAACATGACAAAAGATATCATACCCAAACTGTTATGTATGCAGAATGTTTCGTGATAAAGACTATTTTTTTTCAGTTTTGCAGTCATCAGCATGGACTTTCATTTCTTTCTGTGCACCTCAACTGAAGTACTTGGAACCACCACTTCGCAATCGAAGGACCTGGGACCAAATTCCACATCGCCTGTAGTACCAATGCATTCTCTGATTGACACTGTAAGAACAGCTTGCTATATTAAAGGGTCAATCATTTTAAGTAAAGAACAAAGACATTTACTAAACAATACATAATAATTACATGTATTTTAATCAAAAAAATTACAGCTACAAGTTTGAACAAGTATTTACTATAACTTGCAAATAAATAATTATATACTGTACACCAGTAATGGTAGTAGACCTGTCTGTACAATTCATTAGGTACTATATTCTGCAGATGCGCTCTGCAGTTGTCCACAAGAAAAACCGAGAAAGAATCTTTTTAAAACAGGTAATGCTGAAGCCCTTTCGAAAAAGTTCCTTTGTCTAGATATATGTCCCCATTACCAAATATCTCCATGTAATAGGGTAGTGATGGAACTGCTCTGGGGTTTTTCCAAGGAACCTGTATCTCTGCTACTCAAAATGATTTGATCACCAGCTGTGAAAAACTAAGTAGATGTGTTTTCTTTATTTTAATTTTTGCAGTGAACCACAATAAATGTTTATCTTTAATCTTTGCTGTGGATTGAAGCACCACAGAATGGAGAACTGCTGTCAATACTGAAAATTAAAATCACGAACCATTCCTCTTGTGAATAGAAGCTGAGTGTGTAACTGAGACAGTTCCTGTTGGCCGTAAACAGTGCATTGTTGTAAAATTTCGGCTGCATACATGATAGCATGGTTCTAATTACCAGTTTAGCTGTGTAGGCACTATGGAAAAGATGTGCTGAACATCTGGAAGACACCAAGAGCCAGATGGCAAAGACCCCTCAACATCTGTATTTGGGGTTTAAAAAAGACCAGGAACAAGACCAGGTACAGACTGTCACAGTCCTGGCAACTTTAGACAATGGACACAATCTTTAATAAAAAGTACAAACCTTTAATTTTACACTTCCATGACTGATTAAAACCTCTGTCACTTATTCAGCGGACCTTGACTCCATGTAACACATGGCTAAGAGTCTGGGAGTGACGAGTGACACAAGTCTATCTTTCTCTCAGCACATCGAAGCCACAACCCGGTCCTGCAGATACATCCTGCACAATATTCTCAGGATCCGTCCTTACCTCACAACTGACTCTGCCCAACTACTTGTCCAGACCATGGTGACACCCCGCCTGGACTACTGCAACTCCTTCCTGTCTGGCCTGCCTGCTACTGCCCTCAAACCTCTACAGCTGATACAGAACACTGCTGCTCAAGTTGTGTTTGACTTGCCGAAGCGTTTCCATGCATCTCCTCTACTCGTTTCTCTCCACTAGCTTCCTAAAGCTGCCCGGATCAAATCTAAGACATTGTTTATGACCTACAAATTCATCTACAGAACTGCTCCCAGCTATCTACAAGATTGGTACATTCTTCCACATCTGCCCGCTTGGTGGTCCCAAGCACGAAAAGTAAAGCACGGAGATTCTTGGTTCTGGCTTCGTTGTGGTGGAATGACCTCCCCCTTTCACTCAGAACTGCTGAATCCCTGTCCACATTTAAAAACGGTCTGAAAACTCACCTCTTCCGGACTCACTTCGCCCACGAGCTCTTAAGTTCATGCCCGTAAATTATACATGTTCATGATGATGCTTGGATCAATCCTTCATAGAGCCACTCCTGCAATGTAACACAAATGTTTGCATGTATCTCAAAAAAAAAAAAAGAAAAAAAACGTCTAGGAAGGTGGTTAGGAATCGGTGATATTCTGGTAAAGTTTTATGCAGCTACTTGTGTGATGAAGGTCGGTGCATATGGTGAAAGAAACTAACTACTTAAGAGTCACACATCTGCAGCTATGTCTCTTTCTCCTAATGTAATGCACTAATCGTATTTTCTATGAGATGTACGTTGCTTTGGAGAAAAGCATCTGCTAAATGAATAAATGTAAATGTAACATGAAGGTGTATGGTATGGATGGTAAAGATATTTCAACCTACTATGAAAGGTATGAGAATGCCAGATGAATATTGTATCGATAGTCTCTGTTCCTTGGTTTATTCCTACTTTATGAAAATATTACATTTCTAAGATCAATGAGATATCATTCACTCATATCACTGTCCTAATATCACAGTCGCAGTAGTCCGGAGCCTATCCCGAAAGCACAGGATGCCAAGCTATTCAAGGTACACCCTGGACGTGACGCCCGCCAATTGCAAGGTGGCCACACATGCACTCACACACCATGGTTGATATACGATCACCAAGCCGCACATATCCATATCTTCATACAATTACTTTTTAGTGTCCTACAAAGTGACCTTTGTTATAAAAGGTGATTTTGGACTTTCTGTTACAATGAAGATAAAAAGAAACCCAGTTACTGCAAGCTATTACAGCTAGGTATCTTCTGGTGAATTTTTTGACACATGGCTATGTTTGTGTAGAGTTCATTATTCATTTTGTCAGAGAAGTGTCATTTTTAAATAGTAGACACATGTTCCCATGCTCAACACAATGTCAGGCTAGATCTATCTTTAAAGAAAAACAGAACCATGGTGCTGTGCAGTGTGGGGTCGCCCTGAGCAATATAAAGTAATGTGTAAAACATCGGTCTTCACTATCTCTCGCCCACAATACCCCACAAAACGTAATAAATCTGTTATGATTTTTATGGTATGGGAATTTATAGATTTTCATAGCAACCATCAGTCTAGGCAGAAGGATTTTTGCTGGAGAAAAGGTTATGCTTGGCAACCTAAAACTGGCCCTTAAGGAAGTGATTGGAAGGAAACACTTCATTTTTGGTGCTTTATAATCTTTTGGATGGAGCTTCACAGAAGGTCTCTCTGGTGTCCACTGGGACAGCACAGATGGCTTGAAGCTGAGGTTCTATCAGTCCAGCGTCCTTCTCCTCCTGCTGGTCACAGTCCTTGTAAAAATGGACTCCTTCCAGCATTAAGTGTCTTATGACCATTTTCATCTCTCCCACTTCATTGTTTAACCCTATTTCATGGCAAAACTTCAACCATTCACATTATATTGTGTTCTACATGATTAATCTCTGGATATTAATAGGGAAAATATTCAATGGCAAAACACAGTCCTTTGGAAATGTTTAATCCTAGAACTGTGTACTTTCATCCTATTCTTATAGAAAGCTACTTTTTTCTTGTAGATGTAATATGTAACAGCAATAAACAAATGTATTATCATAAATTAGGAGGAATAAGAAGGAAAAATAATGCTTGACAGCGCTGGGATTTAGAAAAAAGAAAGTAACACTTTAAACAGCTTTTCAGTATCACATCATTATGGCCAAATTCATCTCAGCCCACATTCCAGTGTCTATCACCTCCAAGACTTGGCAGCATCAACTGCTGAAACTGTCTTTGAAAAAGTCAGCGAGTACGTTTGATATACTGTCAGGATAAAGTTTAAACGGGTGTATTGTATTTATATCTCGTCTGTTTGACTAATATCCACACATGACAGCACTGATATATATTGAAACATGATACAAATGAAAACAGCAACATACTGAGGAAAGAAAGAATTTGCATCTGATTGCTCTGAAGATCACGGCATATCCTTGGGAGCAGTATTTCATGAGGCCACATAAAGCCCCGCTATCAACAGAAGATGAAGGCGGAAGGGCTCTTTCCTTTCAAGGTTAAGGGGATTGGATGTGGGCAGGGCTGTGGAGTCAGCTGGCTCTCCACCAACTGCCCCTTCCATTTAGAACTGAGGAAGGGCTGATGGGCTGTCAGAGGGCAGCATGACCAAGGGGTACCTCCGAGGGCAGGCTGTGTGGGAGACGGCACAGGTTAGGGAGTGGGTGATCAGAAAGCAGCGGTCAGCCAGAGGGTAATGCCTGTTGGCTGAGTCACATTCTCCAGCTTCCTTTGCGTCTTTAATGATCACTTCCAAGCCCTACCTGCCCCATGGTAAAATGTACACAGGGGAGATTAGTTGGCCCAGCTCCACGTCCTGCTGTAACCTCTCCCCACAACTTGCCCTAAACATTTTATAACCATATTTTACTCTTTTTCCTACTTGACATTCCATAATATAGATAATTTGACTGTAGAACCTTGTGGTGAACTGGCAAGGCCGTACTCCGCCCTGAGTCTGGACTCCACATCGCCACAACCCGAGTCAAAAAAGGGTCTCCCGAAGGTCTCTCGACGGATGAGTGAGATATATAATTACCGTAGAATAATTCTAATGGTGAAAAAGGAAATGGCACTAACATTCACAATGATGTAGCAGCAAGACAGAAATGTGGAAATTAACCTTTGATGGATGGGCTGTCACGAGATTAGCTGATGGGACTGTTTGTTTGTTACCATGACAATGTAGGCAGAGAGAGCACTGTCTTACCTTCCACATTTTGACTTGAAAGGCTCAGCGCCTTCTCTTTCTTGACTTCATTCTTACTAGGGCAGCCAAAATTTGGGAAATTTCTGAAGCACTTAGAGCAATTAGAACCAGTCGTTCACGGTACACGTTTTTTGAGTTTTAATACAAATGGACAGAAAGCAAAATGAATTGATGTTTGCCCTGGGTTTAGCAACTTTTTTTCTACAGCAGAAAAATGCTGAAATACCACAGAAGTGCAATGAAACTCGAGATAAAAACTGGGGATAAACCATGTAAATGAAATTATGCAGTAATTGCTTTTGTCTGTTGTTTATATTGCTGGTGCATTTAAACTACTGAAATTTGGAAAAAAAAAATCACTAGTACTAACTCTTTCATTTGAATCTGCATGGAGAATCCCATGTTTCGGTGTAAATAGTTTAAATTAAGGAATGTACAATAAACAGAAAAACATCCATGCTTGCTGAAAGCCATACAAAAAGTGATTTAGATTCATTTCTGAGGTCCATAAATGCCATCCAAAGTATTCTGCATGGTTAGGAAACCCTTAATGACCAAGACTGGAAATTTAAGCACACATTCTGTATAAAGAGTGCTCTCGGTGAGACCGAATCGTTGTGTCAAACGGTAAAATCCTTTTAACCATATGGATAATATAGGCAACCATCTGTCAGTTTGCCCTGGCCAGGTTTTAAAAGCATTCCACACTGCTATTAGTCCTGTGTAGAAAGAAATGACCCCTCTAATAAAAGTCATTAAGAGGCTTCGGACACCTCTCTAATTAAAGTCATTATACTGTGTTGATGTATTTCAGCTACCCTTCAAACTTTAATATTACTTCCAAATATTGCAGTACCTTGAAATTTCTTCAATGCCATTGTGAAGAATAACATTTTAGCTTTATTTAGGAAAATAAAATACTGGGGTGGGGAAACAAACTTTCTATTTCTTTTGCCGTGTGTATATATATATATATATATATATATATATATATATATATATATATACACACACACACATCTTCAGAACCGCTTGTCCCTTACAGGGTCACGGGGAACCGGAGCCTACCCGGCAACACAGGGCGTAAGGCCGGAGGGGGAAGGGGATGCACCCAGGACGGGACGCCAGTCCGTCACAAGGCACCCCAAGCGGGACTCGAACCCCAGACCCACCGGAGAGTAGGACTGCGGTCCAACCCACTGCGCCACTGCGCCACCGCACCCCCCTATATATATATATAAAAATAAATTAATAGTACACACACACACTTTCAGAACCGCTTGTCCCATACGGGGTCACGGGGAACCGGAGCCTACCCGGCAACACAGGGCGTAAGGCTGGAGAGAGGGAGGGGACACACCCAGGACAGGACGCCAGTCCGTCGCAAGGCACCCCAAGCGGGACTTGAACCCCAGACCCACCGGAGAGCAGGACTGCGGTCCAACCCACTGCGCCACCGCGCCCCTCCTTAAATTAATAGTAAGAACTTACAAAATTTTAAGTTGTCTTCCATTTCTTTGAGGCAAGTAAATAATATGACAAAGTAATCATGCCATTTTGCTAAAGTGCCATTTTGATATCGAGATAAAGGTTTGTATATAATTTTGTGTAAACAAGTATGAAGTTTCATATTTAAGTGTATTTAATTCCGTATGTGTACTATACTGTATATACAGACACACAACCATCCTATATATATATATATATATATATATATATATGGGTAAAATAATTTTTTTTCCTGTCTATAGCTACAGCAGTAAAACAAAGGAAATTATATCTAAACAGCGGGTGCTTTCTTGAGCCGAAAAAGCAATGAAGAGGAACAGATGCTACTCTTTAAAATGTTCCTGAATTTGCATTTTTTGGGAACAATTTCACATCATGGTTAGTGTGGCTGCTTGTTTACTTGGTCTACTTTGCCACTGGGATCAATGGAGCAACTTAGGTCTTCCTGTAATTTCCTCTATGGTACAATAATCTGTGGAGTGGAGAACCACTTTAATAATGAGGAACAGATCCTCTGTCTGCCTGCATTTCTGCAAAACCTGCAGTGCAACAAAGTGCAATGGGGTCACAGCAGGACTTCGTAGGAGCACAGAAGAAGGGGCAAACCCTTTGACATGCAAGCCTTTCTCTGCAGGCTTATGGGCCCAGTGCAGGAGCTCCAAGGGTATCTGCTAAGGCCATCAAGGCCACTGGAGCACAACTAACCCCAGCAGAAACTGGCACTGTCACATACATCTTCATCTGCGTTTTTGAACGGAACAGGACAGACGAGGAGGAAAACAGTTCTGCTCAAAAAGGCAGTTTTAGTGGATGGTTACCAGTCAGCACATTCTACTTTTATTTCCAATTTAAATGCATCGCAGCCACTGGGAGATGTCAGTGCGCACGTTAAACTTCTCAGCATATCCAGCAGGATTCGTTGTCATTTTCAACTCCTCGATGACTTTTTCTTCCGAAATAAGGTGTTCAGAATATTGCTAGATTACTGCAAACTGGAGGATGACTAGAAAGCACCTAGTCCCAAAGGTTTAATCATTTACACATACAGTATATATGTAAATTAGTATATTATATTACATTTACATTATTATACATATATATATATATACACACACACACCTTTTCAGAACCGCTTGTCCCATACAGGGTCACGGGGAACCGGAGCCTACCCGGCAACACAGGGCGTAAGGCCGGAGGGGGAGGGGACACACCCAGGACGGGACGCCAGTCCGGCGCAAGGCACCCCAAGCGGGACTCGAACCCCAGACCCACCGGACAGCAGGACCGTGGTCCAACCCACTGCGCCACTGCACCCCCTCTCTCTATATATATATATATATATATATATATATATATATATATATATATATATATATATATATATATATATATATATATATATATATATATATATATAAAAAAAAATTTTACATGCACTTACTCCTCATCTTACAAATACAACTGAGACAGGAAGTCAATTGGTAACTTGATCTGTTTGTAAATCCAAATTTGCTTTGCTACTTTGTCAAAATTATACAAATACATGGGTGATAATACAGCTGTCCATTGATTTGCTGATAAAATTTTGTAAAAACAGTAGACAGAGCTACAGTAAATAAAATACTCAGATTTTTATTTCATTTGAATTGTCACTGTATGAGAACAGCGCTCTATAAAAATAAACTGAATTGAACTGTACAATCTCCAATTCAGTCCTGATTATTAGGTTAGGTTCTACAAATATTTCAGAGATATAATAAATACCTCATAAGACTTTTAATTCAATCATTCACTAACTTTTCCAAGCATTACGTTCTTTTTCAGAGAACCTGATCATTCCATGATGTATCTAATGTAATATAACTTCAGTCCATTCATCCGTGTATCCAGTAAGGGTTCTGGGCAGATCCAAAACCAATCAGATGGTTTTCCTGGCCATCAATGATACCATTAAAAGTCTCCTCCAGAATGACACTTCAAAAGAGTCTGTCTATTTATTTGTTTATTTCCGAAAATTCACATATAGTGTTATAAAAAATACGATTAATTAGACATTTCTAATCATCGTTCACGTAGATACATCAGCACACTTGACAGCCTTCTCCAGATCTCTCATTGCAACTCAGCAAAGCACTAGTTGGGATACAGTACAACTTGGCTGAAAGATCTCTTATTAGAAGCTGTCAACAACTTCTACATGTAGCAACAATTTCTAGGTCTTTATTTATATTGTTATTTTAAAAGCAAGCCTGCTCTTCTTGGACTCCTTAAAGAACATCCATGGACCTCAGGAGAAAACCACTGTTCTATACCATTTTGAAACCCTAAAACTGCTTCTTTAATGGCAGCACTACCTGAGATTTAAGTGGAAGCAACCTTTCAATACTGAACTTTTAATCCTTTGATACTAATATACCAAATTGGGGATTTGTGACTTTTGTCACTGCTTCCTCAAAATGAAGGGTGTTTCCATCAGAGGTCTCCTCATAGACAGCACTCACTGATGGATCCTACCAAACTGTCCCCTCTGCATGTCTCCAGTAAATCAGTGGATGATTTGAACTTGTCACGGTTACAAATTGGACTAAATTAAATACTGACAATTGGAGACTGAGCATTTCCTTGCATACAAAACAGGCCTTGCTGTTGAACATAGCCAGCTCTGGACATAGTGATGATAGGTTTTATTTCAGGTTTCAGTACCTTTTTTTCAATTTAATACCCCTGACAGCAGGTAGTAAAGTGTTTAGATTTGCCTCTGTGGACTCGAATGACAAGTCTGAATTCCACCTCCTGCTGTAGTACCCTGGAGCAAAATACTTACCCTGAGTTGCTTCAGTAAAAAATACCCAGTTGTAGAAATGGGAAAATCACTGGAAATGGTTTGAAGTACAAACTTACCATTGCAAGTTGCTTTGGAGAAAAGCATCAGCTAAATGAGCAACTAACAGCAGTGCTTTCTGTGACAAGAATTTGGTAGGACAGCAAGATAACATCAACTAGTCTTCACTGTCCTTATCATTGTAAGTGGGACAAAAGAGTCAGAAGACATCATAACAGACATGACCAAATTGCTGCGTAAGCATTATTTTGACTCCAGCTGAATTTCAGATGGAGCTTGAAGTTCAGGGCTCTCATTGACCCATATAGTTTAGAGTCTCTATATTGTTTCTGGAACATGTCTGGCCATAATGAATCCCTACAAAAGCAAGCAATGTTTTGACAACAAATGTTTTAATTAATCTCCTACATTTTCTTGCTGGTGCTCGTGCTGTGTTGACCCACCATTCTATTCAGGGTTAGTCCACAGGTCAAACCATTTACAAGGAATCTTTCAAGGTTGTTCATGCAAGATGTCAACTTGTATTCTGGACCAAGACTAAACAAAACCTTAACTCAAGCATTTCACAGTAGTTTAATGATCGAGGTAAAGCGCTAAATGATTTTAATAAGCTAAATGACTGCAAACATTTCCAAAAGCCTTAAAAGTTGAGGATACAACTAAGAAGTATAGTACTTAGTCAATGTCAAGTACAGAATTTCTTTTGATGAGCTGCATGCTTTGAGTAAAGTATAGGTGCAGAACTGTCAATGCATTAATGTATTGGTTTTTTGGAAAAAAAAAATCTATACTTACTGCAGAGTGGTTTCAGACAGTGTGCTGTGTGCGTGTGTGTGTGTGTGTGTGTGTGTGTATTTACTGCAGCTACAAATAAAAAACATCTGAATCAGGGTCATTTGAAGAGGGGCACAAAGACCCAAGGTATTGAAAACTACTAATTGTAACTGGATTGAAGATACTAACCTATTTTCTACTGTCCGAATTGCCCAGATGCAGTTCGGATATTGTGCTCTTGCATTTTCTGAAAAAACATTTGCACCGGTTTTTCAAATCTATTACAAGTGCACCAGGAGAAACTGAACTCAGAGACTAGACCTGTTAACAAAAGAAATCCTTCAGAAGGCTACCAGATTGTGCACAAACCCTGAAGAAGAGCCCACATTTCTGAGGGCTACAATTAAAATTAAATGGTATTATGTTAACTATTCTAAATAGTCAGTATTTACAGTCTGCAAAGTTAATTTGGCGACCAAAAGGATCAGATAGTGACACAAAGTGTAATGGCTCAGTTTCAGTAAGATTGAACTGTTACATAAAATATAAAGATGTGAGAATGAAATGACTTATTTTGGGGTTGGAAAACCTGTTACATTTACAGATTTAGCAGACCATTTTCTCCAAAGCGACGTACATCTGAGATAAATACGAGTGCATTACATGAGCAGAAGCTGGTAGTTGTTGCTGGTAGCCGTAGTGCAGTATGGACTCAAATTACCTGAACAACAAAATAACCTGTTCTTAATAGACAAAAAGACATGACTGTTCAACAGAAGTTGTAAAACTGTGCAATATTAATTGACATCTTTATTGCTATCAAAATCAAAAACTGTAAGAGCCATAAGTTAGCCATGTATGTTTTAAAGACATACAGAAATACAATGTGGTATGTATAACTATGTAAGGTCAGGGTATGGGGAGGGGGGAAATCACCTCAAACAAACATTTGTTTAAAAAAATAACAAGGAACATGATACCAAGCTGTTAGCCCACTCCTCGAGAGTGATTGAATCACTGGTACTTCAGTACACAATTATGTACGTGGTTTTTGGCTGTAAATACACACTGTGAATACAAATTAAACTCTGGCATGACACACATAAAAGGCAAACATGATCTGTTACCCATTAATAGTATTTTTTTAAAGACTGGTGCAACTACTTAATAATGTATATTTACTCTGAAAAATTCAGCAAACTTCTTTAAAAAGGCATCCAATTAAAAATAAGGTAAGGACAACCAAAGGCATTGACAAAACATTTAAAAAAAAAAAAAAAAAGTGTCCGGTATGTATGTACACTGAATTAAGTAGAGAAAGTATTTTATTTCGATAAAATATAAATAAAACAATTTCTAAAGTCAATATTAAATATAATAAAATTGTAGCACCAAAATAAATTTCATCAGTGCATCAGTCCCATTGGAGTAGGAAAAAAGTGAATGCACTGACATGTTATTTCCTGCAAGTTCTTGTACTGAATCACTGCAAACATAAATTCAAAACGTGATGAGAACATCTCCAATCATCACCCTGGAGGGTCCACCAGCTTCCACAGGGCATGAGACAATCCAGTTCATTAACGAGGATCACCTGCTTATTGGATCTCACAATTATTGATTCAATATTTCAATGCCAAGAGATGAAAACAAGGACAACATTCGACCAAACAATTACAGACATCAAGAAGACAGCAGTGATCGGAAGATGATGTAGCTCAGTGTTCAGAAAAAAGGAAGAACTGGATTCAGCGCCAATGCTTCCACAGAACAATTTTTCAGTACTCTCCACTTGAGTACCGCTTGTGCCTTGTTTGCCTGTAAACTTGTACATATTGATATAATGCAATGGCTTTCATTTAAATAGCACGCTCTTAAATTTGAAAACATCAACCCCTGACGTCATCAGGCATTTTGCAATGACATAAGAGTCAATGTCCCATTTCCATGCTGGAAGGCGAGTGCAGGCAGACACAGTGGCTCGTCTGCGTTATGTAGAGTTCGTGTACAAATAAAACTCCTTTTGATAAGAGTTCTAATAAGTAAACAAGTAGCTATAGAAAACTGTTGTATGTGTATTCCTCTTCACGATATACATGGTTTTGCCTTAAACCTCAGAGCGAATTAATGATGCCTGCAACGATTTCTAAGTAAGTCTGAGTCTGAACGTGAAAGCAGAGGCTGCATGCATTCTACTAATTGGAACCAAATGCCAATGGTGCGCCATTTTCGAAGAGTCTTTGCTCTCGGGAAAAAAACGGACAAGAACGAAAACTAACATGTAAAAGGGACAAATGTCGTTTTTAAACCCAATAAACAATGTCTTAGTTGGATGAGGACCACTGACTGTGAACAGACGCTGAAGAACCTCTTCACTTGAGGCTTGTCGGCAAGGCAGCACTCGGGCTGTGAATAAAAAAAAAAAAAAAAAAAAAGAGTCATCATGAAACCACTAGTGATCAGAACACAGGACAATTTTTATGTTGTTTCAAAGTGAGTTTGGACGAGCATTTTGTTAAAATCTGAAGTGGACGTGCTATGTTGAGGGATACAGCAGCAGTGGCAACTATTGTTCTCCTCTATTTTTTAGGCGTTAAAAAGAAAGCAGAGTGAAAACAACTGATTTATCATCATTCCTGCTTCAACTGAGGAACAGTTAACACAAGTCACTTCAAGCAAAATAAAATTTGAGAGGGGAATCATAGGAGTGGCCCCACATCTTGGACAGCTGATGCAATAAGGATGCAGCTCAAATACATGAGTAATTGTGGCTGCATTGTCCAACTGTCAAGATCCTCCTGGAGTCAATGGACTGCCTAAGAAACGTTGTAAAGTAAAATTAGCAACGCACCTCTTCCGTTCTTGGAAAACTCAAGAACTGAAGAGCCCAGCTATACTGCTGGCACGGTAAAAAGACAACGAAACGCTATGCATGCAACACGAATTGTTGTGTACCGAGTGCTTGAGTCAGGCTGCATTTTCAGAAATTTTTAAAGATTTCCAGGTCCTTGGGAGGCACAGGTGCTTCCTTCGTCCATTCATCTTCGGGATATACATCAAAGTTGGATGTGTCCCCTTCGTGTGACACCTTCGGAATTATTGGAGGCTGTGATGACAACAAAAAAACAGAAATCAGTGGACTGTAAATGTACTGGAAAGCATTGTAAACCTTAAAAAAAAGCAGATAGTAGAAATGAAGAAAATTAAGTAGAGTAAAAGTAGAGTAGACTTTATATGTATGATGTGACAGTCGACAAAGCCAGGAAAAACATATATTCACGAAGTATGGCAGACACATGCATTTAACTCTGAGTCTGTAAAACGTTCACTGCTGTTATATTGCTAATTATGAATTTCAAAAAAAAAAAAAAAAAACAACAATAATAATAATAAAAAAAAGGTGAATGAGTAGGAAATAGCACAACATGTATAAACTCCAGCCATTTTTCCGGCTTTACTAATGTTGTCTGAGGGCCCAGATGTGCTTTCTCAGCACAGAGACAGCTGACGTTTCTACTTTCCCAACTGCTCTTTAGGTCACTTCTGGGCAAACATAAAGGACCTCCCCAATGCCATGGTACATGAGTCAAGGCGGCACTCACCTTCAGCTTTCTCTGCGGCACAGCGTCCCAGTCGATGGATTTGAACCACCTGTGTTTTTTCACGTCTTCTGCTCCATTCTACAAGAGGATATATTATTGTTTCTCCGAAACTTGTGCAGTTTTAATAATGTGCCGTGCACTACTTATAAAACCGTGCCAGCAGTCCTCTCGAGACCATCTTTGTCTCAATTGCTCAATTCCATACTTACTCAGTTAGAATTTCATCACTCATATTAGTACCTTAAATCTGTGGTCTCCAACCTTCGTTGTGTGCTCTTGTTCCGGCTTTCATCAAACAGTCAGTTGCATTTAATTAAACAATTATTTTGCTCATATGGTAGAATTAAATTTCAAGCATTTTAAATTTCAATTCAACAGAGTCACTTGGTAAATAAAAGCACGTGATGAAAATGTTCGACTGAAGCTGATTCGATCAAAAGGACAGAAATCACGCCGACCACCACGACAAATGTTGGTCACCTTGGTTTTACAATGTTTCCCCGTACATTTACTCTGCTTCAGCTTGCAGTAGTCGATAAAACAGTTATTTAAAGCAGACAAATCCCTTCCTGCATTTGACAGTAGTGACTCTGGGAATCTTCAGCTGACAGTCTATCCAGCTTAAGTTCAATGCCAACACACTTTTCCAGACATAAGTCATCAATAAGGGTCTTTATTCAATCACTGGACAACTAATGAACATGTTACTGATGTAGGGAGGAACTGTTATTAGCTGGCCAGTAAAAAGCTCTCTAATCCTAATAAGCAAACCACAGTGGAAACATGTTCTTTTCATTCACTTTATGTCACAGAACAGGACTTTATGCGCTCCCTTGGCTGGTCATGGGAGGTATATTAAAAACTGAACAGGGTCTCAGAAATAATGGGAGGTCTGAGCATTCAGAAAAAAAAAAAAAAAAAAAAAAAGGCAACCGCAAGGCTGTTAAGTACAAAATGCTAAGAAAATTAATAAACTGTTTTTCATTTAGATCATTACTACACAGTTCCTGGACCTATTAGTCATATACGCTATATGAGTAATATCAAAAAAAATAGGTTTGGGAATTTGCTCAACATTTCATTACCCTAATTTTATTCAATTTAAGTACCACAAGGGTTTAAAATGTATTTAATGAACAATCACAGTAATTAATATCTCTCCTGAACAAATATTAAATATCAGCAAAGCGTTGTGCTTGCTGCAGCTAAAGAGAATGAGGGAAGGCTCCCCACGAGTGCATGTAAATGCAGCTGTTATCACGCACTCAACGCACTTTTATCGGGATAATGCCTCAGAAATCCCGATGTTGTCTCTCCCGACTCAGTGGGGGACATCTTATTAGAGTTGCAGTAAAACAGGTTCTAGGCGGACAAAAACGAGAATGGGATTCCGCACCGGACCGGCGATGCCTGGGAAGCTGAAGTCTTTCTTTAGAACACCAGCTGATTTTAGAAATTCCAGAGGAAGCCAAGTGAGAAAGGTTCACCCTTCCACACACTCGAGCCTGGGAAGCACTCTGCGGCCGTGATGCTAAGCTGGAAAAGTCTGCCATACGACACTTTGCCTTGGCAGCAACTTGAGTGTCTCTGCACACTGATCTGAATGCCAGCATCACGAGCACCCCCGGGATTTAAGAATCACTCTCATTATAAAATAGTCATATGCCCTGCAGGTGTGCACGGGTTTAAATATAACAGAAAATTACGAGCAGAATAAAACTGGCATTAGAATTACCTGTCACCAAAAAAAAAAAAAACCTCATAATAAAAAATGTAAATTTGAGACTGTTGGCTGTTAGGTAGCTGGAACAATCATATTTTTAGAGAGTTATTTTTCAACTAAAGCTCCTTTGCTCTGTAATGAGCCATTTACTTAAAAATGGAAAGTCCCTTGGTGGGTCAGCGTCTGAGATCATTTCTCCCGATGAAAAAGTTCTACGCATAGAATTAACTCCATACAAATAAGGGGCAAAAAATTATCCACATGGGAAACTGTTTAAGGAGTTAAAAAGCCTAACGCTTCTCTATAATGCATCTGGTAAATAAGTGGCTGTTTTATTGTCTTGTATCTTCAGCTTCTCTCTTAACCGGCTGCCAATACGATCTGTGAAGTGTGCTCTATTTTCAGGAAAAATATAGTAAGTCTTAAAGCCATGCCAGTCTGTGATGCAAGAAACATCAGAAAATGATTCATTCCACCATATGGTTTTGATTTAACATGTCAAGCATAATGAATCGGAGCTTGGATGCTGGTCACACGTAGGAGTGTATCCCCCGAAATGTGCTCGTTCCTTAGCAAAGAAGTGTTCGGCAACAGCGTTTCCTTCTCAAAGACTTGGATACAGCGAGGGCGTCTTTCTGTGCACTGCAAAGTGAACTTTACTGGAATTTATGCATCTCATCTGCAAAGATGCGAGAGCAGCCTAGAGGCCAACTGGCAGTGCACCTTAAGCTGGAGCTCATCCTGGCTCGCACGACAAACAGAACAGCACGGCCAGCGTGCTCCCCCAGACTTCACACAGAGCTGGGACCATCCTCTGGAAGCCGTCAGAGGAATCGGGACTCTGGCTTTGATATGTTGCTGGATCTTTCCATATTTTCAATAGTCTCAAGCTACAGTTTTTGAAAACATACAGGAAGGTAACTGAAGAAAAACATCATGTGATGGAAAACAGGCACATCGAGGGGGAAAAAAAGCTTCTACCATCCAAAATTTCACATCTTTTGAAGAAGAAGAAGAAGAAGAAGGAAAAAAACCTTCCAAGAGTCTCAGGTACATAAGTGTAACCCGACAGTTTTCGGCAGGTAAGTGATGACTCTACACCGGGAAAAGAGCTCTGTGAATAGTCAGCTTCCCAAGCGCCACATTACAAACCAAATCCACAAGTGTGAGTTTTCACACAAAAAAGTTCTGATGGAGAAAGTGATACGCAGGATGGGATAAGGAAGACCGGTGCGTACACACTACTATGGGTATTTAAGACCGTCTCAAACTTTAATGTATAATCTCCATAGAATACCATACCTTCATGTTCCCAAGCCTTCTTGCTCTATCAATGACAAGAAACTTCTTGATTAGGTCTCTGGAGAAACACAAGAAAAAGGGAAAAAAAACTAAGTACAGGACACTTGAAACAAATGTCGTCTTTAGCTGTGCTCAGATAGACATATAAACGCACACTCTCACTTTCTAAGGAAAATAATGAGAATTTGAGAGGAATTTCAATAAACCGCGAAGGCAAATGTGAACCAGCTTCAACCTGGCATCTGCGGAGGTGTTTCTTCCAGGACCTAGAATATCTCCTCAATGCCGATGTGCAAGAGGAACAGCAAAAAAAAAAAACAAAAAAAAAAACAATGGCACCCTGCAAACCGGTGCCAACTAGATGTCGCCAGGTATATCCCTCGGAGGGAAGACGAGAGTATATTAATGCCGGTTTCTACATATTTATTAAACAGTAGGTTTCGACATGTAATCTCTCGTGCGATCTCATCCAACAATGCTCCACTGTCTTCAGGCTTTAGCTGTTCTTCATGGCTCCACGGAAATAGGTTTGGTTTTAACCCCTCGGTTAAGGAGGCCACACGCAGACACGACGCAGGTAAGACAATCTGCACCAGTGTTAAAATCACTTCCAGCACATGAAATACGAACACTGCGAATGTAATTTCCCTCCGTTACAGCGAAATATTAACACCGAATACGTGTTACGAAGCACGCCGGCATGGTTGCGCTTTCACGGTTATAAATCTCTTGCATCTTTTACACAACGTATCCACACCTTAGACCTCACAACACACACTGCCACGTTAAATCTGTTCTACGGTGCCGTCACCTCGATCAAGATTTAGAATATTTGGAGAATGACACTACCTCCGCGCGCCGATGAGCTGAAATGAATGGCATGTTTTGAGACGGAATCTATGTCTACTATCAGTTCCAATCCCTGGAAGGCACTGGCACGTAGCGTGTTGATCTGAGAAAGCTGAAACATGGCCCATTTCTATTGTCTATTTCCACTGTCTAGTATGACATGAGCAGTTGCCCTTCTGTTCTCCTCTAGGTCTGTTAGACTTCCGGTCTCCTTTTTATCTAGGAAACCAGTGAACCAGTAGTGTAGCGGCTAGAGCTGTTACCTCTGCACTTGGAGGTGGTGTGTTTGAGTCCCACCTACTGCTGTAACAGCATTGAGCAAGGTATGTACACTATATTACTCTAGTTAAAAAAAAAAAAAAAAAAAAAAAAAACAATATGTAGCTGTATAAATGGGTAAATAATTGTAAGTTGTTTAATGCTCTAAGTTGCTGTAGGGAATGATGTTCAACCCTTTTCCATTTATGTCACTCTTCACTAACTTGCCTTTGCTGTTATTACCGAATAAACAACCAAAAGCCCATCATTTCCCAGCATTTCTGCTACTATGCAGCTTGAGTTTTTGGGACTCTGGGTGCCGATAGCTGGATGTGATGTGCGAATTCACGTCACCAGTCGTTTATTTACAGCAGTCCCTGGGAGATATTCTCCTCTGTGCCACATCCTCAGTGCCAGCACTGTCCAGGTGACGTAACAGGACAGAGAAAACCCACTGCGACACTACTAATGATATATAGTAAACTTAAATTTAAAAAAAAAAAAAAAAAAAAACCCTGCAAATGAATAGTGTATTTACACAAAGATAGCTGAGAATAAAAATCGGCAGGCAGCCATCAATACGAATGAATGTGCTGATGCTAGTTTGATTTTAGACTTTACTAATATTATCATTTCTTAATTTAAACCAGATGTTTAACAACCTTTTCCAGAAACAACAGGAAAGAACCTAAAGCAATCAAATGCTGACCTCTTCTTTAGAGTAAATCAGTGAATCAGATTTTATTTAGTGTGGAATATATACTAGAGAGGGGGGTGCGGTGGCACAGTGGGTTGGACCACAGTCCTGCTCTCCAGTGGGTCTGGGGTTCGAATCCCGCTTGGGATGCCTTGCGATGGACTGGCGTCCCGTCCTGGGTGTGTCCCCTCCCCCTCCGGCCTTACGCCCTGTGTTACCGGGTTGGCTCCGGTTCCCCGCGACCCCGTATGGGACAAGCGGTTCTGAAAATGTGTGTGTGTGTATATACTAGAGATACTACAGAACCATATCGAAAAACTATTTCTTGGTTTTTTTGGGTTCAACCTGGAAAAATGAAAACGCTGTCAGCTTTTATTAATATTAAGTGTATCTTAATAGTGAAACACTGCTCTTGATTACCCTACTTGGGACACTTTTTTATCAAAGTGATACAGAGACGTGCTGGAAGGCACCGTGCGATTTCCTGCTTCTCATACGTTTCCCTTACTTTACATGGAAATCCAGATGCCGAGGAAAGTCCAGCTTGCCAGCAAGGATCTTCTGATAAATGCCAAATGGATTGTCGTCGAAAAAGGGAGGATACCTAAAAACAGAAAGAACAATTCATTGTGCATGAAGAACTGAGCACTTAATTCAGTCTTATCACTTTAGTACCTCTACCTACTGGCATGACGTTAATTAAAAAAGGCACAAGGAACAGAAAACGTGGCAAAAATATACTGCTTTATAATATAGTGAGACTTGTCAGCTGTTAAGGTCATTTAAGATAAACCGGCGGTCTTGACAAGTCGTATCTGACTATTAAAAAAAATAATAAAACGCAGATTATGGTTGAAAAAGCCCATAATAATATGGAATTAAGAGGGCAGCAGCTCATTTCTGCCCGCTGTCTTTCTGTGCTCAGATTCTGCCTCGTTCCCTGAACCTCTCTTCCGTGACGCTGCCCAGAAACACAGGCTCTACAGGTGTGCTGACCGCTTTCCCAGAAAAACTAGTGCGCGGGTGCATAAAACAAACCTAGGCCACACACCCAGGCATATGTGTGCAGTTCTTCTGTGACCTCGTCCTGGGATCTATACCTGTATTCAGAACCTATGTTTTGGATGTGCTTTAAACAAGTTCCTTTGGATCCTAGAAATAGTTTATGACAATTCAAAAATATATATATTTACATGGAATACTTACGCAAAAGGTCTGAGAAATAATAATGGGAAAAAAAGAAAGTCATGGATACAGTGCACTACCAACTTAAGCTGAGGACATAAAAGCAACAGCAAAGAATGGGTTTCCTTTGTTTTATAGCCTCGGAATGAAGTAAAGAGGCCTTTCTGGTCAAGTTAACCTAATGTATTTTGCAGGTTAAGGTCAGCAGGGCATTTGAAATACAGGAGCAGGCTGATTCTGCATAGGAGTGGAATTTGTCGTACTCTGATGAGAACCTCAACAGCAAAAGATCAAACCGAGTTACTGGAAAAGGGAAAAGTCTGCGACCGCCAGCTGCGGACAGTCTAACTGCCAATTGCTCCGCTACCTCTTATTTGCCGTAGCCTTGCATGATTATCATTATTGTTTTTATTATTAACAGATTTATTCTCCAGAGCAATTCTAGGTTTGTATAGTAAACTGCTTACGACGATTCATCCGTTTATGCAGCTGGGTAACTTTTACTGGAGCAACTCGGGGTAATTGCCTTGCTCAAGGGTACTACAGCAGGAGGTAGGACGCGATCCCAGAACTCCGGAGCGCGAGCTGACGGCGCTAAACACTACACTACCTGCTGCATGACATAGTGATCAAAGAGCAGCACTTGTAAGAAAAAGGCCCCAGACTGAAGTACACTGCTGATGTATTCCCCAGAAGTACTTACGCTTACCGACTGCGGCCAGTTTTCCATACATATATAAATATATGGATTAAAGCGCCCGCTAAGCCCTAAAACAGAAATAAACAACGATCGACGCAATAATAATAAATTATAGCGTCTCTGAGAAGCCGGGGCACCTCAGCGAGCCTGTCCTGGTTCCAATCAAATCGGCCGCCGCCTGGAAGTTAACAGTAGCCACGTTCGCAGCACCTCGCTTATGTAACAGCTGCTGCTGGTTTATATAACACCTGAGGCCATGCCAAGACTTTAAGACGGAAAATTAGCAGCATGTGGGCGTCAAAAGTTTTCCTATTAGGAGAACGTAGGAAATGCGTTCGCTAAAAATAGGACGCTGTCAAAGTAGCGCATGCAGAATTTGCATCGGATCCATAAAAATAATAACGGGCAGGCTCATACGTAGCAGCTGAACATCTTTATTCCTTTGCTGTAAAATTCACAAGAGCATCAATAAACTTTCAGTGCGCCAACATAAATTAAATGGAACCGAAAAAGGAGCAGCATAAATAGCGTGTGAACTCGGTCGCCGAATAACACTGCGTTTCAATTAAGGAACACATCAGAACCTTCAACAAGAAAGCGTGAGGTTTTAGGTCTGCTGACGGGCTTCCAGGTGACCCCGATGCAGGGGAGGCTGAGGTTACGCAGTGCCCTGTCCTTCATTATCGAGAGCGAACCGCTACATCCTTTGAGGACCCAGGAGAGGCCTCTCCTTCCAAATGCTCCTGCCATGTTTGCTATCTCCAAACAAAAGGACAAGACCTTTGACAGAACAAGCATGCCGTCTTTATTCCTTTGGCCCTCAATCTCAAAGGAACCCTTGTCTTGAGTGAAGTGAGGTGCCCTTGCTGACTCCAACCTGAGCCAAAGAAGGACATCCATCTCAAGGGTGAACACAACAAAGGTTGTCCAATTTACTCCTTCCCGACACGGTCTCATCTTTCTTCAGGAGACGCATAGCCTCTTAATATTGTTATCTAAAGAAAAATAAGGTCAAGATGATTCTTGAGAGCTTGGGTAAGCATTCCAACTAATGGGTCATTTATGTGTGCGAGTTGTTTGTTGGTTACCTTGGTTACACTGCAGAAGACAGATGACCACGAGGAGCAGAGAAATTCAACTTCCAATTAATCTGCAGTCTTGCTGTACTTAATTCAAGGACGCCGTACCAGAACGACCCGCCGAAAGCCTTGCATCTATATTATCATCACAGTATTACCAGTAGCAGCGGAAAGTATTTGGTGAAATTCCAGAGGGTGGTCACACTTTCATCTTCTCATGGCCTCTGTTTGGTCGAATTCTCACACCGGTGCTGAAATCCTGCTCTTTCCTGCCTCCACACCTTATTTGCTGCCAGAACAGAGAGAAAAATAGGGAAAGACAAACAGTCCTCCCCTCTGAGACACCCTGAGCCCTAGCCAAGGTTAGTTGTGCTGGTGGATCGGTGCGGGTCAAGGCTAACATCCCTTCCGCCTGTATCGTTTGCACACATGGGATGGTTCTGCAAGCAACTGTCAAAAGAGCCTGCCAACACTGTGAAAAGTACACATTATCCTAGGACTCTCACTAAACCAAGGGGTTAGAACCACCATCACAGTGGTGCAGGACACAGCTGAAGGGTCTGGACCCTATTCTGGACCTTCTGAACAGACTCTCTGAGTTTTGTACATCCATCCATCCATCCATCCATCCATCATCAGTAACTGCTTATCCATTCCAGGGTTGCAGCAGTCTGGAACCTATCCCAGAAGCATGAGGTATGAGGCAGGACACACCTCAGATAGGAAACCAGTCCATTGCAGGGTAATCACACAGTGGCTTCCACACTACAAGCATTCTGGGTCGCCAATTCACAAGACATCTATGGACTGTGGGAGGCAACCAGAGCACCTAGAGGGAACCCATACCACAATCACCGTGTTTTAAAGCATATATAGAAGTTGCTGAGCACCGAACCACTGGTAGCACTTTAGCAGCAGTCAGCTGTGTCCGCTTAGCAGCAAAAGGTTTAGTTTAGTTTGGTAATAATCTAGGAATGCATTCTGGGAAACAAGAAACGATGAACAGAAATATCTAACTGGGGGAGACGCCACTAACCGAAAGGCATCAGAACATTTACGATGCACCAGGACACCCCAAACCTTGTGGATATTAACTAACACCATTGCACAATGGGGAAAATACCTGTCCTTTGTCTTCTAGAGGCTGACAATTTATTTATTGCAGCCTGGTTAACTAGAGCCATAAACCTGCAGCCACTGTTATGGGTCCAGTGAAGTTTTCCAATGCACGCGCGCACACACGCACGCACGCACGCACGCACGCACGCACGCACGCACCAGGATCTTCCAAACCATATGCACAGTGAGATGCAGCGCTGTAAGAGCAGACTAATTGTTATCTCATTTTTAGGTACGTTAACCTCACTGTTCCATCCCCGCACCCGGGACCAAAGGCTGACCTTAGAGATGCGGTGCTGTTCAAGACTGCCCTCCACTGGACAGAGGGCTCCATCACCCTGAACCCTCAACAGCAACAGCAACATGCCAAATTTTGTGGGTTATGTACAGGCTTATCTGCTCTTGGACAATGATGAGGAGTAAAGAGATTCACTGCAATATCTGCAAAAACAGAACTGTACACCTGAACCTTGGGGGCAACAAGTGGTGTGTATGTTAGCACTCATCCACTCCCTGACCCTGCTGAGGGACTCTGGATGAAGGTACTCACCCCAAATTTCCCCTGTAAAAATTAGCCAGCTACATTTAAATATATATATTGTAAAAAAAAAAAAAAAAAAAAAAAAAAAACATACTAATCAGTACAGCACTTGCAGAATTTTACCTTACTTGGGTTCGTTGTAAGATTTTCACAAATTTTGTTCATATTTTACATTTATTTATTTATTAGACACTGCTAGATACACTACTTACGCTGGGTCACTCATCCATACATCAGTGGAACAGACACACTCTCTCTGTCACTCACACACTATGGGTGAACCTGAACAGCATGTCTTTGGAGTGTGGGAGGAAACCAGAGCACCCAGAGGAAACCCACACAGACAGAGGGAGAACATGGAAACTTCACATAGACTGAAAGGGGATCAAACCCATGCCCTCTTGCACCACCCAGGCGCTGTGAGAACGTGCCATATTTTAGAAGTGGAAGCATTACCAATACTGCAGGTTGGTCTTTTCACGTGGGAAGACTCTGATCAAGGGGAAGAGAGAGGAGGCTTTCCTTGTACTGTAAACTTTGCTACCAGGTGATTATAACCATCAATTCCTCAGCAACAGAATGTAAAAGAAATATCTGAAACCTTTGGTACTGCATGCCTTTTTCACAGCCTTATGATGACTGCTCCAGAAGGGGACCCTAAATTACACGATATATTTCAGGGCAATAATGGGCCATCGACTGCCTAGTTGGCTGCGAAATCGATAATACTGAAGACGCCCAGACGGAATCAAAGCCACAGCGATGCAGGCCTTTGACTGTCTCAGCTGGGCTGCTGTACAGAGATGACAGCATGCTGGACAGATAGACCACACAGTTAGGATGAGGACTTGGAAAGACCAAAGTGGGCGCTCTTTCAGTGTGGCACACCTCTTCCAGGTTCTTCTTCCTACCACTACTGCTAAAATTATTGCAATAATAATAATAATATCATATTACTACTACTACGACTATTGTATGTAGTAGTTAATGGAGACCGAGTGCGTTAATGTGCTCCTTACAACAGTAACCATGTATACAGTTAGATACTATGTGCCTTTGGTTCAAAAGCCAAAGCCCACATGGGCTCCCAACGAAGTGGGAGCCTCCAGGGTGGCACATTGATCCCAGTAGTGGTGGTGCTAGAGTCCCTCTTGTGGAAAGAAGTGTCTGTGTTGTGTCCCACTTGTAGCTGAAGGACGAGGACAGAGAACACGGTAAAGCAGTCAGTCACTCTCACGAGACTCAGCGAGAAGAGCTGCAACAGTGTGGATGACCACTTTTACAGGCTGGACCCCTACTGAGAGGACTTGGGTTGGCAGGACTCGTATACAGGCAGCCCTCGACTTACAACACAAGTGACTTAGGACAGCGATTTTATTAAATTTTACTATTATTTTTACTTCATTATATTATTTTTAGGGGGGGCGCGATGGCGCAGTGGGTTGGACCGGGTCCTGCTCTCCAGTGGGTCTGGGGTTCGAGTCCCGCTTGGGGTGCCTTGCGACGGACTGGCGTCCCGTCCTGGGTGTGTCCCCCCCCCTCCGGCCTTACGCCCTGTGTTGCCGGGTAGGCTCCGGTTCCCCGCGACCCCGTATGGGACAAGCGGTTCAGAAATGTATATCATTTTTATTATAATATTGTTTTTGAGGTCAGATGTTTGGTTGGTCTTTTCACGTGGGAAGATTCTGTAAGGACCCCACATTCGTTACTGACCCAGTGTGTCTAGCACCGACTACGATTTATTTCAAAAACGTTGTTTTATATTTACAGAATGTTTAGTTTGTCATTCTATTAAAGCTACTTTTTTACAGCTAGCAAGACAAAACATGAGTATGGTCATTCAGAAAAGAAAAGGCAAAAAAGAAATGAAAGTGAAAATAATAGGGCCACTTTAAAATATAATACTGTATTTGTATTATTATTATTATTATTATTATTATTATTATTATGCTACATTAGTATTGACTGTATTAAAGAATCAAGTGATTGCATCCAGATCTCTCCTTTTGTTAATGCAATGCACTTTATTACTGTTCTCTGATATGTGCATCGTGTTGGAGAAAAACATCTGTTAAATAAATAAATGTAGGTGAATTTGTACATCGACTATGTGTGAAATGTACGTACACACTGTCTGAAACTGCTTGTCCCAAGTGGGGTCGCGGCAAACCAGAGCTTGACCCAGCAACACAGGGTGCAGGGCTGGAGGGGGAGGGGACACACCCAGGAGGGGATGCCAGTCCATCGCAAGGCACCCCGAGCAGGACTCGAACCCCAGACCCGCCAGAGAGTGGGACCCGGCCAAGCTCACTGTACCACCACGCCCCCTGTGAAATGTACAGTTAAAACAATATGGTACAAAGGCTTTTGCGATTTATGAGCTAGTCGGATTACAATAAGGTCTTCGGAATGGAACCCGGTCGTAATCCGAGGACCACCTGCGGTCAGGACTCACACAGGCCTGACTTTGTCCTGTGTAGTCAGAGGAACTTCTCTAGTGCACTTCCTCCTGCAGGGTCCTGCAATTCTTGACTGGGGTTAAGCTGCATCAAGTCATGTGACCTTTCCTGCTGGTGCAGGAGGAGTCCTATTCTGGACCTGCTGTATACACCAGCCGGATGTGCCGTTACCCGTCTTTTCCCCCCTTCCGACCCCATGGGCCGACCCTGTAGAAGGCAACCTGGCACGATGGCTCCAGCTCAGGTGCAGTTTGTGAGGACCCCTCCCTGCTCTGTAGCTGAGCAGTCACCCAGTGTTCGGCGTGAGAGTCTGAAAGCATCTCCAGTAGTCCTGTGTTCCTAAGTCCTTGACGGGTAGGAACTCGACCCCCCGTCAAGAAAAAGGTCTTACCCAGACAGCATCTCGAAGATGAGGACCCCCAGGGCCCACCAGTCCACCGCCCTGCCGTGGCCTTTGCTCTGGATCACCTCGGGGGCCAGGTACTCCGGAGTGCCACAAAGCGTCCATGTCCTGCAGAGACGAAAAGAGAGGGGCTGATGGACAGCACACAAAGAGGGCGCCACCCCTGAACGGGCTCTTCCTCGATCATTTAGAACTTGTGTTTTCACAGCAGAGCAAGAGGATCCCTCCATCACTCTATCCTCCTCCCCACCCCTCGCATTAGACTTTCACGTGACACGCAGTCTGGTAAAATTGCCTTATGGAGAAACCTCTCGACAGGGCGTCCCCGGCATGTCTGGACAGATGACGATGACACTAAAGGTGTGTCTTTCTGCTCTCGTTGCTGGGCTCGGGATGCCGAAGTCCTGCCGCTTCCTTGCTGCGTTCAGACAGCGTGTTAATTGGCTGCTTGGTGTGTAATGACTGTTACCATGGCGACAGTGGCTTCTCCATGTGCAAAGCTGGTCAGACAGATGGCAGAGGCTCCCAGACTCTACCTGCAGGGATTACCAATGCTCCCTTTTTTCCCGGATAATGACGACAGCAACTTTTCCTCGTGCATTTCCTCAGCAAACAGACCGTGCACGCGACGTTACGGCAACGCTGGGCTCTGCTGTACAAATGCACACGCGCCGATCGCTCCTTCCTTTCGAGGAACCGTGCTTTTCACTCCACAGCGGGTATTACACGGGGAACACATTTCTCCTGCATCAGCATTACTTTTGTTATGTGCTGCCAAGCAACCAATCAAGCGAAATTTAGAGGCAGTAAAAAAAACTTTCACCTGCCTATTAATCACAAAGGATCAATGAACCGGTAACGACATCGATAGTTATTTGGGGCAAGAATGAGATTCGGGCACTCGGGCGAATCAGAAACGGTAAATGGCAAGGAGCGGAGACGAATCACGGCTTAATTTACCAAAGACACGGCTTGCCCGTCTTCGGGGATCCCTGTGCTGATCAATACACCTCTTCAGCGGTCCCTTACAGGACACACGGTCCGTGTGTCACTTCTCCCACAGCATTATTTTAGGTCTACCACGTCATGTCTGTTTCAGGGTGTCGCTTACAGCCCCACCTCATGCTCACTCCCTGACTTAGCAGACGAGATGAAGCTACTCTTCAGATCACAGCGTGCAGGGGTCAGAGGTGCCCCGCGAACCCCCGGGAACCCGCGAAAGGTGCTAATTTTCCAGAAACGCGAAATGTGTCGCCTCCTCTCTCCCGATGGTCTGCCAGACTGTCGGCACTTTAGGTTGCGTTAAGTCTTTGTGACGCTCGTGCTCCCCGTTGAGAACCTGGAGCTAAACCTGGCTGCTCCCTCTCGCCATGACCGAAAGGTCGCCAAGGACACGGCAAGTTTAGTGAGAACGTTTCTATTTCCGTTTTATTTATTTCAAAAGAACAAGCGACACAATCATCTTTTCTGCCCTGCAGAACAAAACAAGACTAATTTTAAGTGAAAGTGCTTTCATAAAATGTGCCAACGAACGCATTATTATTATTATTATTATTATTACTATTTAACTTATGCTTTTTTCCAAGAAAAATTACAATGTTAGGTTTGTATTCTAAGCTATGGGAAATTATTGACCCATTTATACGGCAGATATTTTTTTTACTGGAGCAATTCATGGCAAGTACCTTTCTCAAAACTCGGGTCCTTCAAGCGGTAGGTGCCACCCCTAACCAGCTATAACCCCTAGTCTACGACATGAGCCGCTATCGATAAGATTCATATGGGGAAATCTGACACACGAACACTCGGTGACGCCTGGACCTTCTGCGGACGTCCACCGAAAGAAGTACCCGATACCTATTTTGTCCAGCAGGAGACAAAGAGTACTAGAAGCGCCCACTCGGTGGCACTGTGAACACATCGCTGCGCACATCTCCCTCTGAAAACACAAGCAAAGGCCCATTAGTGTCCAAGCTGCTGTCTTCCCACTGCATTTGCAGCAGTTTTATTGCCTTCCATTTATATAAGTGGGCCGCCTGCACATCTGAGACATATCCACTTCGCGCTAATTTATTTATTTCTTCTTCCCAGGGTGTAGATTAGCGATGCAAACCATTAGGTATATGCACATACGTTTGTAGTCACCCTCATTTAGAGGACGGGAAATCACAATTCACTAAATTCGCAAGCGAACGACGCTGGCTGATATTTTAAAGACGTGTTTTGCGCCCGTCGACAGTTCCGTCTCTTCAAGTATCAACGAAACAAAGGAAGCATTCCTAGCCAAACAAACCCATAGGTAAAAGCGTGTTATGCTCATAATTTAGGTAAAATGTAACCCGTGGAAAGGTAACTTTTACTGTCGGGATCTTTTCGTTTCGGTTAGCCGAAATACCGACGCAGCCGCCGTGCCTCAGACTACATCGCGTTCGACGTTGACCTCGGCGATCTCAGACTTGTTCCGGCACCCCCCTCGGCTCACGGCGTTGATGCGAAGCCAAGGCGCTTGAGCGAGGGAGAGCGAGACGGAGAGAGCGTAGGGAACTTCATTCGCTTGGAATCTGAGCACAGTATGTCCTTTGTCTCCGGTAGCTTGGTTACAAACACCAAAACAAGGAGTCAACACAGGATCCCCGTGCTACCTGAGAGGATGCCGTAAAGCGTCCGAGAAGCTCCACGAATGACGTCCCTGCCACTTCCGTGCATCTGGGAGGGGTCGAAAGAGAGAGGGCGGGAGCCGATCGGTTACCTGTCACTCAGCTTTTTAGCAAAGCCAAAGTCCGTAAGCTTGATGTGGCCCTCGCTGTCCAGCAGGATGTTCTCCGGTTTCAAGTCTCTGTAAACGATCTCCTTGGAGTGCAGGTACTCGATGGCGCACACGATCTCGGCCGAATAAAAGAGTCCCGTGCTGTTGTTGAACCTGCCCCGGTTGCGCAGGTAGCTGAAGAGCTCTCCTCCCGCTATATACTCCATCAGCATGTAGAGAAAGCGCTCGTCGTGATGGGTCCAAAACCTGAGGTCGGGGAGGAGGAACCGCGTAAGAGAACACGGCAACCGACAAATTTCCCACGCTCAGAAATGCATATATGTGTTACGGTAATGACAACAAGGCCACGATATAACGACAAGATACATGTTCGGTTTTATAGACGCACCACAAATATACCCGAAAAAATGTACAATTTATTTCAATTATCCCAAATTTTTTCCAGCAGCACGACGGTGCAGCGGATATCCAGTTCAGGCTGTGTAGCGTTTGCGTGTTCTTCCGTGTTTGTGCTCTGGTTTCCTCCCACAATCCAAAGACATACGACTCGGGTGAATTAGCGTCTGGATTTTGTGCGTGCAGGCATGTGTGCGTGCATGCTCTGTGTGATGTGTACCCTTACATGTATGGCCTATCTCACTGTGATCACACTCTGCACACGTCAATATTAATAATGACTTTACTGACATTACTGATTGGCAGATTCAGTTAGGTACCTGGACCTTTGCAGTTTAGTGTTTACCACGGTATTGTTTCTCAAACCTCATCCTGCTTTCTGGTAAATATCGAGCTCACAATTTTTATATGAAATAGTACACAATTACTTTACAGTATATTTGCCAGTCTCACCATCATTGTGTTTAGTCTCATACATTTAGATGTCAGACGTTAATAACTGTCAATAACAGAATTAATATCTGTTAACACGTCTCAAAAGAAGTTGGATCCTGGTGATTATGCTGATTAAAAATATACAGGGCAGTAAAAATGAAATGGGTTGCAAACAACCACAAAAGCCGAAGCTACGGTGTTTTCCTCGCTGTGTTCATTTCACTACAGACAGCCAACACCTGCAAGTTTGACTACTTTTTTCCTCTGGATTTTATTTGACAAGATTATCATCTAACCCTAAACTCATACAGAAATTACAAAATCAAATTAATGTCTTAAAAGAATAACGGAGCACGTCCGACTGCCCGCTGCCCCAGTACGTCAACGTACTCCGTATAACTGCGGTTCTCAGCGACGGTCCTTGCAGCGTGCAGTACGGTCGAATCTTATGCACTTTGGACTCACGAGGTCTCTGGTTTAACCAGGCAGCCAAAAAAAAATTAAAAAAAATAAAAAATCTGAAAAAAATACGCAAAGCATGGATATTCTCCCTTGAATAAAGCTTACGAAAGCACTGCCTGCCAACCAAGACACTGAACCGATGTCTTTAGACGCCGTCGATTCCTCGAACTACAGGTGAGTGTACCTCCAGTGTTCTTTGGAGCTTTTCACTTAGAGTTTTGCACTGAACAGAAGTAAACTGTTCACGGTTTAAGTAAGGTGGCTGGAAATGCTAATGGGGTTTTCGACGTTGAACGTAGCAGCACACTTACAGCCTGATAAGGAAGGGATGGTTCACCTCGGTGAGAACCGCCTTCTCGTTGTGGACGTGCTGCTCCTGCTTCAAGCGGATCACCTCGGGGATCTTCATGGCCTTCAAGGCGAAGTAGCCCTTGGCCTTCTTGTCCTTCACCAGGAACACTCGGCCGAAGGTCCCCGTCCCTGAGGCCCACGGAGAGACACGCCATCAGCTATGGAAGATGGCGCAGTTCTCACACGCTATTTTTTAACCTGCTGTTCGGAGAGAACCGTTTAAAAATGGGAATTCATTCAGGTAAAGGGCGGATCTCAAAATGCACGCGCTCCTTCTTCCGAAAGCAACAGCTATTCTTCAGAGAATACCTTCATCATAATATTTTATTCATCATGGGCTTGGCGGTATGGAGGCCTTTTCCTCCGCTACGCTCAGACCAGCTGCAAACATCTGCGTGTATAAAATACATGAGCAGAGCTCAATGATACTTTCATAATAATTTCGTACCTGCTTCTGCGTATGAATTTCTGCTTTGCGGAAAAAGCTCCACACGGGTGAGCCTACCCATAAACGAGGCACTTCGTCGAAATCACACATCTTTATATCGTAACGGTTTCATTAGTATTGTGTTATTGTGCTATTGTGCCAGCTTGTATAATTTTAACGCCGAGATAAATCCGATCAAATCTCCATCACCTCGAAACGACATCCGGGGGCATTGCGATGCTTCTAATGACGAAAGTTACCGTGAGTCATCCTCGAGACCTTCAGCCCAGGAAAAACTGCGAGCCAATTTGTTGTTAATTGCACAGTTAATTTTCCAAACAAGCTCAGCGTAACGAGCTGCACTTCACCTCATGTATGATTAATGGGCGCTGCCTCCGTATTCCCGGCGGAGCGGCCGTACCGCGGCCCGTCAGCAGCGATCTTCAAAGGTCTACCTGCCAGCTGTGTGTCACCACTGACGGTTTCTGCTCACACCTGCGAGGAGCAATCGAACCCCTGCTCGGGTGCAGAGCCACCGTACCCAAGTTTAACTGTGAATTTCTTTATTTATTATTATTAGTATCATCATCATCATCATTAACATTTACTCATTTAACTCACAGTGTTCACCGAGACATCTTAGTGATTTGATTCATACGCTGAAAAACACACAGACACAGTCTACACACTTTAATACGGCAGAAAGCTTTGAAAGAAATGCAAATCTGTGTTTTTCATTTTTATTACAGCATGACAGTAAATGCCTTGCTTAAATTTAAAATTGCAAATGACGTGCTTTGGCACAGATGTTAGCGTAATACAGTATCCAAAAAGCCAGTTAGAAAAAAGTAAGGGGCAGTGTGCAAGTCACCTTGGTGAATATGGTGTGTGGGCCAGTGACACTACATAGTATCCATCGTAAGTCGCTTTGGAGAAAAGCATCTGCTAAGTGAATAAACGTCAATGCAATGCAATGTAATGTGCTGCAGAAAGGTTTCAGGCAGCCACAGATTCTGGGCTCACAAGGCTTCGCTATGTTTTTTACCCATATTCCCAGTACCAAGAGGCAAGAGCCATGGGCTGCTGTTCACACAGCTTAGTACCTGCGGTACAAGAGCGAGCGCCGTAAGACGCGATACGGTGCGGATCGCCTAAAACATCGTCAAGGTTTGACCCTCATCTTTATACTAACCCGTTACTGCCATCTAAATATTCTTCCTATTTTTGAAAAACATTTTTAACTGCTATATTCTTTTCCCTCCGCTTGCTCACCCTTTGTCGTGCAGCCCACGGTTTCCTCCGCGTCACTTCAGATCGACAGGTTGATGGCATCGGCTACCAACACGTGTGATTATAAATGAGACAACTTCATGTAACGCAAACTGACTGATAAGAAGCTCGCTCAAATATCCTGGAGGCCAACGCCCACATTATTGCGGGTCTGCAGTATATCTCCACATAGTCCACAGGAAGAAAGCACAGCTGCAAATCAATCACGATTATATCAGTAAAATAAGAGAAAACCGAGATTGCCGGCATCTCCGAGAGGCTTGCGCTGCTGGAGGAGACGGGTGCGTTCCATCTATTCCACGGCCTCCTCGCGCGATGCCATGACCCCGGTGCTGCGAGAGAGCGGCATTGGCTCGCTCTCCGTATCCGCAGAGCCAAACAGATCAGCCGAGCAACTTGTCACAAATCTGAAGGGCTTCCGACCGGCACTCTTCTTAATGAAAGCGCGGCGAGTCACGATCCTCGTGGATAATTGTATTCCCTTTTGCTTTAATGAAAAATTAATTCACAAAACTCCAGTCACCGAGGGACTGAAGGACTCTCTCCGCCTATCTCTCTCACTGTCCTGTGCAGGAAAGCCTTTATCAATTAATGAACAGGTCATGGGTGTGACTATAAATATGTAATTGCCATTAATTAATTTCACCGCATTAAGTCATATTAGGAGGAATTCAATCCAACGGCCACGGGATTTGTCCAGACTATGCCTGACTATTGGCACGTAGGATTAAATGTTTTGAGCGTTAGACAACATCGGCGGATCGGAGATCCCGCCAGCGTGACATCCTGCAAGAACCCAGGGGAGCAGGTGTGATGTTTCTGAAGCGGGCGTGTCGCGGACAACACCCTACCGCCCAAGAAAACGTGATCTCAGCCGAGTGACTAAAATAAAAATTACCCGGTTGCAAATACAGCTTAACTCCTGCAAGCAGCTTGTTATGCAAACACTAAGTTGCTTAGGAGAAAAGCATCAGCTAAATGAATAAATAACAGTAAGAGTCAGACCGCGGCGGTATTGATCGTGATACGGAAAGTGGTTGTCATGGAAACTTCAAACAGTCCTCCTTATCGGCAGGCTCACCTCTAAAACTCACCTCTTCCGCAATGAAAAGTAATGCATTCGGAGTAAGCCAAACTTTTTGCCACTTGCCATGAGAAAACAGCAGGAGATTTTTATTCTCCTCCAAACTGACAAGTTTCACCACTACCATTAAGGGGGGGGGGGGGGGGGGGGACGACTCATTACAATGTTTTTCCGCCAATATTGACTAAACGCACCCATCTCTTTTACCTGAAGCGGCGCATCACGGGAAAACCGCCATAAATTCACCAATACCACAAATCACAAACACTGACACATCGCTTCCCCTTTTCGGAATGACTCAGACGCGCGAGGGCGCGGGTGGAACTCGTGACGAGACTCAACGTGGAATGCTTCGGAGCCAAACCGCAAAGATGTGGGAGGCGGCAATACGGGAACTGGTACGAGGATACGCGGACTGGTCCCGCGGACCGGCTCCCTCGAACCGTGGCGCTTCGGCATCGCTACGTTTTCGTTCCGTTTTGAACGCGTGAAGTCGCCTCTCGACCCCCGGGCTCCGAGGAATGCCACCAACCCAGCGGGGAAAGGGACAGAACCCTTTGTGTGACGTGATGACGCCTCTATGAACAGCAGTATTCAGCCGGGACTTCGATATTGCGGAATTCCACTTTACTCGTTCACTGCGGTACAGATTTCTCGAACGCTGCGAATAACCTGACTCGAGGACACAAAGTCATTATGCACTACCGTGAACTCTCACTATGTACTCAGAGATTATGTTACTGGCCAACACAGCCTACATTTTAGGCATCTCACCAGTTTTAAATGACCGCCAAATTAAAAAGTCCATTTTTAGCATTGTAGTATTATAGTCCCCACACAGAGTCACATGTTGGACTGGAAGACGTCTACTAGAAGACGGCACGACAACCTCCGACAGGTCCCGCTGGGTGTGCTTTTAGTACTTCTCCAGAGGTGAACTCCATAGCGTGAGACATCGGAAACTTGGTTTTGACCCTACTTTCTAACCCTAACTACAGTCAGGTAAAACTTGTGTCACTCAAAGGATTTTTTCTTAAAGCTGTACACTGATCAGCTGCTGCCCTTTACTTGACATTCCTTCGGTTTTCCAAGACGTACTAAGCTCATTTGCGGCATCCTGAAGCATCGATGTATGCGTACATCTGTAAAATACACAGAGAATTTCAGCATGGATGAAATGGACATGAGCTCAAGCACAAGACAGTCAGTCAATTAATGAAAGCATCACACACACACATTTTCTGAACCGCTTGTCCCCATACAGGGTTGCGGGGAACCGGAGCCTAACCCGGCAACTCAGGGCATGAGGCCGGAGGGGGAGGGGACACACCCAGGACGGGACGCCAGTCCGTCGCAAGGCACCCCAAGCGGGACTCGAACCCCAGACCCACTGGAGAGCAGGACCTGGTCCAACCCACTGCGCCACCACACCACCACGCCCCCTAATAAGCGTCACACATCACACCATAAATGTGTATTCGTAATTCTATTGGTCCGTTTCACGTCACGGTTTGGCCGGGTCCTGCTCTCTGGAGGGTCTGGGGCTCGAGTCCCACTTGGGGTGCCTTGTGACGAACCGGCGTCCCGTCCTGGGTGCGTCCCCTCCTCCTCCAGCCTTATGCCCTGTGTTGCCGGGTTAGGCTCCGGCTTGCCGCGACCCCACTTGGAATGAGTGGCTTCACGTCATTCATTTGGACATGGCGGTAGTGAACCCAATGGTTGCGGATCTCTCTCGCTCCGTCTCACACGCACATATTCAAGACAAGCAATAATAATAATAATAATAAAAAAAAAGGACCTTACAGATGTTTCCAAACTAACCCTAACCGTTCGTTAATTCATTCATTCATAAGCGTCTGCTTGTTCATTACAGGTTTGTGGTGGTGTAGATGCTATTCCAGATGCAGAGTTTGTGAGGCAAGGTATACCCTGGATGAGACCATCACAACAGTGATGGATGAGCAGTCCATCACAGAGAAAGATGACTATATGATTACCGAATGAAATCTCAAGCATTCAAATCACTTTTGAAATGACACCCAGGAAATGACTCAGCGTGTTCTACGTCGGCCGAGCGTGAGGTATTGGGTGTGATCTGGACGGTTCTTTCATTCTCCGACTCGAATGCATTAAAACTTTGGAAAGCTTCAAATGTAACGCCTGCACCATGCATTACTTTTCATATGAAGGCCTTTCTGTTTAATAGCCTTTTGAAATCACGTGAAAAGCAAAAGTCTTACAACAAACACCTGCCTTCATGGCAAAGAGAGTTTGCCACAGAAATCTCTTCTGAACTGCAAATCCAGATTAATACATAATGAATTTAATACAGCATGACTGTTGATACCATTATATCACTATTGCTATGTTCCTCACTTAAGGTCACAGTGTTTGAAACCATGATTTGCCTTAAGAACCCAACTGAACCCTTTATTTAGCTGACAGCTTTGTCCAAGGTGACTTGCAGTGTTACTTAATGAACCTCACAACGATTTACCTACTCACATACCAGGGTATTCTTACTGTATCAATTCAGGGTAAACACCCCAGTCAATTAGATATTAGAGCACGAGCAGGATGCGAATGAGGGACCTTTGGTTTGCAAGGTAACAACCCTAACTGGAACACGACCCGCTGCCCCCTTAAGGATGATAATCCTCGCCGATGTCTTTTATTACTTTCTCTATCCAAATATCTACAACCGTTCCATGACAAACGAATCCCACCGACTTACGGAAAATAACAGTGCACTGAAAATTAGTTAAACCTTGGCCCCCAAAAATAAGATAACTGTACTTCGAGCCATTTTTCCAGACATGGAGAATCATAACCTATACAGTCAAAAGTTTAAGGAAACAAAAGGGAGCCGTTTTATCAGCACAGGCAGTCCCCGAATTACGAACGAGTTCCGTGTCCTCAGTCCGTCTGTAAGCTGTATTTTGACGCAAGTCGAAACAGTTAGGTATGATGGGTATCTAATGTCAGTTTGTGAAATGCTTGCCTTAGCATATCATATGTCATGTACCTTTCTATGCATAAAAAAACATTAAAGAAACTTCAGATACACTAAAACATCTTTAGTATAACAATACAGTAATAATAATAGGGGGGCGCGGTGGCGCAGTGGGTTGGACCGGGTCCTGCTCTCTGATGGATCTGGGGTTCGAGTTCCGCTTGGGTGCCTTGCGATGGACTGGTGTCCCATCCTGGGTATGTCCACTCCCCCTCCGGCCTTACGCTCCGAGTTGCCGGGTTAGGCTCCGGTTCCCCGCGACCTCGTATGGGACAAGCGGGTCAGAAAATGTGTGTGTGAGTAATAAGAATAGAATAATGTAATGATAATAACTAATAATAATAAATGTAACTAGAGTATTAATAATAGAGAGACATAGAAAGAGACAATAATAAATGTTACCATTGTGATGATGAACAGAGGACACGGAGGAGGCTGGACCCAAGGGCAGGATTGTTTGTTTATTCACAATCAAAGGACTAGAGGTGTTCTCGTGGTCGGGGACGGGCGAATGGTCGGTCGATCGATCGGTGAACAGAGGCGAGGATGAGAAATTGTGGTCGAGGCGGGCGGTTGTTATCAAAGAGACGTGGAACGGGACTCGGGGGGGGGGGGGGGGGGGGGGTTGTTGTTGTCTGGAGTGAGACTCTGCGACGGGGAAGAAGTGTCTTTTGTAGCCGAGTGCTCTCTCACAGAGAAAGAAAAAGACAGTGTATGTGTGTGTGTGTGTGTGTGTGTGAGCGCACGCGTGCAAAACATTAAAGAAACTTTAATGTTCATTTTTCCAGTGTTTGTTGGCGTTTAACCTTTCGCTTTATCTACTCTTTAGTTTCAATCGTGATCGTTTCCTTTTCTTGGATGCATCACTATCACTTACATCACATTTACATTTTGGTGTCATGATTAGGAGGGTAAAAACAAAATTGAAGCCAAATACAGTAACGGGAAAAGAAGAAAGTCTGCCCTACCTTGGGCTCACCTGCCCCCCCCCCCCCCATGAGCCAACAAATTGCTGTAGACACCCAATGCATTGCAAAGTACAGCCTGTTTGTTATTACTAACCATTGTATGTACAGTAACTCAAATTTTTAATACAATAGGCTTAATTATTAAGTTTTGGATTGTTAGTTAAGGGTGACCAAAAAAAAAATTTAAAAAAAATCAACTTCCAGTCAGGTACAGGTTGTAGGCAAGTCGGAAGTTCGTAATTCGAGGACTGCCTGTATTTAACTTTCTGGTCAATATTACAACAGAGGCCAATGCAGGTTGTATGAAGTTTTTTAAAGAAAACAAGAAAAAAAAACATGACGATTCCAGGTAGGTCAACAAACTGAAGCCAAGCATGTTTTGCAGTAAAGATGCCACACAGCAACAAAATTTTTTCTCACTTTCATAGTGAGCTTACCAGGAGGTGGGGTGCCCTGGCCCCAGTGAGCCCAATGCCGTACAGTCCTTTCAGGGAGGTGGTGCTGACACCTTGTTAACTTCTCGACCGCTCTTCTTATGCTCAGGCTCAAGCTAGATCAGGACAGCAGCCAAGGTCTCGGTCTAATGCGCCAACGAGCCAGCATCCGACAGGCCGACAGAAAAGTCTGAAGAAACTCGTTACTCTTCTCAGTGTGCAATTTACAGTGTAAAAAAGAGAAACTGACAAAAGAGACGATCAACACCAACCTCAACCAAACTGATGTGGGTAACAACATACAGGCAGCCCAGAAACTCTTTACATAAACCACAATGACCAAAAGCAAAACTTGCCCAATAATCTCTTACTATTAGTTTGCACTTACCTGATGCCTTTATCCAAGGTAATTCACAACATAAGTCATACTCTACTAAACTCCTTCCTGCCACTTACGAGTTCTACTGCAGACAATTCTTAGATTCTCACTCACACATGTACTAAGAGTCATCAGTTTACCTGATATATGTGCCTTTGAACTGCAAGAGGAAACATCTACATTTATTTAGCAGACACTTTTCTCCAAAGTGACTTATAATGAGTTCTATGTAGTGTTATGAGCACACCCACCTAATTCACCACGGTGACTTACAATACTAGATACATTACTTACAATAGGTCACTCACCCATACATCAGTGGAACACACACACACACACTCTGGGTGAACCTGAGCAGCATATCTTCAGACTGTGGGAGGAAACCAGAGCACCTAGAAGGAACCCATGCAGATGCGGGAAGAACACGCATACTCCATGCAGACTGAGTGGGGATCGAACCCACGTTCTCTCACACCACTCATGCACTGCGAAAAAGCTGTGCCACCGCACTGCCCCAGATGAGCCCACAGGAACACAAGGAAAACACGCATAGCTCCACATATATTAAACTGGATTCAAACCCACATCTAAAGCCACAACGGAGGAGAGGTGATGCAGCAGCGCTGCCCAGAGAGCTCTCATATACATGTAGCCTATGTATTCATTTTCACAGATTATTACTATTTTTATTTTTTCTATTGCAATACTGCTGGAACAATCATAAAGTGATGACAAACCATTAAAAATATTGATGCACAGGAATAACACAGAAACAGAGTACTTCAGAAAAAAAAATCATTAGACCATAAGTGAAAGCTTAACCCCCAAACCTCAAACAGAGAGAGGATATAAAGAGATTAATTCCAGGGAAAGCTCAGGCGAGCGATTTAAATTCTGACATGTGACATTTTTTCTTTTCAAAGTGGGTCATTACACATGGTTTTACTCCGTCTGCACAGCTCCAACATCTGAAATACCATTGCATGTAGCCCATTCAAAAAAGGACAATCTGTAAACCACCTGACGTGAATCACGGAGACGATAATGAACTGAACACACAGCGCGACACACATAGATTGACGTGCGACGCAGGACCACAGCAAAACAACACAACCCTGAACCGTAACACTGTCCCTAAGAAACATAGTATTGGTTGTGTCCACTCCACTTAAACAAATGGTCCCGTTTTCGTGGATGGTTCGATTGCTTGTTTAAAAAAAAAAAAAAAAAAAAATCACTGCATTCGATTAATCTTCTTTGCAAAATCAGTTGTTTAAATATGAAATAAAAATAGCACAGGCATGACTAGAAAAGCAAAACATATGCTACAGGCTTGGACATCACGTACATCACGAAACTGTTGCCTTGGGAGGAAAGGGCTGACACACTTTTCGGAAATAAAAGGGACGGGTGCTCGGTGATGTAGAACCCAATCTTACATGTACTTTTTATGACCTTTAATATTTCTCTTGCCTTCTTTCGTGCCTTAATAAAGGAGCTACGTGAACACAGATCATTAGATTTACCATGAGATAAATCCAGCAATGATATGGTGTGCGGTGACTAAAGCACCAGGTAATTCTGACCTTCTTCTTGTAAACACAAGTTTAAAGGCTAGTTCTGCCAATAAAAAGATGACAAGTGTTAACGTGCCACAGTGGGTGTAGTTAATCAAGAGTATCCTAAGACAGGATTTTTCACACAACTTAATAATAATAATAATAATAATATCATTATTATTGATTTTTAGCTGATACCTTTACCTAGAGCGACCTACAGTGTTGGGTTTAAAAGCTAAACTACTTACAACGACGTATGCGTTTATAAAGCCGATAAATTCTTAACTGTGTCAATGCAGAGTTAATTTACTTCATTTGGGTATAGCGCAGGAGCTGAGACTCTAATCTGAGTCCGTGGATTGTAGGGTGACACCTTTAACAACAATGCCACCTGTTGTGTACATTCTTGAGAAATACAGCTCAAATCATAGCTTTTAAAATTCATTCTGTAGAGCAGACAGATAGGGTAATTTGGGGCTGAACATCCTTCAAAACTGACCAACTCTGCTTGAATGCTCCAGTATGTCCCCCACACAAAGACCTAAATCAAGTGGCTTCTTCAGGAGATTCTTCAACCTTGAATGGTTCTTCAGACTATATCTTATATTTGCTTCTCTTGTATGCATGGGGGTGTGGTGGCGCAGTGGGTTGGACCAGGTCCTGTTCTCCAATTGGTCTGGGGTTCGAGTCCTGTTTGGGGTGCCTTGCGGCGGATTGGCGTCCTGTCCTGGGTGTGTCCCCTCCCCCTCTAGCCTTATGCGGTGTTGCCGGGTAGGCTCCGGTTCCCCGCGACCCCATATGGGACAAGCGGTTCTGAAAGTGTGGGTGGGTGTGCTTCTCTTGTCATCACCCTTGAATTAAGGCGAGTAAGCCAGTGGTCTTACCATGAGTCAACTTGATGTTGCCATAGATTTTGAGGAAAAAGTCACTGATTTCAAGCGATTATTCTTTCATTCATTCTATTGTAACTAACAGCATGTCCAGTGCAGAGTACACTGGTCCAGCGCCTATCCCTGAACTGTAGGGTATGAAGCAGGGTACACACAGAATGAGATGCCAATCACACACTTATTCACTCACATACACAGACGGGCAATTCAGAGTGACCGATTCATCTAAAACATGTCTCGGGACTGTGGGAGGAAACAGGAGCACCCGGAGGAAGCCCGTGTGAGGACGGGGAGATCACGCAAACTCCACACAGACTAAACCAGCTCCAAACTCATGTTCAGAGCCCATAAGCTGTGAGGCACAAGTGCTAGCTGCTGTGCCATGGTGCCAGCCTCACAGAATTCATTCCTAGTGCCAAAATAACACGGTGAACTCCTGATGAAATGTAGCCCGCTTTGCTTTATCAATCACATCTTGTCTTAACGTTTGGGTTTCTTACAATTCTTGAGAATTATGATTCTCAGCAAGACAGGGATAGAGGTGAACTCGTTTGAACATTAAAATGTGACACACATACTCACATGTCATGTTCTCCCAGTGCAGAGAGGCCAAGTGTCAAAATCTTGTGAAACAGACGAAACCCTGAATGAACAACAACTTCCGCTGGCCAACGGCTAACTGTGGCACCGTTTCAATGGACCAGGGTAGGGACATTCGGAGCTCTGACAGAACCCATTTTTCTGCTTATTCTCCTTCACGAGTCATATTTACCTTCCCAGTGTGCAGTAGGGAGCAAGGGCACGAGCACAGGTTTCATGGTCTATTTCCCTAATTCCACCGATAGGGCGACCAGCTTGGCTGTTCGACGTTCAGAATGTGTGTCGGAATTTTTCTTTGCCAGTAAAATATACAGTTACCGATGTAGAATGATGTTAAAATAAATTCAGTCAGCCATCATCAATGATCACTTGTCCAATACAGGGTCATGGTGGTCGAGAGCCCATCCCTGAACCATGTGGTGTAAGGCCGGTTACACTCAGGACAGAACTGTATGCATCTCACAGACAGTAACTCCTTTTCTGAGTAAATTTTCACTACACCCTTTAGTGCAAGAGGCTCCAATTGCCAAAACTGACAAAAAAAAATACAAACACAAGGTTTCTTCACAATGATACTCATGTATGACACTGGAAAGCTCCTTTGTATTACTTTCACAGGCATTAATTTCACAAGAGTAGCAAGCTGATGGAGGGGAGTGCAGTGGCACGTTGGATCGGGTCCTGCTCTCCACTGGGTCCGGGTTCGAGTCCCGCTTGGGGTGCTTTGCGACGGACTGGCGTCCCGTCCTGGGTGTGTCCCCTTACGCCCTGTGTTGCCGGGTTAGGCTCCAGTTCCCCGCGACCCCGTATGGGACAAGCAGTTTCAGACAGCGTGCGTGTGTGTGTGTGTGTGTGTGTGTGTGTGTGTGTGTGTGTGTGTGTGTGTGTGTGTGTGTGTGAGCAAGCTGATGGCGCTTGCAATTTACACCTTTTTTTTTTTTTTTTAAAACTTTCCTGCGATATCTGCCGCTATCTTATCACGCGCTATTCGATTTCCGCGTTCTGAAGGTCATTAGCATAAAACCGCATCCGTAGCTTTCAGTACTTTACCGCACGTCATCTTATCGTAGAGGAAGTCCTCAATGACAGCGGGGAGTCAGGCTTCCGTGCCCTATTTTCACATTGTAATACCGTGAGGCTATAAAAACAAATGCAGGTCGCATTTGCCTTCCCACCGCGAGCCAGACGGGCGAGCCTGCGTTTGGGGGACGGAGCGGAGCGCCGAGCAGCTCCTCCGAGCCGCAAATAGCCGGCGACCCCGCTGGCCTTCGCTCACGGCACAACTTGAGCTCGGGGGCCAAGACTTTATGTGCCACCATTCAAGAACACGCTTCCTGTGAAATTCCCAGCATGACACCTCATCCTCAGAAGACCCCCGTAAGAGGGTGCACTCACAGCCCTGCATGGGGACACGCTTGAGTTACACCCTCAAATGATACACATATACGTATATATTTGCACAAACTATGTATATAGCAGGGTTATTTTTACTGTATCAATGCAGGGTAAGTATCGCACTCAAGGGTACTGCAGCAGGTGCCTGGATTCAAACCCAGAACTTTCAACTGCAAAGAAAGAGCTCAAACCGCTACACCACCCATTCTACTTAGACGGCCTGAACTAAGGAAATCAACACCCTCCCGACAAAACCCGACGCAGGGACGGAGTCTGGACCGGTTATGCGCGAATTACTAAACAATGTCTGTTATTTCCACCTTGAAAAAAAAAATAAAAAAATTCTGTAACCACCTTTTTTTTTTTTGGTACTAAGACTATACATGCAGTTCTGAGTAGCCGCAGAAAGGAAACAAGTCCGCGATGAAACTGAGTATTTATAGAAAGCTGAAACCAAACCCAACCAAGAACATACTGCACACTAGATTGAGACAGACAGGCAGACAGACAGACAGGGCCAGTTATTAAGACAAATATAAATACACATGGGTATGTAGAGATGATTGATTTTACTGTACTTCACATAGTCTGTTGGTTTACAGCCATAAATCAGGAACGGAAACAAAACATCTTGCTAAACGGGTGATGTGTGGAAATAAATGACACCAAATAGTTGTTTGTGGCGGGTTTACGGTCCAAGCCACTCCTTCTTTATCTGGCTCGGGACTCCGAGAGCTCGCTTTTCTTAAAGATTGGAGCTTGCTGTCCAGATCATATCGAAATGCCAGATTAGTTTTTCGCCTCCATAGCTGTTGTGCTTTTCTCCGCTTAGCAACCTGAGGACCGTGGGGTGAAAAGGAACGTGTGCAGACCCCGAGGGCGGAAGTCTTGGCACTGACCGGACGCGTGTTCCGCTCCCCTGCCTCGGACTGGAATCGAACTAATAATCATGTCAATTTTAGACTTGAAGGCTTAGGTGAAATCGATGACCTGCAGGTGTTGGACCCCCTGCCCAACTGTAAAAGGGCATGTTTTCTGGATTACAGGTTGGCAACTCACCTGTAATAGCCCCCTGTCCTGGGGCAGACCCACACACTGTTGCAAAGCGGGGATTCCTGTGCTCCGTCTTGTGCTCCGGCCAACTGTACACTTCGAGGCCAATAGTTTGAAAAAAGTATTACTTACACAAAGCAAAACCGGCAGGTTTGTTCAGTTAAAGCATTCACACACACACACACACACACACACACACGCTAGCTGAAACTGCTTGTCCCAAGCGGGGATGCGGCAAACCGGAGCCCGATGCGGCAACACAGGGCCCAAAGCTGGAGGGGGAGGGGACGCACCCAGGACGGGACGCCAGTCTGTCAAAAGGCACCCCAAGCAAGACTCGAACCCCAGACCCGCCAGAGTGCAGGACCCGGCCAAGCCCGCTGCACCACCGCACCCCCTACGTTAAACCATTCACTCTTCCTCTATTCAGTCAATATCATTTCACACATCTATCCATTCTCAGTAACCTCCTCTCCAGTGCAGGATTTTGACATCCTTTGGATAGCCCTCCCACCAAAAAAAAAAACCAAAAAACACGGTGTAAGGTAGGACACACCCGGGATGGGACACTAGTCCATCTCAGTGCAAAATCACACACACTAAAGTCGCCAGTTCACCTGAAACTCGGACCGTGCGAGGAAACCAATGGAAACACAACAAGGACATGCAAACTCCACAGAGACTGACATGGGTTCGAACCCACACCCCGGGGCCTGTGAGGCATCAGTTTCCTGTTGCTCCACCAGTCCAAAAACTACTTAGCATATGGATGCACAGCTCTAGCCTTTTCAACATGATTTATTCCTTTTGATTCAAGGGGTAGCAACCAACCAACCATTTGCAATAACCGCTTGCCCCGAGTGGGGTCGCGGTGAGACGGAGCCTATCCCGGAGACATTGGGACTAAAGCCAAAGGGGTGTGGTGAACACTGGATAGGACACAACTAGTTACCCAGGTACACAGCTGAGCAAAGGTACTGGAACACTCGAAGGGGAAGCACCTTGCTCATGGGCCCTACAGCCAGAGGGGGTAATCGAACCAACAACCTCCGGAACCAAAGGCAGCCGCTCCAACGAGGACACCACCAGTTGCCGTAGCAACCATATTAACTCATTTATAAAGTCATTTTAAAAGACAGTTTGGCTGACAACAGACACCACCTCAAATTCAAATGTGTTCACTATGGATTCCTACTTATTCTACATCTCCGATATTCATATTTCAGTATTATTTATTTAGCTGATACTTTTACCCAAGGCCATTTACAATTTATATAATCAATTTTCTAACGATTTGAACATTTATACGGCAGGGTAATTTATGTTGGATCGATCCAGGGAAAGTACCTTAATCAAGGGTATTGCATCAGGAGTAGGATTTGAACATGGGTCCTTATGGTTGCTGTGCTCTAACCACCAGGCCACCTGCTGCCAAGTATAAAGCACATATTTTATTCAGTAGTCCACAAATGATTTTTCACAATTCAAAAACTAAATGGAGAATTCGCCAAAGAATTTCCAAAAGCTCTGACACTCTGTTCATCCTGGTTTTCCAGTTCCCCCCCAAAACACCACTTTCCTCCCACCTCCAACGGTGTCAACACACCTAAAGAAAGAGAAATTAAAAAGTGCCATTTTTTCCAGGTAACATTACATTGCACTCGGAAACAGAAGAGTTCTTTCGACACTGATTTTTTTTTTTTTTTTTTTGTTCTATTTTGAGCCTTGGCTGAATTACCTTGGGAACAACCCCTTGACTTAAGGCTAACTTGGAGAGGAATCTATCCTGCTTTAGGTGCCCTTTTCAGCAGACGAAGTAGAAGGCGGAAGAGCATCACTTAACACCATAATTTAGTACTCGCCTTGATTTCATCTTCCAGGAAGGAGTGACTGCACATAAAAGAATGAGAAATGAGGAAACTAAAAAAAAGTACAATAAAGGAAAAGTGATGGCAAAAAAAAGACACTGAACACTTGCCGATCTGTCACCATAATAAAGATGTGCTTTTCATAAAGTGATGATATTATAGAGAGACTTTACAGAAGACAATTAACAACATCCATGGTAAGTTCACACAGCTCCAAGTGTGTGAGGTGCAGTGACAGGAGCCCAAACGATATTTAAGGGTAAAGGAGGGAATTTTTCAACCTCACTTTCCCACGTGCATCATCACGATCACCATGTGCAAGTCATATATCGGACTGCGCTTTAAAAAATAATGGGAAGGAAAGAAAAAGTGTTTCAGAACGGAACACCGTGGCTGCGAGGGCCTACAGTCATGTGTGAATTTCGATGACTTGCGATATTATATGCTGTCACACGCACGCATACGACGGCTACGTAGGAATACACGTATATGTGCACGCATGCATGCATATGATATGTGCATGCAACCACGCACGCATAGACATGCAATCGTGCGCGTGCGCGCACACACGCACACGGCCGGTGCGCGCGCCTCAGTGCTGCGGGACCCACCGACGGTGGCCACGGTGTCCAGGTCGTCCAGGGAATACACTCTGCCTCCGGCCGCGCAGTTTGCCACGCTATTCGCCTCGCCGCCCGCTCCGCCGCCGGTGTCCCGACATGAACTGTCCCCATTGTCCGCTCCCGACGTGGCTTTAGCCGCTGCCATCGTTCTGCTCTCCGCCGTGCATAAAACCTCGATTATATCTCTTTCTTCTCTCTCCAGGGATACAGTGTCACACCGTTCGATCGGCAGACAAATGAATCCTTCGCTGTTTTTTTTTTTTTTTTTTTTTTTAACGCTACTGAATGATCAGTCTGATGTCACACGCGCGCGGAGAGGGTCCCGCGTGCGGCTCCTTTGTTCACGCGCAGCCCGCAGCCGTCCTGCCGCCGCTGAGCCCCGCGGTGCTGCATTGTGTCCCGCGCTGCGCCGAGGCACACCTGTCCTGCGAAAGGGGCATGACTGGCACTGACGCGTCCCCGGTAATGGCGGTGCAAAAACCACTAATGTATATGTATTTAAAAACGAGTCTGAGGTCAGTTGCCAAAAACTTCTTTCTTACCGGGCGTATCCAGAACGCACCGCTAAGATACCACGATTTAGTGCCGCAATGGACAACAGCGCTTTCCCATAAATACTTAAGCGGTAAGCCGCTTTACTTAAAACACAACAAAAACAATAACTTTTGGATGAATCCAGAGCGATATTGTGCTTCTCCTTTTCGTTTCTGTATTAATTTTAAACCGCTCCAGACGACAGAGAAACACCCGGAGTTCAACTATGAATGACACATAAATGGTCCAATCATGTCACGCATGTCAGGGACTATGACCAATGAAATGACTGAAAGGGGTGAGCCGAGCCGGGTTTGGCAGGACCCGTTTTTCCTGTTGTTCACTGCACATGGAAAGCTCGTCGCCCCGCCCACAGTCAGATGAGGTCTCCGCCCCGCCACTCCCCGCGTGCCTAACAAAAACCGGAAAACACGGTGACGGTTCGATGTCACGCGCCAAAAGGGAAATATTGTGGCGGAATTACAGATGTGAAGCAGCGGGAAGGCTGCCACGATTACCATTTTAGACACAAAACGTGACATTTTATGTTTAACAATATCCATCCATGCATACGGTTTCAATATACGCTTGGCCTTAGCAACACACATACACATTTGTACACGCATATAAATTGTATACTTATTGTCCTCTAGGCTCTAGCCACCAAACAATGTTGAACACACTTATATGTGAACGAGTAATTTTTATTTTTCATTAATCATTCAGAAGGGAGATGCAGTGGAGCCTGCTTTCTAGTGGGTCTGGGGTTCGAGTCCCGCTTGGGGTGCTTTGCGACAGAATGGCGTCTTGTCCTGGGTGTGTTCCCTCCCCCTCCAATCTTACACCCTGTGTTGCCGGGTTAGGCTCCGGTTTGCCGTGACCCCACTTGGGACAAGCGGTTTCAGTCACTGTGTGTGTAATCATTCAGGTATTTTCCAGCAATTTTGTCAAGGTTCCTCAACTTTCCCGGAAGAAGAGTACATGTCGATGGGAGGCTTGAGAAGAAGAGCCTTTCTTCTTATAAAACTTGATCTGGTCACTCAAAACAAAAAAAAAAAAAACATTAGTCACTTGATGCATATCATATGCATTGTGAATTCTGGAAGATAGAAAATGTATTTCAGATTTGTTTCTGGCTGAATGAATTCATGACCAGGTTACGTGTGTATTGTATTTTCTGTTTTGCAGCTTTTTTTCTCCAGCTTTATTAAAGTTAAGATTTGATTTCACATTATTACAATATGTAAGTGACTTAACAGCATCCCTGAACTGAATGAATGTAGGTTAAAGTGCAACATACCATAGCTGCTATTCAATTAGAAGTTAGAATGGGACAACCTAAGGTAGCTCCTCTCTTCGTTTTTATGAAATCCATGGAGCTCCAGTCTGATCAGACTGAACCAGATGCACATGTGCAACTCCTGCCATGCCCAGCCCCCTACTTCACTGAAGTTACCGCTTCAGGGATTTCCACTTCCATACCAGCCACAAATGAGGGAGGTTTCTTTGCACAGACATTCTTCTGCCTTGGCTCAAGATAGACTGCAATGGCTATTTCTGAGCTTTGAGTTACTATCTGGAGTGACTTCTTGTAGCAACGAGTCCACCTGTCGTTACTGATTCCAGGTCTTTCCAAGCTAAAGGAACAGTTAAATTATTAAAATATTTAAACACTCTGGATTTAACTTCACAGATCTGTTCTGTTGTGAAGATATATCCATAATAGCCTACCCTCAATTTTTATTTTTCGACGAGACAAAGTTGACATGCAGTTACTTTTGACATTCTGCTAAAATATTGGGTCGCAATTGGTTTGCAATGTAAGGATTGTCTTCTTAAATCTGATAACTAATAATACCCTTGAGCAAGGTACTATTTTACAAAGACTTTTTCTCCATGCAAAAATATTTAATCTTGTTGCCAACCAAAAATTTATTTGAAGACCCAAGATATTTGAATGTTATTTCTATATTGTAGCATGGTTTCGCAAATAGAATGCTAAAAGCAGACGTGTATCGCAGCATCACCCCAGATATACTAACAGACCAGATGGATGAAGGTATATTAAAAGAGTACAGTGGGGAAAAAGCATTTCTGTGAATATCAGCTGCTGGGCTTTCCTGATTTAGAACCACACTTGTTGACACCACACAGCTGCTCCCTTACCGAAAGGCTGTGTCTTCGGTGCATCTGTTCACTGTACGGCTCAAAAGCAGCTATTCAAGGCCCACAGAGGATGGACAAGCTCACTGTTGAAATGTCCAATAAGTGATTTGTTGGTTACAGCAAAAAACACAAAACTGAAAGTAGATCTTCTATTCTATATACATACACATTGCAAGCCTAATACATTCTGGAGAATTGCCCTTAAATGTTATTCTTATAAATTGTGTCATAAATTATGATTAAATTCAATGGAGAAAGATAACAGAACAGGCATAATTTTACATTGTAAAAAATTTAAAAAAAAAAATTGTAAAAACATTTTTATATCAATATTCCCTCATGCTAATTGATTACCTGTCCTCACAAACAAGAAGCTTATTTCCTAACTGTGAGCTGGTTCATGTAACACAACTTAACATACTGTAGTTTCACTACTTACTTACTTTACAAGGTTGTGACAAGGGCTCATGGGGGCAGGGACATCAATCATCAGGCACAAGGTTGCTCATGCAACATGAAAAGAGCTCAGCATGACCACTGTGGAGATGTTTGCCTGTTTTTTGGACTTCGGTGGTTTCCATTTCCTAAGCAACATACTAAAACAGTGGCACAGTGAGTAGACCTGTTGTCTCATGGCACCTGCCCTGGGTGATGTGAGAGGACGTGGGTTCGATCCTTGCTCAGTCTGTATACAGTTTGCATGTTATCCTCAAGGGTTTTCTTCCAACAGTCCAAAAATGTGTTTCAAGTGAATTAGTAGCTCTGAAATGCCCAAAGTGTGTGTTCCGCAAGTGTATAGATGAGTGAGTCACTGGAGGTGGTATGTCTAGTTCTGTAAGTCCCCTTGGGTGAAGAGGTGTGGGCTGGAGTACTATGCAGTCCTCATGAGAGGTGACTCTGGAGAAAAGTGTTTGCTACATGAATAAATGTAAAAACAACCTCTTCTTGAAAAATTGACGACTAAGCAAAACTCACGAGTTACTGAACAAACGGCTCAGTATATTAACTTTGTATAGGGATCCAGTCCTGTTCTCTTGCTAAAAATGATGACAGCTTACACAGAGTGCGTGGAGCAGAAACGAGACACGAAAGGCGCGTGTGGTGGCTCTGATGTGGCTCACACTCCGTGTATTCCTGCGTTGTGACGCATATTCTTTTCCCATTTTGCTCAGCTTTATGGAGAAACTGTAGAAAATACACACACGTTGTCTGAAACCACTTGTCCCAGAGGGGGTCGTGGCAAACTGGAGCCTAACCTGGCAACACAGGGCACAAGGCTGGAGGCGGAGAGGACACACCCAGGACAGGACGCCAGTCTATCACAAGGCACCCCAAGCAGGACTCGAACCCCAGACCCACCAGAGAGCAGGACCCGGTCAAACCCGCTGTGCCACCGCACCCCCCAACTGTAAAAAATAGCACACAAATTACATTTACATTTCTTCATTTAGCAGATGCTTTTGTCCAAAGCGACATACGTCTCAGCAAAAGTACAATTTATGCATTACACTGAGAGAAGGAGACATAGCTGCAGATATGAAAATCTCAAGCAAACCTAGTTTGTGTTGTACCACTTCCTGCACCAAGGTTCATCGTTCAAGTAGTTGCATAAGACACAGACAAATCCCAATATCCACACCAATTTTTTAAAAAATTTTTTTTATTAAATATTATAAGATACACAAATGAACAAGTACAATGCCAGAGTAATGGCTGAATAAAGGTTGTATCTGGGGATGCTTCTGGAGTTACGATGCGTGAACAGTTACTCCATAGATGATCTGAAGAGATCTTGGGCGAAGTGGATCTGGAAAAGGTGGGTTTTCAGACCCTTCTTGAAAACAGATAGAGTTTCCGCAGTTTTGAGTGACAGGGGAAGGTCATTCCACCACAACGGACCCACAACCTAGAACCTCCAAGCTTTGCTTTTCACGCGCGGGACCACCAAGCGAGCAGAAGTAGATGAGGGAAGGGGCCTGGCTGGGGTGTACCGCTTGATCAAGTCCAATATGTTGAGAGAATGACAGACTCGCATCAATCGTTACTCCCAGACTCTTAGCAAAGGAGCTAGGAGAAATAAGTGGGTGAAATTAGAGCAGTTTTGAAGGCAGCTGGGAAACAGCCAGAGAAGAGTGAGGAGCTGATGATAGAAGAGATGAAGGAGGAGAGTTGCGGGTAAATGTTCTGAAGTAATTATTTGCCTGACACTTTTCTCCAAAACAGCTTGTAGTGACTTACCCATTTATACAGGTATGTAGTGTTTAGAAGAGCAGTTCTAGGTAAGAACCTTGCACAAGGGTTTTAGAGCAGGAGGTGGGATTCAGACCTGGGCCCTTCGAGCACAAAGCAGCGGCTCAGTCCAATACACCTCTTGTTACCCTGGGTTTACTGACCCACAAGTTGTTCTTTCCTCTTGTTAGGGTATGCTTGTGATGTCCACACATTGGATGCTATGGAAAAGTGGAAATGTGACTCGCTAGAATGTGTATATGGTAAATTGTGGTAAACCATTGTCTCTTAAACTGGGGTGCAGGAATTTACTATGTCTAATTATCTCAAAGTGTAGTCAGGCAACGTGTTAAAATTACCACCCGTTAATAACATAGGGGTTCAAAATGCATTTAAAAGATATCTTTTTGTCTCTCATTCTCATACACACTAACTCACAAACACACACACATTATTATTGAATGTGTGTAGAGGAAACTTTATGTCAAGTGAGCCTCATGAATCACACTTTTGTTATCCTAGCTAACTGTTATTCACTAAAAATATGCAAATCCAATTAACCCCCTATAGGTACCTGCAGGAAACACGTGTAATGTTGTTTTTTTGAAACCAATTTATTGATGTTGATCATGGTAATGCTAAACATTCTAGTCATGTCTGTGTATGTATTTAGTGAAAACTGGAGAGAAACTGCATTTCACATAGAATTAGTAACACATCTAAGTTTTTTTTTTTTTTTTCTTTTCTTTAATAAAGAGACAATTAGTTCCGTGTTATGTTCAAAACAATATCCAGCAGTTAGGGTGACATTTAGCTTCATTACGCTTTTGTGCACAGCAGTACTTTGGTATGCATGTCAGTGCTCACGCTCCCCCCTTGGGAAGTTTGTGCTTTTAAAGTAAACAAGAAAAGTAAAATCTGCAGAATGCCAGTTTTCTATTTAATTGAGCTCGTTGTGTATTGGAACCTGTTAGAGTCAAGGTGAACTCTTCAGAGGACGAGAATGATTAGCCCCTATGTGAGGGCCTCAGATCCTTTGGGCGGCGAGTTACTCCTTCCTCTTGTTAGAACGTGTTTTATGATTGCGATGTGTGTACACTGGGTCCCGTGGACCTGAATGTCCATTGTCTTGTGTATTTCTTTTACTTTCAAGCATATAATTTCAGTAACACTTCTAATTGCAAACTTGACTTATTCTGTTGTAATATACTACTACATCATACTTCTGTGTTGGTGCAGGTGCTGAATCAGTCAGCACTGAAAATGATTCAATCATCCACTGATGCATGCACAGACTCAGGGCAATTTAGGGTCACCAAATCAGCTGGAAGAAATCCTTGGATTGTAGGGGGAAACCATATCTTAAAATACAAGATTCAGAAATCAAGATTGTCAGTATAATGGTCACCATATATGGGTACGTAACTGTATGTAGATTACATTTATTCATTTTAACTATTGCTTTTCTCCAAAGTAACTTATAATGATTTACCCATTTATACACCTGGGTACTTTTACTAGAGTAATTTATTGTAAGTACCTAGCTCAACAGTACTACACCTGCAGGGGGGACTGAAACCTGCAATTTCTGGGTTCAAAGGCAGCAGCTCTAAGCACTACACCACACTGCCCTTGACATTTTAGGTTCACATTAACATTGTAATTAGCTTTGAAGAAAACCATCAGTCAAATGAATAGATGCAATGTAAGTAAACTGAAATTCTAAGAGTAACTAAAAATGTTGGACTGGGGTAATACTGAAATAAGATAGATTGTTTTATAGTGGAGGGGGTGCGGTGGCGCAGTGGCGCAGTGGGTTGGACCACAGTCCTGCTCTCTGGTGGGTCTGGGGTTCGAGTCCCGCTTGGGGTGCCTTGTGATGGACTGGCGTCCCGTCCTGGGTGTGTCCCCTCCCCCTCCGGCCTTATGCCCTGTGTTACCGGGTTGGCTCCGGTTCCCTGTGACCCCGTATGGGACAAGCGGTTCTGAAAGTGTGTGTTTTATAGTGAATAGGTGAATTATAAATTATAGGGCCACACTCCTACGGTAAATGGTGTGTGACAATGTGCTGCTCTAGTGTACAGATCACCGATTCACTGCAGTAGTACAAGTAGCAGTGTGTGTCACACGCACGAAAAGGTGTCAGCTAAATACTGCATAGTATTCATTTTAAGTCACTTTGTGGAATAAGGTGTCTGCATAATGTAAGCACAAATTGACTGAATTATCCACTTCCACCATTAGGGGGCTGCAAAATGCACCCGGAAAAGACTGAAATGACGCTGCAGAGGAGTGCGCAGCATTTCAGAGGTGTACAAATAAGATCTATCTTGTTTATATTTATTATGTGTGTGTGTGATACTTTCAAAAACTGCAGAGGAAAGAAATAAATATATGTCTATTATTTTTCTTATTTGTTTGGAAACTGACCAACATCAGACCTCCAGTAGAACTCTAAGGTGAAACACTTTTTAATACTTTCTCCCCACATGATCCTTCATTGCACTGGAATTCAACCTCCTCTATTTCATTCTCCTGCAGCACCTGACGCACAAGAGGAACATGCCACTGCCTGTGCAAGTATAACAGCACGCTGAATAGGAGGTTTGTTGAAAATACCTTAATTTTTGGTCATTAGTAGACTAAAATGTAATGTTACACCATGTGCACAAAAAAAAAAAAAAAACATGTTTCATCCATGGTGTTCCCTGTCTCACTCCTGATGTTTCCAGGAATGAGGAACACTGAAACTCTTCCTTAGCTGGAATGAAAATAAAATAGATAAAGGCTCAGCAAATGTTTAATTAATTATTAACGCTTCATCTAATGTTTTAATAGAACATAACCTGTGAGTGAAACAAAAAGTTATTCTATTAAGCTTTAATTGAGTATAATATACAGTAGTGGGTGGTCTTAAAGACAGATTTCTGGTCCCAGTTGTGTTTGTAAGATGAGGTACAAGTGTACGATTATTAATTTATATTTAACAAGCAATTTTAACCTACAACACTAGAGAGTCTAGTCTAAACTGCTTACAATAACCTCCCCAACCACAGAACAGTGTAACTTAACACAAACGTATTCCTTTCACAGAAAACTCAGAAACATGGGGAGGACATGCAAACTCCAGACAGTGAGCCAGATTTCAACGTGCACATCAAGGGCTGTGGGGCATCATTGCTACCCGCTGCACCACCGTGCTTTTCTACCCATGCGCTGCTGGGATTTTTGTAATGAAAAAAGAAACAAGAGCTTGACTGAAATCCGTGGACTTGCTGTGGTAGGCAGTAACCTGGGACGTACTCTGGCTCCCGGGCTGATGGGACCATGCTTGGGAAAGGTTTATTTGGAGGACATGAACACAAGGTGGGCACATTTAACCATAACAGGATTTTCTTCAAAAGGGATTTTTCACCACCAGAACAGAAAGCTCTTGAGAGGAATGCTTGATTAATGTATGACTTTTCAGAGCAGTTTGAGTTTAAGTAGTTGAGGTTTCCAGTGTTTTTTTTTTTTTAAAACTCAATGCTATTTTGCTATCTAAACATTCATGGAAATATAGATTTTGTCTTCGGTATTTAATTATCTCCTTTATTATTGTATTATTTATTTTCTGTAAAGCAGCAGTACTTAATAATTCCTGTTTTGACCAAGTAGTTTTACAATATTTCATTTTGGAAATTGCCGTGCTTTGACATCGCTTCTTCGTTTTAATTAAATTTTATTTTAGTCCAGTATTTTGTTGTTCATTTTTCTGATATGAACTGTAAATCAAATGAAAATGAATTTTATTTCCAAATATCTTTTAAATATGCAGTATAAAACCACTGCCAAGGACATGTTTTGTACTTGAAAGTGGTTTTTAATTCTTTGCCATGCAGATGCTTTGTGTGCACAACATCCAAGGCTGCTTCGATAATTAACATCTCCGATTTTGGACTGTGAGAAGCATTACTCTACATCATGTAATTACAGTTTATACAGATCTTAGAAATAGAAATGGTTAACTGTAATACTTCTGAACTGTGTAATAGTCAAGACATTATCACGATGCAGAATTAAATATGCTTGTAAACTGGTAGTGCACTTGTACTGTACATATTGTCATTCTATATCAAATAAAAGCTTATTTGGATTTTGAAATTACAATTTGTCAGAGTATCATTAATACCGTTGCAAGTTTTGCTACCAAATGTTTGTTCATGTACACACAGCTTTAATCTTTGTTAAATTCAACAGTATCTTTAGCAATTTTTGCTGCAGTGCATTGCACATTTAAATTTTTGTTCTCGGTAGAATGTAATGCATTTTCTTTCTTTATTTATTTATTTATTTATTTATTTAGTGTTTTTTGAAGGTGAAGCCGGAGTGAGGTTTATTAGTTAAATTGCGTTTCATTGCTCACATCACTGCCAAGTGGTAATCTACAGTTCAATTGTAATTCTTTTGAGAAATACCTTGTTTTTGATCAAATCACACTGCGCCACAAAACACAAACGTGCCTCTCAAGTTTAATTGCTACATATTTATTCTTACTAGTCGTGGCAGCTCCCTTGTTCACAGAACAAATTTACCACTGAATATTTCACATTTATTCATTTTCCAAAAGCTCTTATCCAGAGGGAGTGAGGCCAAAGTAAGAACACAACTGAAACAACGTGAAATACAGCAAGCAAAAGCACAAAAACAAGTACAGCTACATCACTGTTGTGATAATGCGCACGAACATTGTACTTTGACAAAAAAAATAGGATGGGGAAAAAAGATTGCAGAATGTAGCACTTGTTCAAATATATAATCTTAAGATGAATATTCAATCTATGGTTAAAAAAAACATGAAGAAATGTAAAGAGATGTTACAGTTATCCAATAATCGTGTCTGCTCATCCTGGTGGATCATAATGAAGAGCACACAGGGCCCCGTGGACCTCATAATCTTTTAATACCGCAGAGGCCTTGGGTCGCAAGTTTGACTTCATCAGCAGCATCAAAAAACTGTTACTGCCCAGCGCTGGCAACATGTTTTTGTTTTTGTCCTCAAGATTGTGAAAGAGTCCCTTTAAAGACACACTCTGCGGCTATTTTCTTGACAGGGATGTCTATCCATTCCGGACACATGAAGAGAAAGTCACTTTTTTAAGAGATGTTTTTCAAAGTACATCTGTGCGGTGGGACTCAAGCAAATACCCTTCCTTTCAACCAAGCTCTTTGATTATGTTCTTACAATTTGAGGTTGGGAATTTTTTTTTTTTTTGTTTCTTTGTATTCCAAGGGAAAAGATGAGTATTGACCATTTTTAGGCAGAGTGCATTGTAGCTCTATGGATGTTACACAGCTGTAAATGTTTGTTTCTATGAGAGGAAACACTTCTCATTTCAGCTGAGTGTCTTATTATAGCTGTGTCTTTTGTGGTTTGCATTTCCCATTCCTTAACTTTTGTGGCCATCATAATGTGTACCATGGGACGCTGTAGGAGGGCTGTTGACTTTGCTGGGTAGGATTTATTGTCACAGAGGAACTGGGCGGTAAACTGAAATGAGAGCTCAACAGATCAGCACTAAGAATGAAACAGTAGAGCTTTTGTCCTCGTTTTATCCTTTAATCATTTTACTATTCCTTTTTTGTTGTGGTGAGTGGTGCTAGTCATAAGGTACAGTAGATTCAGCTGAAGGAATAATAAAAGAAAAATGTCCATTTTGTGCACCCTAACATTAGTGGATGATCTTAGTGGTGATGTGTTTTTTTTTTGGTCTGGAGAAACAGTGGAGGGTGAGGTTCAGCTTTTGGCTCTGTCATAGAATATAGCTGCAATGGTATCCTGCCTTACACGTTATGTTTCCAGGATAGGTTCTGGACCACCACGACCCTGCATTGGGCATATGAGCATTGAAGATGAATGGATGGATAAATGGTATAAACTATACGCCGATCAGAGTAACGCACCACTTGAAAATTTGAAATATATTCTCTGCTTCGTGGGTAGGCCAGTTAATAATTGTCACTGGAATTGTGATATGCCAGAGGGGTGTGGGGGCGTGGTGAAGCAACGGGTTTGGCCTGTGCCTGCTCTCTAGCGGGTCTGGGGTTCAAGTCCTGCTTGGGATGCCTTGTGATGGACTGGCATCCAGTCCTAGGTGTGTCCCCTCCCCCTCCAGCCTTGTGTCCTGTGTTGCCAGGTTAGGCTCTGGTTCACCGTGACCCCACTTGAATTGTGAATTGTGGATATACTTGACACCCCCATAATGAAAACCAACCCTGAGATGCTAAAGGATGTTACTAAAACAATCCACTGCCTCTTTATTCTATACATGGGTCACTTAACTAATGGCAGCTCCTTTCTATTTGTAGAGAGGAAGTGCTGCACAACGAGTAATAAATGTTTGCATATGTATATGTATATAGTATTATTATGGACCTGCTGGTTTAACAGTAGTAAGTTCAGCAACATTAACGTTTCACAGAACAAGAGCTCATCACAGAAGAGCTGGTAATTTGGTTCCTCTCTTCGGTTCCATATTTTTACTCTGCTCACGAAGCCATAATACCATGGCTTTAACTAGCCGGCAGCACCCGTGAAACATCTGTCCCACTTCGTCTACGGAAGCTATAGACCGTGTGAAGATGCAGTCGCACATCAGCCACTGAGAGAGATGCGCATGGGCCATTGGCGAATTCTAAAAAACCTTTTTCAATGCAAACGCCAAGACGACGTGCTAGGAAGGCACATCTCGATGAATTTTACAAACAGGAGATGAGCTGTGCCTGTCTGTGTGTGCCGACGTATTCACCTTTTGAGAAGCGTTACAGAAAGAGAGAGAAACGTATTGTTTTGTTATATTCTTGCTCCGCCGTTCTGGCACCTTGCCTCTGTAATTGAAGGTGTTCTTTGCAGCACTGACTGCCACGCTTCAGTGCGCGCCTTTAATGATACACACATCAGCCGAGGAACATGGCGCATCCTGTTTTTGTTTAAACGTAGACACTTAATCAAGCGTCGGTGTCAGATAATGTGTAGATTTCGGAAGAACGTTTGCATTCAACCGGCTTGTACTGGTAGCGGTTAAGGATGTTAAACTGCAGCTCGAGGTTTGCTGAGGGGCCCTGATGTTGTACTCAGGTTTTTTTTTTTTTTCTGTGGTTACCACCTTTGAGCAGGAAATCAGATGGCTTGCCTTCCCAGCTCTTGTGCAGCAGTTCCCAGAGATGTAGGATGCTTTGTATTGCTTTGCTTTCACTCTTCTCTCCATCTGTGCAGTTGTTGCCCAGGAGAACTAAACTTCTGACCGGTCCTGTATATGGTTACAACCAGCTCTTTTTAGGGAAAAGGTATCATCTAAGCAAAGGAATCCTGTTACTAATAGTAATAACTCTATACATTACATTACATATACATTACATTTACTTCTTTAGCAGACACTTTTCTCCAAAGCGACTTCCAATGAGCTCTATGTAGTGTTTTGAGCCCACACACCTTATTCACCAAGGTAAGTTACACTGTTAGATACAGTACTTACACTGGGTCACTCATCCATACGTCAGCGGAACACACTCTGTCACTATCATGTGTATGCCAGCACTTGTGCTATCAGTCTCTTGGAACCTGGTCTGTATTTGTCTCAAGGTTACAAAACGGACTTGTCTGCTTTCCAAATCCCACCAGTGAATGTACTTTTATTCCTTGTTGCCAGTTGCTTAATTTGCTGATTTCAGCACTTGCTGCAAGTTTGTGCTTCTTAAGCACAGTGCAGTAACACATTTGGGGTATTCACCACTGACGGGCATAACCCACTGGTTTGCCTTTATGTTGGACGTGCGCGGTGGTGGTCACGAAGTGGCCTTCAGCAGAACGATGGAAAGGCAGGAAACCCAGAGGTGGCAGAATAAATGCACATAAATTCAGGACCTGAGCTCTACATAAGGGACTGGCTTGGATGAGAAGCCAACCGCCTCATCCATTGCATGAAACCGAAGATTGAACAGTGAGCCTGAACTTGCTGGAGCGGTGGCCGTTCGCCATGGATCTGGTCCTCTCTCTCCTGCAAGTCCACCCTCACACAAACCGCCCTCCCCTTTCCATCAGGCGGTGAAATAGGAGAACCTCAGAGAGGAATCTGGGCACCTTGTCATTAAAATGTGTTAACGCACCATCCCTCCCTCTTCAAACGGAGAACGCAACCTCCCAGTCCTCATTTCACTAAACAAGTTTGTGTTTTCCACCCATATGTGTTTATTTATGAATATTTATGAGCTTTTCTCTTATTAATATTTACTCCCTGCCCCCACCCTCCATTCTGCAGTGGGTCTCATGGGTCTCCTCTGTTCCCTGGGTGGTAATTAAAATCCAGAAGGCTGAAGAGAGGGAACACACACTCTACTGATGCTAAAACAGCCAGATGGATTTTACTGAGCCCAAGGGGGAGAGCAACAGTGCAGAATTCTCCCTCATCTTCCAATCCATCTCCATTACACCAAAATCCTCCTAGTCATATTCCCTTGATAAATTAAAAAAAAAAAAAAAGACTCGTCCAAAGAGACCTGAAAATAGGAACAGATTTAATGGTCCATTTGTAACATTACAGAATATCTGAAAACAGATTAATGGAGAGCCTTTTCAAAACTTTACCATGTTATGCGTTTTCAGGCCATTACTTGAAGTAAGTTACCACAGCTCTGACATAAAATAAAGGGTACGGATTCAGCACAATTTGTTGAAAGACAGGGCGCCAGTTTTTTTCAGACCTGGGGCTGAACACATGAGTAATTTCACTTTTCACTGTTTGGTCTCTTGTGTTCCTGCTCATCAGAAGCTATTGCCTTTGGATATGCTTCTCGCACCTGGAGCGGAGGTATGCGGGGCCGCACGGGACATTAGCTCACAAACTAAGACACATTTACACCTTCACAGAGCTGAGAAGGACCCTCAGAAAGCCGCGCAGCCTGCATTTCCATCTACTGAGGTTTTTGCTCACCGTCATGTAAGGTAACCCCAGAAAGAGCAAATCACTTCACATTATTTAGACATCTGTTAGATACTTAATTCAAAGAAGTTAAATTAATATGTGGTTACATGGCTAAATATTTCACTTAAGCCATTTTTTCATTGCTCAATGAGAGAATCCAACCACTGTGATAACATGGTCATTTACCACTATCAGTCAGTGAATCCCGCTGTGCTGAAAAATAAAACAATGCCATTATGTGACATTTCAGCAATGTCTGAATTCAGATAAATCTGAGCTAAGATCTAGAGCGGAGACTCAGAGGGAACCCCCTGGCTGGCCCATAAACACAAAACATTTTCCAATCAGCACCACAAATTGAGATGCAATCATCAACATTTCTTCATCATTAGAACGTCCTGAACTACGCAGAGACGGCAAGCCAAAGGAAACCCGTGCTGGAGTCTACGGAAGACAGTGAAAAAAGTGCAGCACACACAGCACATGCGGGAGAAGGACGTATGATCTCAGCCGAAAAGCTACTCTGTCCGAAGCCGGTCATTGCTTTGCAGCATTTTGTTGTTGTGCTCATATAGTACACATACTTTATTATGCATGATGCTACTGCCTAGAATTATTTAAAGGAATATTTAAAGACAGAAATTTTATGTTAAGTTCCAGGGGTGTTCTCAAGAATCTTGGGTGCTTGAAGGTAGAAGTGCAACAAAGGGTGTTCATGCAGTGATCACGAGACGAGTAACGCACCGCTTGAACACTTGGAATATATTCTCTGCTTTGTGGGAAGGCCAGTTATTAACTGTAACTGTAATTGTGATATGCTTGACACCCCCAAAATGAAACCCTAAACCTACCCTGAGATACTGTTAAGCTGAAGGATGTTACTAAAACAATCTGCTGTCTCTTTATTTTATACATGGGTCACTTAACTAATGGCAGCTCCTTTCTGTGTAACAAGGAAGTGCTGCACAATGAATAATAAACGTTTGCATATATATATATATATATAATTATATACATTAGAGGGGGAATGGGAGCACAGTGGCGTAGTGAGTTGGACCGGGTTCTGCTCTCTGGTGGGTCTGGGGTTCGAGTCCTGCTTGGGGTGCCTTGGGATAGACTGGTGTCCCGTCCTGGGTGTGTCCCCCTCCCTCTCCAGCCTTTTGCCCTGTGATGCCGGGTTAGGCTCTGGCTCCTCGCGACCCCGTATGAGACAAGCGGTTTCAGATGATGATGTGTGTGTATACATATACATATATATATATATATTATTTATTTTAAAACCACACTTTACGTATTACCCCTACCATCATTACCTTGCTTTTTTCAACTGCTTTCCCTTTACATTAACCTTGCTATTCTCATTCTTTCTGTATATAAAATAGTTAATTTTTATTATATTGAGCAATCTCAACGACTGCTAGGTTTTTGCAGGGGTGCTACATTACGACTTGGCTTGAAGCTTGCATGAAAACCCACCGAAATACTTGACTGCCAAGGAGACAGAAAAAATATCACGCTGCAATTGCATTATTCATATGACAGCAAAGACCTCAAATTCATTCAGAGTACATAAAGGAGGGATTTGCTCAGTTCAGGGTTTCATGGGCCTTAGCGAGCACACGCTTGAGCTGTTGTTATTATTTTAATCTAAACCGAATGCAGGTAGAATCATCCAAAATTCTAAAGACCCTCATGTGAATCTATAGTGAAATTAATTACAACCCAACACACCTGAACTCCAGGGCTATATCTTCAGGCATGAGCGCTTGCCAAGAGTTCTTTTTTTGACCACTGGCCAACTCGCAAATACTTCCTTTATATTCCTTGCTCTCAGCTGCCTCTAGCAGAAAGTTTTCATGCTATCAGGCTGGATTGAAAAGCAGGAATATACCGTTAAGGCTTACATAACATCCTTTGTATTTCAGGTAAACACCAAAGGCTATGGCTGAATCATAGCACTTTAAATACCATTACAGTCCAGCCAAACCAAGTGGCCAAGTGAGCGGCGGGCAGGGCTGCAGTTGCGGGCGACTTCGCCAGGGGGAGCTGTGGCACCGTCGCACGTCCTGTGGATTGACTGGGTGAACGCGAACGTGGAGGCCGAGTGCAAGGCACCCTGGGATGGGATGGGGAGGGTGTCAGCGTGGAAACAAATTAGGGAGGAGGCTCGCTTCTCAACCTGATGAACATGTCTAATGTTAGCTAACCTCGGAAAGTCACAGGCGTGCTCCCGGCATAATAAAGCGGGAAGGGGAAGGGGCCGCTGGAGGACGCAGTGAGTGGAGAAGACAAAGCCTGACAGACTGCTGGAGCAGAAGGTGGCGAAGGTCCAGCTGATCTCCCACTGCTCCCACACATCGCTGTACGTCTATGGGTTAGCTTTGAAGCACATTTACGGACGCTTAAAATTATTTAAACAGTCAAAGAAAAAAGAAAATGTTCCTTTAATGTCTTTATCAGAAATTGTCTCAAATACAAATATCAAGACATATTATGAAAATCATGGTCCAAAGAAGCATCCATGTATCAATTTTGGATAACTATTTATCCAGCAGGTTAATGGGAAGCAGGGGTCCCTGAAGCCTAATGTGTGCTGCTCTTGAGATGCCAAGATTGCCAACTGCATTGGTTTAACAAATTAGCTTGTTTCACCATTTTCTGTAGAAGATAGCTCAGAAAGTAATATTAAAAGTTTCACATAACAAATAACATTTCAAAAAGCTCATTTAAGTATCATTTTCTTCTGAAATGTACTTTCAGACTTCCCAGTACTTATACTCAGTAGACACACATATTTCTCAGATCACACACACACTTTCAGAACCGCTTGTCCCATACAGGGTCATGGGGAACCGGAGCCTACCCGGTAACACAGGGCGTAGGGCCGGAGGGGGAGGGGACACACCCAGGACGGGACGCCAGTCAGTTGCAAGGCACCCCAAGCGGGACTCGAACCCCAGACCCACCGGAGAACAGGACCGTGGTCCAACCCACTGCGCCACCACACCCCCCCGTTCTTAGATCACATTTATATTTATTTATTTAGCAGATTCTTTTCTCCAAAGCGACCTCCAATGAACTCTGTGTAGTGTTATCAGTCCACACACCTTATTCACCACAGTGACTTGCACTGCTAGATGCACTACTTACACTGGGTCACTCATCCATAAATCAGTGGAACACACTCTCTCTGTCACTCACTCACACACTATGGGGGAACCTGAACAGCGTGTCTTTGGACTTTGGGAGGAAACCAGAGCATGCAGAGGAAACCCACACAGACACAGGGAGAACATGCAAACTCCACATAGACTGAGTGGGGATTAAACCCATGTCCTCTCGCACCACCTGGGTGCTGTGAGACAGCAGCGCTACTCGCTGTGCCACCCGTAAGATTTTTTTTTCATTTAGCTGGTGCTTCTTTCCAACGTAACTTACAGTACAAAGCTACTTGCAAATATTTGCCCATTTGAACAGCTGGAAAACTTTATGGGAAAATCTTAGGCTAAGAGCTGGGATTTGACCCTGTTCTCTTGGGGCCAGTAGCACCAACCACTATGCTACTAGCTGTCCTGATTCACATCCATATGTTTCAAATAAACATCTGAAACACTTGGATACACTGTCTTTAAGTAAATATATTGATATTGTGTTGTTTTGTTTAATCACTGTGGTGCAAATTCTTTTGTACTTAGCTCCTTCCTTTTCTTGCAGCCAACAGACTAACACAAAATTATGCCTCTTTTTAATCACTGTGCATCAATAAAAGGTTTAAATACCGTGGGGTTTATAATATTTCATCAAGTATTGCGTTTAAAATATTACATTTAACTATTTTCTCATTTCCACTGTGGAGAGTGTAGTCATTAGAAATATAATGAATATAATTATAATATTATACTACACAACAAAAATTTTTCTTCGTAATTGTATTATTGAAAACAAAGTGATGCAAAAAGTAAAATGACTTGCATTGAAGAGAGCTTCCTATAAGGGAGAAATGGACACATTTTAAGTTTATTTGTGATATGATGGGTCTTAGCAGGAAATGTCAGGAGAGCAAGAAGTGAAGTGGATTAATGCAGCACCCAAGGCACCGGGCTTTTGCTTTTTTGACCTTGCCTCTCATAATGCAATGCCACATTGACTCACTGCCATTTCATTCAGACCTCTGAAGAGATGGAGCTTTTTAGGTATACAGTATATATATATATATATATAAAACGGCCATGTCCCTGTATCAGATTTCTCCTTCTTTTGAAATGGGGAAGGATGGTACAGGTGCTTAGCGATGCTTTCTTTGACATGGTACAAGGAAAAAAAAAGACAGAAAAACCTGGGCATTACATTTTTTGGAGTGAGAACAACTGTTATGTTGTGTGTGGTTTGTAAAGAGTTAACATTATATAGGTGCATTAACAGCCCATATTTATTAGCAATTCTTGACAAGTAAATCAATTTAAAATGAAAAGGCAAAGCAGAAGTTATGACTGTTATTGAATGAATTCTGATCCTGCAGTATAACTCTTACCCTGAACTGGTATAGCAAGAACACCTTCTTGTACAATAGGAACTATTTCTAAGCAAAACCTAATATTATAAAACCCATGTGACAAAGGTGTAAGCTAAAAAAAAAGATTTAATTTTTTCCCCATCTTTCATTATCTACAGTTTATTGGTCAACATGTGTTTCTCTGGTCATTACGCACTGTCGTTACCATTTGCTGCCTTCATAGATGTGTTTCAGGCAGCTCCAGTGTCAACATCATTTGTTCCAGCCATTGTCAATGACTTTGAACAGCTGGAAATACATGTAAAACCCTTCCTTTGAAGCAAAACAACTGCATTTATGGAACAATTAGTAATGCTGGTCCCCATTAATGAGAGACTGAAAGCAGTAGGGAGGCTTGAAACTCGTAATGAAATGATACTGTGGACTGTCATCATGCTGTCCAAAGGCTTCTGTGGTCTCGGCTCTTCTGAGGAGTAAGTGTTTAAAAGCAGACCCTACATCCTTTGTGCCGCACGGTACTGTTATTGTTCTGGTTGTATAGGGCTGAAAATGACATTTACATTCACATTTATTTAGCAGACATTTTTCTCCAAAGCGATTTCCAACGACCTCTATGTAGTGCTATGAGCCCACACACCTTATTCACCAAGGTGACTTACACTGCTAGATACATTACTTACAATGGGTCACTCATCCATACAAAGGAACGTGGGGCTTAGGTTAACTTTGTATATGCATTCCACGTACATTCACCGTTCTGTGGACAAGACATGTCTGAAGGATACTTTGAGAGGTCAGTGTGTACCAGAATATATGAAAGCAAACCAATGCTCATTGGACAGAAAAGGCGACTCTTTCTTCGACATTTCAGATGAGCACCTATTACATTTTCAAATTAATTTTTACTGCACCAATTCACGGTAAGCACCTTGCTCAAGGGTACTGCAGCAGGAGTAAGGATTTAAACTCAGGTCCCTTGATTGTAAGGTGATGGCTCTCACCACTACACTAAGATAAAACAGCTGTTTCAGGTTTCCCTCTTATAAAAGTATTAAGAGAGATTTTGTCATCAGGAGCATGTGATCATACACAGAAACTTCTATCAGCTTCATCCCCCTGGCTAGAAAAAGCTGAGAAAGTGGAAAATGGTTCAGTCTTTTCCTTCTTCCACGCTTACGTGGAATGCATATACAACATGTTCACCTCAGCTGACCTGCAGCTATAAAGCAACCACCTTTCAAAACCTTATTGTACCTCAGTCTTACAGCAATTATCAATGTGCTGCTCACTTTTTTTCTTAAATATTTGCCTCATTGTAACTTTTATTTTAATTGCACTGTGTTTTTTGCTCCTTTTTTTCCACCTAAGTTTTCTTTTTGAAAAAAAAAAAAAAAAAAATTATGCAGGGTATATTCCATCATTCCATGTATCTTTACCACATGTCCAGTGCTCTGCTGTGGTGGTCCACAGCCTCTCTCAGAACCATAGTGTAAATTCTTGACAGGATGACAGTCCATCACAGCTTGACCATCTTCTAAAAAAATATAAATACTCAAAGAACTCTGCCTACACCTTGAATACTGCAGTATGTATACTACACGAATGCATAAACCAAAAGGGTGATCCAAGAGATTCTTCAACCTTGAAGGATTCTTCAGATGATTTTAGTTTGTTTCCCTCCTTACCACTCTTGTGTTTAGGAAAAAAGGTCTGAAGGCTGTGAATCACTCTAAAGATATTTTTCACATGGTTCTACACTTTTTACTGTATTTACCATTAAACCCATGCCTGAACATCATCAGGAGTGATCTGTGAATTGCAGATTTTGAAGAAGAAAAATCTCACAACAATTCTGAATTATTATTCAATCATTCAATCATTTTCTGGAGTCCACCCAAGACACATAGGGCATGAGGCACCAGTCCATCTGAAGGCAATTACGCACTCATTTACATACATTGAGTCACTGGTTCATCAGACTTGAACCCACATTCGAGGAGCTTTGAGGCACCAGTAAAACTGCTTGCATCACCATGCCAAGGTTTACTGCATGTATGAGTTAACCATAAATAATTGACTGCTAACTTTCAGACATTACAGTACCATAGATTCACAACTAGAAGCCACAGTTCAGTGAAGTAACATGGCTAGAAATTAAGAACTTAGATGAAAGCAGCTCGAAATTACTCGTATCTTACTGTCCCTTTGAAAAGTACCTGCCCACTCCTCATTATTTAGACCTAGAAAGAGAGACTGAGAATTATATTGCAAGTATAGAGAGAGAAAGCAGTAACACACATACCAAGTCAGATCGAAGATGAAGACAGGACTCACCTTGTCAGCTAATCCATCCGGTAGTTTTCTCAGCTGGGGGCATCAGTGTGAGCAATGGACCTCGCTGGGAATCCTCCAGGAACAGGGGGGCTGGAGCTGCTTCATCCTAGCGATGGGAAGTCTCATCTTCCACCAGTCAATAAGAGAGCCCTAAAAAGAGCAGCAGCATTTTGAAACCCTCTTCTGGTTGTTATCTCCCATGGCAGAGCACATTCACCGGGAATGTTGTTATCTTTAGACATCCTTCACCTCCCTTTTCCAGTTGCAGTGCAGGTGACAACTTCTAAATTAGAGACTCACTCATAGCCTATTTAACTGTTTGTTTTGCTCAATGGAAGTTATTGCAAAGGGTAGGAAAAGGTGAATGCTTCAGCTGTATTGATTTTTGGAATAGAAACAAAACGAAAGGGAAACTTAATTTTCACTGCTGCAGTATGATAAGAGTTCGGTATAACTTTGAAACCAGCATTTTAGGATTGCATAGGTTGGCCAGTTTCTGCTCTTTTTACAACACTAAAGCTCAGAATGCTGGTTATATGAGTTCAGTAAAGTGATTTAATTCATTTCTTACCTAGTACAAAATCACTGCACACCTTATCCTTTTGGATGGGAGCTGAGCAGCCCTGGTATTAAATACCCTCACCCTTTACCGATTACCCCTGTTACATATGATACTGATTTTTTATTTTTGTTTTTGCATTGTTTTTTGATTAAGGGTCAAACAGAACTGTATTCCAACAACACAGAGAAAAATACTTAGAGACACAAGTAAATGAAACCTTAGGGTAAAAAGTTATTTAACATGAGTGGAGGTTGTTTTGAAAAGTTACCACATCTTTCCAAATGTATTCAAATTATAATGCAAATCAGATGTTACCTGTCTATTGGAAGTCAATTAAACACCTGAGAGAGCCATGTATTTGTGGAAGAAGGTTGAGGTTCACCTTACTTTGCTTTGTGTCCCATGCTTCAGGAGAAGGGCTCCAGACTACTGTGACCTTGACTTGAACAAGTGATTAAAGAAAGAGTGAATGATTGTGAGTGAGGTTCAGGTATAGACTACAGATATACAGCACATTTTCTTGCCAAATATGTAAGAAAAATCAACCTATGTTACATAACATCATGAAGAACAGAATTCAGGATTTACCTTAATTGGAATACAGATGACAAATAAGGATTTTTGTTAAAGAACCTTTGAATTGTTCAGTGAATAGTCCTATCTCTTTCCCACAATAAATGCATTAAAGTACCCAGACTGAGTGGAGCGAGGGGGCGCAGCCGGGTCCCGCTCTCCGACGGGTCTGGGGTTCGAGTCCTGCTTTGAGTGCCTTGTGATGGACTAGCATCCTGTCCTGGGTGTGTCCCCTCCCCCCTCCAGCCTTGCGCCCTGTGTTGCCAGGTTAGACTCTGGTTCACCGCGACCCTGCTCGGAACAAGCGGTTTCAGCCAGTGTGTGTGTGTGTGTGTGTGTGTGTGTGTGTGTGTGTGTATCCAGACTGCCCTTATATTCCATTAGGGCATTCATATATAATTTAATTTCTGATTTATTAGGAAAAAAATCAACTTCATAAATTTATTCTATGAAATAAAACTCAATATAAATTCTCATAAAGACTTTAAAATCTATTAAATGTTTTTTCAGACTACAAACATGAAGGAGATTGTCAGGACCCAAGGAGGTGAAAACCCCAAGGTCCACCAGAGGCAACACCCGAGAGCCATGTAAACCAACACACATGCTGTCAATTAACCAGATCAGTTCCCAGCCTAATAAGGAGCATGAAATCACCTCACTAGTTTGCAGGTTCTTGCTCAGCACTTTACTTGTGATTAACTAATATTTCTTGTTCACTGATCCTGTTTCTTGTGTTACTGTTCTGAGTTCCTGTCCTGTTTATGCCAGTTCTGTGTTATCTTGTCCAGGTCCTATGTACCACCCTATATTTTTCATGCTTCATTGTATTAGCTCTGTTCATGCATTACTATTTCACTTCTTGTATAACAGATCATTGCACTTTATGTCCATCTCCGGATGGTATTGTAAAATATGTCCATGTTAATTTTGTGTCGGGATGTTACAGAGATACAAACATTCTCAACATCCTATTATGCTCTATTTTCTCTATTTTGTTAAGCATTCTTTCTTGTTCTGCTTATTCCTTTGCCAGGAACATATTGCTAAAACATTTGCATGGTTTGAAATCACATACTACACTACCATTTTAAAATCAAAATTACATCAATTATGTTTTGTTGTCTCTGGTAATTACTGTTCCCGTCCTTAAAAAAAGCAGTACATTCTCTATTCTTATTGCCTTGCATCCTGTAATAAAATGCCAATCCATTTGTATGGATTCACATTCATTTAAATAGATATATTTTAATAGTTTCCTCCAACAGTCCAAAGACCTCCAGTTCAGGTGGTTTTGTCACTCTAAACTTCCCTTTGTGTATGAATGGGTGAGCAACTGTGTGTGTGTGGCTATGCTGAACATGGGCGTATTTTACTACACCATCCAGAGATGGACTTGTGTCCCATCCAGGGAATGCCCCTCAGCTTTGCACCCAATGCTTCCGAGATAGGCTCTGAATAACTGCTACCCTGATGAGCACTAAAGATTATTGAAAATGGATTAATGGAGGGATGGATGATGTATGTTATCTAAAGATATACAAATATTCCACTCCAAAACATATATCATTTTTGGCTACTCCTGCCTGTTGTACTATGGTAGCAGCTCACATCTGTATTTTGTTCACTGGCCTTCTATGATTGCTTCTCATTCCATTCCATAAAATTTGATGTTTGTAAAATGGCAAACCCATAATTTCTTATTGAGGTATAGCCATCCTATCACATTAATTATCAAACCCTTCAAACAAGAATACTTAAAGAGCCAATAACATGTTAATTTTGTTCAAACTGACATTGTCAGAAATGATCTTTAATCTTACGTCCATGAATGATAATGCAGGGTGATTATTCCCCTTCTACCATAACCAGTGGAAGAATGGTGAATTCATTGATTCATAGTGAGTGCTGTTACTGGATTTCCTGCTCGTGCTTTTCTAAGAATATGATGTTTTCTTGGATTCACCCTGAAGGGCAATGTTTTTGTTCGGCTTCTAGTAAACATTTTAAGTTCTGCTCAAAGACATTTTTAGCAGCATTTTTGCAGTGCTTATGCTTTTTATTTCACAAAGAACAACTGTTATTATTATTATTATTATTATTATTATTAGAAATCTTTGGAAACATGACTGTGTATGTGAATTAGCAGATAATAAAAGATGCATTTGCTAGCATTTATCTTGCTACTTCAGGCTCTGCATAACCAGTAGACAACTACAGTAACCCTAAGTCATTGTCCTTCTTAGACTCTACAATACTTCATAATTCTGAGACTGCATTTTTATATAGGGATGCCTATTGATGTTAGTAAATGGCAAACCCATAATTTCTTACAGGAGAATGTCCTGTCTGACATTAATTATGAAATCCTTCAAATTCTCCCTGTACTAGATAAGCAGTTTGTGGAAACGGATGGGTTGTATATATTGCCTATATTGCACTTTGTTTAAAATAAATGAATAAAAATAATTCTTCGGTGGAGTTATGAAGAGGGGTGCGGTAGCGCAGCGGGTTTGGCCTGTGTCTGCTCTCTGGTGGGTCTGGGGTTTGAGTCCTTCTTGGGGTGCCTTCTAATGGCCTGGCATCCTGTCCTGGGTATGTCCCCTCCCTCTCCAGCCTTGCGCCCTGTGTTACCTGGTTAGGCTCTGGTTCACCACGAACCTGCTCAGGACGAGTGGTGTGTGTGTGTTTGGGGAGTTATTCAAAAAACCCTCTTTGGTTGTCGAACTGTTCTTGAAACTAATTTTGTTTACAGAGTAAGAGCAGAATAGGTTATATGTTGTGAGTCAAACATATGTGGATGACTGCAAGAACATTGCATGATACGTAAACCAGGACTAAGAAAAGCCTGCAATTGCTAGCTTTTTGCAAGCAAAAATGTCTTCCCAGCAGGGATGACTGGTTGTGGAAAGACATTGTAAGGTTTTTATAAAACTGAGCCCAGTGCAATACATATAATGATGATTGCAGAGATATAAGAAATATTCTTTCACCTCATTATGGCTACGTTCACATGTTCACAGTGTATGTTGAGTCTCTTACAAAGAACGTACAAAGGAAACCACACTGGAGCTATTCTGTTCTTGCACAAGAAAGGTTTGGCAAGAAGCAGCATGCTGGGAGTGATAAGCTTGAACCAAGACCAGATTCTGCATACTGCGGGGGAATCAGTGGAGCAAACATACTGCGTGAAGGGGAGGGGATTGGTCACAATGATGGAGTGACAGGGCCACAAGCACAGGACTGGATAACAGGATGTGCAAGAGAACACTCTACAAAGAGTAGGTATCCCAGTGGTTAAGAACACACCACCATAACTCAAAAGTTCTTGGTTCAAGTGCAGGTTAACGGGTAGGTAACATCACAAACAATGGTGAGACACAGAGAAGTAGTTGGCTTATTATTTGAATCAGCAGATAGAATAATCCACATTCTTTTTGCTAGAGTAGCCTGTTAATCTTAATGCATTGCCTAGTACTGAAAAGAGCATCCATCTAATTCCCTTTGGGACACATAATGGAATTCCTCCGTAAAATACTGATGGACTGTGATGATTCTGCTCTGGGAGGGGGGATGAAGCCGTCCTCTCCTGAGCTCAAAGAGACGGGGTTCATACGTTCAGCGCAGATCACGATGAACCCTTGCAATATTTTCTGGACTCAGGGGATTTAGGAATCCTCATTCGTGTGCTAGGACATGATTTTACCTCCCCTGAATAATGGATACTCTGGGAGATTGGAGAGAGCAAGGAAATATATGAGGAACTATACTTTCTCACTGAAAGTAGAGTTGTCTTCCATTGGCAATATTAATGATATAATATGAATTTATGCAAGTTCCACAACTATAACCTTTTGTTGTGAGGTCATTGTATATAAATGGTGAGGAGGCATCCTGTAAAGTATGGGTAGATTAGAAGACAATCTATGAATCCTTATATACCTCTGGCACTGTGAATCATGGGTAAGAGAAGAGCTGAAATGGAAACTCTCCTCTTGGTCCTCCCCTTGCGGCCACTTTGCGGAGCAGCTTCCTCTTATCTTAATTGTCAGCCTAGTTGAAATTAAGTCATATAAATTTGATAGTAGTAAATATTCTCCTTCCATTCCAGGAAAGCGCTATTGAGTCCCAGCAGTCTGGACCTCAGCAGGAGGGACGGAGGTAGAAGATAAGCACACAGCTGCACTACAGACAGAAGGCCTGTAATAAGTTGTTACTGAAGGAGTCAAGCCAGTGTTGCAGCAAGATCCTTCCAGTACTCCAGTACATTGAACTTTTATAACATTTTTGCATTCATTAGTCTGATCTGTAAAGACGACATTTTGTTTATTTATAACACACAGTCATGCATTATTCATTTATTTATGTTTGCTGGGATCAAAAGAAACTGTCAAAAGAAAAACAGTTTGCAATAATGAGAATTTTGTTTATCTTAGCTTATTACTGCAGAAAATTCTAGTTCATGTAGGCATGATGTCATTCTGAGAGTAGATTTCATACCTATTACTACCAATTATTTTTTACTACTTTTGTAGCAGACATAGGTAGCACATGTTAAAATACCCAGATGTATTTTTATGAATATTATCTAAATATTCACATTTTGTGTGTCTTCTTGGTGGTTATATTTTTCCGCAATGTGCTGCAGCTACATTTTACGTTTTTTCTTCAAGCACATTTCTGCTTTAAGGGCAATAAAGGCTTCGGTTACAGTTTTGTAGTGACCTGTACCACTTTCGTGGGCAAGGACACAGCGTCAAGCATGTATAAAGGAACACAGTCTTTATTAAAAGAATATCTTATAAATTAACCAGTGTTAAGTGCAAACAGGTGCTTCCTAATCAGCCATGCCATAAATGATTTACTGCTCAGATATAATTACCTCAATGGCCATGAATGACCTATGATGGTTAACGGTATGTTATTGAATGTTACGCACCCCAAATAGAGGCTCAGTGAAGGATCACTGGGACCCTGGAGGTGTACGCACATCAAGCCCAAAAACGTCTTCCTTCTAAAGAGGCAGAAGTGAGGCCTCTGTGACGTACACAAAGCACTCAACACAGCCCGTCCACCGGCATAAATAAAACAAACAAATTGGTTTTGGTCCCTGTGTCGGAACCTGCCGACAGTCGCCTCTTGCTCCGAGTGGCCGACTTGGTATGCTGCTTTAGAATCCACATCCTCCACGCCTCCACCCCCACGGTCCATCACCGGAGTCCTCATGTCAGGTATCCCCTCAGAACAGTCACCTGTGAAAAATAACACTTTGCTCTGGGCGTGACAGCACCTTTCCTTATGCCTTGCGCTACCTTTAATGTGGGGGAGGGCTACGCCGTCTCCGAGCTGAACTCCACCGTTTGCACGCCTACTCCATTTTACCCAAAGCACTCGGCAGCTCCTGTCAAAAAGGTCCCCAAAATTGCAGGAAAAGGGAAGATTGCCAGTAATTTAATAATAGCCAGGACTGATAACATCTCCCTGGATGTACCGGCACCTCCCCTCTTGGCATATGGTACAGAGATGTAATTCCTTAAATCAACCTTGTGGACTATCTGTGTGCCCTTATGTGTAAGATGAAGATCTCCATGTACAAAGGGTGGCATGTAAAGTATCTTTTTGTATTGATGTGCCTGCTTCTCTCTGCTGAAACACACTGAAGGTTTACATTCATTCATTTAGCAGACAATTTTGTCCAAAGCAACTTGCAATGATAAGGTACTTAAGATTTTAGTGGAGTAATTTAGGGTAAGTACCTTGCTCAAGGATACTACAGCTGGAGGTGGGACTCAAACCTATGACCTTCCTGCCAAAAGGCAACAGCTCTAACTATATGTTACCACCCGCCCCATTTCTCTGTTAACATGCAGAACTCTTATTCTATAGTGACTTTGGATAACATCATCATGCAGTGTGAGGCATGTAGAACTTAAGCAGAATGTACATGGAGCTATGATGTAAGAGAAAAAGCATTAGCTGGTATTTTTTTCTGAGCTTTTTATGTCCTTGTTTTCATTGAATTAACAGTGCAATTAGCAGGTTTGTTGTACAATACAGTGCAATCCATCAAATATTCTTATGGCATTCTCAGATGAATTTTGTCCTACAAGGCAAAATATTTTCAATATTGGTTTCTCTTTCTCCTGTCCTGGGTGTGTCCCCTCCCCCTCCAGCCTTTCGCCCTGTGTTGCTGGGTTAGGCTCCGGCTCACCGCAACCCTGCTCGGGATAAATGGTTTCAGACAACGTGTCTGTGTGTGTGTGTTTCCCGTTCTGTTAAACTTTTGGCTACTTGAAAATAGCATAAATACAGAAACAGAATATAAATAAATAAAAAATGTAACCCAACATGAAATCAGAGGTCAGATGGATTTGCTAATTTTGACATTATGTAGAGTAAGAGTCTTTCTTTAACTGAAATTTAATTCGATACACGCCAAGCAGACTGCTACGTTCTTCCACATCTGCTCGCTCGGTGGTCCCGTGCACAAAAGGTAAAGCACAAAGGTTCTCAGTTCTGTCTCCGTTTTATGCAGCTACTTGTGTGATGAAGGTCGGTTCTTAAGAATCACACATCTGCAGCTATGCACAAACTGCATTTTCTATTAAATGTACGTCTCTTTGGAGAAAGTGTCTGCTAAATGAAAAAATGTAAATTTATGTTTTTTTGTTTGTAATTAAACCCTGAAATTATATACGCAAACATGTATGCATACACACGAATCAAGTATCTGCAGTGCTCTGCTTACATTTATTTAGCAGATGCTTTTCTCCAAAGCAACTTCCAATGAATTCTATGCAGTGTTATCAGTCCACACACCTTATTCACCAAGGTAACTTACACTGCTTGATACACTACTTACACTGGGTCACTCATCCGTACATCAGTGGAACACACTGTCACTCACACACTATGGGGAGCCTGAACAGCATGTCTTTAGACTGTGGGAGGAAACCAGAGCACAAAGAGGAAACACACACAGACATGGGGAGAACATTCAAACTCTACACAGACTGAGCAGGGATCAAACCCATGTCCTCTTACACAAAGCAGGCACTGTAAGACAGCAGCACTACTTTCTGTGCCACTGTCCCGCCTATGCTTAAGTAATTGATTTAAATGGAATTTTTTTTAAGTTAGATATAACTTACTTGTCCTTATCAGATAAAATGGAAGGTAAATTTGATATAAGTATTTAATATTCTTGTGTAGAACGATATTTAAACTGCATCACATTAGTATTTTACAAAGCACAATGTTTTGATCCTAATCTACCCCTTCGACCACTATAGACAATGCTTTCCATTAGCATTTCATTAGAAACCCTTTTCTCCTGATATAAAATCTGTCTGGTTGGGAAATTAATTCAGTATGCTTAATACTGAAGCAAATCCATCTTAGAAAATAGAAATTCTTGAGTAATAAGGGCATCACATGCCAGAAACAGCCCTGATTCAGTTATACATACAATGAGGTAAAAGTCTGTTGCGTTAATGTTTAAAATTATGCTGTAATGTGGTTATTAAAGTGACTACCAGTTTAATTCTAGGACCATGGCATTTCTCCATTGTCAGGTTTACTACCAAAATGGCTGTGCAGTTATTCTGCCTAAACATGAAATGGTTTTATATCCACATTCTGGTGCTATTATGTACTACCTTTAGGAGAAGCGCATATGTTAAACATTCTTAAGAGCAATTTGAAATGGCTACTTCTGCCAGTAGTTAAAATTACTGATACTCCCTGTCAATGTCATCATTGTTTTGCAATCACAGCTAAGGGTAACTAATTTTTTACGTTGTAAAGAGTAACCATTTGTTGGCCTTAACATGCGAATTTTAGTGTTAATGGAGCAGTAGAGAAAGACTTTTTGTTTCCCTAGAGAATTGCCTCATCACAGTCAATTAGAACACAAAGTGAAACAGCTTGCTAAATATTAGTGGTTCAGTTCTTCTCAGTGCCTCTTGGGAATTTAATTTCTTTCATGCTTAAATTACTGTTTTTTTTTTTTTTTTATAATTTATTTATTTATTTATTTATTTATTTATTTTTTAAGTAGACCCAAGAATTCTAGTACACTGATTTGTGAAAATGCACTACTTATACAAAGAGATCAGTTCTGATAATGAAACTGAATTCACTGCCCCAATAAAGTTAAGCCTGTAATTCAACATTATAACATTTTAATTAAAACTTGTCATCAGATTGTAAACAAGCAAACAGTAATGAAGTTTAAAAATTATGATTTACCTTAGCTTAATGATTTAACTGAAATGTTGCTCAATTAAATTGACTGATTGTGTATTAACATAACATTTACAGTTATTCATTTAGCAGATGCTTTTCTTGAAAGCAATATACTAGTCAGAGTAATCAAAAGCACATTTGACCAACAGAGTAATTTATTTTGTCTCTGAAGAATGAGGCAAAATCAGCAGAAAGGGTGGAGGAAGGTGGAGAAGGAGGAATAGGACGATAGAAAAGTGTTGAAAAGTTTGTAGGGATTACTGGATGCAGACTGGTTAATTTGGGAAAAAAAGTGGTTTTTTATTAAGAAACAACAGAGTGAAGGGATTCCAAGGAGGTCCCTATGAACTTCTAAGTCTGGGAGACCTTTGGATTTCTCAGCAAGGAGTTCAGTTGTATTGGTAAAGAGTGTAGTGATAACTACGCATTGGAAGAGGTATGTACTAGTTTGGTAGTTAAAGAAAGTTGTGAGGGGAGTTTGGGGTTGAAAGGAAAATATTGATGGAGTCATCTGTGGACAAATTGGAAAATTTTTCAGTAAATGGAAATAAGATTAATATGGCAGAGGAGAGGGGATGGGGATTTTAAGCTCCAGTAGAACATGACGGAAGGTGCAAAGGTGATAAGTGTTGATTGAAAGCTCTAAGAAGATGAAGGAAGTAACAGTTCGTATGGAGAACAAGGTCAACATTATTGCCAGCCTTGTGAGTAGTACAAGATTGGGACATTGGCAGGTCAAGGGACTGTGGGAGTATCAGAAAGCCAATTTCATGAATGTTTTTGAGATTCAAGTTGAAGTCACCCATGAGTTACCTTTCAGTGCTATTCATGCAGAGGGAGCTCAACAAAATAGTAAGGTCTTCCAGGAAGCAGACTGAATGGCAATAGAAAACAACCACTAAGAGTGTGGTAGGGGAGGTAATAGAGATAGTGTGAAATTTAAAAGGGGATGGTGGAGACAACCAAATTTTCCCACTGGGGAGAGATCAACAGGCCTATGACCCCTGGCAGAGAGACATGGGTTGTGAGAGATGGGATAGATGGTAAGGTGTGACTGCATTTTCATGGGTAATCCGAATTTCCGTGAGGGGTAGGAGGTCCATTGAGAGGTAGGAGGCATAGACTGGGATGCAGACAACATTTTTCACAACAGAGTGACAGTTCAAGAGGCCTCTAGAGAAATTAAATCAGGATGGTTACTGATGCAGTGGAAAAGTTTGAGTCTGCGATGAGACTGATAACACTTGGTCTGGTTACCACACACAACTCCAGTGTTAGACACTTTTGGGGCATGGTACAACACAGAGCACAATATGGACAGCTGTACTCACACAGTAGCAGTGGCCTTCATCGGTGGGCTTCTGTCAAAAAACTGTCGTGTCTTTGCACCCTGAATTAAATGTTTATGTTTAATTAAATGTTTACAGACTGAATGTAATGTCTACAACCACTATCACCGATGAACACATTTCCAGCTACTCAAAATTGCTTACCTTTTGATGAAGAATGATTTTGGAGACCCATTCACATAATCTGGTGCAATGACCAAATGTTCTGTTATATTACAAGCACTGCTGCAGCAATGTCCTGGTTGACCTTGGGAAAGTTATGGAGAAGAGTGTGTATTCAATTGCATTTGGGCCATAAGACTTTTAATTACATTATATATCATTTTAGCCATAATGTATTTTTCGTGTTGCTTTGCATGGCTAAATTTTGTCTCCCCTCTGCCCAGCCAGGAAGGCAGTATATAGTTATACTACCCTAACTCTCAGCAGAAGAAATGATGAAAATGTATTAAAGAGTGCTTACTGGGCTAAATTCATCATAATTATCCACTTACTGGAAAAAAATTCAAAGTTTCTGGCCAGTTGGGTAAATGGCAGACAATAAGTTTCCCCAGCTGTGAGACTTGTGCTCATACTCCCCATCTCATCATGCATAATGTGCTCATGAACAAGTGGTCAAAGGTATTTATTTTTTTATTTTTTCTCAGTCTTGTTCTTTCTCTTATCAACTGAACGTGATTTCTTTAAACCATAAGCCACACTCCTCCTCCTCCCATGTACCCATCCACCCACCCCTACTTGGGGTAGATCATCTGGGTGAAGCTCTGTTAATCTGCCGAACACACGGTGTTAGTTCACGTCAGGCTCTACCTTTTGAAGCTCTCCCCCAGCTACAAAACACAATAAGCACAGTGGTGGAGCTGCCCTGGTGCTCCATCAAGCAGGGCTCCAGGGCTCCTGCTAAATGATTGACCCACACATCATGTCATGGTAGTCGACTGCGGTCGACAGCTGCCTCCAACCCTGTGCAGTAAAAGGAGGGGAGAAACAGAGAAGGTGAGAGAGAGAGAGAGAGAGAGAGAAACACACTCCTAACTTTGCATTTCTTTAACTGTACATAATACTGGAATCAGCTTTGCAGAAGCATTTCAAGAAACACCTTTGAAAACGAGAATAAAGATGAACCCTTGACTTATTTGACCTGGTTGAATCCACAGTCACTGGATGTTGACTTTTTTTTAATCAAACAATAGAAAACGATTAATCATTTCTTTGCATGTGTTCTGCGCTCATTAAAGGATTTGCTTAAGCCTTAAGAACGCTGGAAAAATTAAAAAAGCTTCTGAAAATCATTCAAAAAGAGAAAATGCTTAACTCCAGAAATCTCTGGGTTTTACCCTGGTTTATGGCTACAATATTAGCTTTTATGAATGGCATCATAACACAGTTTTTTAAGACACTTCAGATAATTATCTAAAGAATAAAAGCTTAGCCAGAAGAAGCAGAGTAAATTAATGTAATATATGCATATATATGTAACATATAAATTAAACATTTAAATTAAATGCATAAATTAAAACCATCTGAGAAAGAATAATGTTGAATTTTTTCCTCTTTTTCAGTGGTGAACGTATTCAATATGAAGTGCATACGCAGTCGAAGAAATAATAAAAGCACCTGGCAATTCATGTGACTGAAGTGCAGAGAAAGTAAATGAGAGGTGATTCATTTATTTCACAGGCTCTTCACACTGTAATTTCATAGTGGGTGCCAAGCTGTCTGTAAAAGAGTTTATTAGAGTGCAGCTTAATTCAATTTCTGTTTATTTCCCAAACCATTACACAAGAGAAAGGCAATTTGGGCCTCAGAAGTTTATAGTATTTTTTTAAAAAAAAAAGCTTAAAAAAAATATCAAACAGGATTGGTAATAAATTGATGATTATTGCCCTTATGGTCTGACAAGTCAATAATGGCAGACTTCTAGAATGCAAAAATTTTTTTTTCTACTACATCATTATCTCTATAAAACATATACCGACACATTCTGGGTAAATATCTAAAGTTAATGCAGATTCTTATCTACCAATCTAATATCTAATGTTGTCTTATTTTACAAGATGTGTGATGTATTTGGGTAATGAGGATGCCAGTTTTTTCACATAACTCAAGATGCTTTGTATTCTTAGTGAGCCGATCCACTCTGTGGCTGCCCAGGTAACCTTGACTGGAACATAGACTCTCTCTCTCTCTCTCTCTCTCTCTCTCTCTCTCTCTCTCTCTCTCTCTCTCTCTCTCTCTCTGTCACCGCAATCTCTGGCTGCCAGAGGCTAGTAGCATGGAGGAGATGTGCTGAGATGGGCTCATTCCCCAGGCTGTCAGTTGTTGTGGCGCCCCCAGATTCCTCCTGTCAGAAGGGAGTGTTGGAGGGCATTTGTTCTGAGCTCTCCATGGTGCTGAAAGGTCAGTTCTGCACAGCCATCTGGGCTGCTCTGAAGGTTAAGATATATTTCCAGGCATTTGGTCACAGCTAGCGGTTCAACTGAAGTACTATATTACAAAACTATAAAGCTACTGAATACACCCCGGAAACAACAAGGCGCAGACATTTTACTATGAATGTCTCAGATTACACTGCATACTAAAAATAAGCCTTTCACTGACATTTTGAAAAGTTGAAATTACTAATATACTGTAAGCCTGCAAAGAGTCTGAACTTGAAAAAAGTGTTAATTTCCGAATCTTATTGAGCCATTTGATTTTTTTTTTATCAGAAATATATGCATAATCTACTGAATAAAATATGCAAGACATATCTAGAGGCACTGCAATGGTCTAAAATCAATAGACGTCTAATTGATACACATGTACAACCCTTGACTTTTCTGGACAGCATTACTCTGTCTCAGAATCCACACTGTTTGAAATTCCTCTTCTGCTTCTTATTGTATTATTGCTGTTATCAGTCTGGTTCTGTTGACTGGGCAAGAATGCTTTTCTACTTAAGACGATTTGGTCATCCATTATGTTCCTCAATCTAGCTTCATTTTGGACCAGATTCTACAGCTCCCTACAGGACTATCCAATTCACCCCCATTAAAAGAGATAACACTGAGAGACAATGAGTGCCTCGAGATGAGGGCCACCTCCGTGCAGGCGGAATGCCAACTAGCTGGGCTGTTGGGGGTGGGAGGTGATGAGCTGGACCCTGACAGCAATGTCCCAGTTGATTACCGCTTTGCACTTGCTCCACTGGGATAGAACCAGCTGCCTTCCGGAGCCCAGTGCACTCCATTCGCAGTCATTAGCGCACACTGTGTTTGCTGGAGGACAGGTTATAGAGCCCGGATAACAGTGAGTGTTAAATAAGTGTAGCCTGTATGTGCACCCATTCTATAATTATCTCCAATCTGTAACAATAACCTTTACAGCAGTTAATATGTTGTAATAACATTTTATTACATATTATATTGTGGTCTCAGAACGACTATACATATACAAAGATTTTCAAATCTACTGCATATATACTGATTCAGCAAGAAGCACACAACATTTAAATCAAGTCAGAGAGTTGATCAAATCAGTAGTAAATCTAACGTTTTCTGTGTATTGTAGCACTCACTATCTTCTGATATTTCAAGAAGATTGTATTATAAGGTGGAGATCCTCATGTTTATAGTCAAAGGGCCCTGTAGCTCTGAGGATCGGATCCTTGGAACTCTTCAGGACAATATGAATGAGCAGGGATGGTGGTGTTAACTAGGGTCTTTTCATGGCTTCCTATGATGGCAAAGCAGCAGTGCACCCCATACCCTACCCTGCTAGCAATGATCCATCCAGTCATCTCAAGGATCCAAAGAAACAGCAAGACAGTCACAGTCACAGTCAAGACCTGTTTACAAAACTGGTTCTAAACAGAGGCTCTGTTTCTCAGCTGGAGCTGTTAACATCAACAAAACACACACATACAGGACCTGTGAACATCCTCCGAACACCTCAAGTGAACATCTAACAGGAGTGATTGATGGAGACAGGGAGGAGGGATATCCTGGAAAACCCTTACAGGAGAAGCAGTAAATGGTCAATTAATGTTTTGAATGCATTTAAGACCATCCTGAAGAGACCCTGGAATTCTTACCTTTATTTGAAAACTCAAGAGTTTTCATATGGGAATATAACAGTTTCAGTATGACAGTATTTTCCTTGGGTTTCCTATAATGTGGAATGATAATGATGATAATGTGGAAATTTTACTGTAGACTTAAAGCGTGTGCCTCCTTGAAAAAAGAGCATGTCTTTGGAAAGAGTTTATCATTTATTAATATTAGGGTTTTATAATTAAATGCCTACTGAATGTTTTCTCCAAATGTTTTTTTTTTCTTTCCTCTTTTTTCCTCTCAGTCATTTCTGTTCTGTTAAAATTTATTTTATGGCACCAATTTAAAAAAGGCCTAAAGATATAACTTTAATACTTTTCTTTAACGCTCCAAACACAACCACAAATTAATTTTGCCCTAACTCAAAAAAAAAAAAAAAAAAGCATTATGCAGTCTGTTATTTGAGGGTTTACCATTGTCACCTAATAACCATACCTGTATGTAGAATTTTATGTTTATTGCAGTTTTTCATAGAGAAGAAAAAAATAAAAACAATTTTTAAACATTTTTGTTTTTCCCCATGTTTAGCAAGTGTAGTTGTTTTTGGGTTGTCATTTCTAAGAAATATATTTCTGGAAAACATTATTTTCTGTGGCAGGGACAGGGTGTCTAAATAAATCTCTATCCTTTCCCACATGGCACACTTCTGAATCACACACACACACACACACACACACACACACACACACACACACACACACTGTCTGAGGCTGCTTCTCCTGAGTGGAGTCGCGGTGAACCAGAGCCTAACCCACCAGTGCAGGGCGCAGGGCGCAGGGCTCGGGAGAGAGGGGACACATCTAGGATGGGACACCAGTCTGTCGCAAGGCACCCCCAATGGGAATAAAACCCCGGACCCGCCAGAGAGCAGGATGCAGCCGAACCCACTGTGCTACCACACCCCTCTGTTTTCTGAACCTTTAATCTTAATTCATAAACTCTTATTTAAATCACTCATGAAATTTAAAGGACTGTGTCATAAGCAACATCAACACTGACTGTACACTACACAGCTCTGAACGCAGAGTAGGTCGTCATCGTGCCTTGATTTTTGCCATACAAAGCTGCGAAATCTGCTTTTCAAATGATTGAGCAGTTGTTTGTGATTATTCTCAGAAAAGAGTATCGTCTGAGCACTGCAGTGTGCTTTTCTTTTGTTCACCGCCTATCTTCCAAAAAGGATAAGAGCATCCCTTCATGCTTTCCCAGCCATCACCGCAATCACCCCCGCTGTTTCACCGAGGGTCGACCACAGCCATCGATAATCAAAAAGCATGAGCTACAAGATAAAGCGTGACAAAAGTTGAGCAAAACTAGCAGAACATGCTGCTCGCAAGCTTCAGAAACCGAACAAATATCAGAACAAAATACTAAACCGGACCAGCAGATAAAGGAAGTCAGAACAAAGCCAACACTTATGCTCTCGGCTCTGCATGCATGGAGTCCAGGGAATGGGAGTGGTATGAATGTGTCGGACGTGCTTATTAACGTCATCATTGTTATTACACCAAGGAGGACTGTGCTGCAGGTGCAGCAATGCTGCAATTTCCAGCTGGCAGATGACATTCATGAATACCACTTAGAGATGTATAATTCTGATTTACAGGTGCTTGGCAGGCACACAACATACAATTTATCTGTTTATAAAACGGAAAGATTTACTGAAGCAATTCAGGTTAACCAATTTGCCTAAGGGTTTTACAGCAGGACCCATCCTGAGACATAAAATTTTTAATTATAGGCTTTGAAGTACAGTAGTACTCCTCTTGTTGCCGTGTATGTAAAACTATGTGGGGACCAAACAGGTTAAAAGTTGCCATCTGGAGATATCGGGGGAGCAATTCTCATGCACACATGGGACATTAATTCCTGCTGATGGTACCCTTGGTGGAGAAGATACATAAAAAACTGAAAAACAAATAAATGTCTTGCACTGTAGCACTACAGTAGTACTAATGGCAATGACCAGCTACACATCTCATAGAAATAAACTGAACATAAAAAATGGTGAGAAAAAACATTTAAAGGTAAACATGTTTCAGGCAATAAGGTTTGTGTCAGTTGGATGATGGGGCTGTAAATCTGGTCAGTGCTAAGTGGAAAAGGTCACACAACTTCTGGTCTTCGATTGTATCCTCAGCTGTTATCTCCGAAGTCTACAAGCAGCTCTAAACCCTGTGATGGACGCATGACATTATACTATTCCAGGTGTCAACCGGTGCTTTGGGGCAAATGTCACTTTACATTGGAGGCCACTGATAATGTGCAGTGCGTTTCTCTCAGTTGTTTCAAACTTTTTTTACTTAGTGTAGGAGGAGAACAGTGGGAGCCCCCTGGCTCGAACGAGCTTGGCTCAGAGGAGCAGAGCACCCTGGATTGAGTTCCGTTGCTGTTGTGGAGCTTAATTGCTTTTACGGTGTCAGGGGCGACATGCATTTGTAAATAATGGAACAGTTAATTGAAACAGACAAGGGAGAACTGAACTGGGACCTTTTGCAGAAAAAAGAGCTGTATAACTTGGAGTATCATTGTAGACATGTATCCTGTTAATTTATAAAAGGCTTACAATTCAATTTGGAAAGAAGAGTGAGATGAGCTGAGGGTTTAGTCCAGCAGAGGAGCATGCTGCCTAAAGCTGTAAATTCATTCATTGTCAAAGCAGAACTAAATAATCAAAAGATGGCATGTTATAATGATAAAGTTTGATGAAGTACCAGAATTCTGATGTAACTAGGCAAACAAATGTACATTTTACAATTTTTTACAGCAAGGTCAATGATGTAGGGGTTGCTGTGTGAGGATAATCTGAAATTTGCCCATTGGCATTTATTGGAGGGGGCACAATGCCAATAGGTGCAACAATGAGAAACAAAGTCATCAATAACCCAGGAAAAAACCGCTGATGGCTGATCATGAAAAGGAGCAGCGTAGCCCATCGGGACAAACTTGACTGCTCTGCTGTTTCCAGTCCATCTAATCTTCCCTGCTGCTGCAGCCATCCCAGTGGACTTTTATTCTCGCTTCACTTATTAGCAAAGTGAGCGCCACCTCGGTTGCCTTTATGACAACAGGTCAGGACAGTAATAGCAAAAGCTTGGTTTCTGTTTCTGAGCTGTTTGAATTTTACCTTCCCTTTTTTAAAAATAGATTTTGTTGAACACAGAGATATATACATTACATAAATACTTTAAATATGTTGTAGCACGCCGAGGCTGCCCGGGAAGGGGGCGGAGACGGGGGCAAAGCAGCCACAGCTGGGGCTGATTTCACTCCCTATTTCTTCCCCGGTGTCTAGCAGTAGAGGGAGGAGACCGAGGAGGAGAACGAGGCGAACCCGAACCCGAACCCGATCCTTGAGATGACGCCCGCGCCCCGACCGACCCGACTCTCCCAGCCCCCCTGACCCGCACGAAGCCTCTCCCTACCTGTTCCCTGGTCCCCCTTTCCCGTCTCCTTCCTTCTCCCCTGTCTAGGGGCAAATAAAAGCCCACAGCAACGGGCGACTGCATCTCCTGTCTCCTGCCTCATCTCTTACATATATTTACAACATTATCTATAAATAAATAAATTATGTGTATATATATGGATATACACATATGTATTTATATCTGTTGTGTAAGTCCTTCACATGCTTATTATGTTTACTTTTCCAGTTTTTGATCATTTTCTACTTTCAAGTCATTAATATACATGTCACTGTGTCATAATGACCGAAACCTAGAAACAACTGTGTTGTAATATGGACTCTGAGTAGTGCAGAGAAGCTATGTTTCTACTCTTAAGTTTCACAGAAAGGAGGTACTTCACTTCCATTATTACACAATAATCTCCTGAATATGGGTCATATTTACAGCTGGTGGAACTGAAGGTGATGCTCTCCTGTTTCAATATCCTTGTCTATTTCTGTACCAATCCGACTTCAAGGACTAAAATATTAGTAACAGAAAAAAAAATAAAAAATTTACCAGATGGCAGAAAGTATGGTAAAAATACCTTTATTTTACACCTTCTGAAGGACAAGGGTGTACTGAGTATTCTATACTGCAGCCTAATCAATATTCTAGACAGCTCTTGTGCTATATAAAGAGTGGTTGGGCTATGTAAGTCTAGCTGCTCCATTTTTATCAAGTCCATTCTGAAACTTCCTGAAAGCATCAGTAAGATAAGATGAACAGGACAAAAAAAGAGAAAAAAAAAAAAAATAAAAAAAAACTGATACACTGTGTGTTTCCTATGGAATACAGCTTCATAGCTTTTGGCACTTCAGTATTGCTGTCTTCGATTCCTCAAATATGCTTTGAAACACAAGCACAGATTTGCATTACTACATATACATATGTTATGCATTAACTACTTAAAAGATATTCGCTGAGCAAGACATACAAAATCAGCAAGGTTGGGTACCCTGAAGATAACTAAAATTTTGCAGTAAATTATTAATATCAGAGGGAAGTGCTGTACTAATACCGGGATACAAGGCTTCCAATGGTGGACTGCAGTTTAATGAAAGGAATTGGGCGGGGGACCAATAAGGCTAATGAGCCAAAAATATTGTTATACAGTTTCCTTAAGTTTCAGGTTTTTCGGTTTCTTTACAGTTTTTCCTCCATTGAGCTTAAAATGATTCCACCGGGAATCCTAAGTGAAAGCCTGAGCGAAAGCTAACAATAGATGCAAGTTCATGGAGCTGGTAAAAAACATTTTCATCACTCTGACATGGAGTGATCCACCAGGGACTGCTCCTCCAGGGAAGAGGACAATGAGTTCCATGGATCAGGCTGACCCTAAGGCAATCAGCCCATGTACCCAGAACTTTCCTATTTGCCATAACCTGCCAGCAATTTCCTCATCAACTTATAAGCTGACTACAGGAAACAAGCAGGCAACGGTTCAGGGAGCAGGTGAAGACTGTAGGACAGGTGATCACTGTTTCCCTCCTTTTGGCAGAAATCCTGTCCAGCAGTGCAGCCTCAGCACCAAGCAAGAAGACACCCTCCTGCAGCGGTGAAGAGAAGTGGACCACACCAGCAGGCTGTGTTCCCATGAGCCAAAGCCAGAAACATGGATCACTGTGAAGTGGGTGCAGCTGCTGCTGTAGACCAAGATTCATATTTTAGCCTTTCCTCAAGAGTATTTTTTTGGAACTGGAGTCATTTTTCTTCGATTCTGTTGGTTTTTTAGGTTGGTCTTAATTTTTTGTACTCATTTTTTTGCCAGGTTTATTTTGTTATTGAGGAAAAAAAGCCATTTCCCAATGAAATCATAAAAAATACATTAGTAAAACAACAGCAAAAACAATACTAACAACAATATGGTAATGAAAACCTGCATATCTACACAATTTCTGAATGATAACCTTTTTGCAGAGATAATTCAGTGCATTACTGTTATCAGTGACTTCTGGGGCCCGTACCTTGGCATTCTCTAAAGTCACCCTGGAACAATATGCTGCGAGACAATGTCACCACAGCAGCATGGCAGTCCTACAGCTCCTGAAGTTGATGAAGGAGAGACAGATCATTTGATTTATACACAAGAAAAGCATTGTGACTCAAGTGCTTTAAATTAGAGTGCATCTGATAAGGCTGTTCTAAATCCCCCACTAAGTTGCCCAGTCATTTGTTATCCCGTATACATTGGTACCAAGATTTACAGAAAATAATACACCATTGCTCAGACATATGACTCACAAACATTACTCTGCAATTACCAGTGAAATGTAATCAAGAAGCATATAATAAATATGTGATGCATGTTCTTTCTTTTTCCACCTTTTTTGCTTTCTATTAAAGAGTTTTGCTGTGACACTCAGTGTTGGATGGTGGCATGACAGGTGAAAACAGAGCCAAGACAGGATTCTGAGGGTCAGATGCACCTGCTGGCCATCTTGTTAACAGTGTATATCTGTTGTTTTTTCTGCAGAGAGGAAAAATCACACTCGCATACACGGCAGAAATCACAGGCTATATTTTTCCTGGAACCCCCCCTCCCCCCCCCCCCCCCAAAAGCCTCCTTCTTACCCATTCCTGATGACTTGTATAGTTTAATGAGCACAGCCCAAAAAACTTGACCCAAAACACTGAAGACAACATGATAGCATCTAAGCAACAGCCTGCAACTGCTACTCCTTTGCTCCTTTTTTCATTTGGTTTTTCATTTCCCCCTGGATGGGTTTTACATTGTACGAGTGGACAGGAACATAGAATGAAGTGATTAAATGAAGAGGGGTGGACTAGCTGTTCGCATAAGCAAGAGAGAGATGCAACAAGTGCAACAAGGAACACGTGACAGAAGATCCAGCATAACAACCTGAAGGACATATGGAATAGTGTGGGGAAGATCATGGGATCCATGCAATGGGGGAGACATTGGGGATTCTAGAATGGGTCAATTTACCAAACCGATTCTTGTCTATTCCTTCCTCTCCAAAACACCTGCTATCATAATCCACCCTCCTTCCATCACCTCTTCTTCTTCACAAATCCGTGGAAGGACAACCTTCAGATATGGAAGGATGGAAGGACAGTGCAGGCTGTATTTTCTTGGAAGGCTTAGGTTGTTTAGTGTGTGTAGCAAAATTCTTTCCATTTTCTGCCACACTGTCACCTGTGTCATCTTTTATGCTGTTTTGGTGAAGGGGAACATCACTGCTGGTAAGACTCAAAGACTCAGTAAGCTTGTAAAGAAACTATGTTCTGTCATGGCTCTAAGCCCAACTCATAGGAAGCAGGGGCAGGGACCAGGATGAACAGCAAGTTAATATCTATAATGGAAAATTGCTCACATCCCCTCCATGATGTGATGCTTCAGTCATGGTGTATAAAGAGGCATTTCCGGAGGTCCATCTGGACAGCCATCCACCTTCACGATGCCAGTCAAGGGCCTGTTAGTTCCTCAACACGGTAAAGCAGGGAATGGTCTTGAGTATCTTTGAGTTGTTGTACTGGCTAAATTGATTTATTTATTAGTATAACTTTTAAATGTAGATTTTGCTACTTTTTAATTTTTTATTGCCTGTTGCTAGTTGTTGATTACTTTTTGTTGCATATAACTGTGCACCGTGTTGTTATGTATCATGTTGAGCTGCTGTATATATGAATGTCTCTGAAGGGTTAATGAAGTATCTGTCCTAGCCTATCTGTTCCACTGATGTCCTGTCCTATTCTGTCATGTCCTGTCCTATTCTAGGCAAGTCTAGCATATCTTAAGACAACTGATTTTCTTTATTCATTTTTTTTTTTCAATTACTAATTTTAGTCATTTATTTATGTATTTATCATTAAAAAGGCTTATTGTATCATTATGTAATTTTTTAAACTTTTTTTTTTTTAACTTGGCATGCTCTCCGTACATGCGAAATAAATTTTTTTTTTCCCTCAACATGCACAGTGTCCAGTGAATCATACCCTCCTCTGTCAAGGACGGGGGCGGGATTCCGAGGGGGGGTTCGTTTATTGTGGTATAGACAAGGAGCAATTCAGGATTGTAGTCGGGGACAGGCATGGGTTGTTAAAGGTGCCGACGTTGTTCTTGGGATGAGACGGGAATCTAAGTTAATCAGGCGAGGCAGGAGAGCTGAAACTGGGAAGGTAGCAAACGGGGAACAAAGGGCAAAGGGCAAAGAGGGACTGGAAGGATAAGGAAGTAAGCAGGGTTCTTTTGCTATCGCAGGAGAAGCAGGTAGACTGAACTATGTCTCTCTTTCTCCTAATGTAATGCACAAATTGTATTCTCTGAAATGTACGTCGCTTTGGAGAAAAGCGTCTGCTAAATGGATAAACGTAAATGTAATGAGGTTATGCAACCAAGTGAACTGGGACAGCTTCTTTTATACCCTGCTGCTTTTATTCAGGACAAGTGAGGTCATTTGCCTTGAGGGCGTGGGCATGACAAATGAATGAAGTAGTTTTGGAACTCACCTGGCCCCATATATGCATACAATGTCATATATAAGAAATCATAAAATCTGTGATAGCAAGAGAATTAAAACCAATAGAATGAACTTTTTAGCAATAATGAAACTGATATATACAGAGCAAGACAAGTACTTTAGGACTCAGAGACTTATAAGCTTGTACAACTGGAGGTTCTTAATCCAAAACAAACAAACAAACAAGCAGGCAGGTAGGTAGACAAATTATATTTCTCTGCAATGCAGTTCTTGACTTTTAGTTCAACTGCAATGTGATTAAATCACTAGAAGTTTACCACCCGGCAACAAAATAACTGCACTTCCACTGCCGACCCACCGCCTCCTCAGAAACTGTTTGTGCATCAGTCCATCAAGGTGGACTTCAGAAGAAAACCAATGGAAAAGGTCGCCATAGAATAATGTCCTGTGTTTTTTTTTTTGCTGACCTGGCAGTTATAATTACACTTTGCCTTTTTTGATTTGTGACCGCATCTTGTTTAGTGCATATTTGGTATTTGAAATATCTCATTAATCACTGCCACTAAACTCTACATTTTAGTCCAGTTACCATGAACTGTTACCATGTCTCTGACAAATATATGGTCTGCACATATGAATTTGTGCTTTTAGTTTACCTTAGTGCTTTTCCACTTGTGCTGTACCTACTCCTCAAACTAAGGTGCAGAACTTACTTCTGTCTTTAAATATAATTTGCATAGCTGCTCAACAACTCTGCATAGTCCATTTTACATCACCCAACTGATTACAATGGAACTAAAATATTGAACATCCTACAATAATAGTAGTCATTATGAGACCTTCAGGAGCATACTCTGCATTTATATTAAAATTTGGCAATTTAGTCTCTGAATCAGTGACAAATCAATCAGAGACAATTGTTCTGCTTGGCAATTGTATGTGACAGACATGTACGTGTGAGCAGTCCCCATGACTAAGTGCTTTTTATCTCTTCTTTATTCTCCTGGGATTATTTAACATGTAATGGGCTTGACTCATGCTCATAATCACATGTATGACCATGTTATTATTTGGGGTTTAAAGACTGAAAATTCGTCATCACCCTGCTTATATAATCTCTTGCTGCTGTATATTTATTTTGACCTACATCTCCCTCTGATTTACTCAGTTTAAGACGAACTCGAAATGCACATCTGTGCAAAAAATTCAAGTGTATACAACACCTCATGGGGAAGCATACAAACTGGTAGATGCTTGAGTCAGTGTCCTGATTTTAACCACAGATACATACAAAATCGATCCATATTCAACACCTTTGGTGAGGTTCAAGATGACAGGAAAGGTTTTTGATTTTGGTACATCACGACCACACTGCTTACTGCACTGGATGTGAACTATTGCTTGGAAATCAAAACAGACAGGTAAAGGAGGGGAAAAACTCACAATAAAAAGTTTTTTAGATCTGAGACTGCCATTATCAGTCTTTAGGCCTGATGTCACCCAGTGATCGAAATCCATAAAAACATGTGGTCCTTGGAGTATGGAAAGTGGTTTGGGAATAAGAAAGAGAGGAAGTATAAAACAGGACAGAATCATGAAACTCTGTTGGTTGGTACCTCTTGCCAAAGGCATGGTTGTTTTTCCTTTCTTTGTTTTTTAAATCAAGTCAAGGTTAGCTACAGTAGACATGTGATGCATCTCAAGAAAGATAGTAAATAAGGGCTGGGAATAACTGGAACAGATTCATATGAAACCCGACAAAGAAAAAAAAAACAATAGCTGGCAGTGGCTGAAAACAGCTTGGGGTTTAGGACAGCTGAAAAGTTCATGAGGTAGCAGACATTAAACGGCAACAAAGGCAATAAGCAAGGGAGGTCTTCTGACTGGGCAGCCCATCTGGGAGACGAAGCCAGTACATGAACTGACAACATTTGTTCCAACTCTTTATGACCAAGGTCATAACGAAGACATTCTAAGATGATATCCTCTGATGGATGTCCTGGGGAGAACAGCAAGGTTTGTGAAATCTGAGTGGATGTACTGGATGTAACAGTCTTGGAGGACAACAGGCACAGGGAACAGTGCAAGACTGATTTTTTTGTGAACTACTACCCAAGGAACAAAGGAAATCTTACAAGCCAGAAACAGGAATGCATCCTTGTAGTAGACAGCAGTCCAAGGAGGAGGCATACCTCCTTAACACTCATATCCATGTACAAAAATCTGTGTCTAGTCAACTTGGCTCTCTAACACCTGTAGATAGTTACCATGCCTCCTGTTTGCTTGTTTATACCTTCTGCTCACACTGAGACAGCACTGTATCGCTAAGAGACAGAAGGACTCCTACCTGAGACCACAGTTCAGAAGTTCAGGATCTCTACCACCTGCTTGTCATAGCTCTCTCTTTTCCCCAGACCACATTCCAGTTGTGTGCTCTCACAAATAAACCTTCCATCCAGCACAACATAACGCAGTCTCAGCATCATCCTGGGGGAGAGATGAGTCTGAATCACTCCCAACTTCTAAATGTTTTCTTGTATAAAGAATCAGGGACATTTCATTTGACCTCTCACTACAATTTTTTTTTTTTTTAGAAAAAAAGAGGTATTCAGAGGTATCTGCAGAGGTATTTACCACATGATTTGGATATGATGCTGAAACAGAAATGGAACCATTTTTCCTTCCATGTTCCAGTGTTTTACCTGTTGTTTCTTCACATTCAGAGACAGTAACACCAGAAGAAATGCATGACACTGCTGCACATTAAGGACACTGTCCTTGTCCTAATTCCTATACTCACAGATAAAAGCACATTTCATTGTCTGTGTGGTTTGCGTTTTGTGTTACATGTTGTCCACACTCTAGCTCAGCTTGTTTCACATGAGCTTCTTATCAAATGTACTTGTGTAGCAATAACAATGGAGAATTTTGTGTTGAATAATGGAGTGTATCACTGCTGCAAGAATATTCAAATAACCTCAGGCATTCTTACTGAATGAAATATTTCAGAATATAGCACATAGTATAATATTTGTGACTTTCTTCAAATCCCAGAAGAACTTCAGCTTGGAGGTGAATGCCAGAAGGGTCATTTGTCTGGAAAACATAGTCAATGTTATCATTACATGCCACACCATACAATCCCCAGAGGTTCAGAAGCCAAAAACAAACAATAAAGCTGTGTTAATATTTCTTTATACTTAAAAATTACTGCCCGATACACAATGTTTTAACTGTGCAAACTGAGCTAATTAAAACTCAATGGAGTTTTATTACATTTTTTCAATAAAGCAAATACCTTTCAAAATAAGCGATACCACTGAATGATTAAAAATACCTTGATGTGCACTGAAAATTAGATGATTAAATAAAAATGGAAGTATTTGATAGTGTTGTTTTCAGGTGTGAGTGATAGAATTGGTTTATTCTTATAAATGTACTGCTATGATGGACTTTGTGTAAATCACAGATGAGTTATATGCCAACCCCCCACCTTCTAAAAAAAAAAACGTTTGTGTAAATTTTGTAAATTCTGTATCCTAAAGATCTGTTTTCTTCAAAATGTAAACGTGAGAAAATTCAAAACACTGTAAGGTAAATTTTTTAAATAAATAAATAAATAAATAAATAAATAAATAAAGAAATAAAACAAAAAAAAATCTTCAAGAGTGAGGTCATTGTGGGAGGCACAGAGAGAACGGCATATAATAATGATCATGCTTTTGAAACATAAATGAAAACTTCACAGGAATTATGACAAAAAGGTACCAAGGAAAAAAAAAAGTATTATTACAGAGACAGATTATTGTGGTCAAATATTCTTTTACTGCAGACGATGTAACTAGTTGAATATTTTTAAAAATATACATATTCATTCCTTTCTATTGAGGAGAGGTTTCTTGTGAGGTTGTGTTCTAGGGACCCATACGTACCCATAATATATCACAGATAAAGCCTTTCAATTAAAACTTGCTCACTTGAAGGTGACTTACCAAAATTATTCTCATTTCAATTAGTAAAGGAACCTGCAGATGCCTTGTAGATCAATTACTGAGAGGTATTTTCATAGCATACACTTTCAACAAAGCTCAAAAAACCTCATTGCGGATAAAAAGTCTGATGAGAACTCATTTTGAACTGTAGATTTACTTATAATTCAAAATATTCCCACTGAGCTTTCTGCCAGTTAAGGCAGTGGCATTGTGAAACAGTACATTTTCAGAGACTGGGCAAGACCATTTATTCAACAGACAAGAAGAATTCAAAATAACTATTTCTCTGAGGTCAGTATCGAAATGTGCACTAGAATATAAATCTGGCAGATTTTTCAGCTCTAAAAAAAGAACATTTTGACACGAGTACTAAAATGAAATGACCAGGGTTAAGATTTGACCTCCTGGCACATGGTAATATGCAGCCATGACTGCCTTTTTCTTTGGAGCATTACTGACATTTTATTTCTTGAAAAGAAAAGAAGAAAATAATGCCTGCATGGAAATCAAAACAGCATTACAGAAAGGGCAACATGTATCAGATATAGACAAGCCTGGAAACATAAAGTATTAGAAAAGTTATTAATTCTGGAGTTAAGGGTAGAGTGTGAAACAGACCTTGAGACCATTGCTTCTTGTAAGGATTTAGAAAGACACATGTAGAAATAGCCTGACTATGGAAATATGCCACTGAACCTCAAATGATTTATCTGCTGAAGGTCAGCACAGCATTAAGGATAGTAACAAAAAAAAAAAAAAAAAACAAAAAAAGATCATGAAGATGAAATGGATTAGGAAAAAGAAAAAAAAAAACTGTCAGATTACTTTCATGGATAAAATATAATCTAGCCTCTATCCTTTTCAAGGACCGCTTGTCCTGATCAGGGTTGCTGTGATCTGTAGCCCATCCTGGAAGAATTGGGCACGACGCTGAGGGGGATACACTTTTGATGGGGCAACTCACATTCTTTCATACCACTGCCAAGCTGCCCTCAGAAATCTAGTATTGTTTAAAATTTTTGATTATAATTCCTTTCTGAAATACTGTGTACTGCGCAGAAAATCAATGATAGTCCGTCAGAACTGAAGATGCAATGGAAAAAAAAAAAAAAAAAAAAAAAAAAAAAAAACACCACAAGGAAGAATATGCATACATTGTGGTTCCATATTTCCTCATTAGCTTTGGAGACTTACACTCTGAAAGAATGGCACATCTGCATTGAAAAGATGAATTATGGAGGTTCCATCCCCAGTGGACCGTGTCTGCAGGGGAAAACCAGCATGGAGGTTGACGCACGCCATCCAGACATACGCAGGACAAGCTCAGCTATTGGGTCCTTTCCTGTCTTATGCTTTGGTACTGTGGAGACCAAGGTGTTGAAATTGGACCAAAGAGGGTTTGTACAAAAAAAATGAAAATATGTCTGTGAGGGTGGCCGTGGAGCTGCTATGTCTGCCTAATCCAAGAATGTTACACTTCGGTTAGTGCAGCGTGCTAGAACTCCATCAAAAACCAGATATACCTTCAGAGACAATCAGATCTTGTTTATGATCTGCAACAATATCTTGCTATGATTTTTAAAAACCTGTGGTGGGGTAGTGAGGGATGGGGTGGCACAGCGGGTTTGACTGGGTCCTGCTATGTGGTTGGTCTCGGGTTTAAGTCCTGCTTGGGGTGCCTTGTGGCGGACTGGCGTCCAGTTCTGGGTGTGTCCCCTCCCCCTCCAACCTTGAGCCATCTGTTGCCAGGTTAGGCTCCGGTTTGCTGTGACCCCACTCAGGACAAGTGGTTTCAGCCAATGTGTGTAGTGGGGGGTATATACTTCAGAATGTCTTCGCAGCAGCTCCAACATATAATACTTACACGTTAATTATATAGGGACAGTGTGCATACCGTTCTTCTGAAAAACAGTTGGAATACTGAAAATTTTGTGAAGCTCTATAATCCTCAGTAAAGTTTGCTTTACACATTTTCCTGAGATAAATGTTCTCATTTAATCTGAGAAGCTAATAGAATTGCAGCTTCTTTCATGTAGTGAAATGAGTGACAGGCATTAAAACTGGCCAAAGAGATTATGTTATAGGGTCACAAGATATAAGGTTGGTTACTTTACCAAGACTCGATGATCACAGAACACCATAAATGCATTAGTTTGCATGTTCAGTACACTTTTGTGTGGAGCAGGAAGACTGTAAATGCCTGGATCATCATGCTTTGGCAAAGGTAGGGAAATGCTGAATTAGACCACCGTATCTTCCATGTCTTAACACTAGTACTGGCTATATTATTTTTAACACCTGTTTGTTTTTTCAGTGTGTTTTACTTCATTTTACTGATTTATACTTTTTCAAGATGAACTTAGGGCACATCCTTTTGTACCAATTGCTAAAGGCATGGTTTCATTTCCATTAGAACTATGTACAAAGGAGTGTGAGTTTTGTGTTGTTGTGCCATGCTTTAGAAAGCCCTTGGCATACTTCCCCTCTGGGAAATGGGTAATGGGAAATATTATCATGATGCTACAGTTCCATCAATGACTAAGGTCTTAAGGAAGATGTGCTGTTTGTATCTCACACAGTCTTCATTCTGGAGATACATTCAGCCAGAGGGAGCACATCCTGTAGACTGAGTGGAGGCCTGGCATTTGGTGTAGTTTGAAGGATCAGATGAACACACATTCTTTCAATGGTTTCTGTCTTTTCAGTGAAATGAGGCCAAGGGTAGGAGTGAGTAAATGAGACTGTATATGTGTGTCTGTGTGAATGGTGGTGAACATGGTGAAAATAAATACTGAAATTACATCTTCAATATCAGAGTCATTTGATACCACATACACACACATTTTCTGAACCACTTGTCCCGTACGGGGTCGCGGGGAACTGGAACCTACCCGGAAACACAGGGCGTAAGGCCGGAGGGGGAGGGGACACACCCAGGACGGGATGCCAGTCTGTCGCAAGGCACCCCAAGCGGGACTCGAACCCTAGACACACTGGAGAGCAGGACCCGGGCCAACCCACTGCACCACCGCACCCCCCTCATTTGATATTCCGTTTTTGTAAATCTAAGAGATACTATGTTTTCCTTTTGTGAAGTGTGAAAACATACAATATCCTACGTTTAAAACCCTTTCAGGTGGCATAAATACACTGCAAATTCAATGAAAAATGTGTGCAACGCAGTCTACCTGCAGTGGTACACCCTGTCTATAATATGATAGGGAGGAGAGAACACACCCACTAAAATACTGTACATCTTATGCTTGTCATTTTCTGGTTTAAAAAGAGAAAAAAACATCTTGTAGGAAAAAATATGAACTTGAATGGTATGGAAAGTCAGCTGATTGTTATTCCCATTTTAAGGAGGAGATCCATCCATCCATTTTTGCCGCAAAAAGCAGAGACATCACCTTCCGGCCCCCACATAGAATGCCCTCCTAACCTTGGCTGCAGCTTTATATCCTGTCCATGAAAACCACAAACAGGAGTGGGTATAAGGCACAGCCTCGGCGGAGTCGAACACCCAGATTGAATGGGCTTGACTTAATGCCGAGTATGCGGACACAGTCCGCTCTGTGTGCTCAGAGACCGAATGGCCTGCAGTCGTGGCGCCGCACCCCATATTTCTGAAGCACCTCCCACAGAATTTCTTTGCGAACACAGTCGTAGGCCTTCTCCAAGTCCACAAAAGACATGTAGACTGGATGAGCGAACTCCAATACCCCCTTGATTATCTGTGTAGGAGTAAAAAGCTGGTCCACTGTTCCACAGCCAGGACGGAATCTGCATTGTTCCTCTTCAAGCCGAGGTTCAACTATCGGCTGGATCCTCCTTACCAGCACCCTGGCATAGACTTTCCCAGGGATGCTGAGAAGTGTGATAGCCCGATAATTAGCTCACACTCTCCGGTCTCCTTTCTTAAAGATAGGGACCACCACCAGGTTACCAATCCAGAAACACTCTCCCCCGAGATCCATGCAACATTGCAGAGGCGTGTCTACCATGACAGATCTACAACATCCAGGGCTTCTCATCAAAATGGACAAACTCCAACCGTACTGCAGCCAGCCAGGGGCTTGTGAGTATCCCTACACTTGCCAAGCAACTCTCACCCTGGCAATTCCCTCAGACCGCCCTCTATCATAGAGTTAGGTTCTAGAGCAGACACTGTGAGTGGAGGTGAGTCCAACTATATCTAGTTGGTACCTCTCAACCTCCTGCGCCAGTTCCAGCTCCTTTTCCACCTGTGAGGTGACATTCCATGTGCTAAGAGCCAGTTTCTGCCGCAGCGGTCTGCGACACCATGAGTCACCCTGCCCCCTCCTGCTGCGTGAACGGCATTGCACCCAACCCCTATGTTGGACCTTGCAGGTAGTGGGCCCACATGGCCCCCACATTGCCTTTTTGGGCTGAGCCCGGCCAGGTTACATGGGCTGCCTGGCCACCAGGTGTTCGCTCAGGAACACTACCCCCAGGCCTGGTTCCAGGGGTAAGTCCTGGTGACCCTATTCCAGGCAGGGTAAACGTTCTCTTGTTCCCATTTGCCACAGAGGTTTGTCAGATTGTGTTAGTCTGGACCTTCACTCCAGGCCTGGTTGCCATGGGAGACCCTACCAGGAGCATACTGCTTCCAATGATATAGCTCTGGAGATCCTTAAATCACGCAAACCCTTCCACCACGACAAGGCCCCGATCCAGGAAGGGTCTCTTAAAATGGGAATAACAGTCAGCTAGCTTTCCCTACCATTCTAGTTCATCATTTTTTTCCTGACAAGGTGTTTTTTTTTCTGTTTTTAAACCAGAAAATCACACACACACACACACACACACACACACACACACACACACACACACACACACACACACACTGTCTGAAACCACTTGTCCCAAGCAGGGTCGCGGCGAACCAGAGCCTAACCCAGCAACGCAGGGCGCAAGGCTGGAGGGGGAGGGGACACACCCCGAACGGGATGCCAGTCCGTCGCAAGGCACATCAAGCAGGACTCATACCTCAGACCAGTCAGAGAGCGGGACCCCACCAAGCCATGTCCCTTAAAACCAGAAAATGAGAAGCATAATTTAGATCTTAATGTGTACTGTCACAAGGCACTGGGACAATACCCCTAGTGACCAAAAGAGGTGCCACTCAGTTCCACTATGCCAGAACCGTACACTTGTTCACAATTTGAATCAGTCACCTATAAAAGGCGCAAACAACATCGTAGCTTACAAAAAAAAAAAAAAAAAAAAAATCTTATTCAGTGTTCTATTACGATTTCCCCTGTGACCCACAGTTATGTACTTATTTCCAAAGACTTGTTCCATAGGTGTTTGTGTGTCGGTCGCAAGTGTCTGTCCTGTCTACGCCTACCTTTAGTGCTGCTGTCCAGGTCCACTGTTCCAGTCTGGTATTCTGTTATTTCACCTTTACTCTGTACTTTCCAGTTACTATGCGTTTATAAATACTCTGCATGTGGGGTCAGTATATTTTACGTCCATGTCTGGATGTTACAGCAATGCATGTACAGACACGACACCTCTATGTTCTTAAACATAACACCCCTGTGTTTTAAAATGCAAATCCTCAAGGTGTATAGATTTTTAGCGTTACCACATTGATGTTTACTTCACAAAAATAATATTGCATCTGAAATTGCATACCCTTTAACATAAGTATTACCTGATACACTCATTGGTTCACAAAGACAGGCATCTTTGTTAACGGAAGAAAAAAAAAAGATTAAATAATTCCGTGCACAGAACAATTAATTATCCTGTTCCCAGCACATTAAAATGTTCCAAATAAATATACCTTTTATGAGAGAATTAAAAAGTAGGCTGTTTTAAGTTTTGGGCAACATTTAGCACTTACCAGGAAGAAAATCGGTGTCAAGAGAAAGAAGTCTTCATCTTTTACAACAGTGAACGCAATAGGCCACAATACATGTGGGACCTTGGCAGTGCAGCTTTTGATAGGTTATCATTACACTGGATCTGGTGAGAATTCAAGGACTTAGACAGTATATTGTACAGTAATTGCCTGTCTAGTGGCTGTCGTGCTCAACTGCAGAGTTTTCACGGTAACACAGACACTTCAATGTACACAGGGGGTTTTGTCTGCGAATAAAGATTCAGTTACATGCATGATTGCAAGGAGATAACAAATAACAGTATTCGAAGAATATGTTCAGACTGCTTGAATTTAATGGCGTCCATTGGAGGATTATACATTTACAATATTCTTGTACTTTTGCCACACATATTAGTTTTTTCCCTAGCTATACAACAAAAAAAGTGCACACGTGCTATTTCTTTTGGTCCGTAAACTACATCAACATTAACATAGTTTGAAACTGATGATTAGTTGCCCTCTCTTCATGTAGAGACCTCGTTGATCTATGTAGTCCGGAGAGTAAATAATTTATTGCATTAGGCTAATAAAGATTTTCCTTATTATAGTTCCATTTAATCAGCATATTATGAGAACTAATTACTGATTCTCAGCTTCACTTGCCTGAGGATCTTGGAACAGGATTACCGTGAGATGCAATTTGCACCATGCTGTTATTCAGGGTATTTTCACCACTACCCCTTCTTGAAATTGCAAGATTCTAAGATGTGCTATCTGTCATAATATTATTGCAAAAAATATATCCAGAAACACATCTACACATTCGTAGTATGACACAGAATAACAGAATACACACACACATTTTCTGAACCGCTTGTCCCATACGGGGTCGCAGGGAGCCGGAGCCTACCCGGCAACACAGGGCGTAAGGCCGGAGGGGGAGGGGACACACCCAGGACAGGACGCCAGTCCGCCACAAGGCACCCCAAGCAGGACTCGAACCCCAGACCCACCGGAGAGCAGGACCCAGTCCAACCCGCTGCACCACCGCGCCCCCTAACAGAATACACATGGGTACTAAATGACAATTCATGAGCTAAACACTAATTCTGCAAAGGTGAAACCATCTGCAATATTTGCAAGCAAAAAGAGTTTGTGCTGTTTTTTTTTTCTTCCTGATTCTAAAGGCAGATGTTAAAAAATTGAGTTTTATGTGTAAAACTTGTGAATTACTCATGAATGTCACTCTTTACTGAATATTTGAAATATTCAGTATGATTCACATGCGTTATGCGTGGGGATGGCTTGTGGAAGATTCTTCTGTAACTCATGCTGCAACTTTCCAATAACAGTTAAAATGAGCTCACCATCCAACAGACAGGCATCACATCTAATGTAAACAGATATTGACGAGCAATGAATTGAGCCCATATCCAACTTTCAGCAGAACTTTCAAAAAGTTACTGAAAGCAGTGGAAATAGAACCTGTCTTAATCTCTGTCCTTTGTTCAATGAGCCAAGGTAAAACAAGTCAAATTGAAAATTCGTAGTCTAAAGTGCAGTATAGCACGTATGATTGAACAATATATTTATTTGCATTTATTCCAGTAATTAGGTACTCTTTGGTCATTATTGCACAATTCTTAATAATTTACTGAAATGAGAAGAGCACTAATAGTGTTATGTATTCCCAGCGTGATACTGAAAATGCTCAGCTGAGGCCAATTTTAGTTCATTATAATACATTGCTGTAATATCAGGCTAAAGAATTTCAATAAAGAAAGTATAACTGCTTGCATCTATTTTCCATTTTTGTGATTGCTTTCCTTGCTGAGGCACAGAGAAATACAGGCTCTGCACAGAGACTAATCCTGCATATTCAATGAATTAAAACATAATTGGATTTCAACCTGGCATCCAAATATCACTTCTGATAGAAATTGCTTTAAAAGCAGTTTGACTATTATTTAGTGGGTAAGAAATGTCTTTAGGCAACATTTGGTTCTGTTCTTCTTTGCATCTTAATAACCAATACATTTGATTCACAGTCTCACTCAAGACTCCAAGTCCTTCTGCACTAAAGATGATTTGCGTGAGTTGTTGTGATGTTTTATAAATGCTTACCTAAGGCGCAGCATGTCTTTGACCATGTAGAGATAGATGATATTACAGCTGTGCTCTGGGCAAAATGACTAATGCACTTTTTCTTGTTTTGTATTCATCTTAAAATGCCAAGTTTTGTCATAGCCAATATTCCGTTTCTTGACTTTGGTGAATAACTAAATCCGAAAGTCTCTCTAGATTTCAACATGACACTTCTTAATACTTTAAGTACTTTTTTCTTCCTGGAATGGTCATGCACATTAAAGGTTTAAGTCAAAAATGTTCTTTAGTATTTCATTTAAAATATGTAATGGCAACAATTATTAATCACTGCAGCTTCACTGGAGACCAAGCTGTCCTTTTAGAATGAATCTTAGGGGTTAAAGTACAGACACAACATTTGGTTCCAGGCGCTATAACAGCCGTTAAAGAAAATTAACCTGAACCGAACAAATAAAAATATACAAGTATTTCAATAACAAAAGTTGTAGCTTGCTTAAGAAATGTGTTTTGAAAGATAATAATAATGAATATTCTGAAGTCTGTATTGTCTTTGTGTAATGATGATGCATGCTTCTCTCATTCCTTCTCATCATCACTATTACACCGATAGCTATTGAGTTGCTTCATATTTTTTCTGTACCTGGATGTGCCAACAAATTTAATAGTTGAACCAATAAATAAATAATACATAATTAATATGTATTAAAGGGTTAAAAATCTATCCCTGGAGACACATTTACAGCACTACCTTGCATTCTTATACTAACTAGTCTGATGTAGTCCAGTGAGTGGTTAATCACTTCCACCTATAATAGACATAAATAGCTCAAGGCTGACTCCCTCATCAATATAGTTAATGCAAGCCATTTGTGTAGTTCCAGTTGAAAACACTGGTTACCTCAGGGCTCAAATAGGCATCTAATTAATTTTCTGCTTTCATCACTTTGCCAATTCTGATTCTGAAGCTACGGATATAAGCGCTCATGGTATTAACAACACTTTATATTCCAGTTTTATGTTCCTTTGCCAGAGATCATGTTTGGGATCTCAAATGGAAAGAGCTGGACACAGAAAAGCGCTGCTCTGCATCAGGCCTTCCTTATCAAGAAACATTTATAGTGCTTCCATAAAGAGCCCCTGAGCAAATCAATAGCAAGAACGTCTTCAGATTTGTTTTCGACAAATAGAGTGTGTCAGTGCTTACAATGGATTTCCAAGGTAAGTGTATTTGTTCTGTAGGACAGCCAAGGTCTTCATTGATGTGTGTGGTGGAAATTTCTAGGATGAAAAATAACAAACCTGATACCTGATAATTGTAAGTTCTGGAGAAAGACTTTACATGTCAGAGGTGTTACTCTCACCATGCTCTCTATATGGAGCAAGAACCAATAATTGTAAATACAGTAAGTCCTCATTTTAAATCTGGAGCAAACTGACTGTGACCATGACCCCCAACAGAGAACAAAAAAGAAAACACTAAATATTTTTAAACAATAACTAGAGATGAGAATAAACATGGACATGACCTCTGTGCCAGTGAAAAGTTTCAGTACACTTGTTACAAACATCATTCGGCAGGAAGCCACCCAGTGCTTCTCTGGCAGTTATAAGAGGTGCAGGGCACTTTTGGATTGCTTCGCTTCTTCTCCTCTTTGCAGTTCATTCCACACTGGTATTGCCAGGGTGTCATGTCTACTTAAACTTCTGACTGATAACTGTAGATTTTGTGCATTTCAGATATTTTAATTTCAGAGTCCTTATGATTACATAACGTATTAGAACCCATGACGGGTGAAAAGCAAAAAAAAAAAAAAACTGTTGTTTCCCCCTACATTTGTTATCTGCATTGTGGCCATGGGTCTCCCTTCAGTTTACAAAAGTTGTCTTGCTCCGTATGCCTTACTGCCATGAGAGATCAACATATTTACATCTCTGAACAGCTTACAGGGTAAACATAATGTCAGCAATATCTGCTTATCATAGATAAAAGCAAGCTGTGTAAACTCACCCTGTTAGTGTGTCTTGACTCTGAAAAGAGGTCATGTTGTACTGCTATAAATTGTTTCTACTGAGATGAATGACAGACATTAAAAGTTTTTTGTGTCCTAATGCATGACCACTTTTATTAGAATCCCATTTTAGTATATAATGGGAGACTATTTTTGGTCAGCATTTTAAAAAATTACACCCCACTGTGCAATGAGACAGAAAAAAAATGTGTAGAAAGGAGTAGAAATTGCTTTAAATGTTAGATCTATAGACAATAGACACAAACTAATTGTCAAATGTTAAAAATCTGATGAATTGGTGTTCAACCCATCTGGGCTTTGTGTCCTGTAACTTCTGGGTAGACTCGTGCCATTTTGATCCTGCACAGGACAGGACTGTTCTGGATCCTAGAGAGACCAAATGTTTTTGACAGCTGAAATATATACTTAACATCGTTTTGTTAGCTTGAAACTTAAAACTCTTTCTAATTTTTATGAGAACTGCGGATAAACTGTTTCAGATGCCAGGAAAATGGTACATTAAACCAGCCCTCATTTCAGTGTGACGAAGGTGAAGGCTCTGTCTTGGCCATTCTAAAATATATTGTTTCTGTTGCTGATTTACAATCAGATTTAATCCAGTGTTTTGGATAATTGTCATGTTGCATGACCCAGCTTTCTCAAAGTTTCAGATCACAGACACCCTGACATTCTGCTGTCCATTCTCACAGCAGTAGGAGTCATGAGATGTATTTGGTCCATTTTCATATTCTTAGATCACTGTGTAACACGGTGCAATCAATGTTTCCAAAGTTAAGGGTGAGTATACAATACTATTCTGCAGCTTCCCCTGCTTGCATGACAATGCATTCAAAATAAAGCTTGAAGTTACACTTTTGCCATGTCATGATTAGAGATTCTTCTGTGACTCACATTTGTTGTCTTTAACTGTGGATTGATGACTTTAGACTGCATGAACATCCATATAGGATTCACATACTTTCAATCAGGACAGTGTGTGTGTGTGTGTGTGTAAACATGTTGGTAGTTTGGCAATTGCAGTAACTGGTTAGAATATTAAAAAAAATGTTAATCTATATATCACACTTTAATAATAATAACATTAAAAATGTCTGGGATAAAATATATGTACACTTCGAATGTTAAGGAACTCTCAATAATTAAAAGTCATTGAGTTACTGTTTTAATTGCCCCAAAATAAATGAATTAATTAGCAAGTTAATGAGTGTTGAGATAGCCAGCCTAAATCATTAATTGCTCAAGTGGAATGAAACCTGTGCAAACATGGGTTCTCTGGGACAAGCCATCTCTGTGCTCAGGAAGCAGGTCAGTGGCTTGCGCACTGGAGCAGACACAAAGCATCTGTTGTCGGTGCTTCCCCTCCCTCCTGCTTTGTCGTTTCCTTTGCACAGGGTGACCATTCATGTTCTGGTAATGAGGCATCTCAAATGTATTTTTGTGCTGTTATACCTATATGTAATGCACATTAAAAGAATGTAAAGAAGAGGTGTTTAAATTATGTATTTTAACCAGCAAGTGCATGCATCGATCCTATGGATACTGTGTATCAGAATGGACGTGTGTATGAGAAATTCAATAAAGTGTATATGTACAATACATTTTCTGTGGAAAGTACTTGAAATAGAGAGAAGAGTAAAACACGATGAGTAAAAAGACATAAAAGTAGGATGTTCTTTTTTCCCTTAGCATATTGTTAAAAACATAGCATGGACTTAAAAACTGCTGAGTCATCTTTCGATTTCATGAAGGACAGAAGACCAATTACTACCACTGCAGGCCACCTAAACGAACAAGTGCGCATAATGCACTGGAACGATATTTGAATAAATGTTATTTAATTATAGTTAATTACTTTTGCAAATTGATCTGTGCAGAGTGGATGGACCATTGTGGAACTGAATGCTAATTAGAAAGGCAGGCAGTGGAGTTGCCCCAGAAAAAAATAAAACATAAAAAAAAAAAATAATAATACTTGCTCCCTATTTTTCACAGATGGATTTGAGGAGCAGTCATATTTTATTTCTGTAAATATCCGACAGGTAGACAGTAAGCTTATTTTCTTCATAATTTTGTCCATTAATATGTTTTCCCTCAAGAAATCAACATTTTACCCTCTAAAAATTTACATTTCGGAGATTAGCATATCTGGTGGCAGAGAGAAACTAAGAAAAGGTCCAGAATATAATTTTCTTTATCCTGACAGATATTTCAGGGATGGTATAATTCTCTCAGTGACTTGAATATTCCTTTTTCTCCTAATTAAATCCAATTTGTCAAGTCATTAGGCTTTTATTGACATGGCCACTGCTAACATATAATTAGGTAATGAACAGATGGACAATAGAACAGTTGGAACCGTAGACAGGTAGAAGAACACAGACGCACTGAATCAAAATTACATTTAAATTTGACCTGAAAAGTAAACGATATGATGAATGGCATGATTGCAGATAAATTATAACTATGTATAGACAATTTGAGACTAAGATGATTGCAACAAGCTCTTAGAGCAAACACACGTACACAAACACAGAGTGAGTTCCTAGCTTACAAGCTTTCAAGTAACAATATTTTTGCCATTGAAAACTTTTTTCAAGAAGTTCACAACAGTGAAAGAAAGCTTTTGAAAGAGTGGAGAAGGTGTAAAGGAAGCAAAGGAAGCTGTAGATGATCCTGTAGCTTCTATACATATTAGTTCCGAGCCATCATTACAGTACCACCTCCCTCCATCGCCCTGCACCTCCACATAATACTCCTGACTCTCAACTGATGAACAGTAATTGTCTGTCATTTAAGGTAAATGTAAACTTTTTCTTACCTTCACCTTTTTAAAACAATGTTCTATAATTATGCTTTTATTTCTTATTGTTATGTATAGGTATGGGTGTTAGAGAACTTTGTGTGATTTGTGAGGATAAAAAAGGATTCTGAAACTGCAGATGAGCACAAACACCATGGTCTAGGTCTGGAATAACAGTTATTCATTGTGCTTTTTTTAAAAAAAATTGTTTTGTAAATACCTCCTTTCGGGGACTCCGAATTCCCAGCAGTGTGCACGAGCCACCTCGGCTAAGAGAGACAGATAGTTGGCTGTGCTGCCCTCTTCTCAACCGCAAAAGCCCCTTAGTTTCAGTCTCCCATGGTGCTGTCCAGGTTGCTGACATTTACATTTATTCATTTAGCAGATGCTTTTCTTCAAAGGCACATACAACTCAGAGTAAACAAAAGTGCATTTCACCAACAGAGAGAGAGATACAGACACTTGATTCTCAAAGTACATAACCTGAGTCCACTGCAACTGTTTTTGTAGGTAAAAACACAAATAAAGCCTTTTGCTTTTCACTAAATCTATTCTGATCTATTGCAGCAACATTTGTATTAGCACAGCATCTCAAAAAACAGGTCCAAATCACTCACTTCCATTAATGGTTTGTCCTGCTCAAGGTCAAAACAGCCCAAAGCTTACCCTGGAGTGGCTGTGCACAAGGTAAGGGCGGAGGGTGGTGGTGTTACACCCTGGACAGAGTGCCAGTCCATCACAGGGTAGCCACACTCTGTCAAAGTCACACACTATGGGCACATTACAGCAAAAAATTCACCTGAAAGACATCTTTAAAGGAACAGCCCAAGTACCCTAAGGCAGCAATGCTGCCTGGCTCAAAATCAGTTTATTATTATTATTATTATTATTATCATTATTATTATTATTGCTCAGCTGTCCATTACCACAGCGGTCCCTTTCAGATACATTGGTGATGTACATTAAAATAGATATACTTAACAGAATGTGATTTTCAATAGACTTTCACCTTTACCTTAAAAAAGCTTGCAAGACACTTAGTCCCAAATTGACCTAAATAATTATGTAGTTCTAATTTAAAATTCCATCAAGCATATTCTAATTATTATATACTTCAGAGTTGTTTAAGAGGGTTATGTGAAAACTTTGCTGCAACGGGAACACTAGTGCAGGATAAGCAGCGTATGACACATAAGCAGGGGGGCGTGATGGCGCAGTGGGTTGGACCAGGTCCTGCTCTCCAGTGGGTCTGGGTCTGTCACAAGGCACCCCAAGCGGGACTCGAATCCCAGACCCACCAGAGAGCAGGCACAGGCCAAACCCGCTGCGTCACCACGTCCCCCTACAATCATACATACATACATACATATGGCTTTGCAACATACATCACACATAGAGGCACTTTTTGGGGTTCTAACCAACAGCCACACAATTACGTTTACAATTATTTATTTTGCAGACATTTTGCTCCAAAGTGGCTTCCAATGAACACTATGTAGTGTTATGGGCCCACACACCTTATTCACCAAGGTGACTTATACTGCTAGATACACTGCTTACAAAGGGTCACTCTTCCATACATCAATTTTCTGAATTTCCTGATTGTATGTTTTCTTTGTAATGTAAGACTGTTCTCAGATTTTCCTTATATGAAATGCATCTTACTGTAAAGATGGTGTAGCAGTATGAATACACCGCATGTATGTCACGAATTTATGTCAATGCCACAATTTCTAAAGTTTATGGAAGCTCAGGATGATCCACATCCAGTCAAATCTGAAAACTTTCAAACCATTTCACCATGCATTAGCTATACATGATATCCACCCCATTCCACTCACTGTTAATCTCTTGTGCCTGTATGGTGGTGTGAAAAATAAGTGAAATATTTATTGTATTCATATCACTCCCTTGGTACCTGTTACACTGCTGCTATGTTCATTATCCTCATTACCATCATTACTTTGTGTTACTGCTAGAGTATATTTAGGTTGTTCTTTTCTCATTAACGTTGTAATTGATTTTGAAATAGAAAGTTACCCTTATGTTGCAAAGTAGTGGACAGCTCTTATAAATTTATAGAATTTATGACCTGGACACAATTTCAGCATTGTGCAAGGAGATAAATGGCTCTTATTGACATTCATTATTCTGCGCATCACGCTTAATGAAGATGAGTGCCAGATTTACCTTCAGCATGGAGAGGGTGAAAGGGACTGGCTGAGGCCAACCTTGATGAGTCTTTGGACTGTGCCCTATATTCATTTCTTTGGCAGTTTTCAAATAATCACTCTTTGGTACTCTTTGCTAGATTTTCTAATGTTCTGATAGCTTGCTGGAGGATCAGAACAACTGCACAACCCAGAAAATGTTAGTCAAACTTGTGCTACTAGTTTGTTTTTCATTTATCTTTACTGGAAGTCCAGTAGCACATTAGAATACAATCCATGTGGCTAACATTTAAAGATGAGTTAATGTCACCTTTAATCAAGATTGTGGTATTTCTCACCCCAATGTTTATTATTGGATAACAACTTGACACGTAATGCATTTGGCAAAAGTCTGTTTAGTCAAAATCTACTCACTCAAACTTACAACTTCCCTCGATGGCAATTTAGTGCCAACATTTACATAATGGCCTTAGTTTGAGACTAGCAATATATAATTGGTAGTGACAATTATTTTTCCTGCCAAGGTTAAGCTGAAAAAACACAGATGCGGGGTCCTTTGTAATGAAACCCACTAGGACTATTTCATACTAATTTGCAAACCCAATACATATCAACGATTTTGCAGATGAATTGTCGCCAATGGTGCAATGGTTTGTTGTCTGTTTATTTAAAGCACAACAAAGATTACATTAAAAGACAAACAGAAGAAAAAAAAGAACACAGCTAAATTAAAATGATTAAATAGGATAATTGATGTCTTACCACCAGATTCCTAAATTCACACCACCTGTTACCAAAAATCTTATTAAATTTGTAACAAAGTCATTTTGGAAGTTGAAATTGTATACTGTACCTTTCAAAAAAATTTTTTTTTTTTTTCTGATTCTTATTGTCTTTGAATTTTATATACCTGGGAGTATATGATGTAGTGAATCCAAGAGATATATTCGGACGGTGGATAATGTGCAATGATTCCAACAATTCTAACAAGTAAGTGAGCAGTTTTAGCTCCAGGTTTCATATTTTGTAATGCACTGGTTTGCATTACAAATTAAGGAGCCAACTTTTTACAGATCAATGCTATCAGGAAAAGCTGCGGGTAAAGGAACCTTTGATCATGGCACCGGGAACTCGCATGACCTCCCAAACGCAGATGGTAGAACAGCTTAAATGGGCGCGATATTCCATTTACTCCACTGAGGGAGCAGCTGGGCAGGTCAGCTGGAGATGTCTGCCCTCCTCATGAGACATGTATCCTCTTATGGATCAAAGGGGAATTTTCCATCTCTGTGCTTCTGCATCCCTGTGCCACTGCGGTTTGGACATCATGTTATGATTGGGAACTGGTGACTCCTTTTTTTTATTTTTTTTTTTAACCAGGTCAGGAATGGACCTACAGGGATGACGGCACAGAGGCTTTTGAGTCCTCGCAACAGATACACATGATAAAGGACTCACTTCAGACAGGTCAGCTGGAGACTGAGAATGTCCTTCTGAAAATGGAGAAATAGCCAGCAAAAGAGTGTTGAACCATTTCCCACAAACACTCGTCAAATGTAGAGGAAGCTGCAGAAATACTGCAGACTGACAAGTGTATGGTAGTCAGAAGAATTGACTCCAGATGGTCATTCTGTTGGATATTATACTCTTTAAGGTCACATGGCAGGGGTATTACCCAGTGCTTCAGATGAATGCCAGCAGCCGACTGGCAACATCCATTTGCGGCCTTCCCCGGCACCACCTGTGGCTCATGTTTCCAGTAATCTATAGCCACAATTATGGGTTGGTAAGCCATCTGGATCTCATTCTTAGGACACAAAGGACAGGATTTGATTTGAACCCTACTCTCCTCTACCACAATAGCCTTTTACCATATTACTGAAAAGCCCAGGACTCTAAGAGAGCCATTTGTAACAATATATACTCTGAAAGAAATAAACCATATCCAGCTAACATTTTGTGGACACTATTAAAAGTACATTACATCACTAAGTAAATGAAAAAGGAATGAGAGTTTTGAATTATAACAATACTTTCCTTGTACTGAACTATGAAATATTAGATGTGTCACGAATAAATTCTGTGAACTGAATGCATATTTTGGTTGCCATTACTTCATTTACATTACATCTTAGTGCTAAGGTACGGTTATGGATTTAAAATTGTAATCATTAATTTGTCCAACAATATTCTGATTATCTCGTCTCAATATACCTTTGCATCTCAGTTAGTATTTTTACAGCCCTCAGGAGACTTCAGGCTGGCAGTATCAAACATTATTTTGTTGTTCTTTCACTGTTTTCTGTCTATCATAAGAGGCTTTGATCACCACTCAGCCAACAGGCACACATGTCCATACTTGTGTGAAATGATGTACCGTCTAGGATGTACTCACCTGTTAGATGCCTATGGAGTAATATGTAAAAACAGTGTACATGTGCTTATACTGAACCTAGCACCATCTTACAGATCACATGAGCTCTATGGATGCATTCACACACACACACACATTTTCAGAACCGCTTGTCCCTTACGGGGTCACGGGGAACGGGAGCCTACCCGGCAACACAGGGAGTAAGGCCGGAGGGGGAAGGGGACACACCCAGGACGGGACGCCAGTCCGCCGCAAGGCACCCCAAGCGGGACTTGAACCCCAGACCCACCAGAGAGCAGGACTGCGGTCCAACCCACTGCGCCACCGCACCCCCCTGGATGCATTCAGTACAATACAATTTTTGATATATGTCACTGGAAATTTGTGAAAAATGTATTAGAAACATTTTTTACAGTCGCCTCCGTTTATATAGGTCCCCTTACATTTCAAATGAGGACAGAGCAGTAAAGAAAGAGATATTGCTTTTTTTATCCTAGTGATAAAAATAAGTCTTTTAAGCTTACGTATAGATTGTGTTATTCACACAAAAAGTCAACAAAAAGGTTTATTTTAACTGAAAGCTTTATTCCTGAGAAATTAGGTATTATGGACTGAAAGTTCCATTTGCCTTCACTATTGTGTATGGACAGTCCTGCTCTCCAGTGGGTCTGGGGTTCGAGTCCCGCTTGAGGTGCCTTGCGGCGGACTGGCGTCCCATCCTGGGTGTGTCCCCCTCCCCCTCCGGCCTTACACCCTGTGTTACAGGGTAGGCTCCGGTTCCCCGTGACCCTGTATGGGACAAGCGGTTCTGAAGATGTGTGTGTGTGTATTGTGTATGGAATATTTTCCTGACTCTTTGACATATAGCATACTCTTTTATGCTGAAAATTAACGCTTTATGTTAAAAAGTATAAATGGCATTTTACATTTCTTTTCATTCAAAGGTACACAGTAGAGCAGTGGATTTTTGCTGGTATAGTGGAAAATACTGCAGAATGAAGAGCTGAAGTACAGTGAAACGATTTACCTAAGAGGCTTTGACATTATGTGTTTATTAAAAATCTAGCAAAACCCCAGTGATACAGGTACAATACAGTAGATTTTGAACAGTAATGTGTGCACTTAGGGGTGCGGTGGCGCGGTGGGTTGGGCCGCAGTCCTGCTCTCCGGTGGGTCTGGGGTTCGAGTCCCGCTTGGGGTGCCTTGTGACGGACTGGCGTCCTGTCCTGGGTGTGTCCCCTCCCCCTCCTGCCTTACGCCCTGTGTTGCCGGGTAGGCTCCGGTTCCCTGTGACCCCGTAGGGAACAAGCGGTTCTGAAAATGTGTGTGTGTGTGTGTGCACTTAAAGTTTAGTCTCCAATAATCTTTTGAATCCCCATTGCATAACAATGGAGCTACTGTTGACCAAATGCCATCAACCTCCTATTTTACACTATTTAACTGTGTCACCATTTTATGCGATAGCCATTTTGCTACAGTTTATGGGCTAGTAATAAAGCAGTTCCATTAGTTTCAAAGCCATGAGCAGTGTTTGTAGAAATGTTAATTTATTAAGCCAATTAGATGTTCTAATTAAAGTTATTCAGAGTATTTTTTTATTGACTTTACTCCAAAGATGTGTTACTGTATCATTTGTCCTTGATGCAGTACATCTCAATTTAATTGATAAACATAAATTTATGAAAACTATTATCAAAATACAAAACTCATTTATGTGTTTTGGGGAAATATTCAGTTTTTTTTTAATGTGTTTAAGATGATGTTACAGAGGCTTGACTTGCACCAAGAAATTCTCTGTGAACATGTGCGCCTCATTTTCAGATCAGTCGCTTTAAAAAAAAAGTTTTAAAATAAATAAATAAAAACACTCGGTCATTGCTTTTCCTCTTTCTTATTCTCATTCTTTATTTTCTGGAAGAAAACTGCTTAGCTAGTCACATCATTTATCATCACAGGGCTGTGACTTACAGAGTTGTTTAGTCTCATGAAACTGTGACTTGACAGAGATTTTGACAGCTTCTTCTGAGACACATCAGCTAAGAGCAGGAGCCTGGTGCATTATGGGAAATATCAAGTTTGACCTTGGCACTTATTCCAAAGAAAGAGTCACAGACTCCTCTGTGAATTGTCTCTGTGTAATATCCTTACATTTTGGCTGATTATTACACAATTTCCTTCTTCACATTTCCCCCTTAAGAATTTGTACTCTGAATGAGAAGTGAATGTGATGTTTTACCAACAACTTTTGTTTTTTGAACACTGGCTTAATAGTAGACCATTTAAAAACCACTCATTCAAAACTCCTGAAGCTCTCATAATTTGTACTTTTTTTCAACTGAAGGACTTCAACTTTGAAAACACATTGAGCAGCATTTTGAACTTGAGCTTTAGCAACTCATTGTAAGGGATTCTGTATGTAGAGGCTCAAAGCTGAAATTTTAATAAAGCAAGGCACTAGAAATCTTGCACGTCCTTTTCAATTAGTCTTCTGAAAACATTTATATATACATATTATATATAGGAAAAAAAACAGATGTTGTGGAAGAGGGATTCTTAATAAGCAAACAATTTACATCAGAGTTAAAAACAAGTAGGTATAAACAGGGCCATAGCTAAGATTTATGGGCGCCCATGAAATAAGCCTGTCCACCCCCCCACCCCCGGAAAAAATCCAAAAATCAACTGTGAAAAATTGATCTCAGGGAGGGGAGGGTGTCCCCATCTTTGAAAACTTGGGGGAAGCATGGTCCCCCTTGAATGACATGACGGGTAAAGAATGAAGCAATGTGTTCAACGTCACGGATAGGGTTCCTCCCTCCTTGAACCCTAGAATCATCACCACCATTCAGCCCATTACTAACAGTCCTTGGTATAAAAACTACCAATGACGTCACCAAAAGCAAATCCAAAGTGCGCCGGTATCCCTAGATGGCAGAAAGAATGAAAAAGAAGGTAGCCGCTAGTGTCTTTTTAAAACAGCAGCAGTCTGTGATAGCAGAGCGACATCCTACCAGGAACCAGCCTTCAATAGCTCAGCTGTTCAGAATTTAGCCCATCAGAGCTGCCTGACTGCATGCAGCTGAGCCATACAGCTGACACATTTCTGCTACCAGCCCGTGATCATGACACTGCTGTATCCAGGAGCTCCATCTGTAACCATGAGTTAAGCTCAAATGACCCCACAGAAATATATGGCTTTTTGATATTTAAAAAATATAGGTTGCTTCCAAAAATTTATAAAAAAGGATTGCATCATTAGCAAAAATGAACAGTGTTAAACAGAAATTTTACAACAATTTTTTTGGAAATGCTGTATTATCAGGTTTTACTGTGGTGAAGGTAACGAAAGACAAAAGAGCTTCAGCCTACATCACCGTCATCAATTACGCTTAGGTCCTTGGGCTTCCACCTCTCAGACCACAGGTGGGCTATCAGCATATCTCTAACAACCTGTTTTACGCAATGAAAATCCAACATTTGTTCCTGACAGATTATCAGTACTTCATCTCAAAGGCAGACATTCTGGAGCAAAAAATAAAAGACTGGTTCCTGTGTTTCCATTAAAGGTACTTCAAAATAACACCATCTTCTCCAATGGCGATGACTGCAGGGTGACTGCATCTTCCCCATCACTTAGCAACAAGTGCTGTCTAACACCCAGACGATCAATCACGTCTCTGTCAACATCCCCTTTCCCACTTATGCCCAGAATAAATGCTCTTTTCTCTAACTTTCACTTAACGTGCCTCAGGTTGCCATTGTTCGCTTGTACTTCACAAGGTTGCACAGTGAGTTCTGCATAATTCCAGCACATCCCCATGTGGGCGGTTTAATAGACTGTAGTAAAAAGCATGCATAATTAAAGGCATACAAAGAGGGCTTGAAGAAACACTGTACAAACTGATTCTGGATGACCATATACAAAACAACTGTCGTTTAGAAATCAATACTTTATTTTACTGAAATTGAATTTCTCTTACAGTCTGATCTTCATCAGAGCATCAACAAAAGTGAACCTAAAACCTCACAGAACCTTAAACTTTGTCCCTCATAACACAATTGTACAGTGTAACAAAAAGGGTCGAGACGATCACGTGGAGTGCTCGAGAGGAGGGGTTTTATTCAAGGGCAGGTGCGTCAGTGGACAAAGGGACAGGGGGAAAAGGAGGCACAGTGAACTGGTGTCTGGAGGGGGTGCTCGGGATGAGGGTTTGTGGTCAGGGTCCGGGATGCGTGCAGGCTTGTGCTCTCTGACGCCTCGGCATCATCTCCGGCGTCAGTTTCTCACACGCTCTCTCTCCCTCACTGGACCGACCAAGGGAAGAAATAGAGGTCTTGATTACACTCAGGTGCTGTTGTTCCCTGCCCCCCCTTAAGCCCACCCCGGCGTGTTACACACACACACACACACACACACACACACACACACACACACACACACACACACACACACGCGCACATTTTCTGAACCTCTTGTCCCATACAGGGTTGCGGGGAACCAGAGCCTAACCCAGCAACTCAGGGCGTAAGGCTGGAGGGGGAGGTGACACACCCAGGACAGGATGCCATTCCATTTCAAGGTCCCTGCTATATACATATACATATACATTTATATACATATATATATGGGGGGGTGCGGTGGCGCAGTGGGTTGGACTGGGTCCTGCTCTCTGGTGGGTCTGGGGTTCAAGTCCCGCTTGGGGTACCTTGTGGCGGACTGGCGTCCCATCCTGGGTGTGACCCCTCCCCCTCCGGCCTTACGCCCTGTGTTGCCGGGTAGGCTCCGGTTCCCCGTGACCCTGTAAGGGACAAGCGGTTCTGAAAATGTGTGTGTGTGTGTGGGTTCAGAAAGTGTGTGTGTGTGTGTATATATGTGTAATTATATATTATACTGTATACAGATTATGTATTGTTTCTCTCTCTATATATATATATATAGCTTAATTAACTAATTAGCACATTAAAGCTTAATGGGGACTGTCCCTTTAGTTTGTGGCTGGCATACATTTCAGATAAAGGCTTGGAATGTGTTGGGTGCAGTCAGAGTCTCAGAAATGTGTAAATTTAGACTTCTTTGTGGTGTTTCTTTGAATGGTAAAAAATGTGCCATTGTGAGAATGAATGAATGAATGAATGAATGAATGAATGAATCCAGTTCATTTCTTTTCCTTTAAGTTATGTTTTCTATCTCATTGGAAACACAGTTCATGTTTACAACAACAGGAAACTAAGAGTGCCTCCAGATACTTGTTGGATGTTGACGTCCTGGGAATGGGGCTTCACTGCAAGAACCAAACCAAAGACGGTTTAGGGGGCCGCGAGCGAGTTTGTCACTACCTGACAAAGCTGGAGATCCAGTGGACGAAGCTTCACTTGTTCTGCGCCTCTCTGGTAAGTTTCTTGTACAACATATGGGCAACTTCATGGTGTCCTCCATGGAAGCAGGCAGAAGTCTAGGCTTCTTTCTACATTCATGGTTGTTGAATGTTAATTCACCTTCAGAGCTCACACCTTTTCCAAATGTGTTTGGCATTTCATTCAGTCTGATGCAGCAGGACTTGTGTCTGGCTGAATGTCTTTTTACTAGTCAAGATATTTACGTAATATATGAATTTGAATTCATGTTGTCAAGTCTTAGAAGTCATTTAAAGTTTTTTATATTCTATGCTAATTAAATTACGAATTTTGGTGTAGCATTCATGTCACCAAACAGTTTAATCTAGTATATATTTAAAGTCAAAAAAGTAAAGATTGGAAAATACACACACACTTTCAGAACCACTTGTCCCATACGGGGTCGTGGGGAACCGGAGCCTAACCCGGCAACACAGGGCGTAAGGCCGGAGGGGGAGGGGACACACCCAGGACGGGACGCCAGTCCGTCACAAGGCACCCCAAGCGGGACTTGAACCCCAGACCCACCAGAGAGCAGGACTGTGGCCCAACCCACTGCACCACCGCACCCCCCAATAAATTGGAAAATAGATTATCTGAATGTTAAAACTGTCCCAGTACACAGCAGTGGTATCCACTGATAGACTCCTGATACGCTGTGTATACTACAGATAATAACTTCAGGGTCCTGAGACAGGATGTGTTGCATAATTGGGACATGAATGACAGAAATGGAGATGGTGGTGGGGAAGCTTCTGTATTTTAAGAGGAGAAATGTCTAAGATTTTTTAAATTGGTGGCTAGGGCACCTTCCTAATGTTAAGGGGAAAAAAGAAAAAAATATATTCCTGTATATGTATATATGTATATATATATGTAGAGAGAGAGAGCGAGAGAGAGAGGCATACACGTATATGTGTGTGTATGTATGTGTATATATGTGTGTGTATTTCCTTTTTTTCATTTGCATCTTATAACTATTCCTCCTTGCATGAAAATCAAACCCATTTTTCACTGTCATTTTTTCCCTTACACTGCTGTAACTTGCAACTAGGTTCACCCAGACACACTCCTTGCCAACCATCCACACTGTAATTATCTGTTCTGCCGACACCCTGATGATTTATAGTCATTATTCTTGCTTGGGATAAAATGTAAATCTGGATAATGGCTGTCATTTTCGGGTTCAGTGAGAGGAACTTAACATACAGATTGATTTTCATCTGTCCATTCCTTGGACTCAGGAAATTAAGGAGTGATTCATATTTTCAGTGCGAGGGAAGATTTTCTCAGACTGACAAGTAAGATCACATCATAAGCTTTTTAAGCCAGTCCCTGTAGGAGCCATATCTCAGCCACAGGAAACCTTAAATCTGATTTATATTTCATGTACCTTATTATGGCACAATCATAACTAAACATACAAATTGCTTTATTCATTTCTGAAATGTCAGGATATGAACATTTACAGATACTAAAATTATACTACCGCTGGGTTACCATAGACATGTAAATGATAAAGCACAACATGGATACATTCGGCATATATACACATATCTATGTATGCAGGTGTACTGGACATTTGGGTGTCTGTATATATACGTGTGTATATATGACACCATCCGAAACCACCGATGAAGGTCCGAATGCAGTCTGCAGTCACTGAAATTTGATAAACGTTATCTGACTAAACAAGCAACAGCATAGCAGTTTATTCTTGCTAAGAAACATTCTGGACAATAAGACAGTCAAGCACGTGACAAAATACTTTTATGTAGAAGTTTTGAAATTGTTCTGACAAATAAAAATTCATAAAATGCAATAAATGGTGTTAAATAAATTTGTCTTTCTAATGGGTGGAGCAGCTCATATGACGCATGCTTCAGCATCTGGCCTGTGAGATTGAATAAGAGTTCAGTCCTTGCTCAGTCTCGGTTGAGCTGGCATGTTCTCGCTGTATGTGTGTTGCTCTCCTCCCACAGTACAGTGATTTGTGTTGCAGGTAAACAGGTATCTCTAAGTACTCAGAGTGAGAGTGTGAGTTACATTGCTTGAACGGTATAGATTGTAGAATGATTGTAGTGAGTTCAGTGTCGTGTATCAGGCACTGCAGGTAGACCAGGATAAAGGTACCTGCTAAATCCTACATAGAAATCCTTACACATCACTAAGAAGAAAAGTATCTGCTGAATGAATAAAAACAAATTTAAAACTCTGTCACACAGCCTTCCAAATGTATTAACATTTTTCAGTGCCGAAGTTGAATTTTAATCAAATAGATAAGCGCCATCTCATTTTCATGAACCACTAGTGCAGGGTCACAGTGGTCTGGAGCCTATCCCGGAGGTACTGGGCACAAGGCATGGTGTACACACTTATTCACTCACTCACTCACACAGTCACACAATAAAGGGAATTAAAGAGTGATCAGTTCACCTGAAACACATCTTAGACTGGGAAGGCAGGAAACTGGATCACCGGGGGGAAAACCCATGCAAACATAGGGAGATCACGCAAAATCCACACAGGCAAGCCTGATTCAAACCCTTGGTGTAATAGAGAGCTCTTGCTCTGTGAGGCACCAGTGCTACCCTGTGCTGTATGAAACCAAACTAAGAAAATCTTCAAGGCAAGCATCTCAGAATGCATCTACTGCCTCCGTAAAAAAAGATCCTTTCGATTCCTCTCTTAGATGGCAGGTGAAGACGAGTGCCTGTCCCAAATGTGACATATAGTATTGTACGAAGAAGTATCTGCTGCATGTGTCATATACCTATTCCATTCATGTCTAACATCAAAAGACACCTAAGGGGGTTTATCCAAAATCGGATAACAAACATACAGATAGTCTCACATTTGTACATTTATTGTTTGTTTTTAACATGCTGGAATTTGAATGAGTTAACAAATCAGCAGAGGCACAAGCTGTTTCCAGATCTATTGGCATCATCAAATGAGTTTTGCATTTCCCTGCTTGTAAAGGTTTTATTCTGTATTCATATTCTTTTTCTTCTGTTTTCAAGAGGGAAAGTTGAAAGACACCTGGAATACAAGAAGAAAAAATTCACAGAGAACTGTGTGAAGACAGGACGTCTGGGGTACAATGCAGCTCAGAGTCAACAAGAGTCTAGATGTACTCTGCAGGAGCTTGTAAGACTTCATAGTGCTTGCTGCTAATTGCAAAACTTGAATACTGAATACTCGTTTAAATTGTTTATTACTGAACATTTGTTGCATCCAAAATGCATACTTGTGCTTTGTGTGGGACACACAGTGTTTGTCACACAAGTCACTGAGGCTGGAAGATCCAGACACTGCTTTTCTGGATGCCATTTTCCTCATTCTGCAGCTGTTCTGTAGGATTATGGGAACTGCAAAAATATAAAGATGTGAGGGTTTTTTGGACTATGGCGCTGACATAACTCCAGCATGGACGGTCCCACGCCTGGCTGAGAAAAGAGGAGGGTTGGGCGTGGGGATGGCTACCCTACACGGTGACAACCATGCCAGCTACAGTGATGCCAGCAAGTAAACTTCATGACATCTCAGCCTTTAGGGACACCTGGAGTACCCTTGTTGGCAGCCTATACCACAGGAGGGGTGGAAGGCATAAGAAGAAGAAGAAGAAGAAGAAGAAGAAGAAGAAGAAGAAGAAGAAGAAGAAGAAGAAGCCCTGACATACAGGAAATACCCATCCTGGCTGGGAGAGTGCTGGGACATGGGATGTAGATGATAACTCAGAGCAGTAACATGCTATGTACTTTACTCTGCTTTTTACTGTAAAGACTGGACCGAGGCCATGCCAAGATGATCCATCTCACATCTTTGCTGAACATTTTTAGTTATGTGTTCAGTGATTTTGTATAAATGTGTTTGCTGGGAAGTGAGAAAGGAAGACTTAACCTTCCATAATATACTGTGAATATACATAGATACACACACACACACACACACACACACACACACACACACACACGTACTCACTTGTGGGCGTGCTTCATGCATCAGTGAGATACAAAAAGGACATATTACTGTTTGAAAAAAAATATTATTACACTTACTGTTATGACTGTTTGAAATGTGAACTCTATAGTAGCCAGATGTATGACACATTTCATTTACAGCAAAAGTATACAATCAATCAAAAAGTTTGAGTACCCTTTTTTATATTCACTTTCCTTCATCGCCATATCTTGCACAGTTCCGAGGTGTATTTCAGGCTGGTACCCTGCTGTAGAATGAAAGACTGTCCAAAGAGCTGTAATCCTGATGGGATGGGATAATTCTGAAAAATGCTATGAAAGCCATTCTGGTTGAGTTTCCCATAGTCTTGGTAAAGAGCAACAACTCTACAACCAGCAGAGCAGACCCAGCCCAGGACACTGCCACTTCCATGCTGGCCTACAGGCACAACTCACGTGTTCAGTCTCTGTGTCTTACAAATGCTCAGTAGGTGGGCCGAAATATTGCAATTTCTTATGGACTCATCAGTCCGTAATCTCCAAGCCCACTGTTCCCGAGTCTCGTTTCTGTGTGTTTTGGCCCAGGCAAGTTGTATGATGCAAAACTTAACTCTGATCTGCAGTTTAAACTTGTAGTTTATACCTTAGAAGGGAAAAAGGGACGCATGCAATAAGTAATTTTATAAACCAAACAGCCATATGAAGCTCAGAAACGATGCCAGAAACTTGAATTTCGACAAGCAATTAAAAACTAATGAATATTATAATGGACAGTAGGGGGTTTCAGCCTTTTTTGTGCTCTCATGCAGCTTCTCTGTACTGTTCATTCAAAACTGGATCTCCAGAGCTGCCCTTTGAAATGATGCCATAAATCTATATGGATGAAAATGTTACTGACCCTCAGTTAATTGTGTAATGAGAAAGTATAGGAATTCAGAAAATTGTCTCTAAAGTGAGTAATAATAACACTCCTCAGCCAATATAATTATACAGCTTCCCCGCAGAACCAATAATTGCCTTCTTTTAAAAACATAGATTGGTAAAACCTATGAATCTGAGTTTGATTTGATTAAAGCAGTCTTGTTTTTTGAATGAATTGCCATTGTTTATTTAATGGTTATTACTTAAAAGAGAGAAAAAAAAATGAATTTCTAACTTTTTGTCACAGAGGTCTGAAATGTCAGATATAACTAAATAGTTAATTTTCACATTCTTTCCTTGGGCAGGATTTTTACTATACTATTTCATAAGTTAAACTATCAGGAAATTAATTCTGAAAAGACAAAGTATATAGAGCATTATTTCATGCAAACCAGTAATACACAAGTAACACCACGACTACACACACACTGTTTAAAACCACTTGTCCCAAGCTGGGTCACGGCGAGCCAGAGCCAAACCCGGCAACACAGGGTGCAAGGCTGGAGGGGGAGGGGACACACCCAGGACGGGACGCCAGTCCGCCGCAAGTCACCCCGAGCAGGGCTCGAACCCCAGACCCACCACAGGGTGGGAACAGGCCAAACTCACTGCACCCCCTACACCATGACTAATACATGAAAACACTGTACCGTTTTTAGTGTACAATACCATATGTAGTGCCTCCTGTAATTCGTTTGACATGTTTTATAATTTGAGATAATTTTATAATCAGTGCACTGCAATTAAGTAATAATATAATTATTAGATGCTTAATGATTCCATTCAGTGAAGACAGCATTACCTTGTGTATTTATCATTTAAAGAATGCTGCTTGAGTGTGGTGTATTTTCTCTTTTATGTTTCTGAACCTTGCTGAGTTGATCCCCAAATTCTTATTCAGCAAGAGTTAAAACACAGCTGGATTTCGCTGTTGTCTGGAAAGAGATTCACTTTGAAGCCCTTTTGTCTCTTGTATGAATTTGTGATTTAGATCACCAAGTCTGCAGACTGTTATGGAGCTTGTGCATAAGGGCTTGGGCTGATTATTCTGGAAGCCCTGCTGCTTTAGAACTGATCTCTGCCTTGAACAGAACCTGCTGGTTTCTTTCTTGCTATGATTTTCTGTACTTGTTGCCACTGGTTTGTGACAGTTGCTGTTTGTCCAGAATGTTATTAGAGTGTATTTATATATCTGAAAAAGGAGACCCACACTATGGTTATGTACTTATTCATCACTGCATTGCCATGGCTGGAAGGGAAAACAGAACACAGCATCACTTTCTTTTTCCAGGCCTGATGAGTGAATGAAAAAGGGGCAATTTTGTCACGGTATTTAGTATGTCTTCCTTTGAAAATGCTCAACAGTTTATCGATCACACTTTATTGTTTGCAGCATAATACAAGAAATACATTTGATGTTTTTGTTAGTGACAGCACACACCTAAATTTATTTGTAAAGTCCTCGTTTCTGCTAATTCAATTACACAAAAATGTGGTTGTCTATCTCAGATGTGCGTAAATACAAGAACCTTTTGTTTCATAAAATTCTTATTATAATAAGGAAAAAACTTGTAGTTTTAGCTAAAAAAAGGCTTTAATGCTAGGAAAAAATAAAAAAACAAAATACTGGCTAGTCCTGCCTTATCGTAACTATTGTCAAGGCCTGTCAATGACGTGAGTGACAGTGAAACTAGATTCTGGGCACTAAATGATGGTGAGCCACATGACCTACCAGCATGCTAGAAATTTGCTTTGCTCTGCATGTTCAGTGACAGCATGTTTCTCTGTCGCTCCGTTGAACCCCTCAGAAAAATAAAGATAGTGCTGTTGGAAATCCATACAGAGTATACATTCAGTAGTGTTCTGCTAGGCTAGTTACTGACCACTGTTACCCCACACAGTCCTTCCTTTCAGTCCTTCAAGCAATGACAGCTCATTTCTTCTAGGGAGGCCTGTGCGTTGGCATAAGTGATAAAGCATAACAATGTGAATGGCCTACGGATCTGCAAATACATTCAGGAAAAAAAGGGCACCAAATTTTTTCCAACACTGTGGTCTCCTTCAGGCATTTACTCTACTTCATTACTTATACTGGCCTGTTGCGCTCTCCGGTATTTTGCATTCTGATCTTATATCACTTGAGTATTCTTACTTTTCCACTAATGCTTTCTGGAGTTTGCTAAGATATTGTCTTCAGCGTCTTCATGTATCTGCAATGGACTGCTGTCAAATCCAGGGTGTACCCTCACTAGTCTGGAGCCCTGTGCTTCCAGGAAAGGCTGCAGACTGTCACAAGTGGTTAACACTGTGAGTGAATGAATAAGTGAATGAGTTTCCATTTATTGGAAATGAAAAATTTCTTGCTATGTTATGGTTCAGAATGCATGCACACTTGATGAATGCTGTGTTGGTGGTTTTATTTGACTTGCTTATTTCTGCATTTAATGTTAGCTTTTTCTATTTGCCCATTTGCGGTTGATTTAAAATTCCATAATTCATGTTGAAAATCATGGTAAAATCAACAATTTATCTCATGGCATTTTAATCCTTTCACATGGATTTTTCAGGTTCTCATGAGTAGTTCATGAAGTCTATTAAAATCATGTGAGTTGAAATTTTAGAGCAAAATTTGATCTTTGTCAAAAAAGATAAATGATTTCATTAGGAACATTTGACTGAAATAAATGTGCCTGATTGTTATAAAACATTCAAACAAAGAATGAGCTGGTTCAAAGGTATTACAGCAGGAATAAGGTTTCCCACCCAGCACTGATTGCACGGTGAAGCCTCAAACCACTACACAATCCATGGAACTGATACTTCATAACTCAACTGTCAAAATTCTACACCTATCTAACCTTCAGATTGTTGCACTCAGTTTTTCTTCTCTATAGCACTAGCATTATTTACTAACACATTGTGAAATAAACAAATCCTATGATTATAACAACTACGCCATTCTTTGGTCCACTGAATGTTTTAGATTTTTGTCCAATTTGCTGATCTACGTAACAATTTCAAAAAGTAACAAAAAAGTAAATGTAATGTATCTCATTCTCAAAAGTACTCTACAATATAACTGGCAGACCTCTTTCAGCCTTGACTTTACCTCGTTTCCCGATGTTAGTGAGACAAGAAGCATAACTGCAAGCGAAGATCTTGACGATATGGCATTGGATGCGGCAGGAGGCTGGTTTTGCACGCTTTCTATGTTTGTGTGTTTACAGCATTTCTGCTGGTACTCCTGATGTTTAACCATCTGTGAGGAAGTGGATATGGGCATTATTGAAAGTGACTGCCTACACAATGACTTGTCTCATCTACTCTTTGCTCCCCACAACTCTGCCTCTTGCCCTGTCCCCCTTGGGGTCCTCAGCAGCACAACTCACCTCCCCCAACAGCTTCAGCTGGAGTGACGATTGCTCCTACTTCACCCGCCGCTCTACATAGACCTTGTGAGAGCAGACAGAAATGAACATTGTGACAAGGCAGCCAAATGGAATAGCAGACACCAACTGGAAAGGGCTAAAAGACCCATGTATAATTCCCTAGCCAAAACAAAGAGCTCCCCAAGCTCCCCTGGAGGGTAGGTACAGAAGTGAGCACTGAATATGCATTATGTTTAATCGTTTGGAAATATATATGTGTGCATCTCTGTAGCTAGCAAATGATATGGTTTTGAGCAGGAAAGCCCACAGCATGAGCAGAAATTAAAAAGAAAGACAGAAGAGGTAGATAACTCTCTAGGGGACTCATTGCTGTTTTAGTTTGCTTCGTTCCATCTTCCTTTGCAGAAAGTCCACCAAAGTCTGCAGTAGGTCATGTAGCTCAGTTTGGAGATCACTTACAACACTATCTAGCTTTTATGGCTTTTTTTGTGCTACTGTCTCTAAAAGTCATGGCGAACTGTTTAAAGTACACTTTTCTGACCAAATTATGTGGACTTACTTTTAATTACAAAGTGCTGTCAATGTGACAGCTTTTGCTCATTTTGGGGTACAATCTGCCAGGGTGCAGATATAGACACTGTGACTGAACTAACACATCACACTTTTTGTATCATACTGCTGATAGAAAGCAATGCGCTCACTAGAAGGTGTTCTGTCTCCTTCTTGATACAATTGTTTACAATGCATTATTGATTTGAATCAACGCAGTGCACAAACATTGTAATATTTTGAGATTTAAAGAGTATAAAGGAAGTTCCACATGGATTCAGATCCACAACATTTTTTCTCAGACTTTTATGAGATGTGATATCCAGTCGATTTTTTTTTTCTTTTCTTTTTCAACATAGTATGCATACTAAAGATAGGGAACCATGGGAATGGAAAAGATGTACCTGTAAGTGAATAGTTTTTATTTATATACACACACACACACACATTTTCAGAAGCGCTTGTCCTATACGGGGTCACGGGGAGCCGGAGCCTACCCGGCAACACAGGGCGTAAGGCCGGAGGGGGAGGGGACACACCCAGGACGGGACGCCAGTCCGTCGCAAGGCACCCCAAGCGGGACTCGAACCCCAGACCCATTGGAGAGCAGGACTGTGGGCTAACCCACTGCGCCACCGCACCCTCATTTTTATTTATATATATATATTAAAAATTTTTTAAATGGTGTCAGCAGAGAAATGATAAGTGAGATGTGAGATGTATGTTACTTTGGAGAAAAGCATCTACTAAATGAAAAAATGTAAATGTAAGTGTGTGTGTGTGTGTGTGTGTGTGTGTGTGTGTTTTCGTTTTCTGGTGTAAAGCACCTCTAGGGGTTGCTCTTGGTCAAGGCTGCATTTCAGCTGCAATACAAAGTTCAGCTTACAGGAATCTATAATTGTGTGCTTTTAAAATAGGCCATTTGGCAAAACAGTCATATTTAGATTCATCTGTGCAGCCAAAGGTCAAGCGGTTCACCTGTCACACAGCTCAACCCAGTTTTTGGAGCACATTGCAGATAACAATGAGAAGACAATATTCCCTGTACCATACCCACTACAGACAATCTGTCGATTATAAACTTCTGCACTGATTGAGTTCACATTTCTACATGATATTCTGGTTTTTCTGGGCATACATTCTTTCTTGTATGTCTACAGGTCCTTGTTTTTTTACTTTTTCTTTTTATCAGGTTTATACATTAATTCATTTAGATTTTCCCCAAAGCAGTGTACAACATTAAGCTATTTACAATTATTTACCCATTTATACAGTTTTTGGGTAAGTACCTTGCTCAAGGGTACTGCAGCTAGAGTTGAGATTCCAACCTGCAACCTCTGAGTCAAAAGGCAACAGCTCTAACCACTACACTACCGGCTACCCCAGAACTGCACAAATGTGTGCAATTAGAACAATGAGGATAATGGCATTTTTTTATTTTCCTTGCTCTCAGTCTGCCTCTCTTAATAATTTACTGAGTACATATCTCATTAAACTGAAAGGGATGAGCCTGAAATAAAGCAGATAACTGGCACTTGCTTTGTAAATTGCAAGCATTTTAACAGATCTTTAGAAATCAGATGTGACTAATTTTGAAGATGATGCCCTTAAAGCACAAAGTAATTGTAATAGGTAGGTTTATATATATTATACTGGAAAACATCCTCACCGTGTTTTTATTAAATGCACGACAACCATTAATCCTGTAATGACAGAGGAATTAACATTTTTAATGGTTCTAGCATAGTTTAATTGTCCATTTTCAGAATGCTATTAAAGTGGATTAAGCTATCATTACATGTAAATGGAGAGCGACAGCTGAGGGTGTATACAGGCGATGCTTTGTCTGTTGTCAAATAGTGCCACGAAGGTCTTTGCACAGTCCTCAAGGCCATTCTGGTTCTCACACCCAGGAAATGTCTTGTACTACTTTTGTTTCCATCAGTACTATGGTTTTTTGCTCTGAATACTGAAGCAAGATGCACAATAGATCATGTTCAATTTCTGAGGGAAGAGTGCGTGTGTGCAATGTGTGAGGTTTAAAAATTATAGAGTGTTTTGCATTGCTCCATAATATCATAACTTCATGAGATTATACCGAGCAAAAGCAATAATTCTCGGAAAATATTTTTTTCATGTTCTTCATTAATCTGCTTGCTATCATGAATGCTCTGTGGTGCCTACTTGGTATATATATATATACTACTGTACCATTTTAACTTCCATACAACAATTTACATTTGCACCACACTTCTTGTGTTTTGTCATTCAGCCGTTCTTTAGAATTTTAGTAAAGAGCTGAGATGTTAAGAAACGTTGGACATGGAGTGAGACATGGGAGAGAAAGCGAGCGGGCGAGAGAGAGGGAGAGAGAGAGAGAAATGATGCGAGGAAAGCAGTGGTCCATGGCCTCACTTCCTTGGCCTATTCCCCAGTGGAATTGCTCTTTGGTCCACAGAGTAGTCTCTCCTGGCACCAGCTGAAGACTCTGGGCACCAGGATAACTCTCCCCCCCATGGGTAGAGCGAGCCGCTGGCCGAGTAATTAGAGAGCAGGTGTTCTGAAGACTGTGAGAGTAACAAGAGCAAGCATCCCCGACAGCTGCTTATTAGTCCCAAGTAATGCGCTCCTCACTTCTGCTGCAGGGCCACGCAAACACATAAACAGGACGCATGCTAAATTGGCAGCCCCCGGGACTGCTCTCTAATGAAAAACGTACACTGCTCGAGCCGTGGCTCCAGTGTCCGCAGGAGCACGTCCGGGAGCTCACTCCTCACCAAGGACGATTCTCTCTGCACCTCTGCACCGTTTATTCACAGGGATATAATGCAGGGATTGGAAGATAATGGCATTCTGAAGCATTTAATAATGTAGGGCTGCATAAGATACAGACCTGTTATGAACCTTTTCCTTGATTATTATTCATGCTCTCTTTCCATTTAATTAATTCCAATAAACGCATTTTCCTCATGATCAGCATTAAATCCCATATGTGCTTTGGATTAAATTCTATTTCTTCATCGTGTTTATCAGTTTTCTGGAATTTGTCTCCTCCACAGGTGGCAGCATTGAGGTATAGAATATATTTCAGTATTTCGCTTGCCTCTGGAGCAAAGCTTCAGCTGTCTAGGGATCCAAGGGAAGGCATGAGAAAGCTGAAAATAAATAGTGAATTTACAAATTACAACATCTCCTCAAACTGTTGCCTTTGCTCTCTCAAAAGGATGTCATAAAATAACTGGCAAAGAGAATTCAAACCAGACATAACCGGAATACAAAGTGAAACCAGAAACATGATGACAGGTTTTGATGAGTTCATGTTTTGCAAAAACACATATAAAAAAAAAAAAACCTCAATGTCAATTGAGAAGTTGGAAAGATCACTAGTAGTGAACTAGCAGTAGTTTTAAACAGGGGACTAGGATGAAATGAATGAGGTGAAAAGTGATAGGGTGTTTGATACTTTAACTGGCAAGTAGAAACAAAATTAAAGTGCTGCAATTTCTAATCAGGCTACAAAATCATGAATATGATATTCAGCTGAGTTGATCTTGAGCAACTGGAAATCGATTTCGGCAATAAAAACATAAATTAGTTGCACTGATCCCTGAGGGGGATTACAGCGGTGCAGCGGATAACACTTGTGTCTCATAGGTCCTGGGCTGTAGGTTGGACATCACCATCAGTCCAGCCAGGTTCTCCTCATGTTCACCTATGTTCCTCTGGATGCTCCAGTTTTTTCATAAACCTGGGTTTCATTTGAAGCAATGGCTTTAAATTGCCCTTAGAGTTTCTACGTATGACTGAATGATTGTGTGTATGTGTGACAGCGCTATGATGGAGAGTATCCATCTCTACCCTGTCGCATGCTCTATACTTCTAGGAAAGACTCCAGAGAACAACAGACCTATAGTATGTTAATCAAGTGGTTAATGAATGAATGACCAAAAAAAAAAAAATCTGAATACCCTGTTGAGAAGTAAAGGGTGTCAACAAATTAAAGATATTCAATTTGCTAAAATAATTTTTGCTGTCATTATTTTTAAACAAATTATTCATGTTTAACAAAGTTACCAGGCTGAGTGTAAAGTATAAGAATTAACATTTAATGTACTTCATGACACAAAAAGATCGTTACAAAAGCAATAACTTCCATATTTGGTGCCATATGTCAGTGTAACCACCTGTCATGAGATTTTGCCAAAAACAATAAAGTTTGAGGAAAATAATGACCGGTGTACAGCATATTTTTCTATTTTAAAATTGGGAAAAATAGCCTCATGTTTTTAAATTATTACTGTTGAACAACCTGTTTGTCTGGCCATAGATAAAAAAATTTAAAACATTTTTTTAATAAACTAAGACCTTAGGCCCTGGAAAAAACATTTTACAAAATTATAAGCAAGTGAATCAATACATAGATAAATAAGAAAGCAAACAAGGATAGAAATAAAGGTTTGTACACTGACATTGTTAGCTAGTTTTGAGGAAATGAAGCAGTGATAACCACACCTGTTTAAATTTATGTATGATGAATTATAGCAGTACTCATCCCTACTCCCCCCAGCAAAGAAAGAGGTCTAAACATGTTTGCAAATAAAATGCATATGTTGGCATTAGAAACAAATGTCACAGATCAAAATATGTTTCTACTTCCATAGTTTGCTGTGGATTACTCTTCTGTAGCATTGAGAGCAAGTTCATTGTCAGTAGAGGGATTATTTGTGCCTCCCTCTGTTGTACGCGCATGAAGAGGCGATCGGTGGTTCAGTACCATTGACAAGGACCACAGCACTGATACAAATGTGCAAACCAGAAGGGTTGGTTCTTGGCCCAGAGAGTGAAAAACTCACCTGTGCTTTGGACAGTAAAGTTAACACCATTGTATTTTGTTGTTTACTGTCTTTCTTGGCACTTTATTACCAAGAAATATAACTTAGTAACCTCACAGTTTACCTACTCAGCAGAATTCATGGTCTAAAAGTGTTTATGGCATGCTGCTGTATCCAAGGCTTAAAGAAATATGCATATGCAGTTCTTTGGAGTCAAGAAGTGGGGCTTGCTTGCTGCTATAAAATGCAGACCCTTTAAGATGTGTGCACAGTATACAAAACTGAGGTTGTTAAACCCTGTGGGGCGGCACGGTGACACAACGAGTTGCACTGCTGTTTCACAGCACCTGGGTAGTGTGAGATGACGTGGGTCTGATCCCTACTCACTTTGTGTGGAGTTTCCATGTTCTTCCTGTGTCTGTGTGGGTTTCCGCCAGGTGCTCTGGTTTCCTTCCAGACTCCAAAGGCACACTGTTCAGGTTCACCCATAGTGTGTGAATGACAGAGTGTGTTCCCCTGATGTATGGATGAATGACTCAGTGTAAGCAGTGTAAGTCACCTTGGTGAATAAGGTGTGTAGGCTGATAACACTACATAGAGTTCATTGGAAGTCGCTTTGGAAAAAAGCATCTGCTAAATAAATAAATGTAAAAGCTATGTTTTCGATGTAAAACAATACAATGCGGCATGCCATCATGGTGAAACAAATGAAAACATAAAAAAAACAAAACGAAATTATGCAAGTAAATCAAATGAATTCAGTAGCGTTGCTTTCGTGTGTGGAAAGAGAATGCTTTGTCATACCACCTGTCATGCTGTTACTTATGCTGTACTTTAGTGGAGTTGCCTTTTAGCCACCTTGTCAGGAGAATGTGTAATTATGTTGAAAACACTCTAAGACTGAGTAGACAATAAACAAAATTCCTACTTCTCGGCTGGTTGTCGCTCCGCTTCATTGACTCCCTGTGGTTTACTTGAGATGAATGCTCTCCTTGACTGATTGAGGTAATCACTCTGCCCTCCTGCTCTGATACATTATGCAAACAAAGCTCCAAACCAAGGGAGTGGATTGTATGAGTAGTGAGGGAAGGAAGGAGTTTTTCTTAAGGAGTATAATGTCATGAACATTTTCTTTTTTCTTTATTCAGCTTTTCCTTTCAGAGAGTAAAACATTCCCATTGATGATATTAAAATGGTACACCCAACCAAATTAGCCAAGACTGCAAAAAAGTAACCTTTAAAGGTTCTTGTTGTCTTGGTATGACTAGCTGCTTCACCATGGGAAAAGCGGTGGGCGGGAAAGACCATCAAGCAGCATCCAGGTTGCTAGGTTACCGAGGGAAACACCCCCCTCATTGATTTCCACTGTTTAATTGAATGATCAATTATGCACATCTGAGCAGGAGTATTAAGGAAGCATCTGTTTTTTGCACAAACATGGAAACGGCTTAATCGGACTATTGCCTTAATTCAGGTGTTGAAAGTAATTACCTTATTCTGTGCATGTAAACACAGCTATTTTTGCTTGTGCAGAGGTTTTCAGTTGTTTTACAAAACAGGATTCTCAAATCCACTGAGAACTACAGAACTAAATGAGGAACCAGTATAAGGTCAAGTCACATTATGGATAATGACCCCATTTTTCTTCAGCTTTATGAAAAAATGCCTTATTACACAAGCACTGCCCTTTCCACTACACATTTTAAATGGGTTTATCGAAACTGCAAAGCTTACGGTCAGAAGATTTCTGTCTACCCGCAACAATATTATAACACGCTGTAAAGCAAAATACTAGGACCACAAAAGCCATCCAATTTGACAATATCAGACAAGAAGAGTCCTGATCTGCAGGTGTTGTTCAAACAAAGGTGTGATAGATGTAGCTGATCAAGCTGTATTAAATTTATACTTAATTTTCAAAAGGTTATTTTCTAACCCAGGGGTGCGGTGGCGTGGTGGTGCAGTGGGTTGGACCGGGTCCTGCTCTCCGGTGGGTCCGGGGTTCGAGTCCCGCTTGGGGTGCCTTGCGACGGACTGGTGTCCCGTCCTGGGTGTGTCCCCTCCCCCTCCGGCCTTATGCCCTGTGTTGCTGGGTAGGCTCCGGTTCCCCACGACCCTGTATGGGACAAGCGGTTCCGAAAGTGTGTGTGTGTGTGTATTTTCTAACCTTTTGAGTCCATCGTGACAAAGATCATGACAATGTCATAACACTCTGTGTACGACAGTCCTGTGTGATTGTGACACAACAGGTATTTTCCTTAAAATATAGTGACACAGTACTGTGTCATATCCTGTGTGTCGTATTCAACGTCACAGATGTATGCACCATATAGCACATGTGAGTGAGAACATTTCTGCAATGGCTGCTAGACACTTTCTTTTGAATTGCAAGCGAACATCTAATCAATGAGTGCCGTGGAAACACGCATGCACACATGCACACACACAAAAAAAGGAATCAAGAGTAGGGTGGCCACTGGCTACGTCAAGGACAGTTTATGGGCAGAACACATTTTTTAAAATTTCCCTTAAATTGAAATCCTTTAACGTGCCAATAAAATTTTAATTCCTTGCAGAGTTTGGAAATGTCCATAAAAAATGTCATTAAAATGAAATACAGAGCAGCTGTTCACAGTCTAAATATCCTGCATGTAAATCTTTGCTTTGGGAATGCTAACCAATCACCTTTCAGCATGGAGTTAATAATCAATTGGTACTTTAAAGGCTTTTGGTTATGAAATATATGTGAAATTATCTACTTCCATCTTTTTCCAGTTTTAAACAGTTACTCGTGTCTAATTTATCTTTTGGCAATGCAGTAAATGGATATGCAACCCCATGGAAATGTAGCCCCCCATAGGCACATTTTTTAATATATTTAGTATTAAACTAAATTAAAAGTTGTATGTAAAAAAGGTAATGTTTGCAAAGATTGAACCAAACGACATTTCATATGTAGTTGTTTGTAAGCAGACAAATAAAATAAAATAAAATTAAATTAAATTAAATTGAAAGACATTTTTTCCTGTCAGTCTTAAGCAACATATGATCCATAAGACTGACAGGAAAATTTTCTTTTAATTAATTAACAGCTTCCAGCTTACTATGATCCCATCTGTTTTGCATGAGTTCAGGACCTATCTCTGCTTTTAGATATGTTGATATACACATTAAACAAAACAATAATGCTGAGTCTTTCCAGTTCTGAAATAACAATGTAAAATTAGGGCACTCTGTTGAGAAAATACAGCAAAAGTGGGTGTCTGAGAGTGACTGATCAATACCACCAACGGGCCCATCTGGAAACTTAGAGAAGAATCAAAGGATAGGAGTCTGTAAGAACAATGTTGTCTCCTTGTTCAAATTCCTCAACTTAAATCCCCCTCTTTCTGCCAGTACAAAGAAAAACACAAATCCAGCAGTAATAGAGCTTGTTCAAAGGCAGACCCTGTGCACCGCTTGGTTACTAAACTTTATATACATATATGCCTTCTGAATGTATTACCTATTACGGATTTAGCAGTTCCCAATAGTCAACAGCATTTATTTTCCATTATTTACCCAAATTTAATATCCAAAATACTTCTTTTTAAACAAAAAATACAGTTTTTCAGTATTACACGGAATTAAATAAGCACGAAAGCCAGTCTCTGTCATAATTATCAGTCATTGAGTTTAATAAAAGCCATGCTATTCAAGAGAGTTCAATAAACCATAGCCTTGGCTGTAAAATAAGTCTTTTCACTCTCTTCTGTGTACAATAAATCTGTAGTATAAAGAATCCAGGCGAGTCTTTTGTGATCATATTTTGCTGCACCGTTTTCAATGACCAAAATCACGTACACACACACACACACACACACACACACACACGTACACACACACACACACACACACACACACACACACATTTTCTGGAACCGGTTGTCCCAAGTGGGGTCGCAGTGAACCGGAGCCTAAGCTGGAGGGGACACACCCAGGACAGGATGCCAGTCTGTTACAAGACACTCCAAGCAGGACTTGAACCCTAGACCCACCAGAAAGCAGGACCCGGTCAAACCCGCTGTGCCACTGCAGCCCCCCGTGACCAAAATCAGCAATCAAAAAAAAAGTTGGGGTACACAGTTTTAATTTCTGAAATTAAAACATTTTATGCTTTATGGAGATTTTTTGCTTTCAACTTTCAAAATGAGAAACAAAAAAATAATGTAACATAACTAAAATGTTGGGTCCTTAACTGGAATGTTACATTTACATTTATTCTTTTAGCAGGCACTTTTCTCCAAAGCGACGTATTTCTCATAGAAAATATAATGTGTACATTTCATTAACAGAAAGCGACACATAGATGCAGACGTGTGTTTCTTAAGTGCAGTTAGTTTCTTTCTTTTTACCAAATGAACCAATGTTCAGCACATGAATAGTTTCCTTAAACTTTATCTGAATATCAACAATTAATTTCTACTATTTTTTGTTTTGTGTTTGAACCATATATGCAAACATTTACGTTACATAAGAGGAGTAGGTGGGTGAAGGTTTATTCATTGTTTAACAGGCACGATCTTGAAGGTATAGTGCATGAACATTTACATATTACATGAATAGATCATGGTAGAAGTGAGTCTGGAAGAGGTCAGTTTTAAGACCCTTTTTGAATGAATGAATGAATGAATGAATGAATGAATGATATCAAAGGAAATAGAAACTAGGGCAGCATGGTCTCACAGTGGGTAGCACTTCTGCCTCACAGAGTCAGGGCTTTTCAGGCATTGGTTTGTATCTGGCTCAGTTTGGTTTCCCTTGGTGTGCTCTGGTTTCCTCCCATAGTCCAAAGCTATTTCAGTTCGAGTGAGCTGGTTACTTTATCATATCTTGAAAGTGAGAAAATGTAGATATAATAAGAAACTGGCATCTTCTCAGTTTTTGGAAACATCAGCGGCCTTCACTTTAAAATTTATTTTAAATTTGTTATGACATGTGGCATTACATTCCCATCCCAAAAAGCAGGCACAAGGGAAACGCATTTCTACTTTCATGAATAAAAATATTTGAGTATTAAGTATGAAGTATGACTGTATATTCAAAGTTGTTCACATAACAATTTTTCACACCAGTTCCAAGTTTTTCAAATTTTCTCCATTGTCCAAGATGTTCCCTTTGCATTGTGAAATGGCTGGTTTTCTTATATACTCATCTACCGGAAATCAATAAAGCAGACCTTGTGTATGTCACTCCACTGAGTATTTTCTTTAAAATGGAGAGGAATTAATTAAAAAAAAAAATTATAAATGATCAGCTGACAGAGTGAAGGTGTGAATGAGACAGAAAAAAAAAAAAAAAAACTCAGTTCTGTGCTATATGTACACTATAAATTAATGATAATTTTCTACATATTGTGGAACACAGCGCCCCACATTTGGATGGGGTGAAAAAGGACGCAGAGAAAGCGTTCATCTTTTCATTGAATACTGGCACACAGGGAAATAAGCCTGCCATCCAAGCCTGCCTAAAACCCCAGGGTTTCTCCCAACATACTGGAAAACACAGTCACCCCATCATTTCCCCCAGAAATGCCCCCAGTGGTTCTACACCTACGTTCCACATTTTTCCCATAATGAAACTATTTACACAAAACACATCTTCCTGCCTAAACACAGCAACACGGGTCGTTACAATATAAAATTCATATGAATTTTATTTCTGTTTTTCAAGTATGAAACAGTATAAGTAAAGCCAAGCCATAGTAAAGCCTTGCTGGCAGCTCCAAAATACTGCCTTGCCATTATGTCATTTTTTATGGAGGGAAAGAAATCATTTAAGAAATGGACTTCATTATTTGATAAATTATATTGGGAACACTTTTTAGGGAGACTTGAGCTTGTTTCAGGCACGTTGCCTTTTGGAAATGATGAGAATCTGTAGAGAATGACAGTTGAAGGCCAACCAGAATTAATTTCAATGTGTTCTGAGTTTGCTGCTTTGGCATCTGAGTGAACCACATTAATTGGAGGTTAATCATAATAAAAGACAGGGTGCATTGTGGGGACACAGTAAGTGTAGTTTAATTGCTCTCCCATGGAAGGTCCAAAGGTTTGCAAAGTTTCATGAGCAAACTCCAGGTCACTTTGCAAAAGCATGTGTTCTTAAAAAGTCTATCTGTTAATGGTAATATCACATTTTGTTCCTTATACTCCTGTTGGTTTGTGAATACTGAATAAATCAATTGGGGGTAAAGGCCATATTTGTGATTTTGAGGTTTCATAATTTGTACATCACAACTAATAAAATGCAACAGAAGATTAGTTTAAATTACATGGAATTAATTTAAGATCTGGGGCAGGGTGGCGCAGTGGGTTTCACCAGGTTCTGCTCTCTGGCAAGTCTGGGGTTTAAGTCCTGCTTGGGGTGTCTTGTGACAGACTGATATCCTGTCCTAGGTGTGCTCTCTCCAACTACAGCCTTACTCCCTTTGTTGCCGGGTTAGGCTCCGGTTCGCCATGACCCCACTTGGGACAAACGGTTTCATTCAATGTGTGTGTGTAATTCAGGATCTGTGTGTTTCCTTTTGGAATACATCTTCTCAACCATCTTTAGGGGTAGTACCAGATCTACAGTATTTGTGAACACATTAACAACCAGCTGTTTCAATTAATGTAGTATTGGGACATCACTGAGAAATGTGTATCAATAGAAAATTGTGTCTAAGAGGAAAAAAAAAGGTTATTCGCTGAGATTTTTGGAACTGCAAAATTCTACATCTCTCTTGGAAATATGAACGTGAATAGGGAGGAATGCATTTTCAAATGTTTTCATCAATAGATTTATCTGTTGTAGTAGAGGGCTTAGCAATAAATATAGGATTGCGGCAATTCTGCTCATGGTTGCTTTATTTGTGTAAGGCAGGTATACTTTTCATACTAATGTTTTTCATATACCATATTTACTTGAAACTGACATTGCGGGTAAGGAAGTGACAGACAGATACTGATTGAAAACACAGCAGGCAACATTGTGGTTATGGGTAGACTTGAAAGGTACTGTAAGTACCCATTGAATGAAGTACTTTTGCTAGTTACTGTTGTTATAATAGGTAACTATGTTTTTCCATTTACCATTTGTTATTTACTAGTGCATGAAGAAGTCCACATAGTACTTGAAATAGGAATATAGTGTAGCATTTTGCACTCTGGGTTCGGATGGAGCAAAGGACAACACACAGACACATTTCACATTTTACCAACAATTCTCAACTATTTACAATAAACCCATTTTCCCACACAAATGTGACACTCCCCAGTAACGCAGGTCGATACGTTTATGTCTTCTGTCACTATGCTACCTGATGATACACACTTTAACTGTTGTGTAAATAAGCATCCAACAATCTCGTCAAAAATATCAAGGAGCCAAACAGCAGATAACTCAGAAGTCCATTATGAATGCAACTCTAAAGAATAACTCATCAAAACAGCAGGCATTGCAAAAGATATTTTGCCATACAACAATCTCAAGCAAATTCAGTGTAACATTAGAAATCTTCAGCTGGTTTTTCTAAAATCCTGAATCGATAGATTCAGATCTTAAGTTCAGGATGATTCCATCAGAACAGAAGATTGGCTTAGATGAAATATTTACTGGTTTATTGATTTCCTGTTGAAATGACTATAGAAACAATGTCAAAAGCCCCAGTGCATTGAAAGAAATTGGTCCATCGATGACAGCAATATCAGATTAAATTCACATAACCTCTATTGACCCATTTAAATGAAAATTCCATTATATCATCAGCTGTGCAGCTGAAAGGGAACCTTTCCTTGGTCATTATCATCTAGTATTTAGCGTGAATGTGGAGCAGGTGCATTGTTTAGCACAAATTATGCATTATAGAGATGATGTTCTGTTTAATAAGCTTGATACACTGCTGACCGCAAGTAATATGCCCCTCAGCAGAAGATATTTTTGCATTTTACAAATTTTCATTGACATTAATTAATTTAGCAGAACCTGTTCTGTGCAGGGGTGTATGGTGGCACAGCAGGTTTGGCCTGGACTTGCTCTCTGGTGGGTCTGGGGTTTGAGTCCCGCTTTGGGTGTTGTGCGACAGACTGGCGTCCCATCCCCCCGAGTCTTACGCCCTGTGTTGCCAGGTTAGGCTCCAGCTTGCCGTGACCCCGCTCGGGACAAGAGGTTTCAGAGAGAGAGAGAGAGAGAGAGAGTGTGTGTGTTTTCTGTAGGGTGATGTACATCTCAGTATACTGAACATTTAATGTTAGCCTCATGGAAAAAGTGACACAAATGCAGCATTTCAAGTCGCATGCAGTCTTTTTGCTGTCAACGCTATCAAACAGAAATGAAGGAATTTATTTTTGTTCTTCTTCTTCTTCTTCTTCTTCTTATTATTATTATTATTATTATTATTATTATTATTATTATTATTATTATTTTTACTATGTTAGGTATGTGTTATTTTGTTACTTACCCTTTTTTTTCTCCACATTACATTTTTAACTGCTTAATAAATTTACTAGAGCACAAGAACATACCAGCCTGGATATCTTTCCATAACTTCTGCATAAAGTGCTGTCCTGCGTGGCAGAATTACATTTATAATGTATATATCTGCAGAGTGTCTAAAACAAGCGTTAAGTACTGCGCAAAATGTCTTCTGTGTGTTCTACAGTACTCAGCGTGGTATGCATGGCCCTTATTCTCTATGCTGATATTGAAAGTCTATGAAGATGGAAGTATCCTCTTTTCAGTGGTTTTACTCTATATTTGGACTACCACAGTACTGTTTTTGTATTGTAGATCTAAGAATGACAAGAACTCCAAATTACCTGATGGTCTTTCTGAATACTGAGAATAAGATTTTCTGAACGGTACAGAAGTTGTGCCGTGCTACCTACCTGTGTGTTGGCGTGAAAGAAAGCCAACATGCTGATGACAAGGTGCTGAGCTGAGCCTGATGCAACTGGTGAGTCAGGGAGGAATTACCTAGAGGGGGAAAAATAGTGATGATGTCCAAGCCAGTGTCAGAAACAAGTACAAAGGGAACCTGCAAAACCGAGAGAATCGGACACCTGAGCAAGCAAATAAAAGTAACTGTCCGAGATTCTTCTAGTGTGAGTGGAGCTGTACAATCCATGTTTTGCTGTATTTGTGCTACTGGGAGCATTTTACTGCTTCTCAAAATCAGCTGAGCCTTGTGCCGCAGGTAACTTGAAGATTCGTCAAACAGCGGCATGGCCGTGGTGGCTGACGCTGCAGATGATACAAAGAATAACATGGCTGTAGCTAAAGCAAAAAGGTTTGAAGTATCTAGAACACTGATGTTAAATCTAAAATAATATCCTGGGAAATATTAGCCTGCTGGACCGGTAAATTTTCTTGACTATAATACATAGTTCTCATTCAAGTCTTGTAGAGTTATGTGTCCATTTAGACATTTATGGGGTCTACACTGCTATATGTTACCTGAATTTTGTATTTGCTTTGATATGGGGAATTCTGAGAGGAAAATGCATCTTGGTTGTAACAGAGATCTCATAAATCAGACCTTTGCATGCTGTTTTACTTTAAAAAGGAAAGTGAAGTTCCTGACCGTGCAATACATTTCTGTAGCTAGTTTATCTTTGTGAAGGTTAGGGAGCAACGTGTGACAGCCGAAGTTCGTTTGGAACACTGCTGTAAATATCAGCCTAGAGAGGTGTGCAGCACCACGCAGCGAAGCCTAGCATAAAATACTGGTCTGTTTTCACATTCAGCCTTCTCTACGTTGCTTCTGGTATAAATCTATCAAGAGACTGCTGAGCTACAAAACCCAAAAGAGGATACTTCAAACGCATGCTCAAACTCAATATTCAGAGCTGTAAATAATTTCCAGCACTCCTATATATGCAGTTAAGAGTAGAAAAGACGTATATGTGTTTGGTACTTAGTGAATTTTTGATGAAAACTCTGAATAATGAATGCAATATAGTGTTTCTGCCATCTAAAACAATGGACACCAACCTGATAAATGAACAAACTGACAAGCTTACAGTAAAATGACCTCAGAATTGCACCTGTGATCTATTAGAAAATCAATTGCCCATTGCAGTTTATGACTTTTCTTTAACATTCAATATGTAGGCATAGAGACCCTTTTCCTTATTGGTTAGCACAAGATAAATGTGCACAGTGCTGGTTGAGGTTTTTGACTTGTGCCTTGGCGTTTACAGTTTTACAATCCCAGGATAAGCGCTACTCTTACATCCTGGTCTATTGATTGCTATGTTAGACTAAATTGTCTCATTAACTGTGAAGTGATTACGTTATTAGTTTAGGTCTTCATGAATGGTTGCCAAACATAATCTGTAGCAATCTTGAGTGTTGGCAAGACATAGAGATCGTCTTAATTGGTTTCCTCATTTAAGCCTTGTCTAGTTTTCAACTATCTGTACTTTTTCTTTTCATCATCATTTTGTATTTTCCAACTTTACAAGTTGCTGCTACGAAAATACATTCAGAATAATAGGCTGTGTATTCGTTTAAAATGTGCGCATGAAGTCATCGGTGTATTCTGGTTAACAACCTAGGAAAAAAACAGTTAATAGAACAGATAGAAAATGATTCAAAACAGGGAGTTAAATATGAAATTGTTTGTGGGTGGGCTGGATGAAAACAGCCATCATGTAATGAGTCCTGAAGGGGGAAAAAAAAAAACTGTTTAATTATACAATGATATCAATGTTTGAAGTAAAAGAAATTGTTCACAAGTAGAAATACTGTCAAGAGGCTTGTATCTGTGGCAGGTGGCGAATCCCTGGACTTGGTCTCTATAATTGAGCACTGTGACAACACAGGCTGTTGACAGTAGGCACATTATGAATTGTTTGATTTTTCACAGCTACCAGTAAGCAATACATTACAAATATAAAAGTTGTCAGATTTTTTATAAAAATGGGCTCAACTTTACAAGGAGATGTGTGATAAGAGCAAGGGAACAGAAGAGAAATTCATCTGCCTTCTTGTAAGCTTAAAGGTAATGAGTCACTTGAAATCTGTTTTGTCATGAATCACATGTCCATTCAAACAAACTCAAAATCTTTAACCAACAGCAATGTACATAGCGTGTACTTTTGAAAATTTTGCTCTGGAATAAATTTTATAGGTACTCCGAATATAATGTAAAAGAAATAAAGGTGATTTTCCATGGCAGTGCTCATCTTACATTTACAACGTATACATATATATATATATATATATATATCTAAGAAAGGCCTTTGAAAACAGGGTTCACAGAAATCCTTATAAATTAACAAATTTGAAAGGATTAACAACACACAAAATCTATATTCTTTTTTGCCACACCATAAGAAACAAATTACACTAAGCAGACAGATTTGAATATTTTCTGCCTTAATACTGGTGCTGTTTGACTGCTTTTGGCAGTTTCCTCCTCTATTGGAGGTCCTCAGAAGGTCAGTTCACATAGTTGTGCTCAATGAGTCTATAGCATAAATTAAGGGAAGAGAAGAGGTTGTTTCTTAATTATATTACTTGCTGTCCTGTTAGAAATACAATCATTCCTAATGGTGTCTGTGCAAGAAAGCAATGACAACAACAAAATATCTAACATCCAGTTTAGAAGAATATGATATGGATATATGCCTAAATACCTTGTTCAGTGTAACACCCCTCATATTTTTAACTTTGCTTTAAAATTCCAGAGTTCTGATAACTTTTCATAAAAGAGCTACTACTCTGTCTGTCTTTTAATTAACTCATTACTTCAAATGAATTGTCTCTCCATAAAAGTTCAGCACGTTATGTCCTGCACAAGGGCATACGCTAAGAGAAGGAAAAAAAAAAAAAAAAACAATAAGAATACAATAAATATTACTAGTAAAAGGCTATTAAAGCTTTTTTTTTTCCTCGTTTTTCTTTTCCTTTTTATTCGGATGGTTCCTGCAACTTGTCCCAAAACAAAACATTTTCTGGTTGACGGTTCTTCATTAAGTAGAGGAGCTGTCCTCTCTGACCACTAATTGGCTATAAAGTTGAAACAGCGCTGCCTGAGGGACATTCACAAAGATGAAGAGTACAATTCCAAACTCAAAGGGATCAGTGCAGTCATACAGAACAGTGTGTGACAGAGAGGCATATGTTGTGCCAATTGGATGATTGGTCATTTCTAGAAATAGGGACCTGCAACTTAACAAATCAGCTTGTAGGCATATGCCAGATATATTAAACATTTGGTGGGGGCGGCTTAAAACACTGCATATCACATTAAAAACACATTTGAATTGCTTTTCATTTGTTTTGAATATGCTTGCAGTGGGAATGCTCTATCCATTTGGTCAATGATTCATCGGCAGTTGCAGCACAAAAAAAGAAAAAAAGCAGAATTTCAAGACTGCAGAGGCTGTTCCCACTATGGCTGAAAAAGGAAGTAAATGTAAGGCATTTATTGGTTTACCTTTGTATTATTTACATTCTTCATGCTCATCATGGTTCAAAAAATTTATGATAATTGAGATAACTCCTTGAGAACAACTTCTACATTGCAATAGTGCCAGAGAAATGTGTCTGCAAATTATAAAGGTGGGGAGGAAAAAAAGATTTGAATCTCAGTACGTAATAATGCTGAAGCCATATTAATTTATTTCAGGGGTACAACGAATTTGTTTAGATTTTGTTATCTGTCAACACGATTATACTGGCAGGATTTCAATAATTCTGTTGTACAATAATACCATGTAATGTTGAAACCCCAGTGCAGAGGACACAGCAACAAATGCATCAAAGGTATTTCCACTGAATCATGTCTTACAGAAGAAATGTAATTCTTCCAGTTGAAGTGTTGTGTGCATATTGAAAAATCTAATGAAGTCACACGTTCCAGGGCATATTGGAGGAAACATCCAGACATAGAATGAGGCATACATCGTCTGAATACTAAATGGAGCCATTGATGGATAAGCACCCAAAAGTTCCTTTGGATATTGAATGAATAATTCAGGCTTTTCAATATTACATTAGTTTTGGCACGTTGCAATTCTATTGATACTTGTTTATTAAATCCCTCTCTGTTAGAGAATGCGCCGCATTTAAAAGCACTACTAATAGACTGAGAGGCACGCAGTCAGACAATGGGGGTATTTGCTTCATCTGTCATGCAAAACATGCCCACCCTAAAATACTTGGCTGCTTATTTCTTTTTCAGGAAATAAAATCTGTAATGTGGAGGGAAAAAAAAAAAAATATATATATATATATATATATATATATTTATTATTATTATTATTTGCAAGCTACTGTGCAAGAAAAATTAGAACAATTACATTAAAAAATATTTGAAAGTGAGGGAAAGGCAATACCTGATGAAGGTTTTGTGCAAATTACTAGGAGTATTTATAAATACATTAGATATTGTCTCACACTGTGTTGTATTTTTTGGATCATTAATATAATCAATATTGAAAAAGACCACCAGAATGGGCTGGCATCCTGTCCAAATAGTACACCTTCTACCCTTTGCCCAGTGATTCTGGGATAGGATCCAGACTACTGCGACCCTGATGTTGGACAAGGAGTTAAGGCAAGTGAATAATCGATTGAAAAAGGCCAGCATCATGTTTCAGTCTGTAATGTATACACCTTTGCTCTTTCTTATCTTACAATGTATGGTCATCAAGACCAATTCCAATGAAAAATTTTCTTTGCAAAACCATGCAGTTACCTGCGCTTTATTCAATGTGATATTCAACAGAAATGTCTAACAGTGCATACAAAAGGTGCGTTAAAAGCAATTTTTGTGATTGTATCTCATTTTAGATAAGTTTTAGATAACTTCTCTGTCTCGCAATAAAAGCAAGCCTGCAATTTTAGAGCCATTGTCAAATTATAGTTTCCCTCAAAAGTGAACTCTGAAAATAAGACATTTTACATAGGGAAAAGAAAAAATGACATTATTGCATCTAATCCAACCTTGCCCTTTCATGTATGAATCCATTATCTGTGTTTTATCACACATTTTCAAGGCCTAACATGATACACTTTTCTCTGGAGACATGCAGGGTAATCTCACACTTTACTTTATAATGTGTGGACAAGTCACTGTTATGATCATTTGGAACACATGAACTTTTGAGAGCTATAAAGTGGTAGTGAATGTGAACTGTATTGTTCAGGGCTACTGCAATGTTTTACTTGTTTCTTTTTCTTCCTTAGTGGGGTCAGAAATCTAAACTCAGTTCTACTTTCTTCTCAGCAATATAAAAAGAAATAAAGGTGCAGTTATTCCTATCTCGTTATAACTACAATGGGCAGAGGCGATTAATAAATACTCAGATAATATTTCAGTATTTAGTGACTTTTTACAGCATGTATGTTTTTGTTTGTATATGTTTATACAGATTTTTTTTTTTTAAGTTTAATATTGGTGATTCAGGTATGGAAAATGCTGCTGACTATAATGATGCATATGGAAGTGATCTCACATAGATTAAGAGCTCTAGAGATACTGTTAATGCTATCTGGAAGACATTTTGTGTTTCTGAGGAATCATCCTCCTGTCCATAATGATGATGTGTCTTGCCTGCTTTGTCTGCTTTGAAAGTAGTATGCATCATTGCCAAGTAATGAATCAAATAAGTGGATAGAAATTCACTTATGTTTGTCTATCCATCCAGATCCATCAAAATCATGCTACATGCTGTCAAAAAAGATACCGGGAAGAGAATTACTGATGAAATTTACTGACAACTAAAAAAACGCAGGCAGATTACTTTGATCTGCCATAAAATAACATACAGATAAATTAAGTTAAAGCCCATTGATAGTCCTGCATACCACTGATCAGATGAAGCATTTAGTAGTTATAGCATAGTAATTCACTTCTAATATACAATCTACCATCTAAAGGAAAGCTTGATAGATTAATGGTTTTTACGATTATAGTCATAACTGAGATATTTGACTTCGGAGTTTGACTTTACAAGAAGTTTCATTACTTCTACTTGGGCTTATGACAAATTTTCTTCATGTTTATAAGGGCTGAATTTGGATTTTGCACACATTCTGATAAGTGAGTGGTACAAAATCTTTACATGTGTTCATTCCACATTTTCTTCCAAAGTAATGTACATTGATTACTATGTAGTATTAAGCTAACACCTTTATTTACATTTACATATATTCATTTAGCAGAAGCTTTTCTCCAAAGTGAAGTACCTTTCATAGAAAGTACAATGTGTACATTACATCCCCAGAAGGAGAGACAAAAATGCAGACGTGTGATTCTAAAGGACAGTTAGTTTCTTTCCACCATATGAACCAATGATCATCACATTAGTAGCTGCATAAAACTTTATCTGAATATCCATGATTTCAAGTTAGCTTCTTAGTAATTTTTATTTTTTTTTTTTTTTAGTTACATATCAACATTTACGTTACATTACAGGAATAGCTGTTTATCTAGGGCATGATCTTAAATTAGAGCGCATGAACATTTACACCTTGTATGAACTTAAGAGATCATGGGCAAAGTGAGTCTGGAAGAGATGAGTTTCAAGACTTTTATCCAAGGTAGCTTAAAGTGTTGCATACACTCCACTAAACTCTGTACAATCACTGAGTCATTAACACAAGAAAGCAATGTAAGATACATAGAGGAATCAACAATCAGGAAATTTAGAGTCACCAGTCTGACTGAAACACATCTTTGGACTGTTGGATGTAATCACAACATAAACGCACAAACTCCATACACACTGAGCAGGAGTAGAACCCATGTAGAATCACAGCCCAGATGATGTGAGACAGTAAGTCAGCATGTCCACACACACACACACACACACACACACACACATTTTCAGAACCGCTTGTCCCATACGGGGTCACGGGGAACCGGAGCCTACCCGGGAACACAGGGGCCTAAGGCCAGAGGGGGAGGGAACACACCCAGGACAGGACGCCAGTCCATCGCAAGGCACCCCAAGGGGGACTTGAACCCCAGACCCATCGGACAGCAGGACTGTGGTCCAACCCACTGCGCCACCGCACCCCCTCTCAGCATGTCCAGTGAATGCGAATTGATTTGCACTGTTTTCATTGATTTATTGCCTTCTATTGATTTATTTTTCAAATACTATTTACTGTTATGCTTAATTTGTGAAAATTTGTTAAATGTCTGGTTTGTAATAGGTATGTGAAAAGGCTTCATGAACACAAGCAAACAGCCATGCAGAGAGTAATTAATTAGGGCAAATTGCCTTATGCTGTATTACAATAGCTAATGTTATTGAAGTAATAACATTATGAATATACAGAATGTCGATTTTAAAGTGACTTGGGGATACTTTACCATGAATGGGTATCAGTTTTGCATCTCAGGAACACATGATTTTTTTATCATCGAAACTCATGGTAAGAAGAGGATTGTGCGTCAAAATCACTGTAAAGAGGCTCGAGTCCAACAATGGCATATAGGACAAACTCACTATATTTTTTGAATTGCTTGTCTGCATCTAAAATCTCTCCATCTCTTATTGTAATGCACTTTCGTATTTGTACGCTGCTTTAGAGAAAAGTTTCTAAATTAATAAATATAATAGAAAATGTCTCTAGGTTCAAAAGAAAGTGTCTGCAGCAATCAAGCTAGAAGCCTCTTGAATTTGTATTTACAGAATAACTTGAAAACTAGGAAACAATAGATTTGTTATAATACATTTTAAAGGTTTTGCAAAGATGACCCAAAAGCTTACTTTCTAAGAAATGATGACAGCAAATGAACTAATAACAACAACAGCAATAATAATAATAATAATAATAATAATAATAATAATAATAATAATAATAATAATAATAATGTGCATCAGATTTTTACTGGTTACAAAAGCAATACACTTTTTATATCCAGCATTCTATTAGATTGAATACAACTAAATGCTGATAAAACTACCTCATGCATGATTGTGCTTTTGCCCTTAACATTTCATTGGTGTTCGGAGGCAGCTATTGCCCATGACAAACAATTCACTGGTAATATACAGTGAACAAAGGACAGTCATGGATCAATTGCCATAAATACAAAAGTCAGTGGCCCTTGTAATGGGGTTCAGTATTATATTGTGTTTAACATTGTGAAAGTCTGAAATTACTTTGTGTGGCAGCCAAGATTTGTTTTCAGAGCAGCTGCTTGAAACTCTTGCTCTGAAAAGGAGTTTTAAAATATCCAACAGATGAACCCAGGCAGGAGAAGCCAGTCAATCTCAGTGTCTTCAAAATACTTACAAATTCCCAAATGACCATTTCTTGGCACCGATATTGGCAGTTATGCTCCGTCTGTGTAGCATGTAATGATTTTTGACATTATTTGAAACTGTATATGCTTAATGGTCGGACTACTATCAATAAATTGTTTTATGTTTGCATTTGCAATAATACATTTAGCAGACACTTTTCTCCGAACAACATAGAATAACTCCTGTGCAGTATTTAGCTGTCACCCTGAACTGAGATAACTTGCAGTGTGAGACCGTACACTAAATCTCCCTACAATCATTCATCCATCACGTATACATGCAAAACTGGAATTTTGTTGTTTGCTTGTTTCCAGGGGACACCAGAAATAAAATAAATGAACAACAATAATAAGCAACAAACTGTATTGCAGGACTGTATACAGTTATCCAGGCATCATTTGTGACATGGCAGAAATCCTTCTATAACTACTAATAATTGAAGATCTTCTGATTGTATTGCTACAGGTATTAAATGATTGTTTTACAACAGGTATTAAATGCTGCTTTTTTTTTTTTGCAAACTCTGTGACTTTCTGTGACACTCACTGCCTATGTAGTCACTGACAAAGAAGAGAACAAATAATTTTGTTCTATGATCTCATAGTTCACCTGAAAATGATGCTTTCCAGAACAGTATAATGAAAGCATTGATTGTAAGAGAGAAGATATACATTCTTTGATTAACCTTTTACTGCAACTGAAAGCAAGAGAATTTGTGAGTTTTGAGTAGAACAACAATGGAAAAAGAATGAAAAAATATGTAGAGCTTTATGTATAAGACTATATGTAAGAACAAATCAACTCCATCATAAATCATAAGGAAATACCCTATCATAATACAAGCCTTAGTTGAAAAATGAAAGCTGAAAAACGAAATTACATTAGTATCATTTTTGTAGGCACAGTGGGTCATGATTTTGAATGTGTGTTGCAATCCAGTTTGGTCTATATGGAGTTTATATGTTCTCTCTGTGCTGAAGCAGGTTTACTTTTACTACTTCAGTCATGATGGGAAAACCCATTAAATTTTCATTTTTGTGAACAATTGTCGGTCACCTCTACATGCACACTTTGTGGGTGTATTTATCTTAAATATATTTTCTTACTTCTTGAGTAATCACAGCACATTACCAGACTATATCCAGTTCAGGGTTTAAGGACCCAGTATCCTGAGAACTATGAAGGTGACTTCATATAAATGAATAAGTATTCACGTGTAGCTTTATGAAAAATTTCACATATTTTCTATTCTATGAATTATAACTTATTCAGCCAGTTTACGTATTTCTTATTCACAGTTTTCCATCTATAGATGTTTATTTTAGTTTGCTATATGTCTAATGTGCACTGCATTTATGCACAATAATTACTGCAACTGTTTTGGTACAATTGTTAACATCTTAAAATAAACAAATAGCTTACAGGATAGTATATTCTAAGTACTGCTGACTTTCAACAATCTTGATCGCTGGTGTTTTGCAGTGTGCAATGAACTTAATACAATCCAGATTTAGCACATGTAATTATCTATTAACAGGCCCATGCAGTACTGGTTTATATCTAATATGAAGATAATAGTTATTCAATTTATTCTCATACTGGATTTATTCCTGCAGTATAATTTGTTTCCTCATTAAGAAAGAGCAGACTAGAGACATAAAGGCACCGTGGAAAAGTATAACTCACCTTCTGTATTTGGTATTGAGTACATGTTCCTCCCTGTGAAAATTCACCATTCAAATCTCCTCAGAGGTTGCCTCAGTAGTATGCAGAACCATTTATCTTCATTCGGAGGCTGAGAATTCATGTGTCTTGCTTTAAAATGCTGGGGAACAGAGTTCCCAGTAAACTAAACAGTATATAAAAATACAGAGCCATGGGATGTTGTTAAAGGAACAGAACACCAGAAGTAGGACCTCCAAAGGTAGACCCAGGTTTATGTAACACATGTGTCATGATGAAAATTTGTATCTGCAGGCATAATATTAAGTTACACACTGTACACAGGGGAAAAGATATTTTGGAAAATCATTTTTGTGAAATTAATTGAATCCTAAACACAGCGTTGATAGTTATGAATGACACTGCATGATAAATTACATTTATAAATTTAGGATTTCAATTCTCTATCCTGCAATTTTAGTTACTAGTGGAAAACTGGGAAGTAATGGAATACGGTAGTTTTTATTAATACAAATAAACATGAGAAGCAATTTTATTTATTTTTTAATGTAAGCAATGTTACTCCGGGAGAAAAACAACATAAAATACCATATGTATCTTTATGTCTACAGAAATTTACAAAAAAGTTTTAAAAAAAGTAGTCAATGTGCTCAACTCCACTAGGCAGTGTTTACTTTATTCATGGGGCTAAAATCCACAAAGGCAATATATACAGAAAACAATAAACAGTTACTCAAGAATACAGAATTATCTGAAAATCATTTTAATTTTCAAACTCCCTTTCACTAATATCTGACAAAGATGCTAAGCCCTAACATTACATTGCCATGCCATATTGTGACTTGAAGGATTTATCACTTCTATAGAGATGTGGTGTTTTAAGGGAGAAACAATTGCATTCCCCCTAAGGAAATAAGGAAGCTGATGGCCAAGATTTTAGTTTTTTAAGTATTGAAAGGAAGAGTCCATTTGTAAATGGGCAGTAGATGTAGATACATTGTTTTATGACATCATCTGAATTAAGTTGGAGAAAACAGGAAATACTGTGTTTGTAACATATTATTGAATTGCTATTCTGTTGCAGCGGTGGTGCAGGGGTGTGGTGGCGCAGTGGGTTGGACCACATTCCTGCTCTCTGGTGGGTCTGGGGTTTGAGTCCTGCTTGGGGTGCCTTGCGATGGACTGGCATCCTGTCCTGGGTGTGTCCCCTCCCCCTCTGGCCTTACGCCCTGTGTTACCGGGTAGGCTCTGGTTCCCCGTGACCCTGTATGGGACAAGCGGTTCTGAAAATGTGTGTGTGTGTGTGTATTCTGTTGCACTTCAAATGAAAGATGGATATTTGTTCATTTAAGTGGGACGACAAATCCTGTTGCATGCCGTTGCTTGTGGCCTTTTCATTAAAATGCGTGACTAACTCAATTTAGGTGAACCAAAGTTGAGTGTATGTCACTTTAATATTGCCTCTCTGAATATTTATCAGCTGTGCTCCACAATCAGTGATTTCATTATTTCAGTCTAGGGTACTTTTTTACAGAAGCAGTATGGGAGGGCGGCAGTATTTATGACGTCTTACAGAGCTGTGCATTCGAGTTGAGGTTCAAATGTGGGTCAGAGAGTTTGGGGTTTTTCATAGTTACTCTCAAAGACAAGTGCAAAGGAAGGCAATGTTAAACTTTTTTTGTACCATCCATTACCATGAAAACCACCCAGTCTCCATTAGTCCAACTCTACTGGACAACACTCACCTTTAATGCATTTTAACAGATTAATCATGATAAAGTACAACTGTGTTTATGAAAAAATTATTATGGACAATTCATAACGCCTATAAGATAGTAAGGTTTGCTTTGGCAAAATGGACACAAAGTGTTTGAGCTTCAGTTTTCATTAAATTATATCCTGAGTGTATTGTTCTGAACAGACTGATCCCAAGTTACAGAAGAAATCCATTATTAATGCACAAGTTCTGACCTTTCCTATATTTTCCTGTACACTTCTATCTGATGGTTTAATCCTAAATCTAATCTTCTGGTGGTGAGGAGTTGTAGTCATTTGCACTTTGAAGATCATGTAATTGTAACAACAGATTTCAAAACTGAAAAATGATTCATACAATATGATAATTATTTAGTTTTCCCATAAATACAGTTTGTGTCACCTACAAAACCATTTGATATAAAAAGGAACTAGTTTTTTAAATAATTTGAGACTGTATCCAATAATCCTGTCAATGATATTATTGCCTCAGAGATAACTGGTCTCTTTGTGCTGATGTCACAGCGTTATGTCAGTGGAATCTTAATTTCCTGGGTTCACTTCGAGTAAAACCTCTTTCCTGTCAAAGGGAGTTTAAGTTTATAAAGGGTCAACGATTAGAAAAATCTGGTTTCCCAGTGACTAAAATTATTGAGGAAGAAAAGGAGAGTTGAAATTAATTATAAGGAAGAAATTTGTACAAGATCCCATTCTACTTGATGAAAATTTACATTGGATGTCTAGTAGTCATTATGCTGGAAGGGCAAGCAGCCCTATGACATGTAGCAGATATACCGAGTAGATTAAAATGAAATATCACCACAATACAGATCTGCTTTTTATTTTAATACACACACACACACACACACACAGGCGCCATCTCATATATATGAATATTGTTGTCCCTGTACAAAGTCAGTAATTGTTATTTCTTTCTGATTTGCTGAGAGATTAATGCATTGTAAATTAACTCACACATCAGACAGTCCATGAATAAAAACGAATTAAAATGTACAGTAGAGCAGAAAGTACATTGTTTTATAAGTGATTTTAAAAAAATTCTGGTCTTCCTTATCAAAGGTTACTGTCATATTCGTGATACCTCCAGGTATGGAAGCGCAAATGTTTAATCAATTGCTTCTCAGGGAAATCACGCACGCACACACAGAGACACACTGTCTGAAACCACTTGTTCCTATCTGTGACTGGTTGAGACAGTCATTGTGAAATAAAGAATATAGTTGGGTTTGTTACAGAGGAAGTGTGATTGTGTTTAAAAACAAAAGGGGTACCCATATCTGCACCCACTGCCAAGGAGATGAATCCAAACAGCACCAGTCAAAACCCCCTTGTACACTTCAAGTCATTGTTTTCGGGGTAGAGTTTAATACATTACATGTACTGAACAATATGTTTTCTTTATAAAAAAAAGTGCAAATGATGGCTGACTGTACTAATAAAAAAAATTCAATGGATTCAAATAGTTACCAGGAGCACATGTCTGACCTGAATATCTGTGACCTAAAACTCTACTTAACTGTTATTTCTTTTATTATACTGTAGATACACCATTACCTTTTGAGGAATGCAGCTTATAAAACACAATTTATATGTGTGTACAGTTGAATGTGTTCCTCCAGAGGCATCATTTGTCCAGACACAGCTGCTGGGTAATTATTCCAGAGAACCACTATCAGAGGAAATAATTTGGTTTTAAATGGGCTCCTGTAACATCATAATGTGAATCAATGGAAAAAAGCAAAATTCAACTTGTAAGCAGAAAACACACTGAACAATAGGACCATATTTCTTAGCATTTCTGGATTAATTGTTAACATGTGTATTCATGGGAAAATACTGGAACATACTGATGAAAGATGTGAAGTAGTTCTATGTATGCATATCGTTTCATTTAACGTTTAAATTCAGTGTCATATTTGATGCAAGCATTAATGTATTCATGAAATATGCATCCCCCCCTTCTCCTAGTTTAGCTTTTTTTATTTTGGAAACTGTAGGCTTCCCTGGGAAATATAACACCATTATTCCTAATTCAGTCCAGAGCATTTTTCTGGCCTGACTGACTGTAGGTACCACTCTGGCAAAGAAGGCAAGTCATCTTAACTGTTATACACTTTAATTAGGATTCAGACTGTGTCCAGGATGCTGTGTAGTTGAATACTTTTATTATGAAATATCTGTGCAACTCATTTCCTCTCTGATATTGGTTTAGGTTATTTTCCCATAGCTAGAATTTTCTTATTGCTTCTATTTGCAAATTGCTTCATTGTTTTACAGGACCAATTAGAAAAGTTTTAAAGGGAAAAAATCTATCAGCAAACAACTTTTTATTTGCTTTTATTTCTTGTCTGTCTCTAGGTTTCTGTCTGATGTCCACAGAGGTTTTCATAAGAAATTACAAATTAGCACATAACATAGCCATACCAGATTAGTTTTGGCAATTGTTTGCAAAGTTCATGCATTTCTGCCTTAAAATTACCTTTTTTTTGGATTGGGAATTACAAAAAAGAAAAAATATGCTCCCTTTTGTGATGCAAAATAGTATTCAATAAGAGTGTCTAGATATAGGCTCAAGAGACCATTATATAATGCAATGGTAATCCTCATGATTCAATGGCAACCCTTTAGAGGTCTACAATTTTTTTTTGAAATACTACAGGGAAGAATGAAAAGCTCCCCTGTAATGTCTCTAATGGAAAGTGCTCACTGCATCAAGTATGTCAGCATTGTTAAAGTACTAATACGTAAATTTTGAATACAATAGCAGCATCATCATTGCATTTTTCTTGAGTGTTGTGATGTTCAGTACAAAGCTTTAAGGCATTTTTTACTTCTTAGGTATACTGTATATACATTTATAAATTGTTATTTAATCATAAGGTGCTTTTGTTCTGTTGAAATCCATTATATTCACAAAAAACACGACATATACTAAAATTCTTCAATAAATATATTTGTTGGTAATATGTTGTATATATCTGCTCATTAAGTGTTAAATCTGAAATTCAGACTCCAAATAGTTATTAAAACTGTTTAGGAAAAGTTAATTAAAATGGCATTTAAACATGTTTATTTCTAAATTAATAATTATAATTAAATAAAGGGGAAAAAGCCAATGTCTCAGCAGAAATACAGGTCCTCTGCTTCACATACCTCAGACATGTTCCAGTGAAGCAGCTGGACCAATGCTGAGCTTCCCGAAGGGATTAAGACTGAAGTGAAACTCATGCACTGACATGCATTTTGTATGCACATACTGAAAATAAAAATCCTGCACAAAAAAAAAAAAAAAAAAAACCTCTACTTTGAATATGAAAAAGGCCCAATCACAAAACTGTTTGATGCAGAAATGATTCAAAAGTACCATATATGATAGATGGTATGCAATTTCAAATTTTTAACAGTCCCAAGATCACCTGTTTCACCAAGTACTGACTTCAAATAGTTATACATTTCTTTTCTGTATTTTGTCTGTTATGCACATTTCACTGAGTTAGGCCATGTCTCTTTTAAGAAATTTTCACTATCAGGTATTCCCTGTAGATGCACAGCTTCAATGTGAACAGTATCATTACAGCATTTCTAGAGCACAGAGCAAATTAATTGCATATTTATGTCTATAATGTCAGGTGAGAAAAACAATTCTCCAGCATAAAAACAAGAAACTTTATATTATGTTGAATGGTTCTTTTATTTGCACATTTTCTTTCCTAAAACTTCCCTAAACAAACATTAAGAATCTTTCAAAAAAACTACATTAAACACGAATTTTTGAATTTTAAATATATTGTTTCAGCAGAACAATATTCAACTTCATTTTGACAGTGAATTATTTTAGAACCACTACCGCACACCCCGATATTCTAAGTTTTATCAATAAAAACCATAACTATAATGATACATTAGCTTCACAAATTCCTATTGCTGTTGAAGAGAGGGGCATTTAAATAACTAATGTTTAAGGAAAATGCAGAGGTGTAAATTCTCATTGTGAAAGCCTTTTTACTCTTCCTACACTATTCCATGGATACAGCTTCATTCTTGGGTCATATGTACAGCAGCATTATAACAGAACATTTCGGTAAATTTTTATGGTAAAAATGGTTGCGACTTATGTGTCATATTGCCTAGGGCTAACACATCTCATTACAACACCCAAAACAAATTAATTTGCATTACTCAGTTTCTGGCCAATGCCATGTTTTTGTCATCAACCTAAAACTGCACTCAAATTTATTTCACTTAGACACACAAAAAATGTTTTGCTTTACTGTTGACTGCACAAGTTTCATCTTTCTCACAGTAGATCCCTCCATGTTAACCCTTGCTCAGGTGTTTCTCCTGGTTTCCAACATGTAGCATATTATATACATATTGATTGAGATGCTTCTGATGTGAGGCTCATAAATCAGATATCTCCATCCATCCATCCATCCTTATCAGGGTCAAGGTGATCCAGAGCCTTCCCAGAAGCATTGAGTACAAGACTGGGGCGGTGGGGTGTGATATCTTTATCGTGATATGAAATATTGAAATATTGCATTAAAATGTACTTATCCCTAGGCAAATACATAATTTGTTTTGTAAGGAGTAAGCAGAACTACAATTATCGTACACTTGCCTGTTTACAAGATGAATCTAGACTTTTATGTATTCTCTTTGGAGAGAAAGGACACCAATTGGGATGCCAATTGACAGGAAGAATCAATATCTAATTACCACCAGCATATTATAGTGGTTTAGCAGAGACAAAATGCAAGGCTATTTTTTCCAACAGCCAAGGTTCAATAAGATCTTGAAGATTATTTCTTCACCCGTCATTTGCATGCCCCATTGTAATGATTCTCACTTTGAGAATCCATTACCATTTTCCTGAAAGTCAGCAGTTTTGAGAGGGGGATTTATCATGCCCTGGTCCATCACTCAACTTAAGCTTCATTAGATTTACACCACAAGGTAATAACATCCCTGTCGACAGCATGTTTCCCGTTCTCAAAAATATATCCTGTAGCATTTCCACCACCTATACATTTACCTGAGAGGCCCTTAGTGAAAAGCAGTTGAGGCTCATAAAATACTCACAATACTATAGTAGATGGATCAGAATTTTAAAATGTCAAGCTCTCTCCTGTGACTCTGAACTGATAAATAAAGATGTGTAATCAGAATTTAATGCCATTGAACACGACATGTACAGAAGATACCTTTGTACAAGTCTCTGAAGTCTCACATATACAGAGGGCATAGGCAAAAAGTACATGAAAAGGACAGAAAAATTCAAAGCAGCAAAATAACAAAGGCAGCTATATATAGTAGCCATATGAAAACTGAATACTATAATGTGTCATCTATAAAAGAGGTTACAGAACAAGCTCTTTAATGAGTTTCAAAAGTATCATGAGACAACCACATGAGTTCAAAAGAATATTCAGTGACTGAGCTGCAGGTGTATTGGTCACAAAAGTGATCAACGACTCAATAAGGCAAGGGGAAGGACGTTAAAATTGTGGCAGGATATGCCAAAAAAGGAAAAAAATGGAAGTGAGAAAAACTGAAAATCAGATTCCAGTAGCAGAGTTGAAAGAAGTAAAAAAATTTGTAGCTCGAAAACAGTCACAAGAAATACAGTATAAGCAATCATCTCGTGGTTTCATGACTGCTCTCCATGTTCCAGAAAGTCATTTTAGATGACCCTTTGAACCCTGAGGAACAAACACTTGTCTCATGTTGTATCCAAATTCTGAGAGCATAACGATTTCATACAAAAACCTTGAGTGGATTTCATGTCTGCATCAGGGGAAGTCCGGAAACATTTCACACCCTCCTCAATCACCACATGTAAATATCATGGAACACCGAGGACTTCTAAAACAAAGTTAAGCAGAGATTTATAACTGCTTCATCCCCATTCTGTGACTGATATTCAAGCAGAGCTAAATATCAGTAAAATAAGCAATATTATGAGAAAATTACTAAACCTGTTGTATACAACAAACTAAAGAATACTCTGCAAAGGTACATCATACAATGTTTTCAGGGTCTCCAGCATCTTGTAATTCTTAAAGGGCAGCTGAAGTTCTTCCTAACATACTGTAATTGAACATATGGTGATAGATCAAGTTTATCTCCAGTAATGCCATCAGGGGAAACAGAGGATGCCTGAACTACAAGCAAAACAGTTAAGGACTGAGGGCAAGACAGCAGTGCATCTGGTGGTGTAATTAACCTAAGACCAAACTGACCTGGATATTTCAGTCACTGCTAAATACAAGTGGAAACAGCAGATCCACATGGTGTGACGTGTAGTCACCAGGGACGAAAAAAAAAATTATGGGGGGTAACTAGGACATGGAAAGGGATTGACACCACAATTCTGCATGAAAACAATGAAAGGTGATATTGTGTTAAGAAAGAGTGTTCTTTCACACAATCAAGAATCAATGACTTCAATAGAGTCCATCTATATTATGAGGGCTAATGTGAAATGTCAGTGAGATTCTAGCCCCCAGTCTGCTCCCCTACTGTAGCATCTATGAAGTCTCCTTGACAGGATCAGGATGAAGTGCATATTACCTGCTGACCCACTTTCTCCCTGGAGGGAATCATGCACGGTACGGCGTCTGGAGATGTTTGAGCCACTCAGTGGTCGCAGACTACAAGCTAACCGGGCCGCATGTGTCTGGCAAGCTCTCTATGAGCTACAGACACATTGAAGTACTGGCACTGTGACAGTCTTGATGCTCTCCACCTTTATTTCAAATGCTCTGTAAGGTGACGAAACTTGATGAAAACCAATTTAGCAGTATGGACAAATAATGAATCAGACAACAAATCATACATGTTTTATGTTATATTTTTACTAGGCTCCTGCATTCTCACTTTTAAAGTGAGAACTATTTGATACAAATAACCCCTAGGTTATGTTGTTCAGAGAATATAATTACTTTTGAAAAAAATCCACATTAATACATTTCCAAATCAAAGAATGTTCACAAAGCATCAATAGTCTTGACCTAAAGTGAAGCAACATGGAGGCAGAGACAGAGGAAACATGTCATTTGTCTCACATGATAAAAGCCCTGCTACCATGCTTTTCCCAGAATGTGACTGAGCGAGAATGTGTAGGACTCCAATTCCTGGGTCATTCGTCCTCCATAGATGTGTTGTGCAGAGCTTTTGTTCTTCACACACTACTTTCATCACCACCAGTTCTACAGCCACCACACATCTCCCAATTGCTCAAGGAAAGCAAACCCCTTCACTTATGCAGCATACACATTTGAATAAAAAGCAGAAATTATAGCTTCACAATGTATTTCACAGCCATAAATTGGACATCATTACTATAACAGCCCCCTCATGGAAATACTGTATCGCAGACTTCCATACTATTACTTCAATCATAAATAAGCTGGAGATTAAAAACTTTTATTCCCAATATAAAAGTTTGAATGCATTATGTGAATTTACAAAATTAAGGGACAATGAATTCAAAAGAAATTTTATAATTCATTACAAACTCGCTCGTTTCATTGTCGGTTTTGGTAGTTCAATAATTCAGGTCCATTTCTACTAAGAAGGGAGAGTTCATTTATTCATTCTCACAGTGGCCATTCTGAGATACAAAGTGGAGAAACCCCACTTTCCAGGCTACTGCCCACTTCATCATGCCATTGAACATGTAAAAAGTTGTTGATCAAAGTGTGGTCACGAAAACTGTTCAAGGTGGAAACCTCTTCAAAATTTTCAGGTCTTAAAAACCATGCTGGTTAAGTACAGCAGCAGTATAGCATGTATGCCTGCAACATGAAGTGCAGCAGTACACTATGAAAAGCTTTAGCCTAAAATGCATCAGTATACCACACCAAAGTAAACCATTTGATGTAGGGGGCATCTAAACAAAAGCACATTAAAAATTCATAGAAATAAAACTAGCATAATAAAAGTGGTGACAGATAGATCTGAAGTTATTTTTCCCCTCAATGTGAGGTTACTTTGAAATAAAACAAAAATTGTGCAAAATTTAAATTTGTTTCAATAAGCTGTTCCAAAAAAAAAACAAAAACTGAATTTTGAAACACCACTTTCTTCTCCCCCCCACTGAAAATGCTGCTGTTTTTCTTCTTGTTTACTCTTATCTGCTGTAAAACCAGAAAAGTGACACTGTTCATTATGTTAATTTGCCATGGTTACAGTGGCCCAAAGGCAATTTAATGTCTTTTCGGGTAGTGTCTCTTTTTTAAATTGAGGCTCATGTTCTGTTTTATATTTGACAGAAAAAAAAAATGCAGATTTCCTGAGCAGATACAACTTTTACATAGCAAAATGTGTCTAAAATAACAGAAGTTTAAGCAACAACACACACACACACACACACACACACACACACATTTTCAGAACCGCTTGTCCCATACGGGGTCACGGGGAACCGGAGCCTAACCCGGCAACTCAGGGCGTAAGGGGAGGGGACACACCCAGGACGGGACGCCAGTCCGCCACAAGGCACCCCAAGCGGGACTCGAACCCCAGACCCACCGGAGAGCAGGACTGCGGTCCAACCCACTGCGCCACCGCATCCCCCATTAAGCAACAATAATGATAAGCAATATTTCCTTAAACTGGTATTGCTTAATGGCAATTACTAATTTAACAGCAGTGAAATTTTTTGCATTTCTTAGAATCTTCCCTTGTTTTTGTGAAGGTAAGCAAAGGGACAAAAAAAATTTGCTAGGTCACAGTTGTCAATTGAAAGGCATACAAAGTTGCCAAGGACAGAGCTAGATATAGTCATTTTCAGAAGGGTGTATGTGTCACCTACTGAAACTGAACAAGCCAGAGTAGGTAATCCTTCTGCTTGTCACACTAAGAAGCACAGTAGAAGAATGTACCCACTGTAAATAAATCCTCAGTACACAGCCAGAGGGAATTGGGCTGCTATTTTGTAGTTATTGCTCTTGTCATGATTATAAATCATGACTTTGATTATAACATGAATGCATTATTGCCAGTTACTGCCTTGTACTGTACTACAGTAGACATTGTGATACTTCAAACTGTTTCAAAACACCTGGCTTAAAATTATAAATATTACCAAGTGCATCTTTAAGGTGCAAAGGGAAAGAAGTTCAGTCTGGTGTAGCATAAGATGATGTGACCAGGTGCGGGGTGGCACCAGGGACAAGACAGCAGGACTCAAAACCAAGATAATTTACCTGAATGCAAAACAATTGAAATACACCCTTCCAGAGGGACAGGGACAGGGACAGGGACAGGGACAGGGACAGGGACAGGGACAGGGACAGGGACAGGGACAGGGACAGGGACCCTAAACACTTCTCCAGCTGAGAACTCCACAGCCTTCATCTTCCCCAAACACCACCCCTCATGTTCTTAGACCAGCTGCATTTATAACCTAGATAATAAGACCTTAAGGACCAGCAGCTGGCTGTTATAATTCAATTAGGACAGGGGGAGGTCCCTGGGAGCTGTCCATCCTCCTGCCCTGGGTTGGGCCACCCACCCTCTTATGGTGATTTCTTGATTTTTCTAGGCTTTCTTTTGGTATGGCATGTAAGCCTTCTGTTACTTTTCACTGCATTGTAGTCATCACATTATCATTGCCCTGTTGAATTTGTTCAGTATTGCATTCTTCCATGTGAATAACATTAGACAACATATGATACACAACTGAAGCAGTAGTCATATGCCCCTAGTGACCAAGTTTGATCTGTTAGTGCATTACAGTAGATCCATATGGTAGATCATTAGCAAGTGCTACACAATGCGCATTTTAATTTTGGTGTTTTTCTTTTTCCGGAAAGAGTGGAAATAATTTTGGACATTTCACCAAAAAAAATATCAGTCTGAAACTAAAGTGGGTAACAAAGAGGTGATTTTTTTTCCAACCATAGACTGCTGTTAAATAGCATCTTTGACATAGTACCTACGATACATTGAAAAATATTTCCATCTTTAAAAATTAAATAATGGTTTATATTTTGAAAGGGGGCGCGGTGGGTTGGACCGGGTCCTGCTCTCCGGTAGGTCAGGGGTTTGATTCCTGCTTGGGGTGCCTTGTGACGGACTGGTGTCCCGTCCTGGGTGTGTCCCCTCCCCCTCTTGCCTTGCGCCCTGTGTTGCCGGGTAGGCTCCGGTTCCCTGCGACCCTGTATGGGACAAGCGGTTCAGAAAGTGTGTGGGTGTGTGTTTATATTTTGAGAGTTAGATGCTTCTACAGGTATGAAGCCTTTTAAATATACAATTTTAATATGCATATTTGATTTCTTTTAAGCACATTCACAAGTTAATAATACATACAATTTGTGTGTGTGTGTGTGTGTGTGTGTGTGTGCATTTTTACACCAGACAAGGCTGTTCTGTGAGAGGAATTAGCATATCAGTCGTTGCCTTAGTGGCATACCAGGCCACATCATGTGTCCAGGTGTGAGGCTGCAATAGGTGTATTTACAATTTATCTTTTTTTAATTCCTTTCCATAGTTATCAAAAATAAATAAAATATACCTAATTATCTAATTAAACACACTATTTTCTAATTAAAATATAGAGTATAATTTTAATTAGTGTATGCAATGCATACATTATTATACCTACTAAAATACAATAATGGAATTCAGACACATGCATTTTACAAACCTAATTGTATGAAAGTTAGAAAAGTTATACAAATTTAATTGATTTAAGTGTAAGAAGTTTAAAAAATTAAAAAATGTACAGCAATGAACCAACAAAGTTCCTGTGTTTAGCTGTGTGCTATAATTTTGCAACATAAAGTGCACAATGATGTGTGTCAGAGACCCAGTCTTGAAACAGAGCTTTCATTTTTCCAGCATCTTGGTGTCATTCAAACAACTCTCATGACATAGAGTCGCATTACTTGTATGAATTTAGTAGCTGATGTAAGACCCAACGCAGAAGCTTTAGATCTGGTCATCTATAAATCATGGCAGATGGGCAGCCACTGTTGGCTAAATGGACAAGCATCAGGGTGTATCTGAGTGAAGATCTATTGTCAGCCACACTCATTCAGTACCACCTGCAGCTTTTCAAGTATACACAGTATGATAAATGGATTTTCTTCAACCTCACCAGAAAAGTTCCTACTTCTCTAATGCAGGTCACAGACAGCAAATCAGACAGACTACAAGCCTGATATCGTTTATGTATCTGCAACAGACACAGATACCAGGCTTAAATAATGCGTGATTAGTGCTACCTGAATATGGAAAAAGATTAATATTTTTTGATGATGATTGATATTTCATTCACATTGTGTTATACAAGACTGGGGGCACGGTGGTGCAGTTGGTTGGACCGGGTCCTGCTCTCCAGTGGGTTTGGAGTTCAAGTCCCGCTTGGGGTGCCTTGCGGCGAACTGGCGTCCCGTCCTGGGTGTGTCCCCTCCCCCTTCGGCTTTACGCCCTGTGTTGCCGGGTAGGCTCCGGTTCCCCGCGACCCTACAAGCGGTTCAGAAAAATGAAAAAAAAAATGTTATACAAAATATCAGAGTTTGTCAAATTATGCATAAGAAAAGCATAGAATAACGTCAATGGAAAAATCCTAATTCAAAAATGAACTGTTCAGCTATCTCATTTGCTGTGAGAAAGAAATTACCCTCTGCGACTTTTCCCATGAACTTTGAAACTGTTACATAAGCACACATTAAGTAATGCTTTACTTGGCACCTTCTTTATGGTGCTTTTATAATGATCCAGTTCATCAGTGATGCACATCACAGCGCATCTCATAATCGGTCAAGGCATCTGTCATTACCTGGTGCAAAGTATGACAAGCTGACAATTATTTTTGTCACGTGCAAAATACTTCATATAATAACTTTTATCGCCTGCCACAAAATCTTTACAATATGCTTCTCGTCATGTTAAAAAACAGCACCATTATGCGTGTGCTTTAATACTTCTGTCATACATATTGTTAATACACGTTGCGTTCATACTGTACAATACTGCAGCAAGTAAACTGAAATCGAAGTTTTGAGAAAGAGCCAGAAAAGGTATAGAACAGTTACAACTGAAAAACATTCAAAAATGGATCCTGCCACCCTCGATCAGAACACATACCCATTTAGTAATTAAGGGAGTCCATTTGAAGATCTGGCTTAATTACTGTGTGATTGATACATTATCTCCCAGGCTTGTCGACTTCATGTTGTTTGGAGATTAATTAATTCCTTTTTCTGTAGGCCACAGCCCAGCTGCTTCTTCAGTTCCTTCATTTCTCATGCTGCCAGCTGGTACCTTTAAACTTTCAACCATAGTTCTGTACAGCCCTCGGCTTACACTTTTATTCGTACATTATTTTTTCCCGATTGCTCCTTAGATTGTGAAAAGTTCTTTGAATAAGACAAAGTCACCACTTAAATTTTTAGTGTGAACTGTTCTGTATTCCAGGCAGCTGTTTTATCAGTCTTCCGGGAGAGGAGTCTGCTAGTGGTTTAGGATTAGTGGAGGATATGTGATGAAGATAAAATTGACGTTAAATATTTAAGACCCTCAAATGTAAGTTAAATGCTGTTGGTCAGATCATAAGTATGTAAATGCAGTTATGTATATAAAAAAAAAAAAAAAAAAAAAAAAAAAAAAAAACCTTTTTTCTAAGGAAATTGATCTTGCACCAGCTTTTCCCAAAAACCCACAGATAGGAAACTGGAAATTACTGTTTAAACTAGATTCATAGTTTCGAGCTAATTTACATTTCTCCTAAGCTGATCCATGCATTGTAATTTAAAGTAGTGCAACATTTGTGTCTCGTACTGAAATTTGGAGAAACTAAACCTCGATGTTGTTTTCTTTTCTCTTGCCATTTAGTGCAAGACCAATTGGCACGCAGTGGGCACTAAATTTGTTTGGAGCGCAATTTCGCTCATGTCATTTAATCCTGCTCAACATGGGCATATCCAAGGAGACCGCAGGTTGCTGTAGGTGCTGCAGACTCTAAATGGATTACAAGTCAGGATGCTGTTGGACACTACCTGTTTGACATGCAACAAGGTCAAGCACACTGGCAGGCAACAAGTGCAATTTCTCCAACTAAATCACATCGGCAGGCATCAGCCACAAAGCTTTGCATGTGCAGCAGGACAGCTGTGAAAAGCTACTGCTGGCATTAATGCTCCTGGGGTCAGTGCCCGGGACGTTCCTAATGGAGTACAGGAGTTATTTCTGACCTGCTTTCTTTTCACAGTACAATAGAATAGCCAGCACCAGGAGGTTTGCCCCTACTTTGTATTTCCAAGGAAATGAGGACAGAAGTAATATGGCAGGTCTTTGTGCAACAGCTAGTCACTGGGGTTGACATGGGGGATTAAAGGTGGGGGTGGTTTTTCAGGTGGGGGGAGGGTGCAGTACTGGACTAGATCTTTCACATGCAGACATTTCAACTTACTTGATTTCTTTAACTCCCACTTTCCCTGCACAGGTAATGTAGGCAATACTGTGGTGTAGTGGGCATTCCTGGTGTGTCACAGTCCCTGAGCGGTGCGATCCAGCACAGCTTTAAATTTGGCACAAGGTGTGGAGTTTGTATGTTCTCTTCTTGTTTGCTGTCCAAAGTCAGATTTGGAAGAAGGCAATAGTAAACTACCCTGCATTACCTACCATGTGAGTGGTTTCCATGAGTCAGCTCAAGAGTACTTAATTCCTCTGTATAAAATAAAGTGAAAAAATAATAATAAAAATGAATAAATGTGAATAAAATAACATTAGACTTCTGTGGTTAGGCTGATGGTTGTTTGAGAGAACATAAATAAACTACAAAACAGTTTTTATTTACCTACAACATGAGCAATTAGTACAAATATACATCTGTGTTTGCCCAGAGTTAAAGAGCAAATAGAAAGAGCCACAGCCTGAAATACATCACACTGTTAATGGCATTTAATTTTAAAACTACCGTGCTGAACATTTCTGTAAAGTATCTGTTCAGAAATAGGCCTATAAGGGAATTCCAAAATCTATAATCACAGGAGAATTGATAAAATTATAAGCAGCCTTCATAGGTAATTCATTAAATAAAAAGACATTTTATTTTCCTCAAATTGCAAGTTTTTTTTTTTTTTTTCTTCCAATAAGCAGTCCACAGTTTGTAAACTTTGGAATGTACTCAGTACTGTTAGATAAAGACGTCAATCAAACACTAATGTCACAAGGGTGCCATAAAGAGATATTACAGCAATACACAGCAGTTATGCATTAATATAATGGTGTATTGCATTAATGTGGGCAAAGTCATACTGATTATGCTTCATATAACGGGAAAACAATCCTCTATACAAAATAAATAAAATTCATAGATAAATTACAAGAACAGAATCAAAAGTAATGGCCCATTTTTTGATAAATGAGCTGTTCCAGTGCTCTTGTAAATGCATTGTGTGATCTTTAGGAAAGTGTGCTTTATAAAGAAGGAGTTATTACCCATTCCTTGTCTTTGCTATCTGTCTTTATTTCTATTCTTCTCCGAAGTAATCAGCTTTTACATTTCAGTTGCAGCCATATTTAGTTAACCTTAAACTAACTTGACAGAATGAAAAGGTGTTCTCATTTCAGCATTACAATAGGAAAGTACCTTGGTTAAATGATAAAATGAATCTTTGATCGACCTGTGCTGCATTACCGCTCCTAGATGCTGCCAGTAACCAGTTTGAAACCAAATGTCCATACCTGTTACAGATCCAGTTTATACCCATCAGCTGTTGGTCTGAGCAGGTCAATATGCATGTCCTGGTTCACCTTGTAATATGCAATTTGCTAAAATAGAACAATTTACTATAGTGAGATAAAGAAATTTTGGACAGATCTAGTATCTTCAAAAAATTCAACGCACCACCCCCCCCCCCCCCCCCCCCCCACACCTCCCAAAAAAAAAAAAAAAAATCACAGGGGCTAATACTGTGGATGTTATGTAAATTTAAAGGTATTTTTCAAGTCATGCATTAATAATATATTGCTGACATTCAATAAAGTATATTAAATATCATACGTTGGCATTCATATAGCTCTGCTTGCTTATCAAATGATCACCTTGTGCTCCATTATTTCAGTAATCAATATTAATACATTGAATTCTAGACTCCAATATCACATTTGAACACACACACACATTTTCAGAACCACTTGTCCCATACGGGGTCACGGAGCCTACCCGGTAACACAGGGCGTAAGGCCGGAGGGGGAGGGAACACACCCAGGACAGGATGCCAGTCCCAAGCGGGACTCGAACCCCAGACCCACCGGAAAGCAGGACCGTGGGCCAACCCACTGCGCCACCGCACCCCCACATTTCAACACTATTTCATGTAATTGTTTATCATAGGCAAGTTTAGCAAATTTAACTTTATGCCATGCTCAAGCAAAACTATAGCAATCTCAACTAAATAACTAGTTTTAAAATGTAGATGAAAGTTTTTCAGCTTGCCCAGTATTGTAAGCATTGCTATTTTATGAGAAAAAGATTTGTGCAGTTGATACAGAGCCCTAGTCACACAGGTCTGTCCCAGGTAAGTGTCAGTAAGACATTCTCTAATTCATTCCAAACAGTTAAGTTAACTTAATGAGTACACACACTTGTTTAACTACATTTTCATGTTATACACATGTACAACACTTCAGTACCTTCCCTTATGTTATTACGTATGTGTGTCATGCCTAAAGTGTATGGTTCATAGAGTAATATCTTAAACATCATAATATGTTTAACAAATTTCAGTCTGGTGTCCATCCTGGTCACAGCGCTGAAACTGCACTGACCCATGTTGTTAATGATATTCTCATCTCATCTGATGTTGGTCATATCTCTGTTATATTACTTGACTTAAGTACTGTGTTTGATACTGTTGACCATAATATCCTACTAAGTAGACTTGAAAACCTGGTTGGACTAAAGGACACTTCTGGAGTGGTTCCATTCATATTTGGTTAAGCATAAACAATTTGTATTGAAATTGGATGAATGCCTCACTTTTTTCTCATCTGTGGTTCAGCATGGTGTGCCCCAGGGCTCTGAGTTGGGCCCTTTATTGCTCTCACTCTATATGTTACCATTGGGAGATATTATTCACAAACATAATGTAAGTTTCCACTCATATACTGATGAGACAGGTATATGTTTCGTCTAAGCCTGATCACGTATCACATGTGTTGTCTTTAGGAAATTGTCTTACCAATATAAAATTATGGATGAGTAACATTTTTTTCTCTGAATGTCAGTAAAATAGAGGTAGTTGTGGTGGGTGGTGATGTCGAAACTCTTGACACAATCACACTAACCTTTAGCACCAATGTTATAATCTTCAAGCGTACAGATTGTGTTAAGAATTTGGATGTTTTGGTGGATGGAAAATTTGCGTTTCCTGTTTTTTTTTTTTTTTTTGGTTTTGCCTGTTGCTTTAAGCCCTAATAAAAATCAGAAAAGCTACAGAAAATCATTTTAATGAAAGAAATCTGCAGCTAGTATTAAAAAAATGATATTGATGCAGGTTGGATTGGGGACATTGAATTGAACTGAATCACATAAAATGTCACATGCGGGAAATGAGATTTCCCATGTTAGATTTCTAGAATATGGGTAATATATTGGTATGCATGTCACATCTTGGAATCCAGAATTCTTTCTATTCAAGACATATTACTGACTTTAGCAGTCAGCAAATGACTTGGTTTATTGCTATTACATACACACTGCACAAATAGGTGGTTTTTGCAGATGACAGAATATTAGTCCCAAGGAAAATATTTTTTAAAAGTGATCTGTCATCCCACAGGCCTAAGAACTGCAAGATACCTAAACTATGACTGAAAATTTAAAATGAAAATGTTTTTGTCTGACAACATCCATCTAGTACATCTAACAAGTACAACAGAGGAATTATTCTGGAAGTCCTGGAGATCTACCAATTGTTATATTTTGTAGTAGTGTGTAGTAAATCAAGCTGCATATTTAGAAGGGCCTTTTAGAAATGAAATTACAAATTATGTGCAAACTGAAGAGTCAACTGGGCCACGGAGTCATTGTCATTTAGCTCATAGAATGGCCTTCATGCAATAGTAAGGGCAGCTGGTAGCATAGTGAGAAGTTTGAATCTTGTCTACTGCTGTAGTTTTGTTGAACGGAGTACTTACCCAAAATTGTTCAAATAAAACTGCCTAGCTGTATAAATGGGTAAATAATAGTAGGTAGCTTAACATTGTGAGTTGCTTTAGAGGAAAGCATCAGCTAATTGAATAAATGTAAATAACGATAGCAGGTGTGGTGGTTCTTGTTGAAAAGTGGTTGATTTCCCGTCCCAACATAACTAGAAGTTATTTGTGTTTCCCACAGTAATGCTATTGCATTAGCAGCCAACTGTGATTGGGTATATATGTTTGTGTTGTAGTAATACAGAGTATTTCAGTACTGACACAGTGTAAACCTGAAGACAGTTGGTATCAAGAGTAATAAAAGTCTTTTCTGATTAACTCCATCCATCCATCAAATTTCAATAACTACTTGTCTTGAGCAGGTTCATGGTGAACCATAGCCTATCCTAGAAGTATTGGGCGAAAGGCTGAGGGATGGGATGCCAGTCCATGACAGGGTAGTCTGGTAAATTCTCTAAGCCTTAAAAAGTCTTAAAAAAGGGAACAATTTACAAGAACATTATTGGCATGTGTTCTGTACACATATGACCTGAACTAAAATTAAGAAACACTTTGCACAGCTGATATGGTATATAGGCAGTATAAAGGCCAGAGACACTATTAAGGAGGTGAGGATCTGTGAAGCCAGAACTAATATTGTGCCATCATGTTTTTTTTTTTTTTTTTTTTTTTTTTCAGTGCAACGCGAGTCCATATCCTCCAAGGTACAATCTATAATAATGTCAAACCATATTTCATGAAGATGAATTGTCACCAAAAAATTAATTTAGCTAATATTCAGGTCCAGCTGTTTTATAATAATGCTAAAAAAAAAAAAACATAAATAGGCTTTCTATTTCAGGGAAAAGAGATTGATTGTAGAATGTGTACCTTTGAAACACAGAGGCATGCCAAACAGAGGCACAAAAACAAGTTTAGCTAGTGCACTGAAGTCTTGATCTCTTAGTGCCAGTCTTCTGTTTGCCCCTCTCACTGTTCAGCTCCACCTCATTCTTCCCATTCATTCAGCCCTCTAAACTGAGTGATGCTCTGATTGGGCTTCTCACAGTGACACCTACTCTCACGCTGTAGTCCATACCCACCCTGACAAAGAGCTTACTCTGATTAATTGGGTGCAAGGGTGAGTGTGGCAACCATCCTTGAGTTGAAGAGCTCTTCATCTGATTAGACTAGTGGATGTAGACGCTCCTCACCTTTGCGGGTTGTGGGGCAGTCAGACTTACAAATAGGTTCCAGAGGTATGGGGGAGCATGCTTAATGTCTGTGGTATTGGGTGGATTACACACAATGCATTTGGGCATGTCCTGGGGAAAAAAGGATCGATACATGTTAATTTTTCAAATAAAGAGTTCTTTATGTATCCTCCAACCTGTTATGAATGCCTTGCCATTATTTAAAAAGATGTAATCTGGGATGGTTTAAGTTTGTGGAGTTCGTGGGTTTGCAACATTTGATGGTATGTATGGAGGTGTGGTTCTGTTTAATTGGGGTGGATGAGCTGGTAGAGTTGCTTATTTGTTGAGGGTGAAGGGCATCTAACATGTGTGGAAGATTGTGGATCTGTGATGCCAGACTGCACTGTTGAGCCTTCCTGAGGTGTCTTGGGCCTAATTCAATGGAACATCAATGAAGGAAGGCGCACGCTTGACAACCTGCCGGATGGTAATGCCGGATGTTTGTCTCTGTGGCTTCACAGTAAAGTCGGTTGGACTGAGTCCTTGTGTACAGCTGTTGTAATGTGTGCATGGAGTATAACATGGTGTCCTGTGTATGTTGAATGTAGCCTACACCTATACATCTATGTACAAAGTGAGCACAGTCATGTAGTGCTAGTGTTATACAGTGCTAGCTGACTGATGGCCATACCTTGTTATGTATATTACATTTACACATACATATTGCAGGGGAGTGTGGTGGCACAGTGGTTTTGGCCAAGGCCTGTTCTGTGGTGTGTCTGGGGTTCGAGTCCTGCTTGGGGCACCCTGTGGCAGACTAGCATCCCATCTGGCGTGTGTCCCCTCCACCTTGTGCCCTGTGTTGCCGGTTTAGGCTCAGGACAAGTGGCTGTAGACTGTGTGTGTGTATATATATATATATATATACATATTGCATGTAAAATTGTTTCATAACATTAATGTCAGATCCAAATTCCCAAGCTGTTCTGCAATGCTGTGTACTATCACAGCTTTCATGACTTCTCTGCATCCCAAACTTACCATTACAACTTAGAGTGATTTTGCCCGTGGAAAAATAATGACCAATCAAAACATTAGGACATCTTTCAAAGAAACATAAAAGTCTCATGTACATTAAGTTTTTATTTTTGTAGAGTAAGGCTTCTTTTGCAGACTTCAAATGTTGTGTGTTTAATTTCGCAGTCAAACAAACTGACAGAAAAGAAAGTAAATACTGAGTTTTTTTTTTTTTTTTTTTTTTTTTTAAATAAATGGCTGAAGAATGACAAGTTACAATTGGTCAACATTTTAGTACACAATATACCTCACAGTATGAACCCTTTGACATTTCCAGAAAATGATGGGCACCCACACAGCTGGACAGGCAATTCAAAAGCTTTTTTTAAGGCTTAAATCAGTGGTTAACATTCTTACGTTCAGTACTTTCATTCTGCAGTGGACTTGAATACTGATAATTCTGCCTTGTAGAAAACAGCACTTTCTTGCAGACATGAAATTATACATCTGCAACGTGACATTCTGCAGCTATCTAAGGCAGCAGATGAGCAAAAACACCCCCAGTCTGGACAAATTTGTTAAATATAAAAGCATTTTTGGATTCCATGTGTCTTTATGAGTCAGCTTTCTGAAAATTTAAAACGATCAAATCCAAATATAGAGGCACCTTGGCAGCTTGCACAAGGGTAAAAACTCCCACAATGAGAAATCTGGCTGACATCAAACGATACAAATTATATAAATGTGTTATTGTTTAAACACTCTTAACAGGTAATGCTGTTTTTATTAAAAAAAAAAAAAAATGCAAAAATATATTTGTTATATTTCACAAAATACAGTCTGCATCTAAAAAACACACACAGACTTCACCACCTTCACATCCCTACTGTGTCCTCTGCCTCCCTCCCCACTTTCTTCTCTCACTGCTGATGACTTTGCTTTGTTTTTCAGAGATGAAGTCAATGCAATCATGAACAAGTCCTTGGCATCATCCTGCCCTGTTCGCATTGGACTTCCCCGTGAAGACATGCTCTCCAAATTCAAGGAACCCTCAGAATCTGAGGTCTCCGACCTCCTCATATCACACAGGCCCACCACCTGCTTGCTAGATCCGATCCCATCCTCACTCTTACAAACCATCTCCCCACAACTCTCCACTTTCATCATTAAGGTCATCAACCCCTCACTCTCCCCTGGCTGCTTCCCATCTGCCTTAAAGCTGCTCTTATTTCACCTCTGGTAAAGAAACCCTCTCTGGATTCTAATTCAGTCCAAAACTCCAGACTAGTCTCCCTCCTCTCCTTCTTGTCTAAAACTCTAGAACACGCCACCCGGAACCATGTCCTCAGTAGATATCAGTCTGAATTCATAGTTGGTCGCTCCATGGAGATGGCACTCCTGGCAGTGTCTAATGCTCTCCAGTCGGGCAGAGTAGCCTCCCTCTCCTAAGTCCTCATCCTCCTTGACACCTACACCTGCAGCATTCGACACTGTCAATCACCAGATTCTACTCCTCTCTCTTAGTCAGCTTGGGATCAAAGGAACAGCACTAAGAGGGGTTGAATCCTACCTATCTGACAGATCCTATCAAGTGGTCTGGCAGGACTCCCATTCTTCTTCTCTGCCTCTCTCAGCTAATGTCCCGCAGGGCTCAGTACTGGGTCCTCTGCTCTTCTTCATATTCATCTCCTCCCTCAGTCCTGTCATTGCCTCCCATGATTTCAAGTACCACTGTTACACTGATGATACCCAGCTCTTCCTCTCCTTTCCACCTGGAGCATCAGTCATTTCTGTGCGCATTGCTGCCTGCCTGTTGGGCATCTATGCATGGATTCCTGATCACCACCTACAACTCAGCCTCTCAAAAACACAGATCCTACACTTCCCAGCTGTCCTGTCTCCTGTCATGATCTCTCGATCAAACTGGACAACTCACTCATTTTACCTGTCTCCTCGGCTAAGAGTCTGGGGGTGATCTTTCTCTCACCACATCAAAGCCACAACCCAGACCTGCAGATACAGCCTGCATAACAGCTTCAAGATTCATCCTTACCTCACAACCAACTCTGCGCAACCACTTGTCCAGGCCATGGTGACATCCCGTCTGGACTACTGTAACTCTTTCCTGTCTGGCCTTCCCACTACTGCCATCAAACCTCTACAGCTGATACAGAACGCTACCACCCGAGTTGTGTTTGACTTGCCAAAGCGTTCGCATGTATCTCCTCTACTCATTTCTCTGCATTGGCTTCTCATAGCTGCCCGGATCAAATTTAAGACCCTGTTTATGACCTACAAATGCATCAGTAAAACTGCTCTCAGCTATCTACAAGACTTGATCATCCACTACACGCCAGTCAGACTGCTACACTCTTCCACATCTGCCTGCTTGGTGGTTCCACGCGCGAAAGGTAAAGCACAGAGGTTCTTGATTCTGGCTTCGTTGTGGTGGAACAACCTCCCCTTCTCACTCAGAACTGTTGAATCACTGTCCACATTTAAAAAGGGTCTTAAAACTCATCTCTTCTGGACTCACTTCACCCATGACCTCTTAAGTTCATGTAAGCTATAAATGTTCATGACCGTAAGGTAAAAATGTTAATAATCATGTTTGGGTCAATCCTTTACAGAGCCACTCCTGCAATGTAACGTAAATGTTCATATGTATCTCAAAAAAAAAAAAAAACTACTAAGAAGGTGATTGTTTCATCTGACTTGAGGCCACATGTTCTGGACACTCAGGTGAAGAGAGGTGCTGAGCTGTCAACCGATCACCATCTGGTGGTGAGTTGGATCAGATGGCGGGGAAAACTGATGGACAGACCCGGTAGGCCCAGACGTTTAACAAGGGTGTGCTGGGAACGACTGTCAGAGTACCTTGTCCGGAATGATTTTAACTCGCACCTCCGGGAGAGCTTCGCCATGACCCGGAGGAGGTAGGGGACATGGAGTCTGAATGGACCCTGTTCAAAACCTCCATTGTGGAAGCAACCAGGCACAGCTGTGGCCAAAAGCTTGTTGCTGCCAACCAGGACGGCAACCTGAAAACCCGCTGGTGGACACCGGTGGTGAGGGAAGCCGTTAAACTGAAGAAGGAGGCCTTTAGGGCCTAGTTGGCTCTGGGGACTCCTGACTCAGCAGACAGGTACCGGCAGGCGAAAAAGGCAGCAGCGGCTGCGGTTGCAGAAGCAAAATCCAGGGCATGGGAGGAGTTTGGAGAGGCTATGGAAAACGATTATCTGTCGGCTTCAAAGAGGTTCTGGAGAACCATCCGGCAGCTCAGAAGGGGTCGGAAGTGTTTCGCTCAGGCTGTGATCAGCAGGAGTGGAGAAACTCTGACCTCTGATGAGGACATTGTCGAGAGGTGAAAGGAGCACTTTGAAGAACTCTTAAACCTAAATGATATGCCTCTCTTACAAGAGTCAGGGCCTGAGGCTTTTGGGCTGTCAGAGTCCATTTCCCCGGTGGAAGTCACTGAGGTAGCTGGTAAGCTCCACATTGGCAAAGCACCGGGGGGTGGATGAGATCCACCCGGAACTGCTTAAGGCCCTGGATGTTGCAGGGCTGTCATGGCTGACACGCCTCTGCAATGTTGCATGGACCTCGGGGACAGTGCCTTTGGATTGGGAAACTGGGGTGGTGGTCCCTATTTTTAAGAAAGGGGACCGGAGAGTGTGTACCAACTATAGGGGTATCACACTTCTCAGCCTCCCTGGGAAATTCTATGCCGGGGTGCTGGAAAGGAGGATCCGGCCGATAGTTGAACCTCGGCTTGAAGAGGAACAATGCGGATTCTGCCCTGGCCGTGGAACATTGGACCAGCTTTTTACCTTCTCACAGATAATTGAAGGGGCATGGGAGTTTGCTAATCCAGTCTACATGTGTTTTGTGGACTTGGAGAAGGCCTATGACCGTGTTCCACAGGAAATTATATGGGAGGTGCTTAGGGAGTATGGGGTACCGGGGTCACTACTGCAGGCCATTCGGTCTCTGTACATATGGAGCGAAAGCTGCGTCCGCATACTTAGCATTAGGTCAAGCCTGTTCAGTGTGGTTGTTGCACTCCGCCAAGGTTGTGCCTTGTCTCCACTTCTGTTTGTGGTTTTCATGGTGGTTCTCATGGACAGGATATTAAGGCGCAGTCAAGGCCAGGAGGGCATTTTGTGTGGAAGGCGGAAGGTGACGTCTCTGCCCTTTGCAGATGATGTTGTCCTTTTGGCACCGTCACAGGGTTACCTCCAACACGCACTGGAACAGTTTGTAGCCGAGTGTGAAGCGGTTGGGATGAGGATCAGCATCTCAAAGTGTGAGTCCATGATTCTCTCACGGAAAAGGATGGCATGCCCCCTCCAGGTAAAGGGAGAGAATTTGCCTCAGGTGGAGGAATTCAAGTATTTTGGGGTCTTGTTCATGAGTGAGGGGAGAAGGGAGCGTGAGATCTGCCGCAGACTAGGAGCAGTGGCAGCAGTAATGCGGTCGCTGTACCGGAGTGTAGTGGTGATGGGGGAGCTGAGCCATAAGGCGAAGCTCTCCATTTACTGGTCGATCTACGTCCCGACCCTCACCTATGGTCATGAACTTTGGGTAATGACCAAAAGAATAAGATCGCAGATAGAGGAGGCTGAAATGAGTTTTCTCCGCAGGGTGTTGGGACTCACTCTCTGTGACAGGGTGAGGAGTTTGGACATCTGGGAGGAACTCGGAGTAGAGCTGCTACTACTCTACACTGAGAGGAGCCAGTTGAGGTGGTTTGGGCATCTGATAAAGATGCCCCCTGGGCGCCTCCCTTTGGAGGTATACCGGGCACGGCCAACTGGGACAAGGCCCCGAGGTTGGCCCAGGACTCACTGGAGGGATTATATCTCACAGTTGGCCTGGGAATGGCTGGGGATCCCCCAGGCTGAGCTGTAGGAAGTTGCGGGGGACAGGGGCGGCTGGGCCTCTCTGCTCTCCCTGCTGCCACCGCAACCCTATTAAGACAAGCAGGATGGAAGATGGATGAATGGATGGATGGATATATATATATATATGTATATATATTTTTATCAAATGCACTTCTTTAAAGCTAAATATTCTTATTTTATCTGTGCTGTTGCCCCAATTCATGTGTCAGAAAATTAAATGCAAAATGCATTGAAATTCAGGTTGTAAAACTAAATTCTAAGGAAATTCTTGCTTCGCCAAGGTACAGTAACAGGTAACACTTTTTATACACTGGTGAAAAAATCTGATGGATTATGGTTAAAAAAATGATAAAAATTCTTTTCATTTCTTCACTATTATCGATAGTATCTGTGACAGCTGAGCTGTAAAAAGAATAATTATATTGACTGGTCATTTATGTCAACGGTTTTGTAATTAAGACTGGCTCAGTACACACAAAGAAAAGCAAATGAAAATAAACCTGAGCACAGCACCCTTATCTGGTTTGATGAAAGACTTGGAAGTTGGCCATTGTTCCGTAATCCATTGTCGGCATTTTTTATCTGCCCTATGGGACAAAACAAATTTAATTTTGGTCTTTAATATCCCCACAATGAATCAAGGCATTGACACCAACTATTAAACAAAGAAAACACAGCACACAGAAAAACGAGACATTATAAAGGACTCATATTTTATATTTCATATGTTATAAAGAAACAATATATAAATGACATTACTTCTGACAAATGGGATGTGGGTTTATATCACATGGACCTATCTCTTATCAGTTTCTACTAACTGAAAAAACAAAGAGTGTTATGGCTTTCAAAGGCAGACTCCAAGGTCAGGCAGCATCAATGCAAAACAGCTAATGCCTTCTCTGAGCATTTGTCATTTCACATTCTATCATTCTTATATCATCAGTCTTAAAGTCTTCAAACTGAATCTATACATAGGTTGTGGAGAACTTGGGGGGGGGGGGGGGTGTCAATGATATTTTCGAAGCCATAGCAGATCAGTCCAATGATGTTTGATGTGCTACACTGGGTCATTTCACACTGTACACTAAAGTAGATTAATGAAATTCTAAACACAATAACTCAGTTTTGCTTACTACCCACATGTGGTACAGGATGGATTGACAGTTCTGTCCATTAATCTGTTAATCTTCTGACTTTTTCTGTGATTTTTCAATCAATAAACACCAACATCAACAGCAGGACATTGAAAGTGCTACATAGGACTAGTCTTAATGAGTTACTTTCAGCCACAATGATGTACAGCTCAATACCTTAAAAAATACAAAAGATGAATATTGTATGTGTCTGATTAGTTTTTATCATGTGTTATCATTTTAGCAATTAATCAATGAATGTCAATAGAAATGTCTTTCCATTTTATCAAAAGGCAGGCTTTAAACATACAGTATAGGCTATGCATTATTTTAATTTCATACCTGTATCCACCATCTAGGTATTTTTCTTAGCTACACACAGTACACCATTTTATTTTTCATTGTGAGGTAGCCTAATGCTCAGCCGCCCTGCAAAAGCTCTCACTTTTTCTTCACTGATGTAAAGACATTTTGGAAAAACTACAGCATGACTTCAGTGTTGCACCTGGTATTATTTGCACTCAACTGTCATTGATTGTTTATTTATGCAACAATGTCAGTGATGATGTTTTTCTGATAAACACACAGTTAATGGATAATTAGCAAAAACTTTTTTCAGTCTATCTTTTTGATTTTGTATTTGTTACCTTACAAATGTCACAGATGTTACTTTTTGTATGTATAATCAAAATGTAATTTTTGACGTAAAACATTCTCATGGCCTGAACAACTAGTTATTTTGTGAATTATGATGATTTACTGAAATGAAGCTTCCTAAAAAGAGAATTTCCATCCTTTCATGATTCTAAATTTGTTTCTACCTATTAAACACTATATTCTAAAAGATTACATTTAAAGCAGAGATGGCTTCCACACTGAAATCTTAATTTAACGACCGTAGCCTCTGTATAGTGATTTGGGCAGAAATTCAAGTGCATTGTTAATGCATGTCATTCCAGTCACGAAACAAGGAGCTATTGCTGAGGAATCAAGGAATAAGTGCCTAATGAGATCAAATGTTGATGTTTCAAGGACTGTTCCTTCTCAAGGCAACATAAGGACAAAACCTTCACTGATATAATTAACAGGCGAAACGGGAAAGGGGATGGTCTTCTGAGCCACCCTGTTTGAATTTTAAAATGCCCGCTGATTGAAGCATACCATTACCATGGATACAAAGGATGATTTTGCCTGTTTGTTCCTATCTTATGTAAGCAACATGTCGAAGTGCTAGAGACGAACATTATGATTTTAAGGCACATGCAGTATTTTGCCTGAAAAAATTGCAAATTTAGATGGGAATAGGAAAACTCACCTTCTTTCACTGGCTCTTCTAATGACCTGCTGTTTTTTGCTGACCTGTCCTCAAAACTGAATTTAGAAAGTCTGAAATAGTTAGTATTGAGGACAGGGCTCATATTTTTGACCAGGGGCTTTACTGTTATGTATCAGCTATGGTTCAACCAACAAATTGCAGATTGTCACGTGAACAAAAGATGATCCTTTCTAGAACTGACTTAATGAGAGACTCAGGGTTAAGTACCCATTCAGACCTCCATCAACAGTTCTGCTGGATGTCCCACTCCTTGTTCATCAGAGGTTTAAGGGCTACAGCTTAATGATCAACCAAAATAATTAGATAAATTGCAGTCTTATGGTCACTCTATGTATTTGTTTTAGTTTAGTTTAGATGTTAGTATTCAATGTGCATAGCAACTCTTCAATTATTGCCCTAAATTAACATAACAACAAAAGACTATATTTTTAAAGGTAATAGAAGGTATATAGGGCATTATTACAAGAGAAACTTTAAGCACGTATAAGCGTGGTAAAACTGCTATATATATATATATATATATATATATATATATATATATATATATATACACTGAACACATGAGTGTTCTGTACTTTGAAGGAACTGTGTTGGTGAACTTAAAACCAGGAGCACCATTTATTAATTGTAACACTGTCCAGTAAAACTGTGAAAAGGCATATGTCACTTGTTTCAATGTTTCAACTGATCATTTCTTTCATACTCAAAGTTATTTTGCTACAAAGTGGAGAAAAATGCTTGTTTCTGTTACGTGTAAATGCTTTACCCTCAGGATGAAATATTAATGCATAACAAGTGTATTAAACATCTGGTCGTTATACATTTTTTGTTAGTTTTAATAACTAAGTTGGTTTTAACTCTGCAAACAAGGAAATTGGAAAAGCATATGAAAAAAAGGTAGTTTTATGAAGAGTCTTTAGGAGAATCATAAAAGAAGGGAATCGTGACGCTCCTCAAGCACCCTGCAGATATCACGGGCCCCTTTGTATGAGACAGTGATTGTAGCAACAGACACCACTTAGGGCTATGGAGAAATGTTGCATCATGGGATTTGAATGATTGCACAAAACTGCTGCAGTTTTGCCTCTACCAGCAGCCAGTCCTCATCCAGCTTCAGTAAGTAATGGCCATTTATCCCCAATCTGTTTTATTGGAGGAGCAAAGGCTGTCAGACATGAGTGGTCCATGGTGTAGAAGTCGATATTGGTCATATTCTTGTCTTTCCTTGCAGCAGAGGACTAATAGTCTCTGTGAGGACTCCCACACTGAGGACTGCTGCTGCGAAGTGATGAAGATGAAGGAGAATGTTGAACTATTTAATATAGTATCTTCAGAGAAGCAACTAGAAGAACTATTTCATTTATGTTGGATACATTTTGAATCCTATTATATGCAGACATTTGATCCCATGCTTGAGCCACTCTGAGCCCCTGTTCATGTCATTGATCTATATGTGCTGGATACAGCTTAATGGATTTGAACTTAACTGTTGCAACTCACTGGTTTTCCATCATGCTGCTGTAACACAGAAACACTCTTATAAGGCAATTTAAACAGCCTAACATTTAACCCAGTTCATATCTCAAAATATCTATAAAAGGTAGATAATACTTTAACTGATATATTAAATTAGTTTATGGTGGCAATTTTAAAACAACTCAATCCATATATGTATGACATTATTCATCTACTGTCTTTTAAAAAATACTGAAATAAATATTTACATAAGCAACTGAGTTTTTTTTCAAGAATCCTGTGAATATTTTTGTATCACCCAGAGCAGTTTTCAAGCATACATTTTGAGGATCACATCTGGTGAGGAGCAGACATGAGGAGCCTGTATCTTAAAGTAATTAATATTTAAACCAGTGATACCCTTCTCACAAAGCTATGTCTCAGGTTTATTTCCTATGCTTGTCTTTTATAGTTTCCTTGAAAACTATAAATCTTGGGCTTGCATCTCTCTTTCTTTGCATTCATTGATGTTCTTCCGCACCAGACGACAACCAGTCACACAGCAGTGTTAACCTATCCATATTAACACATTCATTTTGTTCATTAAGTATGTGCATTATTATTTGTAAATACCATGAAAACATATGTGTTAGCAGCATGTGCTCTGGCAGCTGTCACTGTAACAGAGTGTTGTATGAAAGTTGCATGTGGAGAGGGTGGAATTAAACATCTCGATCGGGGCTTGTCAGGCCTGCTGGGTAAATGTGTGGAATGTTCTGTCCCCTTCCCATGTGGGCTAATTTAGTTCTAAGACATTCATGGATGACATTTCTCCACATCACACCAAGAAACAGTGCTGCATCTGCATTCCTAGGCAGAGGAAACGCAGTATGCCAATGATTGATGTACTACTGTATTGACTAATTATGATTTGATCATTTACCTGTGACTGTCACTGCAAATGCTGTTAAAGGACTTGGAAAATCATTTCTCTTTAAAGTTATAGGGACAGTTTAGCATATGTAGCAACAAAAAGGGGATAAGGGACCTCTGGACCAAAAAGATTGACTTTCTACCAAAATAATGATTATAAAATGAAAAAAAAAAATGTTTTCAAGAGCAGCTGAAACAAAGCACTTTGCCTCGGGGTTTAACATCAGCCTCTGTCTCATCAAAGCATTTGATTCTAAAGCACCATGTCAGCAAAACAATCCTGTAACCTGAAGCTGAAATTTATCCAGAAGAAACTTTAAACCCAAGTCCTTTTTCAGAACTTTCTTTTAAATCATGTTTAACAGCTATTAGTTTATTGCACAGGGATAGTAAATTTATGACTTAATATATGTCAAAGCTCATTTTTTGTGAAAAAAAAAGACCAAGAAAATGAGACTGTAGTATCTTTACTGATGTGTAATATAACTTTAATTTTAATGAAAAATTTTTAATCCTCATCTCCTTCAGCACTTTTCCGAAACTGAATAAACTAAATGTTCCCTTTGTTCCTCAGAACTGCTGAATCCCCTTCAGCACATACAAATGGTTACAGAACCCATCTCTTTGCGATTGACTTCTTTCCTGATCTCCTCACTGTCACGCGGAACACAGGGAGCCAAGACAGCTGAACCCAAGTGCAGCGTTGTTTGTCTGAAGTTGAGGGAAGAGGCAAGTTCTCAAAACCAGGGTGAGGCGAAGGGTTGGTCGATCGGCGAACAAGGATCCATGGACGTGGTCGAAAAATGAAGCAAGGAGTCAAAAACCAGAAATCGTGAATGGAGAATAGAGTAAGTGTGCGCGCGAAGTAACGTGAGGAAGGCGGTTGTCCCAAACAAGATTCTGCAACGGTACGGGAGCTGAAGAGGGTCTTTATAGGGTGAGTGATTACTCAGGAGCTAGTGCAGAGTCGGGTGTTGTCACTTGTGTTGTGGGCATGGACGCGACACTCACAACTTCATAAATGTGTATTATCATATTTTAGAATCACCCGTCTATTTCCTCTTTTGTCATACTCGAATGGCAGCTACTCAGGTAATACATTGTACCAAAAAACGTGACAAATTTGGAACCAATCACCTGTTTGCATCTAGGTGTCTTCCGTTGTCAAACGAGCAGTTGTTTGCTTTAATCTGTATGTTGTTTTGGAAAAAGTGCCTGCTAACTGAATATATGTAAGTAAATTATTAATTTATCACCAGACATTTTTTGCATTGGCAAAAATTATTTAAAAAATCAGCTAAATGTGAAAGCACATTGGAAGAGAAGCAGATATTGTAAACACTGTAAATATCACTTAAGTTCATGTAAAGTGTAAATGTTCATGCACCATAACTTTTAGATCATGCCCGAATAAGCCTTTACACAGCTACTGCTGTAATGTATGTAAATGTTTGTGTATCTCAGAATTAAAAAAAAAAAATAGTAGGAAGGTGATCAGGAATCAGAAACGCATCCATGTCTCTCTTCTTAGAATGTAATGTGCACACTGTATTTTCAATGAGATGTATGTCTCTTGGGGGTGCCGTGGCACAGTGGGCTTTGCCAGATCCTGCTCTGTGATGGGTCTGGGGTTTGAGTGGTTCTTTGGATGCCTTGTGATGGACAGGTGTCCCCTCCCCTTCCGGCCTTGCGCCCTGTGTTGCCGGGTTAGGTTCCAGTTCGCCACGACCCCACTTCGGACAAGCGCTTTCAGACAGTGTGCGTGTGTGTGTGTGTGTGTGTGTGTGTGTGTGTGTGAGAGCGTTACTGTTTTGGTATCATAAAACAAGTGACCAAAACTATTGCATGATGGATTTCATATAATAGTTTAATTTAAGTTGAACGTTTGATTCTTCTTTAAATAATTATGTCCCGTAAAACTGACAGAACAGACTTCATAGTTCAGCTCACAGTTTGTATCAGCTGCATTTTTTCCCCATCTACCATTTCATATTTCACATTTTTTATCAAAGTTATATCAAGGAATGTTTTTGACATTTCGCAGTTTGCTTGAATGGTTCAGCTGCTTGTGTGGCCAATATCAAAGCAACAGCTTGCTGCAAGAAATCCTTTTCTGTAAGCCCTACAGCTGTACTTTCCTCATTTGTTAGATGCTCTGCTGGACCACATTTATGCAGCCTGCCTCCTCAAGGCTGAAAATCCATTTGGTTTGCTTACCTTTTCCCTGCAGAGTTGGGGTGCATCAGCCTGTGGATACTAGCTTGCTAACAAAGGTTGTTTGGTGTAATTTTGATTGATCTGATGCATTTGATGCATCTTGTCTGTCTGCACCATGTTTTGAATTACAATGTTTGACTGCTTACGTTTTACTGTTTCAATACCGGGAAACAATAAAAGCTAAGCAGTCAAAACAGGAAAACCAAATTTATGCAGTCATTAGATGTCTACAGATACATGTTTTTGTTTTTAGTATAAATCATTCACTTTGTTGTGCACATAGATCTCACAGTCTTAGACATTTTTTAAGCTTAATTTGAAAATAATTTACAGGAAATCATAAATATCATAAATTGTGCTATTTACTGCATGTGTACAGTTTATGCTCAGTGATGAAAAGTCTTCAGGTATATTGAGTGTTTTTTCTTTTTTCCTTTTCTTTCCATATTGTGGAGTGTGGCACTCTGGGTTCAGATGGGGTGAACAAGGACGCACAGGCAGTGTTCATGACGAACGTTTTATTTGAACACCAGCACACAGGCAAATAATGCTCTCGGTCCAATGATTCATTTTTCTTAAGGACCTGCACCTCAAGTCAGTCTTGCAAGCCTTGCCAGGCTTTCTCCCCTTTGGTGCTGCCAAACACAGTCACCCCGTTATTTTCCCCGTAAATTGCCCTAATGGTTGAACCCTTTATTACATTTTACCTGCAATTCAACTATTTACAATAAACAAATCTTCCCACCCAAAACACACAGTAACGTGGGTTGTTACAATATGTTTAAGGGATTATTCCTGAGCGAATCGATGCTAAATGAGCTCCCCAGCAAAATACATTTGTAGGCATAAACTGCCATATTTAACCTTTCTTACATTACCCCCTGTGCTCCAGTACACTGGTTGAAATTTTTTGTATGCAGTTTTCACAATACATTTTATCAGACTGTTGAGGAAACTGAAAATCAGCTATACTTGTAAATCAGCAGTGGCAGAAGAAAGAAAGGAAGAAAGAAAAAAATAGTGTAAAATCTATACAACAATAAATCAATGAAACATACCATTCAGCTGGACTGCAAGAAATCTTTTTTTAAACAATACAAAAAGTTTACACACATACACTCATGTACTCGGACACACACTGCTAGTCCGAAGTGATCAAAAAACCTCATTTGCCACATTTATTTGTTTGCTAGATGTACTGAAAATGCGGATGAAGCAGAAAAATAGACAGCGACGTAAACTCCAGAAGCGGTCGTAAGTATAAGAAGAGCACAGGTTTCACAAACTCATGAGGCTGAGAAATGCGAAGAGAGAAGAAGTGAGAGCTGATTATAATGTCGAGCCTGCGAGGCAATGACCTTTGTTATATGCACTCTCACAACCCATGTTTAATTGCTAAATAATTGCTGGAGTGTAATCATTTAGATGTCCCTGGAAGTCTTGCCCTTAAGGATGAAAGTGATGTTCACGTTGAGGAACCCTGGTAATTGTGTTGCTCAGCAGATGTGGCCCTGATGCAGCGGCAGGAACTCCCAAGAACAGAGGGGTGCAGGAAAGATGTTTCTGTTAGATGTGTGAGGCACAGACGATGGACACACATGAGCGTACGTGGAAAATCCACCTCAGATCCTCCAAGGGTCCTTCTTATAAAGGGTTTAAAACCAAAAGCTTGTCAGTTTTGTTTTATGTCAGACTTCCTTTCGGAACAACAACAAAGTTATTCTGGCTTTTTGTTTTTTTTTAATATTTATTACATTATTACTTGGGCTCTGTTAGAATAGTACACACACACACACACACACACACACACATTTTCAGAACCGCTCGTCCCGTACGGGGTCACGGGGAACCGGAGCCTACCCGGCAACACAGGGCGTAAGGCCTGAGGGGGAAGGGGACACACCCAGGACGGGACGCCAGTCCGTCGCAAGGTACCCCAAGCGGGACTCGAACCCCAGACCCACCGGACAGCAGGACTGCGGTCCAACCCACTGCGCCACCACACCCCCTTGTTAGAATAGTAGACTTTACTAAATTCCAATTTAAATTCAAATACACACTCTTACCTGCATTTCTGTCAGATATATCTGCACTTGAATCCTTTACAAATTCTGAATAAATATTTGTCTTCTCTAAACTGACAGTCACTTTCGAGAACATCACGCACCAAATGAACATTCACTAACAAAATTTAAATTTTCTTTAGAGCTGTTTTTATTTATTTTTTAATAAATCAAAATCAGTTTATAATTAGATTTCACAAAGTATTTGTCAGGTACCAGTACATTTTTAGAGACTTGAACTTTAGACATTTAGATGTGCTACTGTGCTTTTTTCTGTCGTGCCTCCATCAGAGCTAAACCCTATTTGTTTCAATTATCCAAAATAAACTTGTTTTATTCTAACCTCATAAGCCTGTTGGTTGCCTACACAGAGCATCTTAGTCAAAGGTCTGAAAATAAACAACAAGCATATGTGTCTCTTGATTTTGCTTTCTCTTTAATTTGGCAAATTTGTTAATCTGTCATTTAGTATTTTAATATCAGAGGCTGAATATTTAATGAAGTTTCATTAAACTATTTAACCAGGAACTACTGAAGCTGTAAACTGAAATTGGATGAGATGGGAAAAGTCAATTTACCCAAGGTTGACAGTAGGGAAAAACCAGATGGCAGGAAATAAGGTGCATTTGCATTTGGCTCAGTTATCAATTGCTGTTATCACTGACTACAAATTGCTTAAGTCTCTTGAGCATGATGAGCCCAAACGAAAATTATGACAAGTATGTGTTGTGGCTTGTCATCAGGTGAGCTATGGTAGCGTATGGGATTAGAGGCTCCTTTTTTCATCGAGAAGAGCTTAAGGCATGAGATAATTAATCAGCCTTTCATTTCACTCGAGAGCATGTCTCGTAATAAATGCACAAATGATTGATTTCACTTAAAATCACCATGATACACCTTTTCAGTAGTCATTAACGTTAGAAAAGCTGACCTAATTGTCTCTTTGTATTTTCAGCATACACACATACACATACTAGCAGTAAAATACAGGATTAAATTAACTGATGTCAAATAACAAGGGAACTTGCATTTGTTGCCCTTATACATCTATAGAATCTAAACCTCCCCCATGTTACAGTTTTTGCACTCGCTGCATATTTGTGTCATAATATAGTGAGAATTTTCAAGTACACTTGTCCAGGATGGCAGGATGCTCAGCAAGGCAGGTATGTGAGTGAGCAATAAGGAACATCTCAGTCCCTCCTGCTACTGCCTTCCCACAAACCCCTTTGCCACAGCAGGGGGAAATAATAAGTCTGGGCTGCTCCCACCAGTATTACCCAGCAGTCTCAGCCAGGAGTCATGGCACATGATCGAAGGCGCTGTGAAGCGAGGGTCCATAAATCAGAAATCTGTGGGAGCTGTGTGACTGAGCATACTGCAGAGTCGGAAGTGTGTTTGGGAAGGCGTGTCCTTTATTACCAGCATTCACCCGTCATCATCTGTCAAAACGACAATGCACCTTGATACACATCTAAGACCAAGATTCCAAGTGATCTCCAGGGCACTTGTTTCACAGCAGTGAGCAGCACACTTTGCTTGCACCTGTTCAAAACATTTTGAACATCTCAAGCATACTTCTTTCGTGCAACATCAGAAGCAGCACAGCTGGCAGTCACTCGGAATATATTGTTTTGTTGTCATATCTCAGGTGATGGTGTGCGCTGTGACTAATAAGGGTGGTCTCAGGTTTCCTTTTCAGAGCTGTGTCCTTGGATTCAGCGGCAGTGCACCAAAGTGTTCGGTAGCAACATAATTTCCGTCAAGCGCGCTTCACAAACAAGATGAAATTACAATGGGGATTTAATTGTACTTTTCCACTGAACTGTGCCTAAAGAAATCTCCATGAAAATTTGGACTTTAAATTTAACTTTGACATTAAGTTGCCAGACATCCAGTGCATGCATTTCTAAATTCACAGCCAGCAACTGCATTAATCACTTCCTGTCACCTCAGCAGAAAACATCATAAGGTATGTTAAATACTACCTATATCTTTTAATGTTGAACCAGGCCTTTTGCTATTTGGTTACCCGATATAAAATGTATATATTGCTCTAAATAGACATCGTAGGTGGTGGGTAATTTGGATGATTTCAGAACTTGTTCCTACTTTACATTCTCATAACCATCATTATTACCTACTCACTGTAGCTTGTTAAGTCAAACAAGAGCCTTGCGGCCATGGTTATATAACTCTATTCCTCCCATTCTAATCTAAAAACAAACCTACAGTACATTTTATATGATGACATTCAATCCCTTCCTTATTGAAATACATTCAATTCAACATTTAAAATACACTTAGGTGAATTTGGTTTCAAGCTTTTGATTTACTAGGACAGGCTATTTAGCAAGGTTTTTGGTAGAGACAGAAGAAAACTCTGGGTTGTTGATATGTATTAATAAAATGAACCCTTCTCAGTATATTTTCCCAGCTCATTTGAGGTATTTAGCCATTCCATTTCCCCCCAACATGTAAAAGACAACAGCTTAATCATAAAATCACGAATAATGAAAATCCATGGACCTTAGCAGGATGTGATTAAGTTGGGGTGTGTCTGATGCAAGAAATGGCAGGAACAATTTACTAATTTTATTCTTACATTTCACATTCATCAAAAGAAATAATTTATAGTAATACACACACAGCCACTTTCTGAACTGCTTGTCCCATACAGGGTCGCGGGGAACCGGAGCCTACCCGGTAACACAAGGCATAAGGCCAGAGGGGGAGGGGACACACCCAGGACGGGACGCCAGTCCATCACAAGGCACCCCAAGTGGGACTCAAACCCCAGACCCACTGGAGAGCAGGACTGTGGTCCAACCCACTGCGCCACTGCGCCACCGCACCCCCTGTAGTAATAATAATAGAATAAAATATTTAAACAAATTTATAGTGATATGCATAATGATTGAGAGACAGCTGTTACAGCTGCTGTCTTTGAACCCACAGGTTTGAATCCTACCCCCAGCTGCAGTACCCTTGAGCAAGGTTCTTACCCTGAATAGTTCCAGTAAAATTACCTAGCTGCACAAATGGGCAAATAATTGTTGACAGTATAACATTGTCAGTTGCTTTTGAGAAAAGCCTCAGCTAAATGAATAAATTCACTGATTGTTTTTCTCTCTGCAATATACATTGCTTTGGAGAAGAGCATTTGCTAAATGAGTCAATGTAACTGAAGCCTCTGATAACAACAACTGAAATGAAAAAAGTATATACCAATAAAATAAAAAAACTAAATAGCTACAACAAAATTCCCAATTTCTGGTAACAACAAACACAATACTTTCATAGATCTACAAATCTCCGACTTCAAAATTATGGAAGAACAACTGATGCAAAAAAAAACCCAGTACCTCCAAAAAATCCTAAACAGCACACACCTCCTTCCCATTTCTACATTATGAATTCTCCCTACCTGATGTGACCATCAGTCTGACAGACAAGTGTGCCATAGATGTTTCCCCACCACTGTGAAAAAACTTAACATATACACTTCTTCAGAGAAATGTTTGTGACACACTGACTACAGAAACAACACACCGCCACCACACCTTCTCTGACAGTACCGTAAAAACTTGGACTATACTATGTTGTACTATACTGTAATAGTGAAATTCTAAACACACAACATGAATAATTTATATATCATTTACATTTATTTACACACACCATATTCACTAAGGTCACTTACACTGCTAGATACACTACTTACAATGGGTCACATCCATACATTGCTGAAGACCTTTACACTTCAAATCTGTAACCAGTGTTTTGCGAATCTAAAAAAAAAAAAAAAAAGAGTTTCACAATCATAAGCATCTTCCCTGACACTAATTTGGTATGAACAAGATAAATAACTTTACCAGGAGTTTCGGTATAATCCATTTCATAAATGTCTCCAGGATTAAATGTTGAATCAGCATTTCTGCTAATGCTATCAAGATTTGACGTTATTTATAAAGCCTTCATAAAACACCTTTGTCTGAACTACATATATGGGGGGTGCGGTGGCGCAGTGAGGTTGGCCGGGTCCTGCTCTCTGGTGGATCTGGGTTTCGAGCCCCACTTGGGGTGCCTTGTGATGGACTGGCACCCCATCCTGGGTGTGTCCCTTGCCCCCTGTGTTGCCAGGTTAGGCTCCGGCTTGCCACAACCCCGCTTGGGATGGGCAGAGTATGTGCGTACGTGCACGTGTACGTGTATGTACGTACTACATACACTGAAAGGAGATACAAAACAAATAGTACCGTTCATATTGTTTCACCAACTTGTATGAAGTCATCCAAAGGGAAATGGGAGGCCATCTGGAAAGAATTTCATTCAATGGACAGGGTTAACCACTAACAAAGGGCTCCAGGTAAAACTGATCTGATACTCATCATGTCTTGTAGAAAGTTTAGCCTCTACTTCCTGTGGAGGAGGACAAGTGTGCCACCACATATCATGCACATCTTCTACATGGATCTCCGAACCCTGTACCCACACCCCTCATCCAAAATGACATTATTACAAATGCCACAGAATGTCTGGTTTTTTTATGCCACTGACTGCTGAAACCTCATTTGAATTGGTCTTCATACCAAGTACAGCTGCTGTATTTCTTAAATACATTCTATACCGAACTACATTAGGTTACACACACATTGTCAGAAACCACTTGTCCCGAGTGGGGTCACGGCAAGCCAGGGCCTAACTTGGCAGCACAGGGCGCAAGGCTGGAGGGGGAGGGGACACACCCAGGATGGGACGCCAATCCACCACAAGGCACCCCAAGCGGGACACGAACCCCAGACCCACCAGAGAAGAGGACCTAGCAAGGCCTGCTGCACCACTGCACCCCCTCATGTTTGGTTGCACTACCAATCATTTACACAAGTAATTGTTGCACACAAAAAATTTTTTTGCACTGTTCATTTTAAAAACTGTTTATAGTTCTGTTTATTGAACGTAACATATCACCGCACTTTAGCCCAGAGTGTTTTTAGGTATGAAGCTTGTAATTGTAAATTTCTGTAGTAGTGATAGCATATGTTGTCCTCTATGTTCACACTTTCAGGAAGAAATGCTATTTCACTCCTATGTATGTGGTGGCGCAGTGGGTTGGACCATGGTCTTGCTCTCCCGTGGGTCGGGGGTTCGAGTCCCCCTTGGGGTGCTTTGCGATGGACTGGTGTCCTGTCCTGGGTGTGTCCCCTCCCCCTCCAGCCTTATGCCCTGTGTTACCAGGTAGGCTCTGGTTCCCTGTGACCCCATATAGGACAAGCGGTTCTGAAAATGTGTGTGTGTGTCCTAAACATATTGACAAGAAAGTTGACTTTGACTCTTCATGCAACTATTCATAGTGGTTAAAAGTTTTTTTTAAGTAAAATTTCATAATGATGAGCAATTTTTTAAAGCCCTTTCTTTCCTTGCTAATAAAGATTGATTTTGTTTTCTATGAGCCTGTAAACTTTTTTTTTCTTCTTTTCAATATTACAGAGTATGTGCCTGAATGGGATGGTGTAATACATGTTTAAGGATTATTTGATTTCACTTATTTGTAGGAAAACTTGTGAGCTTATGTATATTAACTTGCTTCAGAATCAAAATAACTTTCTGGAAGAGGAACATAATTAAGTCAATTAATTTTAGACAATGTCTCTAAAGACCTGAGAGCACCACTTCTTGTATGAGTTTCCATTAAACCGTGCCCTAGCAGATGTTACATATCTGTTCCAAGCATAATTTGTCATTTGCGTTTTGCTTGCAAACACGCATATTCATATTTAATGCTTTCCTAGGGGAAACTGCTCTTGAAATTAATTCCAGGAGATATCAAGTGTTTGATCTTTTGGTGTCTAGGTCCTTTCCCATGGCATTGAAATGCATATGACTTCCTTAGCCAGGTTTTTTTTTTTTTCTTTTCTTAAATTCTACAGTCATATATTATGAAAATGTGAGGTCTGCCTGTGTGTCAGTATGTGTATCTATTTGAATGTACTTTAACCATTTTCAACTTTTTTTCCCAACTTATAGATTGGAATTTTTTCATTCGTCAGGCTGTCCTAAGAAAAAAGAGAGAAAGCACTGTGCTCACACATTGCTTAGGGCATATCCAGCCAGTTGGAGTAAAAACTGGAGATCCCAGAGGATAAAAGACAGGCAATTACAGATTCCTGATCCTGGAAATTGAAGTCAGCCGCTCAGTGTGGCGTCTATTAGACAAAATACAAAAAAGAAAAAATAGAAAGCAGAGAAATTGCAGCAACATCAAGGTACACAAAGCAGACCACTTATGTAAATGATATTGACTGTTGCGCATTTCTTTTAATCAAGTTAAAGTAATAATGACTGTGATTTCCTTAGAGCATTACAAACCTTGTATGGAACATGTGCTTGTTACTTTTAATGAATGCAAGGGTTTTCTTAAATTGAATCCAGAATAGTCCATATCTCCTGGCACTCCAAAGATTAGAAATAAGATTTTGCCTTGCTATTTGCTTTGTACAAACAATGGTGGTGTTCAATAGATTTTAATTGATTTCTTTATGTATATGATTTCTCATCATTTTTGCTTTATAAAAACTCCTATGAGAAAATGTATACATTATTTAAAAATGACTACTACAACAAGGACAACAAGAACAACAACAACAACAATAATAATAATAATAATAATAATAAACACAAAATCTATTGTGATTTCTGTGTCGAAGAAGAAATATCTGTCATCTAGACTTAGTAGAATTTCCTCCAGGGGAGGTATGACTGATGGAATACAGATTCAGTAATCACAGCATTACATTTCATGACTAACCCAATTTCTGTTGCATCTGCCCTACCGTTGGAAAGTTGCTTGGTGCATAGCGCAGTTCTACAGTCTTTCATAAATCATGTCTACTACTTCATCCCATGGTAGTGGCTGAAGGGGCAGAAATAACATAATCTCCTATGATTCTTTGTTCTATATAGAGCACAGCTACCATTCTGTAGAATTTTGAGTGCATGCAGATACATCATACAAATTAGTTGAACAATACAAATTATTATTATTATTATTATTATTATTATTATTATTATGAACAAATGAGCAATACAGAAACCATATCTTTATTAATAAGAAAAAAACAAATTTTGATCACAGCAAATCACACTGAAGAACCCAACCAACTTTTTCAACTACTTGTCCCGAGTGGGGTCGTGGCAAGGCGGAGCTTACCCGGCAACACAGGGCGCAAGGCCAAAGGGACACACTGTGGATGGCACACCAGTCTATCGCAAGGCACCCCAATCAGGGTACAAACCCCAGACCCACCACACAGGGTGCACTGGCAAAACCCACCACACCCTGACAGAAGAACACAATACATACATATACACACATTGGCTGAAGCCGCTTGTCCCGAGCAGGGTCGCGGCAAGCCAGAGCCTAACCCAGCAACAGAGGGCGCAAGGCTTGAGAGGGAGGGGACACACCCAGGACAGGATGCCAGTCCAACACAAAGCACCCTAAGCAGGACTCGAACCCCAGACCCACCAGAGAGCAGGATCTGCTCAAGCCTGCTGCACCACCACACCGCCTAATATATATTACCTCATGTTATTTCTCTCCCTCGTCTGTTGGTTCTCTCCCAAAGGTCTACTTAAATAAATTGGTGCTTCTTTTGCTGCACCTGGGACTTGACTCCTTCACCTGGTGCAGCTAACAGTTCAGGAAGTGGGGTGTAGTCTGCACCCCACTGGCCACAAGTGACTTTTTTTTAATTACTTTCAACGACCGGGGGGGTGCTCCATAAGCTATGACAGCCCTGGAGAATCATGGGAGGCTTGCAACTCTGTCACTGCAGTATTAAAATGTTACATTCAGACAAAGCCCACAGTCTCCATTTTTTAGAGGTGAAATTGGCTATAGGATTTTCCCACATTTTTCAAATTGTGCATCTTTTTCTGAAATCTGCCTGTTTTGTACCAGACCTGTTACTTAGGTAGTGCAGTGAACACAAACTCTTCTCTCATCAGTAAAGCCTTGCAAAATCTATTATTTTATGATAAATTAGCAATCGCTTAGCACAGACGGCCCACACATTTCACCCTTCCGTTTTTTTTTTTTCTTGTGGCCAATGTCTCCTATTCATCTTCCTTGCTATCTCATTTTTAAGTCTAGACATCAGTAGATATTTCACATGTTCTGAGGAAGGCCAGAAGTCTGTTGTATGCCAGACTGATGTACGAGTCACCAGCTGTTGGATGCCAGTAATTCAGCCCTGATTCTGATGGTGCTGTTGCTGTCCCACGTTAATGAAATGCCATGGGGAAAATGCTGCTGGCGATTTAAGCCATCAGTAGAAAAGCAAAAGAACAATACTACATTATTTAAGCAAAATTTATTTACACTATCAGGAAGTTGCATCAGTTTCCAGCAACATGTATATTCTTCGTAAAACTGATTTGCTTTGTATTGTTTTTGTTGCTGCTGTCTTCTTCTCTTTGATTATTGGATTTATTCTGAGGTAACCTTGCTGGCAAAAGTTTGTGCCACAATTATACTGAGGAAACTGCATGACCTCTAGAACCACAAAGTCAGACCATCAACCAGGAGGTGCCTTGAGATCTGGACATACTAAGAGAGAGCTTTGTAAGCATGTTCCACTTCACAAATTGATAGACTGGTGAATAATAAAAAACATCAGGTTACAGATACAATTTCCCATGCCCATTTGGAATTACTGTGGAGGGTGACTAGTGCTGGGGGTTGTGGTGGTATGACAAGTTTGCCTGGTGCCTTACCGTGTAGCAGGTGTGAGGTTCAAGTCTTGCATGGGGTATGCAGCAGCTCTGTATTTCTTCCTGCATTTATCTACCCCAACATGCAGAGGCAGAACCTGGCAACTCACCTCTGTTCTGCTCTTGACCTGCCTTGAAAACCACACCCATGGTCACCATGGGTAAGGTTTGAGTTAACATCTTGCATGCCTGATCAATGCTAAACTATTTTGATATAAGGTCATTATAAACCTCTAAAGGACAAACATCAGGATTGGTTTCCGTCAAAAGTGGGTTTTTCTCATGTTAAAAGGGTTAATACCAAACTAATACTGCAAATATACTACTAGTGCCTTTCAAAGAACCTAGCTGTCTTTCTCCTTGATGGCAATTCAAAAAGATTGCCTTGTGAATTTAATTTCATGTTTAAAAGTTAACATATTGCACCAAATCTAATGCACCATAGATTTCACAATACGGAAATGTTAGAAATGTGTCCTTTAAACCATTATTTCTTTTTAAAAACACATTGTAACACACATATGTTATAGAAATTGTAAAAAAGTTAAATTGTAAAAGTAGTCCCCATATATACAAGGTATGCATATTAATTTATTCAAAACATTTCCAACTTCCTTTTTCTTTAATCATCCAGCAGACACCTCACTCCGCAGCAGTAATCGACAAGACACAGGCACTGTTCTAATTTTTAAGCCTTTGTTTACTCTTGTAATGACAAGAAAATAATCCCCTATTAGTTGCATCATGTCAGATAAATATGCATGCCACTGGTTGCCAGTTATTAACTATAGCCTGAAAATGGATGCATTGCCTTGCTTTTCAAAATAATGGCAAAATTATGATCATGCTGTTTGGATTATTATGAATATGTCCATTCATACAGACTAATCTGTCTTTGTAAAAAGGAGAGACATAAATTCCCTGTTGTGGGGATCAGTTCCCCACTCTGATTGTGGCCTTCCTATGTCATTAGATTCTTCCTAGTAAGAGGCTTTAACTGTTCACCTCTGTCCTCCCAGCTGAAGCTGTGCTCCAAACCAGGTCCTCAGATCACATTAACAGGAATCCCCATCAGAGCTTGCAGCCCACTGTTGTTCTCTAGTGCATGTTTTCTTGATGTACGTCCAGCCATGTCTCAAGTGCACTACACACAAATGGCACATTAGTGACAAAGCCCTGTGAAGACCATTTATTATTCATTTATCCATGTACGAGAAGTAACATCAGCTTCTAGTGCTTTTCTATCCTTCTGACACTGTTGCTATGCTTCTGCGTCATTTCGGGTCTCAGTGTAAAACATTGACAACAAGCAAAACCAAGTTATTTGGCATATGATGGTCAGCATACATTATTTATGTTTTATATTTTTTTTCTGTTGTTTTAACCAGATCAATGTAAAGATCAGTGTACAGGCATATGGTTGTTCATTTATACACCTACATAAATAAGAAATAAATTTAATTTTAGCATCTTGCTCAAAGTATGAGTTACAGTCATCTTCCTGGAACTCAAGCCTATAAAGTTTGGTTAAGTGCTGACTGTTCTTTAAGAAGCTGCTGAGAATGTCAGAGATATTTCAATATTTCTTTCCTTTGTGTAGTTCTCTTATTCTACCATTTTGTAATTGTTTTAGTATTTCATATTTATTGGGATAAGGGGTGTGGTGGCGCAGTGGGTTGGACCACAGTCCTGCTCTCCGGTAGGTCTGGGGTTCGAGTCCTGCTTGGGGTACCTTGCGATGGACTGGCATCCCGTCCTGGGTGTGTCTCCTCCCCCTCCGACCTTACGCCCTGTGTTACCGGGTAGGCTCCGTGACCCTGTATGGGACAAGTGGTTCTGAAAGTGTGTCTGTATTTATTGGGATATGGACCCTGCCCAAGACAAAGTGAATATGGCTTTGTTTCCAGGAATTATTCTTCCTATGTGGCATCTATAAAATCATTTTCAGTAACTGCATTTTTAATTATACACTTGGAGTAATCACAGCTAAATAATTTCAGTTAAAGTTGTCCACCAGTCAAAGTTGGACATATTTATTTGTTTTTAATGAAGTTGTAGAAAAATATTGTAACGACACACGTTACTGTTCTGAGCGGGAAATGTGTTTATTGTAATTGGTTAGTGTTTGGTGACGTACGGGGAATATGAGGGGGCGACTGTGTCTGCCGGAGGAGCAGGGATGTCCAGGGGACCCCGGGGAAGCTCACGCTGCGGCGAGGATGGCGGAGAAGAGCTGCATGGTGCCTTTGAAGACAGGTGAGCAGGTCGAGTGGGGTCTCCCTGCGCCCACGGTAGGAGCGGCAGGAAGAGGCGGCGAACCGCCGTCGAGTGCGGGGGCTGAGGAAAGTCATCCCACGGAGAGCAAGGTTTTCCCGAGGAGGTCGGACGACATGCTGGACGTCGCGGAGCAGCGTGTCTCATCTATGGACGGGCAGGGCTCCATAGCGGAGGAGTGCGATCCCGCCAACGCGAATTCGCCCGCAGGTGAAGATTTTGCCGCTTTAATGCAGAAGAAAGTGCCCACCCTGCCTGGAACTCCAACGAGCTTTTTAAGTTAGAGCCGTGCGACGGACCAAACGCCGCAAAAGCAGAAGGGCTGCGCAGTGAGAAGCAGCCAGTTTTACAAGCATTGCGGTGGACTTGACGTGCGGCGAGGTGGCAGAGGCGACAACGGCATGCAGGGCGGCTTTCCCGGGTTCTCCGCCGAAAGATGGCCGAGCAGCGAGGGGTGCAGCGAGACGGCCAGGGGTGCAAGAGGGGGGTTCGCCCCCAACAATGGAGCTAGGACAGCGTGGAGTGGCTGTGGAGAGCCGACGCAAAGGTTCCACGGAAGCCGGTCAGCTGCGGGGAGCTCAAGGCGGTCGGCAAAAGCCACGTGGGCGCCACCAAGCCTGATACGTGCCACGTGCAAGTGAGAGAGCGGTGCTGGGACTGAGGCCGGGCGGACACGGGACGAGGATGGCAGCCTCGACCCCCGAGCGCACCGCCATGGCGTGCTACTGCGATCGTCCATTGCCCCAACAACCAGCGCTGAGAATCCAGGACCTACACTCCCGACTGGAGGCACCTGGGGGACAACACTGAACAGTGGGACATTTTTGGGGCAGGCATCAGCGGGGACGCTGATATTCTTTTTGACGGGGGGGATGTGTAACGACCCGCGTTACTGTGTTTGAGCGGGAAATGTGTTTATCGTGATTGGTTGGCGTTTGGTGACGTACGGGGAATATACGGGGGTTGATTGCATCTGTCGGGGGGGAGGAAGAGAAGAGAGCCTGGGGGCGCTAAGCAGGCTGGGAAGGCTGGCTTGAGACACAGGTCCTGGAGGAAATGGGGTCCTTGGACCGAGAGCATTATTTCCCTGTGTGCCGGTGTTCGAATGAAACATTCGGAATGAACGCTGCCTCTGCGTCCTTCTTCGCCCAATCCAAACCCACGGCGCTGTGTGCCACAATATTTATATCCAAGGAAGTATACTGTACATCCTATGTAATTTGCTTTATCTTACAATTTTGCAGAATGCCTCTGTAGCACGCCAAGGCCGCCCGGGGAGGGGGCGGAAAAAAAAGCAGCCACAGCTGGGGCTGATTTCATCCCCTATTTCTTCCCTGGTGCCCAGCAGTAGGGGGAAGAGACCGAGGAGGAGAACCAGACAGAGGCGACTGCAGACCCGAACCCTGACACGAAGCCCACGTCCCGACCGACCCGACTCTCCCAGCCCCCCCGACCAGCACGAAACCTCTCCCTACCTGTTCCCTGCACCCCCTTTCCCATCTCCTTCCTTCTCCGCTGTCTAGGCAAATAAAAGCCCACAACAACGGCCGACTGCATCTCCTGTTTCCTGCCTCGTCTCTTACAGCCTCCTTGCCGCAGACCTCCAAGAGAAGGAAGTTAACGGTTATTCCTGAGGTTGCTCATAATTGCACCAGTTACAATTCAAACTACTTTCTGGTCATGTTTTTATAGAATGTAAGGCAAGGTATCCTGGTGACAATGTAATTTGTCAACTTTAAAGCCATTAAACAAAGAACTTTTCCAACGTATCTTATTTTGGGAATTTTTCCAAAGCCATTTATTTTACCAGTGTGTCAGATAACCAAATAAGGACCTTCAATGAACAAATTGTGTAACACTTGGTTAAAATATAACAATTTTCATTCCAGAAGAGAGTCAGAGCAGCCCAGAAAATCTTGAGACCTGCACTCTGATACATCGTTATTGCGGTAACCACATGATTAATGGCTGGCAAGCTGAATAAATTCATCTTCTACAACTGAAGTTCCAGGTCTACGTCTCACTTCTTCCCCAAAACCTTCAGCATTGCCCAGCACTTCCTCAGCATGGTCTCCAAAAGTAATCTAAAACATGCAGAATATTATGAAATGCAGCACTATTTAATCCTTTCTTCCAAATGACAATTTGGTTGGTCATTTTTGCTAATCAGAATAATCCTTCAGCGCTCCATATTTCCTCGAATATACAGAGTGCTTTTAAGCAGCATTAAAAGAAGAAAAAAGTAATGTTCTAAAGCAATAAAATGTAAGGCATGTTGATATATTAAAATAGTTTTGCAACTGTAATAAAACATTGTGTATTTACTACCCACTATAACAAGTTCCAATGATAAATCGCACTTGTGTGACCTAAAATGTGTGAAACAGGGAATGGAATTATAGAATGAAAATATATGGAATGGGAAATGACCTTTTTTATGTTTGCACAGATAAATGCATCATCACAAAACTCACCAGTTAATTTTTCAGCAGGCTTATTCATTTTAGCCGATTTTATATTCATTTCACTCTTTCATAAGGATTGATGGGATGAACTGAATGGCATCCCGTGGTATGTATGTGCATCCAAAATTTAGTTTACGCCCAGAGAATGGGATTTGATTTCTTTTCGTTGTCACTTTGCCATTTTCATTGCTGAAAACAGTCACCCTAGAGACTTCCTATTGTTTTCTTACCTGCCTTGTGCTTTTTTTTCTGCTGTCAATGGAATGTAATGATTGCTGAAATAGCCAAATCACTTGATAGTACAAACACAGAGGGGTAGTCCTCTGGTAGCTGTAGCATCTGGTTCATTAACACCTAGCTAGGTCACATATCTTGTCAAATCCACCACATTGTTCTTTTTTGTCAGATATTTCAGTATCATTTATATCCCAAAAGAAAGACGCAAACAAAATACCTGCTTTTGTATGTCATAGTCTTTATTAGGTATCAGATTTACAGTTCCGATCTAAAATGATTCTGATGGGGTGCCCTTAAGATCCTGAAACAGAGATTTCAGTGAAGGACACCTCGAATTGTTCCTCAAACCGCTCTGGACAAGCGGCACTGGGAGCTGTCCCACTTGCACCTGTCAGCCAACTGGTCTTTAAGAGGAGGGTAGAAGAGGATGCTGGGAGACTTGCCAGCAACCTTGTTTGAAAAAGTGCAGTAGGCAGTAACAGATCCCCTCTGTATGCACTAGTACCAGTAAAGAATTCCAGATTTCTTGGTGGAGAGCTGGAGTGGCAGAATTCCTTCCTATTTCACTCCCTGGAGATGAAGGCAGTTCGCCAGATGGACATTTTTTTGTCTGCTGGCAGTTTCCCTTGTGTTTAATAAACAAGTAAAGACCTAGTCACTAAGCACCTGATCCCTGTCCTCATCACTGGTCTTGTTAGCTATTTCTATTCAAGAATATCAATAAGAATCTACACAAATAGTTTACTGATAAGTTATCACTGTACCATTGCTGTTCCTCATCAGTGAAGCTGAATGGCATGGATGTGCAACAGTTGATGCCAGTGCCTCGCAGCTCTCTGTTAGCTGTGGATTCAGTTTCAAGTTCAAGTTGTTTTTATTGTCATTCCTCTATATAGTTTGTATACACACACACACACACACACACACACACACACACACACACACACATACAATGGAACAAAATGGCATTTCTCCGGAGACCATGGTGCAACACAGAACAGGAGTACAAGACAGTAAATAAACATACAGTATAGGACATGGACGCAGACATGGGCTGTGAACTGTAGGCACTTTGTAGTGTGGGTTTGTAGTGCAGTTCCGGAAGTGGATGAATGTCGAGAAAATAGAGAACTTGATATTGATGAAATTTTAACTCAATATTTTGAGTGGTCACTTTGTAGTGTAGCGCTCTGAGCTTCTGCTTTTAGGCAAAAAGTTGCAGGTTGAAATCCCACCTCCAGTTGTAGTACCCTTGAACAAAGTCCTTGCCCTAAATTGCTCCAATAAAAATTGCACAGCTGTGGAAATGCGTAAATAATAGTAGGTAGCTTAACATTAAGTCGCTTCTGAGAAAAGTGTCAGCCAAATAAACAAATGTTAGTAGAAGAAGCAAAAGCTTTTGCTCAGTGGATGAAAGTAAAGTATTTGTGCCAGTCTGTCCTTGTACTGTGCTTGTCACAGCCCACGGGGTAATGTCCCTCCTGGCTAGAGGTGGCGCCATTCAGTGCCGCTAGTCAACACCCACATACCAGTTCACAGTCCTATAGGTCACGGAGGTATAAAAGGAGCGAGCGGAGCAGGACTGATTGTGGATTCTTAATCAGCGGTTCCATTGTGCTCTCCTGGCGATCAGTAGTCTCTTGTTTCCTCAGTTTGTCTCATAGGTGTTTATGTTCCAGTCCCGAGTGCCCATCCTGTCAGCTCCTGCCTCTTGTTTTCCACTCCTGGTCCAGTGTTCCAGTCCGGTATTTTGTCACGTCTCTGAGTTCCAGTCATACTCACAGAGTAGCGTTTCACTGTTCACCTTAGTTTGAACACAGTGTGTGTTTCTTTGTCCCATGTTTTCTGTTTCACTTCCACCTAGTGCTTTACAGTCTGCACCGTGCACTCCTAATATCACTCTGCACGTGGGGACATTCTACTTTTTGTCCGTGTTCGGACGTAATAGCAACACGCGTCCGTGTCAGACTCCTGTTTGGACGCTACAGAAGAATCGGCCTGCTAACATGACCTCAGCAGTATGGCATGAACTGGCGGAGCAGATAGAGGCGAACCAAGAATGACTCGTGGTTTGTCAAAACGTCCTTCTCCGCATGACGGATTGGTTGGGGTTGTTGACACAATTCATCAGTCTCCGCAGTCGCGGCGTCAAGCCAACCAGTTCACAAACGCACAGACAGACATGTTCTCCTGCTGTCGCCTCATGTCTCAGCGCTGAGCATACGGCTGCCCCATATGACAGTGAGCCAGCACAAGCACACAGCACTCTGACTAGATAACGCTCAAAGAACCATGCATCAGACAGGGAGCAATCCGGCTCAGTAACGGGCATTTGAAAGAGGAGGAGAGGAGGCACCGTTTCCTGCAACACTTGTACTTTTACTGTGGAGCTCCTGATCACATTTAGGTCTCCTGTCCAGTGCGGCCATCCCGTGGATCCCAACGGACCGACTTACTGGTGAGTGATGTCTCTTTCAGTACCGCCCTGTTGACATTGCCAGTTATATTATCCTGGGATTTGCAGCTGCAGGAAGTAAAAGCTCTGGTGGACAGTGGTGCTGCAGGTAACTTCATAGATTATGATATTGCTGCGTCCTGGGGCTTGCCCTGTGCCCCATGCTCTAAGCCCCTGGCTATTAAGGCTATTGATGGAGGTCCAATCGGGTCCAAGCGTGTACAGCAGACACAGAACCCATTACTCCGCAGGTAGAGCCACTCCATAGGGAACAGATATGGTTTTATCTGATCAAGTCCCCTGTTTACCCCATTATTCTGGGATATCCGTGGTTAGTTGCCCATGACCCTGTTATTTCTTGGAGTACCAGGGAACTGCTTTTTTGGGGAAAGCAGTGTCCCAAACACTATCTGGAGATGTCTTGTAGCACCACATCCATAGAGAGTCCTAATGCAGATCTGCCCCTGCAGATTCCGGGGGAGTATGCAGACCTAGCAGAGGTGCTTAGCAAATGCAATGCTGCTGAACTGCCCCCTCATAGACCTTGGGATTGTTCTATAGATCTTTTGCCTGGCACTACACCCGCTAGGGGACGGTTTACCCCCTTTCCCAACCTGAACATCAGGCAAAGGAAGCTTATATTGCGGAGGCACTAGAAGCCGGAATAATGCGTCCATCTACTTCTCCAGCTTCTGCTGGCTTTTTATTTGTTGAAAAAAAGGATGGGGGTTTGTGTCCATGTATTGATTATCGGGGGCTAAATGCCATTACTGTGAAGTACCCTCACCCCTTACCTCTTATCACTGCGACCCTTGAACAGGTCTCAGGAGCTAACATCTTTACAAAACTGGACCTTAGGAACCCATATAACCTGATTTATATTAGGGAGGGGGGCGAGTGGAAGACTGCCTTTAGTACCACCCTAGGCCATAATGAGTACTTGGTCATGTCTTTTGGGCTGGCCAATGCTCCTTCTGTATTCCAGACTTTTGTTAATGAAGTACTCCGAGAGATGATTAATCAATCGGTGTTGGTTTACTCAGATGATATCCTGATGTTTTCTCAGTCTCATGAGGAGCATATCCCACATGTCAGGGAGGTTTTACGAAAGCTGGCAACACATAAGCTGTACATGAAGGGAGAGAAGTGCCAGTTCCATGTGGAATCTGTGGACTTCCTGGGGTTCATCCTAACACTCAATGGGGTTACAGTGGACCCAAAGAAGGTCTTGGCAGTCCTGTCCTGGCCTCAGCCAAAGACCGTAAAGGACCTGCAAAGGTTCTTAGGCTTTACAAATTTCTACAGGCACTTCATAAGGAACTTCAGTTCCATTGCAGCTCCTTTGACAGCTTTGTTAACTATTCAGGCCTTCGAAGACCTGAAGACCTTATCTCTGCCCCAATCTTGAAACACCCTGACCCGAAGTTGCCCTTCATCGTAGAAGTTGATGTGTCGGAAGTAGGGGAAGGGGTGCTGCTCTCACAGCTCCAGGGAAATCCACTTAAGCTCTATCCATGTGCCTATTTTTCACAGAAATTGTCACCTACGGATAGGAATTATGATGTGGGAAACAAGGAACTCTTAGCCATAAAGAATGCCTTGGAAGAGTGGAGACATTGGTTAGAGAGCGCTACTCACCCGTTTCTAGTGTTGACTGACCATCGGAACCTGGAGTATCTACAGAAGGCAAGGAGGCTCAACTCCAGACAGGCACGGTGGGCCATGTTCTTCACCAGGTTCCGTTTCACGGTGACTTATCTCCCCGGCTCCAAGAACGGCAAGGCTGATGCCCTTTCCCGGTTGTTCGAGGTTTTGCCTAGGCTCTCGCCACCAGACACCATCTTGTCACCGGCGTAGTTTGTGGTTCCCATCTGCTGGGCTTTGTTGGATGACTTCAAAGCAGCCCAACTCCAGGAACCCAGCCCCAGCGAGCAGCCACAAGACAAAGAATATGTCTCGTCCACTGTCCAGTCCAAGCTCCTACATTGGGCCCATGATGGTCCCAGTACAGGACACCCTGCAATCAACCGAACGATGAAACTCTTCTCAGAACACTTCTGATGGCCGTCCATGAAACAGGATGTAAGAGACTTCGTCCTTGCTTGTACTACATGTGTCCAGGCCAAGGTCCCATGACAGCTGCCAGCAGGGCTCCTTGAACCACTCCCAGTTCTGAACCGTCCATGGTCTCATAAAATGGTTGACTTCATCACTGACTTACCTTGTTCTGACAGAAACATCACCATACTGGTGGTCATAGATCGTTTTTCCAAACTCTGTCGACTGGTCCCACTGAAAGGTCTGCCCACAGCCCTGGAAACCACAGAACTGTTGTTTCAACATGTCTTCCGGCTGTACGGCCTGTCAGAGGATTTGTTTCAGACAGGGAACCCCAGTTCACCTCAAGAGTCTGGAAGGCCCTCTTTTCTCTCTTGGGAGCCTCAGTCAGCCTCTCCTCCGGTTATCATCTGCAGTCTAACGGGCAAGTGGAGCACCTCAACCAAGAGATCGAAAGTTATCTGTGGAACTACTGTAGTCAGAACCAAACTGGCTGGAAGAGGTTCCTCCCCTGGGCAGAGTATGCCCAGAACTCCCTGGTCCATTCATCTACAGGCCTGACTCCTTTCCAGTGTGTGCTAGGTTACTAGCCTCCACTATTCCCGTGGATGGCAGAAACCAGTGGGCTGCCAGCGGCGAATGACTGGTACAAGAGGAGTGAATAGGTGTGGGAATCTGCACATGTCCATCTCCAGGAGACGGTTTCCAGCCAGAAGGAAAAGGCTGACAGGAGACGCAGGACTGTGTTGTACCAACCAGGGCAAAGAGTGTGGCTGTCTACCCAGGACCTCAAACTGTGTCTGCCCTCAAGGAAACTGACCCCCCCGTTTCATCGGCCCGTTCAAAATACCGAAAAGGATTAGTCCAGTTTCTTGTTGCCTACAGTCGCCCCCTCATTACCGTATCTGTACCACGTTTCATGTCTCATGACTCAAGCCCCACTGTGTTTCCGCCCTGCAGAGTCCAGTGGGGACGGTGGACGGTGCCCCTGCTTACTCCGTCAGGGCCCTCCTAGACTCCAAATGATGAAGGGGAACACTGTACTATCTAGTTGACGGCTATGGGCCAGAGGAGCAATCTTGGGTGCCAGCACGGGACAAATTGGACCCCGCTCTCATAGCAGACTTTCATAGGTGTCACTCGGATCGGCCCGCTCTGCGACGACGGGGGTGGCCACCTACACGTTGGTGTCAAGTGGCTGGAGCCGCCTCTGGAGGGGGGGTACTGTCATGGCCCACGGGGAGAATGCCCTTCCTGGCCAGAGGCGGCACCACTCAGTGCCGCTAGTCAACACCCATGTACCAGTTCACAGTCTCATAGGTCACGGAGGCATAAAAGGAGCGAGCGGAGCAGGACTGATTGCGGATTCTTAATCAGCGGTTCCATTGTGCACTCCTAATATCACTCTGCACGTGGAGTCATTCTACTTTTCATCCGTGTTCAGACGTAATAGCAACACGCGTCCATGTCGGACTCCCGTCCGGATGCTACAGTGCTTGTATTAGTGTAAGCTTTACTTTTAAAATCATCAATACAATGCTGCTGACTTTAGTTATGTCAAAAGCTTTTCATTATTTCAAGTCAGCATTCAAACTTCTTTGCATCACTGAAAGCCATGAGAAATCCAAAGAGCAGTAATGAATACATAAATCCTCAAGGACCTGCAAGTGCAAGTGTCTATTAAAGTAACATTTTTCTGATGTCACTTTAGATTTAAGTCAGAAGAAATATTTGTTTCATTTGTCCGAGGCAAGATCAATCAATTGAATTATGAAAGTGGGGAGCAGTGAAAACCAATTTGAACACAGAATATATATGCTAATACCTGCATGAAGCACAACACCCATAGCCTGCTGTACTCATTCAGACAGGACACAAAACTATACTAGCTATTTATTCTGAGGGTACTTAAAAAGAGAGTAGTGGTCTCTGTGGTTTACACACATAATAATAATAATAATACACACACACACACACACACACACACACACACACACATTTTCTAAACCGCCTGTCCCATATAGGGTCACAGAGTCTACCCGGCAACACAGGGCGCAAAGCCGGAGGGGGAGGGGACACACCCAGGACGGGACGCCAGTCCATTGCAAGGCACCCCAAGCGGGACTCGAACCCCAGACCCACCGGAGAGCAGAACCCGGTCCAACCCACTGCGCCACCGCACCCCCCATAATAATAATAATAATAATAATAATAATAATAATAATAATAATAATAATAATAATAATAACAGCAACAGCCTAAGGTTACATGGTGGTATAATGGGCAGTGCTGCTGTTCCATGGTGCCTGAACTGTGTGGGTGTGGGTTCAAAATCAACTTTGTCTCTGTAGAGATTATATGATTTATGTGTGTCTACATGGGTTTTCCCAGGTGTGCCAGTTTCATCCACTTATTTCTGATCTTGAACATTGATGCTTGTACAGTTGAACACTCAGTCATTTTGACACAGTCAGTTTTGGTTTACAAAACACCATTCACTTTCACTGGAGGAACTGGGAGAATGCTGATGGATTGCCTGATTGGGTCCCTTTCACTGGGGACGTCATCCTCGGATTCCTGGGACTTCCAGTGGCAAATGTTTTCTCCAGTGTCATCCTTTTTTGATTTTGCATTGCCGAGCAAAGAATACTACAGGAGAGTGTTGGACACATGTAAGATGAGTTCACATTCAAAGTTGCATTGAGCCATTGTGAAGGACTGATGATAGTCTATCTCTTCGACCCCTTCGTGACAGCAGGCATCATGGGAGCCTTTCTGGGGAGATTTGTCAACATTTTTCTGGCACATGAAGATGAGAGGCCCATTCTGGTCATCCTGAATAGGTGAAGATGTTTTCTGGTTTGTTTGCATCCCAGACCTGCAGGGGGAGATAGGTTTTCCCATTCTGCTGCATACTTCACCTTGGGCAAGACTAAAGGTTACTTATTTGATCAAGGTCAGGCTCCGTTCTGCCATTTATCTTTAAATAAGGGACACATGAGTACAGACTAAAAATTTAAAGTACCAGCGATGTTTGGAGACCAGCCACCTGGCCAAGGACTGTGTAGACCTTCTCCACTGTGTCCAGTGCAGGAGAGAATCTCCTCTTTAACAGCTGTCCTACACCGGAAGGTACTAGCAACTGTGGCATCAACGTAGGACAACAGAAGGACCTTATCATCAGCAAGCAGCACTATGGAACAGAAGGGATCAGTGGCATGGGCTGAGCTACAGGACAGGTTCTCTGTGGTCAGTGTTAGTAGATCATTTTACCAGGCAGTTTTGGGTGCTGTCTTAGTGAGGATGACTCAAGCACTGTTGGTCACATGGGCACTATACAGAACTTATCAAGAGTCTGTCCGAACCTCTCACCCCATACGGGGCACGGGGAACCAGAGCCTAACCCGGCACACAGGGCGTAAGGCCGGAGGGGGAGGGGACACACCCAGGATGGGACGCCAGTCTGTCGCAAGGCACCCCAAGCGGGACTCGAAGCCCAGACCCACCAAAGAGCAGGACCGGGCCCGGCCCAGCCCAACCCACCGCGCCACCGCACCTCCCCTTATCAAGAATGGCATAGGGGAAAGAAGAGATGGAAGATGGAGGCTGGGTCAGTTACTGGTGCTGCACTGGAGCAGGCAGTTTTGACTGTCATAAAACAAAAGGATCAAGAAGATTACTGCCTCCTTAGATATACCTTATTATTTAGGGTTAGCAGTCATTGACCTGTTTCAGGTGTAATATCCCCTAAGGTTTACTTTGTCAGGAAAAGAGGAATAGCCCCACATGCTAGCTGGGGAGGAAAAGGAACTTTGTTTATTTTTCACAGTTTTTTAATAGTGTGTGATTATGGTGTTGAATGTTTATATATATTAATGTGTATTGGAAGGCAGAATGGTATTCGAGTTTTAAATTGGACACTGGGATCTTTTTGATTCATTTAAACACTTTAAAGATTTTTTTGGTTTTAAATACTAGGTTTTATCCTTTTATTGGTTTTTAAGGTCTAATGGTTCGCTTTCTCTGTATTGGTATTGAAATTTTAACTGCAAGATGAGAACTGGTCTTTTTATTACAGATGAATGAACTTTAGGACAAAGTTTGGTTGTGTTCTTTGTTGAATTCCCAATAAAAGAGTGCGGATTGGAAAAAAATGCTGTTAACTTTCATCTTAATACACAAAGAACACAGCAGTGAGCAGTTGTGGCACATCCCCCCCAGCTCTCCAAGAACTGCACTCATCCAGAGTCAGTAAAAGGGCTAGCAAAATCATTCTAGACCCCTCACATCCAGGCCACTTCCTCTTCGAACCTTTGCCATCTGGCCGGCGCTACAGAGCACCAGGACAGCCAGGCACAAGAAAAGTTTCTTTCCTCAGGGCATCTACCTCATGAACAGCTAAATTGCCCCCCTAGAGAGTAAACCAGTGCAATACATAATGCTATTTATATTTGTAGCGCCACCCTCCCTTTCGCCTAATTATGAGGGTGGTGCCCTGGGTTCTATTCCAATATATAACCTAAACTCAGGTATTTCAACAACAGATTTAATAAATTCTCCAAACCCCCATAGAAATATTCAAAGTTATTAACCCCAAAATTGAAAATTCCATCACAAACGAATGCAAACATGAAACAACCAAACAGAAAACACACGTACACTCAATATCTTACAAGCACGAATAACCTTGGTGCTACACATTTCTTCATACTCCGGAGTATTTAACACACGTAAAAATCCCCTCGTTGCAGGCCTGGACGCAGCTCGTGTGCGTTGAGACCCAAAATTATGGGTCGCTTCACTCTTGCGAGCAAAGGGGAAAAAAAACCGCAGTTTCCCTTATCCCTGTCTACTCGCGTTCGGGGCGGATGAAAACTCCAGCGATGCCCGAGGAACTTCACGCGTTACCGGTAGCACGAAGCACTATCGGTGGTCGATCTGAAGGTTTTCCAAACTCATCGTAGGTAAACCGTACAACTGGTCTTCTCTCCCTTCTTAGTCGTTCAGCTAACACGTCATCCTGCAATGCATCACAACCATCCTGGTCACCTGCTCCCCCTTCTAGATCGGTTTCCACCGCTGAACCTGAAGCAGGGGACTCCTCGATCTCGAGGGCATTTGCTGAACTGGCAGTTTCAACCTCTTCCAATTCAACTTCATCTCCAGCCCCTGCTAATGAAGAACTGTGACTTTCATTTCCACAGTGGGCCTGGCTCACCCCAGATATTCCGGCTAATGGTAATACATTCTCCCAGTTCCGTCCATCGAACGTAAAGGGCTGAGTAACCACCTCGGAATCTGAGTCTGAGGAGGATGGTACAGCTGTCCTCGTCCTGGAATCGCTCCTCTGATTGCAACTCAACTGTTTCGTCTCTGAGAGACTCTGCAGCCTTGTTACTCGTCTCTGCGGAGGATTCAATTCATCCACGCTCCCTGGCAGTCTCACTAAGCACCCAATGGGAAGTAGATGATTACGGTGGACTGTCCTGGTTGTTCCAGAGCCACTTTCAGGTTTGATCTGGTACACTGGCAGATCTTCCATTTTCCCCACCACAATATATGGTAAGGACCTCCACCTATTCTGTAACTTGTGCTTTCCTGTGACACCGAAATTCCTTAGTAGCACACGGTCTCCCTTTTCCAGAACCTGGTCCTTGACTAATTTGTCATGTGTTCTCTTGTTCCGCTCATGATTCTTTTCAGCAGCTTCTTTAGCTAACTGATAAGCTCTGTTTAAACCTGCTCTCAACTTTGTGACATATCGCTGATATTGCACTTCGTCATCACCCGCCAGCGGCACCCCGAAACACAGATCAGACGAGCTTCCCTGCCAAACATCAACAGATAAGGGGAGTAATCAGTCGCCTCGTTCTTCGTGCAGTTATAGGCATGTACGAGTTGACTGATCTTCTGACTCCAATCCTGTTTCTGCCTAGGGTCCAATGTTCCTAACATGGACAACAAAGTCCTGTTGAATCTCTCTGGTTGGGGATCTCCCTGAGGGTGGTAGGGTGTCGTGCGGGACTTGCGGATGCCCAACATCCCTAGAAGATCGCGGATCAGCTTCGACTCAAAGTCACGCCCCGATCAGAGTGAATACGAGCAGGAAGTCCATAGTGCACAAAGTACTTCTCAAACAGTACTCTAGCAACAGTTGAAGCCTTCTGGTCTTTTGTTGGAAAGGCTTGAGCGTAACGAGTGAAATGGTCAGTCACAACAAGCACATTCCCAAATCCCTTTGAATCTTGTTCGAGTGACAAAATATCAATGCACACCAAATCAAGCGGTCCTTTACTTGTAATTTTGTTCAGCGGAGCTGCCCTCTGAGGAAGAGTCTTGCGCGCAATGCACCTGCCACAATTCCGGACATACTCCTCAATATCCGCACTCATCTTTGGCCAGTAAAACCGGTCCTTGATGAGCTCTGCCAAATTCTCTGATCCTAAATGGCCACAGTCATCATGAAGAGACTGGAGTACCATTGGAACATACAGTCTGGGCAACACAAGCTGCTGTACCTGAGTACCAGATGGCCTTTGCACTACTCTATAAAGCAGGCTACCAATCATTCGCAGCTTTGGACTCTCTCTCCACAACAATGATACTTGCCACTCTTCACCCCGCACATAAGGAGATAAGTGTCCATTCCTGACAGAATCCTTTATTGGGGATATAACTGGGTCAGAGTCTTGAGCCTTTCCCAGCTCGGTGCTGCTTACAAGTTCCAAACGCCCCACAATGAGATGTATTGGAAAAGCATAACAGTCCGGGATGGCTTCAGGCGAAACTCCCATGAACTCGGCACATGTTAGCGACCTTCCACGCTCTTTACCACAGCGAATCTGTTTGGAAAGAGCCTTGATGTTCTCAGAAGAGAACTCTTGCCACTCCCCAATCTCCTTGGAGAACACATTTCATGACAATGTGTCAGCATCAATGTTATGGCAACCTGGTCGGTACTGAACGGTAAAATTATATGTAGAGAGCGCAGCAAGCCAGCGATGACCTGTTGCATTCAACTTTGCAGAAGTGAGAACATACGTGAGAGGATAGTTATCTGTTCTCACTGTAAAACTCACTCCATACAAATAATCATGAAATTTGTCTACCACAGCCCACTTCAGTGCTAGGAACTCGAGCTGATGGACAGGGTAGTTCTTCTCCGAAGGGCTGAGCTTTCGACTCGCAAATGCGACGGGCCTCAGACCTTCTGGGTACTCTTGGTTTAGGACTGCTCCCAGTCCATGGAAACTGGCATCAATATGCAATATATAGGGCCTAGTCGGGTCAGCAAAGACCAGAACGGGTGCATTGGTAAGGCAATGAATGATTTGCCTGAAAGCATTTGTACACGACTCATCCCATTGATCACCAAAGGGCTCACTCACTTTGTAATAGTCTTTCTTGTTAGTGCCAGCAGCTTTCCGGCCCTTCTGGCATGGAGGATAGCCTTTGGTCAGCTCAGTGAGAGGTCGGACTATGATGGAGAAGTTCTTTATAAAACGACGGTAATATCCACAGAACCCCAGAAAGGACTGAAGGGATGGAAGATCAGTTAGCTGTTTCCACTGAGCTACCGCTTCAACCTTAGCAAGATCCGTCGCAATGCCATGCTCTGACACAATGTGTCCCACATATGTCACCTGTGTGCGGCAGAACTGGGATTTATCTATGGATAATTTTAAACTGGCCTCTTCCAATCGGTCTAGAACCTTGAAAAGGTGTTCTTCATGTTGCTCTAACGTCTTTCCAAAAACGATTAGATCATCTAAATACACAACTACTTCCAATAGATGCATGTCCCCCACTGCCTTCTCCATGAGTCTTTGAAATGTCGCCAGAGCCCCTGTGACTCCTTGCGGCATTCTCTCAAACTGATAGAAACCCAGTGGGCAGATGAACGCAGTCTTCTCTTTATCGTCCTTTGCCATTGGAATTTGGTAATATCCACTACGCAAATCCAATACAAAGAACCACTTGCTTCCATTGAGACAATCAAGTGCATCGTCAATGCGTGGCACAGCATACTGATCAGGGATGGTGTGACGGTCCAGTGTCCTATAATCCACACACATGCGCAACTGACCGGATTTCTTTCGGGCAATAACTATGGGGGATGCATAAGGACTTATGGATTCCTTTATGATACCTGCTGCTAACAGTCCCTGTAGATGACGCCGCAAGTCATCCAGATCAGCGGGTGCCAAACGTCGAGATCGCTCTCGAAATGGCTTATTATCAGTAAGTCTGATCCTATGTTCAACCCCCTTTGCCAGACCAACATCCCACTCATTCATTGAGAACACATTGGCTCGCTCAGCTAACTTGTGTGATAGCCTCCTCTTCCACTCTTCAGGAATGGGTGAGTCCCCAAAGTCAAACAAGGCTGGATCAATCCTTGTGGGCTCCTTGGCATCATTACTCTTTGCAACAGTCACTGTGTCAGCAACATGTAAATGTGCGATGACTGTGCCAGCTGGAATGGAAGCATCTTTACATGACTCGTTGCGCAACATAACCAGGAAGTTTTCTTTATCAACAGCTGATGAAAGTATCACAGTGGGCTGTATCAGAACACCAGAAGATAGAGCAGTAGTGAGCGCACGCTCTGTAATCACAATGCTTTTCCCCATAGGCTGGGTTTCTGCAATCTTACAGACTGCAAGGCGCTCACCAGCAGCAGGAACAATCAAAGGGTCAGGACCCATCCATCTGACATCGGCCACTTTGTCTCCAGCGTCGGCGGGAACACGCCCCACCTGGGCTGGTATCATTACTTGAGACGTAAGAGTGCGCACATTCAACGATGGATCAGCACTCGTATCTTCTTGGGTACCAAAAACGAAAGGGCGTATCCTTTTCAAATTAGTGCCCAGCAAAACAGGAATGTTATCAGAGCAGCATGGGTTGGGGCAAACCAAAGCAAGAACAGTAATGGGATTCCCATCGGTCATCCCTTTCTGCGGAAACGCCAACTCCCTCTGCACATATCCTCGATAAGGATAACTATCATCAGAATCACTCAGACCTCAGATAGCTAATCCACTTATCGGACACAATGCATGTCTCAAATGCTCATTATACCAGCTGTCAAAAATAATTGTCACCTGGGACCCGCTGTCCAACAGGGCTGTACAGATCTTCCCTTCCACCTTGACCTGAACAGTGGAGGGTGGTCCCACCAATCCTTTAGGTAATGACCCAGCTTGGGTACTGGCGAAGCCTCTACTCACGTGAATATCTGAGGGGCTTCCCTCAGCTGAAACACTTGACCCCCTGTTTAGTGACTCTCACTGTGCGTTGTGCACGAATGAACTTTTGGATCACTTTCTGTGGGTTTTCTGGTCTGTCGCATTTTGCGGCCGTATGCCTATCTTCACCACAGCGATAGCAGAAAAACCCACCCTGTCTATGACATGGAAGTGAGCCTCGCTGTGGTGTAGCTGAGGACGGTGGTCTGGGATCTGACTTCTCGATGACTGCAGTAGCAGTCTTAACTGACATAATCTTGACTTGCTTTCGGAGTTTTCTCATCTTTTTTCAGGGCTTTCACATCTCTATCATCCTCTGAATGTTCAGTGGAGTCAGTTGTTACCATGCTGGACTTCTGGACCACCACAGGATGAGGAGGGAGCAGAGCAGAACATTCAGCTAACTGAAGCTTCAAAGCTTTCACTTCAGCTTGGAGCTCTTGCATTCCACTGTCTGCATGTGCAACTACAGTTTTGGCCTGCACAGGCTTCACGGTGGACTTCAGTTTCTGTCGAGATGCTTCATATCCCTCTTCAGTGAGAATCTCACTCAACAGTTGTAAGAAATCAGGTGGGTTGTCTCGTTGCTCTCTCAATCTCAGATTCAAAAGCATCATGTTGGCTCCTATAGCTCCCTTGATGAGCTGATCTAGGCGAGAGGCGTTTGCATCCTTTGCTGCAAGACCTCCTTTCTGTATGACTCTGCTCAAAGTTTTCTCAATTCTTCGAAGAAACTCGGAGAGCCTCTCCCCTGGATGCTGACAATGCAAAGTAGAGTTCCTCGCCAGTCTCAGCAGACCCAAAAGTATTTTGAATAGCCTCAATATACTCTTCCGAAGATGCATCAGGGTTGCTAAATCAAACTGCCCGAGCAATCCCCGCTGCTGGACCCTTCAAACTCTCTATAATCTTTAACCTCTTTTCTCTGTCTGGCCTCTCACAGTTATCCACCATGAGAAGTGCTTGCTCTATCCAGTTTTCAAGCTGTTCCTCACCCAGTGGGGTCGGGACAACTCCTGAGAAAGTGCGTAGCCTCCTATACACACTGCTATCCACAGACAGCCTGCCTTGCCTCTCCATCAAGTCCCCAACAGCACGAATGATTGCTTCAGGAGCGCAGGCTTGGAGGGGCACCTTCGTGTTCTCTTCCAGTCGGTCAGACTCAGAAGATTGTTGACTTCCTGCAACCTCATCTGAGACTCCTAAGATTCTCCATGGCATGTCACTGCCCTGTGGCAACACGTCCAAGGGAATTGCCTTGACATTTACTCTTTCACGGCATTCACATAGAGCCATCAGATGTTGAGTCTGGGGATCATACATTCGTCCCCGCACTCTAACTCGTCCCAGAGCCTTGATGGATCGCAAAGTCTCTTCAATGGGAGTAATCTCTGCATCTTCAGGAATATCCTTCACTAACAGAGCGTACTCAGGGTTAATGGCCTCTCCCCTACACCAATTACGGAGCTCAGCCATGTTTCAGTTGTGGTCACTGTGCCTTGTCTGGTACTAAACTAGGTTTAACATTCAAACTGCAAGAACTCTACGGGGCCTGTACCAATTATCACCGATAAACAGTTATGGAATCTAGCACACTTTTCTTCCCTTAACCTCACACTGCAAAAATTATATATGTACTACACAATAAACTAGTCAATTTAGCTTCCAATACCTGTTCATCCTAAATTAATTTATCCCAGCGGTGCCTCCATTTTATGTAGCGCCACCCTCCCTTTCGCCTAATTATGAGGGTGGTGCCCTGGGTTCTATTCCAATATATAACCTAAACTCAGGTATTTTGACAACAGATTTAATAAATTCTCCAAACCCCCATAGAAATATTCAAAGTTATTAACCCCAAAATTGAAAATCCCATCACAAACGAATGCAAACATGAAACAACCAAACAGAAAACACACGTACACTCAATATCTTACAAGCACGAATAACCTTGGTGCTACACATTTCTTCATACTCCGGAGTATTTAACACACGTAAAAACCCCCTCGTTGCAGGCCTGGATGCAACTCGTGTGCGTTGAGACCCAAAATTATGGGTCGCTTCACTCTTGCGAGCAAAGGGGAAAAAAAACCGCAGTTTCCCTTATCCCCGTCTACTCGCGTTCGGGGCGGATGAAAACTCCAGGGATGCCCGAGGAACTTCACGCGTTACCGGTAGCACGAAGCACTATCGGGTTCTCCTCAGTCCTCCTCCGTCACACCGGCGTAGCAGTTCGACGAGACAGGCTGAAAACTTGTCGTTTTAACTGGACGTCTCGTCGGACCACGAGGACACCACAGAAACTAAAACTTGCCAACACAATCCAAATGCAGAGAAGTGATATTTTCTCTCTGGTTACTCGTCCAGCAACCAGAAAAATATCGCCTCCTGACACTCTGAAGCGCTCTTTCGAACACCTCCGTCTCACACTCTCCTCCGCACCCTCTCCTCTCTCGACCCTTCTAGAAAAGTCTCAAAACTCTTCCCATTCGTTCCATCCCCCTGTTCTCTCATTGGTTCGGCACCAAACTGAACCCCCCAATCAACTCACAGTGGGGGCAGAACTAGCACAATGTGTAGGTTGCACCTGTTCCAACATATGGTGGTAGGGCTTCAACCAAACTAGGACTCCAATTGATGAAGCTTTATTTAAATCTTCAGAATTAAACACGCAACCTAGTAGCACTACAGGGCTACATATTTATATTTATAACTTTTTATCACATATCTCTTACTCACACTCCCTTGCATTTGTATCTAGTGACTATTTTTGTATATAATATTGGGTACTGTATATTTTTATATATTTTTCATCCCTTATTCACATACTCTATCTTCTCATCTGACTTGTCACTGTCATTCTGTCTGTGCTGTGGAAGTTCCTGTCACCAAGACAAATTCCTTGTATGTGCGAACATACCTGGCAATAAAGCTCATTCTGATTCTGATTCTGATTCTGATTGTGTGTGGGTGTTTGTGGAGGGTGGTGGGGTCACATACCTGTTACTACAAGCAGGATGAATGAGACTTAGTTCTCATCTATATCCACCATCACTTCAAAATGGACCCATTTATCTTAAAATGGGACGTGGAATAAAATCAAAACAAAAGTATTTAATTTCATTGCGGGCCTTACTGATTCGCTTAGCCAACCTTAATGGGCAGGCTGGATCTCGGACACGCCCACTTCCTACACACAACAATACCTCCATCTGGAGACTGCTTATTAAGAACAAACAAGTACCAGGTCCAGGGAACTGGAGATGCCTGAGGACTCTTTATGAAGACCAAGCTGTGAAGATGACTTGGAGTGAGTTGTGTAATGGTTTCTGGATTTTAAAGCTGTTTTAAGATTGTGGTGTTGGAGAATAGTGGGTGATTCAGCTTGATGAAGAACTCAGTCGCTGTTAGACACAACTTCGCTTTTAGTTGATTTTTACTGTGTTTTTTTTTTTTTTCTTTTTTTGAGCTGGAAAGCCATGTTTGCTTCATTTACTTGTTTTTCTAAGAACCATTGTGTGTAATTTTCAGAAATATAAAAAGAAAAAAATTCTACATCCCTTCAGTCCACCCACTGCTGTCCCCTGTTTAGTGACACACTGAACCTGACCCTATGTGTAAGAGTAATGTAAAACTATATTCCTCTTTTTTATGTATTCAGATATTTTTCAATAAGTTTTTGACTTCTGTAGATGCAGCTCCTACATGTCAAATTTCACACTATAACTCCTCCCCACAATAACTAGTTGTCATGTTTCCATCCGGAAAGTGGGTCATCAGACCCAAGTGCAGCATAGAGGTGCACAAGGTGATGGGAGGATCCGAAGGTCGTGGTCGGGACGTCGTTACGAGGAGAATCCGAAAACCGTGAGTCGAAGATCAGGCAAGGGGTCGATGGAAACGAGGAAGGCGAGGAGAGTCAGAAGGAAGAGGGTCGAGGAACTTGAGCTAGGACAGGGAAGTCAGGAAAGGTAAACAGGGCAATGAGAACAGCGCTGGTGAGCAGTAAGGCTGAACATGGTTCCGCAATGTTCTGAGCTTCGGGCTGTCCTTCTATGCGTCTGGATCCTGATCAGCTGCAGGTGTTCCTCGTTGCCGAGGTGGAAGGCGTGACACTAGTAGCTTGTTGTAGTGAACAGAATAACAAAAATCAGCCAGTGTTGACTTCAGTTCATGATGTGTGAGGTCGAATCTCATGCTGCATATTTTCAGATAATAATCGAATAATACTAGCCAATACATTGTGCTATACTGTAAAAATGATCAGGCCATTTTGGCTGACTTACTCATGAAAGATATTGATGAGGGGCTGTCATATAGTAATATAACTGATGTCTGTTTCTAGGCGGACTATTCAAATGCTTTAATGTGACAGCTGATTGAAACTTTGTGTATTATATAATATTTACTATACAATGATTATTCCTTATAGAAACAAATCGTATTGAATCTTTTTAAATGTGATGCTGTGGTTAAAAAAGTTTTCAAATTGACATCCTATAACTATCATCCGAACTCTGAATCTTATTATATGAGTAATTCAGTTTGAATTACTGCTCACTACTGTGCTGAAAGGTACCTGCTGTTGATTCTCTGCCATTCTTATTTTATGAAGTGATATTTTGTAGATGATGATTCTACCACTCTACCATTCTATCTTATCACTCAGCCCAGATTCCTTCGCGTGGAGATGCTATCTTCTGGTTGTCCTTTTTCTGAGTTATTGTTTCTCCTTCCTAACAGAGTTGCCAGTGGTCAGAATGTAGATCCCAACCCACTTGTCCATGCTTAAACGGTTCATTCAGAACAAGCTGTACCAAGTATCAAAAACTGCATCTAATGAAATGCTAAAAATCCGTGGTGTTGTATTACGCAGACAGTTTTTCCTAATAACTGGTTTAAGCTGTGTTACGTGCAAGGTATTTAAAAAGCCAATTTATAATACACTCGATAGCTGTATGGTATTCACAATATATACCTTAACATTCTTGCTACTGTATGTCAAAAGTATTATGTAAACTTGGTTTCTACAGGCAACAATTATGCATGCATGCATGCATTGCACACAGTTTACTGCAGACAATCATTAATTGAAACTATTTTAAACCTTTCAGGGAAACTATCTCAGCAATAACAAAGCAAATATTATGCATTTAGCTGACGCTTTTCTTCAAAGCAAATTACAGCTAATCAGTTAATCATTTCAGGTAATAATTTGTTCAGCTGCGTAGCTTTCGTGAGGGCAAACGTCTTCTTCAGGGGTTACAGTGGAAGGTGGGACTTGAACCTCAGCCCTACAAGAACAAAGTTGCAGCACTTATCATGATTGTGCCTTCTGCTTGCATTGCAGTACATTTTGACCATATGTAGGTACACATACATACTGTACTATACTGAAGCAGTTCAGGGTGAGCATCTTCCTCAAGTATACCATAGGGCTTACTGTGGAGCCTGAACTGAGAAGCACCATGAACACAGGCAAACCATGTGGTTTCAAATATTTTGCATGCATTTTTCCAACACGATAAATGCAAGAAAGTCATATATAGTCTAAATCAGTAGGCAATTTTATGTATACTACATGCCAATTTGTCAGTTGCAATTGGATGAGTCAAATTTGGCATAGAGAAGCCCAAATCCCCAAAATACACACACACACACACACACACACACACACACATTTTCAGAACCGCTTGTCCCATACGGGGTCACGGGAAACCGGAGCCTACCCGGTAACACAGGGCGTAAGGCCGGAGGGGGAGGGGACACACCCAGGACAGGACGCCAGTCCATCACAAGGCACCCCAAGCAGGACTCGAACCGCAGACCCACTGAAGAGCAGGACCCGGTCCAACCCACTGCGCCACCGCGCCCCCTCATCCCCAAAATAACAAAAAAAAAAAAAAAAAAAAGAAAAAAAATTCATACTCTGGCCTCTGGAGTGACTGAGATAGGACACTTATTCTGTTTTACGGACTTGAGACCCACACTGTAGTTTGATTCTGCCACTTACCAGTTATTACTGAGAGCCCTGAGGAAGAGCAAATGCAGACACTGTACAGCGAATGATGGTGTGATGAAATTGGATGGATTTCTTGGCCAATTGTTGCTTAGCTGCCTCACTGGTGTGCTTGCTCTTCTTTGGTTGCCATCAGGATACATACACACATACATACATACATACATATGTATATTATAGTCTGAAGGACAAATGCTTGTTGCTACAAATAATACTCAGAAGACAGAAGGTAAGTAAATAGTGTAATATTATAATGTATTTAGTATACAAAACTGTTAGGTCCACAGTGGATGTCCATTTTGTTTTCTTTTTGGGTTTCCTCCTTCTCTTCGTCCTGCAGCATCAATCAAGGAGCGATGGACCTAATTTACTGGGGCTTCCAGACACTTCCTGGAAGCCACTGAGGAGCTTGCGGGTGGAGTAACAAACTGCTCTAGTGTGATTTTGATGATGCTCTCAGTCTTGTCAGCCCCGAGGCCAGCAGAGGTAAGGGATTCGACCCAAGTGTGGGTGCATTTGTAGGGACAGGCAAAAACAGAGGTCGTGGACAGGCATGGGTCTTTGAGGTGCGGACATTGTTTCCAGGGGTGAAGCAAAACTCAGCAACCAGGAGATCAAGCAGGGGTCAGAAACCAGGAAAGTCAAAACACAAAACAGGGAACTGGGTATAGGGAGAAGAACTCTGAATGTCACAAAGCCACGTAGGGAGGCGTTTGCAAGATTCTGCACCTGGTACCAGGGCGGCACTGCCTTTATACCTGGCTGGACTGATCGGTACAAGGTGATGCTGTTGTGCTCAAGGGTGTGGGCGTGACACGTCTTTCATTTTACCATCTTGTTGGTACTTATTTATTTGTTTATTTATTTACTTACTTACTTGCTTACCATCCTGGGTGTGTGTCCCCCCCCAAGCCCCACGCCCTGCGCTTCTAGGCTAGGCCTCGGTTTGCCGCGACCCTGCTTGGAACAAACAGTTTCTGTGTGTGTGTGTGTGTGTGTTTATTTATATATTTTTCTTTCTATAACTTTTATACTGCTTGTAAACTTGTTTGGTTGTTGTTTTCTTTCTTTAGATAGTGTAAAAGTAGTGTAGTTAGGAAAGAGGCAAAAGTTTTTGCTTTGGGTTTTGACCCCATTTTGTTTCCGGGTTGGAGTTAGAAAGTGGCTTGTCAGCAAGGGTTAGGTTCGTTGGGCTTTTTCTTTGTTTTTGAATATTCTTTGAATTTTGTCCGCTTTTATAAGGTTTGCTTGTTGCCTCTTTATTTTGTGCACTTTGATTATCTGTCCTTTCACCAGAACATTAAACACACACTCCTTTTTGTACACCCTATTTATTTTGTGAACTGATAACTAAGAACTTGGTACAAAATCTTCATGTTACAGGCCTCTACACCCTTAAACAAACTTTGAGGTCATAACATGGCAAATACAATAAATTATATTTATAAATTTGATTTATGCCATTCTTTCACTTTTTTAAAGGTCTTTCACAGCCCTTCCTTGCCCTTTCAACTTAACTGAACACAAATGTCTCATTTATGTTTAATATTCTTGTTAGTTGCTAATTTCTGTCAGTTGTGTGAAGTTACTAGAGACTTTTTTGAGGCTAACCCTGTCTCCTTGTCTTCCTGTTTTTAGTTGTTCTCAGGTATTATTTCTGTCACAACAGATGTTAATCATTTAAACATGAAGTAATGGAACCATGGAAAATGAGTAATAAACGATTCATACTTCATTAGTTACTTCTTACTGAAAAGAAAACTACAGCCAGCTTTTATCAATATAGAAATTTTAGTTTACAAAATTTCTTTTACAAAAAACCTTTATTACGGGAGGCGCAGTGGGGCAGTGGGTTGGACTGGGTCCTGCTCTCCAGTGGGTCTGAGGTTTGCGTCCCGCTTGGGGTGCCTTGTGGTGGACTGACGTCCCGTCCTGGGTGTGTCCCCTCCCCCTCCGGCCTTGTGCCCTGTGTTACCGGGTAGGCTGCGGTTCCGCCAAAAAAAAAAAAAAACCTTTATTTTTCGAGCTTTGGGGGTAAAATCTAAAAACAAAACATTATTTTTCATGCACTGATTTTGAAGAAGAGGCATGTCCATCATCTTTGAAACTAATTTCAGAGGCAGAATGAACGTTACTAGTGGCACAGCAAAGCAAAAGCAAAGTAGGCTACACAGACACATAAAATATATCTGTGTGTTCTTTCTGCTCAGCTGCTTCAATATTCCAGAATATATGAGCTGCATCTGGGCATGGCTGGCCTTCTCATAGTCTTGGGTTTTTTTTAAGGTTTGGAACTATTAGCAATATGAAGAGTTTCAATACATAGATTAAGATCATGAAACATATAAATTAATAAAAGAAATTTAATTAAAATAATTTCATTGTTTCAAACTCTCTATCCTTGCCAGTGGCCCTGTTCAGGTTATGCAGTAGTTCCTCTCCTGTTTCTATGACCTCTTTCTCCCTCTCTTTGCCACTAGCAAACATTACCCCCGGGCAAAGTCTCAATTTGCTGATCAAAGGTGACAGGTGAGAGACCACTCAAACAGGCAAACTTCTTCCGTCAGCGCATGGAAGGGTCAACCTGCCTTAGAAAACCCCTTAACGAATTATGATCCATATAGTGCTATGTGATATTCTATGGTCATAGAAACTGAAAGCAATGTAATGATTAGGAATGATGACTTGTAACATAAAAGTTGTCAGTTTAAATCTCAGTCCTTTCACTGCTGTATTGCTGCTGAGCAAAGCATTCATTCTGACCTGCTTCAATGTAAATAAAAACTGGATAAACAGTTGTAAATTACTTTAGCTGGTCAGTTATTCATGGACTAAATTTGAGATCTCAAATGTTCATCTTAAGTGAAGGGAAATGTATAACTGACAACTGACAGTGGACAGTGAAATCCACAGAAGGCAGCTAGCACTGAGAAGATGAATTTCAGTAAAAAAAAAAAAAAAAAAAAGGGAAGGGGGCGGGTGAAGAAAAGTTTTAAAAAAAAAATCAAAACATTCAAAAGTAATGAAGGTAACAAATGAGCAAATGTAACAGTGTACAAGTGAAAAAGGTCTGAGTGGGAAGTGCAGTGTAATTTAGGTACTGTAGAAACAGAGTATATGATTCCTACTTTATTCCTACTCTAACTGGTGAAGACAAACTAATCATTTGTGTGTTTATTCAGTAAATGGTAAATTTCTAACATTACTATTTGCTGGTGTTTTGGAATTATTTTTAGGTCTTCATTTATCCAAACTGTTGCAGAAGCTTGGCAATATTTGTAAAAGAGGCAATACTTTTTTCCAAACAATGACATTTTTTTTAAAGCACAAAAAATTTTACAGTAATGTGCCAATGAAAAGAGATGGTTCATCTGTCTTTATAATGACCTTCTTCTCATCATTACTTCCTTTCTCACTGCTTCAAAACAAGACAGGTCATTATAAAATCAAGTTCTTTCCACTGACTTGAAGAATCCTTCAAGCTATGCATCATATCCTCTCATCATTTCTGTCTTTTTTCCATAGTCTTCCTGTCGCCACTAATTAGCTTTTTGCCTGAATCATCTGCATCTTCAACTTAAAATACCTTAAAAGCAAAGTAATAAAGCCAAGAGAAACGTAGTCTTCTGAAGCATAATATTAAAAATGTCATAAAACCATATGCAGTATATGTCGTGGAACTCTGCAGAAATTCTTCATAGTTTAATTTGGAGGTACAGATGAGAATATAAAAATGTTCAAATTAATGTATAAGAACATGTAATGTAGAAATATGTGCAGAAGAGTACACATACTTACATTATCTGGTGGGATTCAAACCTGCACCTTTTTGAGCCACAGCCAGCAGCTCTAATAACTATGTTACCCAGGAACACAATGCCCTCCGAACATTAGAAAATTTTTTCTATAATCACAAATTAAATTCTGGCTATTTTCTGCAGTTCTTCACAGTTGAATGTACTGCTCTTAATTGTTTCCACATATCGTGTCTTCACACACACACACACACATTTTCAGAGCCGCTTGTCCCATACGGGGTCACGGGGGAACCGGAGCCTACCCGGCAACACAGGGCGTAAGGCCGGAGGGGGAGGGGACACACCCAGGACGGGACGCCAGTCCGTCGCAAGGTACCCCAAGCGGGACTCGAACCCCAGACCCACCGGACAGCAGGACTGTGGTCCAACCCACTGCGCCACCGCACCCCCCTCATATCGTGTCTTCAGTATTTTCTAAATGTTAAATTCTTAACATGTGGGCAATATTTAGCCTTTACGTTTGCAAATTCTTATTAAGCTTTAGTAAAGACGCTAAATACCTCCTACAATATTTACATTTATATTTACATTTAATCATTTAGCGGATGCTTTTCTCCAAAGCAATGTACATCTCATAGAAAATACAATTTGTGCATTACATTAGGAGAAAGAGAGGCATACTTGCAGACCTGTGATTCTTAAGTACCGTTAGTTAGTTTGTTTCCACCATATGAACCAATGTTCATCACACGAGTAGCTGCATAAAGCTTTATCCAAATATTGACGGTTCCTGATCACCTTCCTAGGATTTTTTTTTTTTTGGAGATACATATAAACATTTGTAACATAACAGTGACTGAGAAATAAAACTATAGTGACTTCTCTGTCCTTCAGTATCATAGAGAAATATTCACAAATGGTTAAAAATGTATGTAATCACAACATGAGTTCCTTGTCTCAAAGCAGGGTGGTGGGTTAGATTTGGCTCATAGATTTCATCTGGTGTGAGTTTGCCTGTTCTCCCTGTGTCTACATGGGTTTCCTCCCACAATCCAAAAATATGCAGTTGGATGATAGTTACTTAGATGAATTAGTGACACAAAATTGCTAATAAAATAAATGTAAATTTGTAACTATGTGATTTCCTTGTGATGGGCAGGAATCCTGTGCGGAGTGCACCTCTCCTATCAGATAACTGGTTTATAAAAGTGAGGGGGTAATTTTTAAATAGAGAATTAGAAGTGTAAATTAGTTGTATCTTTTCTGCATGTCTTGTAACAGGATTCTTCAAATTATATGCAAATAGAAATGCACATAATAATATAAAGAAACAATATAAATATGTAAACACTGTCTTAGAAAATATTTTAATATTTTATTAAAAATGAGGCAGAAAAAAATACAGTTTTCAGCCAGAAATATCATCTATCACTTAAGGCAAAAACATAAAATATGAGACAAACAGTATAATTTAATATCCTACTTGAAAACGATGAGTGTTTCAAAAGTTGAAGGATTAATAACCTGGGTGGTACATTTGCTTAAATCTACAAATACAGCATTGTAATCCTCCATATTAATGTAATATATGTATATATTTTACCACTTCTTTTCTGAATGCATAAATATAATGAGGGTCAGGGTTAGTGTTTTGTGAAATTATTATAATTAAAATCATTCACTTTCGTTTAAAGTCAATGGGTCACAAGCTTGGCACAATACTATACATACTGCTAGCATATGAAATATCTAACATATAATTACAAACATATTGAACTTATATTATAATACAAAATCCACTGCCCTTTTGTAAATAATACAATGCTGGTCTTTTTTACGCTGAGGCAGTGTTTAGGTTGCTAAAAGGCCTATAATAAAATTATATCAAGCAGCTTATGGTAGAGAAAAGTAAAACTCAGGGTGAGTACATGAGGTACAACAGAGTTGCTCCAACATGATAAAATGGTCTAAATAATTTTTTGAGCCAAAAAAATTACATTATCACATTTCAGAAATTTTTGAGATTTGCAGAAGTGGAATTATGGAACTCTTTAAGTAAAAACCAGAGAGCATGTGAACTTTCTACCATGACAGATAAATAGTATTTGTGTCTGAAGGATTTTTTTTTTTTTTTTTATGTTGTATGTGTGTGCTTGTGTCTACAGAATCACCAATGAAACACAATACCCTCCTCAGTTAAAGACAATGAGTGGCTGTGGCTATGGGTTGAAAAAGTCATAAAGCAACACTCGCGGCATGCAACAGGTGTTCGCAGAAATAAAGTTTAGGAACATCTGAGAAATTAGCTATGATCTGCAGGATATATACTTTCAAGCTAATGGATGTCATTAGACATTAGAAAAAATATAGAAGCAATATTTACACACTTCTAAACTGAATGCACAATCTTTTCAAAAGCCATATTTTTAACTCAAAAAACAGTGAAATCATTTTATTTGTATTTTTTCTTTGTACCTTTTCGTATTTGTTTTACTCACAGCTATTTACATTTTCATTTTACAAAGTTTCATAAATACACTTCAGGCTGGGAAATTTTGACTTTGAACATTTCAACTGATTTCAATGCATAGTCCCTTGACAACCTCTTGATTTCTTTGACTTTTCACTTTGAAAACTCTGCCACAACACAGTCCTCATTGGTTGCTCCTGTCATTCAGTCTATGACACAAACAAAGCTTTGAGTTGACTTTGTTATCACTTGCTACACACAAACATATGCCATTTCTGCGGTCTTATCATCATTCAAAGTTAGTATTTGTTCATTGTAACTGGATCTGTTCAGTTCAATCCTTCCAGAGGCAAACATCTGAAAGAAGTTTGTTTCTATGGTGACATTCACTTGCCACATTTCACAGGTAAGCAAAGTTCAACTATAATATATTTTTTTAAGAAGGCTTAAGAAGGTATTAAAATAATATTGTATTGTCTGTAATCAGTCTCATTTGGAAAGTCACACTTTTCACTGCCACCCTGGATCGCTACAGGGACGTATAGATAGAGCTATACTCTTGTTGTAGAATGCCCATGGGGGAGATTAGTACTGTTCTGAGGGCCACTGAAGGTGTTGAAAGTATGCATGGGCTGCATCCCAGCCAATGAATTGGGGATCATAGTGATTGTGTTTGGAGTCATAAGGGGGATGTCATCTGGGGAGCGGCGTAGGGTGAAGGCGTAGTCAGGTGGGCAGGTGAGCCGTAGGGTGTCCTGAGCCTGCAGGGCCTCACACCCATGCTCATGCTCCATCTGCTTCATCTGCAGGGACATAATCTCCTCATTTTGGATGTGAGCCACATCGTTGGCGGCGTTTGCCTGGGGGCTGGGTCGCCGATTCGACTCATGGCGTCTCTTGTCCTTTTTGTAGTAAAGCGCAGCGAAGGCCAATATGTTGAGGAAGAGCAGCGAGGCACCTACAGCGATGGTGACACTCAGCTCTGTGGAGTAATCACGCTTATTCTCCACTATGATGGTGTTCTCTTCAGGCTCCCCTGACTTTCGCTGGTCGGTCACCTGCTTGGTGTTAGCAGGAGGAACGACTGGGTGGCGTGTAGTGGAGAGCCACGTTTTCCCAGGGAAACGTTTAGTGCACAGGTAGGGGGTGGTATCCTGCGGCGGGATCTTGGTTGTCGTCGACACGTAAGGGAACAGCTCGTTTATGTTGTGCAAGTGGGGCACAAGTTCCAACCAGAAGGCAACCTTGGTAGCTCTATAGTGGTCCCTGACCCTGGGCTTCAGACCAATGTGGAGGTACAGCTGATCCTTAGGATTGTATTTGGACCAGGCCACTTCCTCAAAGCGGTTCGGTTTCGTATGGATGAATTTTGTGTCCTGGGGTACAGGCTGGTTTGGATCACTTAAAGAAAAATACAAAGAAATTTAATGAGGTATGTGATAACAAATAAACAGTACATAATGTCAGTCATCGGTTACAAGACTGTGTTTTGTGTTAGCATCATATCATTAAAAATTCCAAGCAAAAATAGGAGGAAAAAGAACTTAAATAGTGAACTGAAATGCCAATACCAACATCAAATAATTGTAGTTAAGCCAAAATATATGGCTTTTCCTTTTTTCTTTTAGTAGTGCCAGTCTATAAAAGCAACATTACTCAACATTAAGCGCTATCAGCATGCCACATTTCATCCGTGCATTTCTTATATTTTTTCGAGGAAATTTTTTGCCTCTAGGAAACTAGTTTAAACTGCAGATCAGAGAGAGTCTGCACAGTTTATTTATTCATGTATGATGAGCACACATGCATGAACAGATAACACTCCGCAATCCAAATCATTATTAATTACACAAATGTAATAACATTATAATAACTTTTGTTACCACTGTGTGTTTTTGTTCCTCAGTCATGTATTTTCAGTGCATTCAAAACCCATTTTAGGATGAACAGTTGTTCAAAAGTGTATTATTTGTTTGCGTACAATTTTAAGAGAAGAAATTTCCATTTGCTACTTAAATATATGAAAGCGAAAATATATGTGATGAAAAACAGTCTAGTATTTGGAAGAGAGACTGTTTCCAGAAGGGTGAATGTCAAACTACAGATAGAGATGAAGCCAGTTACATTAACATTTACATTTGAACCAGTTTGAAAAAAAAATAGTGCATATTTGCAGCAGGAGACTGAGGAAGCTACAAAAAAAAAAAACACTGCAGTCTTTCAGTGCCTGGGTAACAAAATGTAGAGTCAGGGTATGTACAAAAATTGCATTGCATCCATAAGGCCGGGAGTGAGACAATACTGCACCCCTCTCACTAGCTTCATTTCAGTTCAGATAATAAATTAAGCTGTATTCAGTACAGGTGTAACGTGTATCAATGTCATAACTACAGCAACTGACCTGCATAGCTGGTAAAGTATTTTAGTAACAGGTTGGCTGTGATTATTCATTTTTTTCTCTGTTTTCTTCTCAAAATTATGTGTACTTTCCTGTGGTAACTATTAAAAAGATGAGTCAAAATCCAAGCTTTCATTTCACTTCCCAAATTACTGGTAAGTTCAGTGAGGAGATCAGGTACTTACTCCATTGCTTAGAAAATATATAGAGAATGTCAGTGCCTAACTATTACTGTTTTTTTTTCTCTCAGGTTCATCCTTCCCCGGAAGCGGATCGTAGGAATCATCTGAGCGGCACTCCTACCAAGTAATGTAACATTCATCTTTTCTGACTTCTACCATCTCATCAAGTGCACTAGGTATTACTGGTAACAAGGTCATAATAGCATTGTAACAAAAGTCAAAAGGCAGAAACAGAAATTTTTATGCCTACCCTGTTTTGGCAAAGTTAGTCCAGTAAGTCATGACGACTGCACTTAGCATCACATCATTTTTGGAGAAGTTGCAGTTGAAGAGGTCTGTGGGGCCAATCATCGGGATTCCAAAGACATAAGGAACCTCATCTCCGTGTGCTGAGTCTGCCCAGCTGGGCTTCATGTCACTCTGGCAGTGATGATAGAATGCGTAGAAGTAAGTGGGTGAGCCATACTGAGCGTGCAGATCTGCTGTGGCCACGGCTGGCGCAACCCACTGATGGTCTGTGAAGAGTGCAACTAATGTCTTCCTCCGGGTCTCTGGGTTCTCTTTGTCAGCCCAGTCTGTGTACATGAATTTAATGGTTTCCCGGAGAGTGTCCTTCCCTTCCGGGTAGCCGTACAGGTGATCGACAAAGTCTGACACAGCAAAATCAAAATCGTTGGCGGACACACCATCTTCACTGTCCACAATGCCATCCACGAACTTAAATCCTTCTCCCTGGTTGACGCCCAGCATTATATCGTAATTCAGGAACTCGCCCTGCTCCATCAAGATCTGCGGGTCGTCTGGTATAACATCACCGTCAATGACCGGTCCGAAAGCAATGTGGTACTTTGCAGGAGTGATGTACTGCTCTATGAGTTCTTTGTAGTTCTTGTTCTGGAGGCACTCCACCAAATCTATAGTGTCAAGCATGTTGCAGCCAACCTTCTCTGCCAGCATCTGGGTATATTTGGCAGGCTGGTAGTTCACTGCCCAGCTGGACAGTGCTGTGCCGCTCTGGATGATGGCTTTCTGAAATAGATCTGCAAGAGATGGAGGTGATATTAAAGCACCAGGTATCAGTGGAGCACATTTTAAGATTTTTTTTAACATTTTTTATTAAATGTACCAGCAAGCCACAACTTAAAATGGACTGGAATATACTTGTGTTGTTTCATCTTTACTATATTTTTTGACCAAATATGGAAGATTGCGTGTTAACTACATAAATGGATATAGAGACAGGCAATGACTTGTAGAGGATGCTGAGGGCCAAACAGCTAGTATGCAGAAATTAAATAAAAGGGCAGTCTCTCCTGCAATGAACTGGGTATAATATATACAACTAATGAAAGAAGCGTAACATGAAGAATACATTATAATGACCCCTCACATACATATCTCTATTCCAATTTCATCATAATGAAATTGCTAAGTAGACTTTCATTACATTGAATTTATGTTTAAAATTGACATTCAAACAACCAATGTTTGCTGTTGAATCCAATAAAATAAGAAAAATACATAATACTTGGCATCTAAACGTGAGAGTTGTCAATCTCATAACAATTAGTCACATTTTTAACATAACATTTAACGTAACATTTAACATCTTTATCATTCTGCCAAGTCAATAAAGTTGATACTGAACAGCAGAGCCGTGTCTGTCCGTCTCATTTTAGCTCTATTGTGTATTTGGTTGGAGCAGGTGACTTTGGGAGTCCTTGATTTTGAAATAGAATTATTTGACCTTTAAATTGCTGAATGATATTCTGAGGTGGAAAATGCACTAACGTGTGACATTACAATGGTGACATTATGTTTCATTGTAAAATAGGTCACTCCTTTTCAGATAAAAACAAGCATTTTAACACCACAAAAACAGTCGACTATGTTAACACATTTTACATTTAGTCTAATTTATTTTGTAGGGAAAGGAACTGCATATATAAAAAAATACACAAAGGAAGAGAAGAAAATGTTTGTAATGTAGTCTTGTGATTATTTTTTGGCAAGCATCATATGAGTAATTCTTTCTGAAATTGAAACTTCAAATTAACACCGTACAGGGTCATACAATGGAAAGCCAGGCATATTTTTAAGGTAAAAAAATTAATTTTCTTTAAAAATTGCAAAAAAGCTGTCATAAAATCATTGCACAATATTTTTTTTGCTATATTAATCCAAAAGGTTTTTTTGCTTTTTTTATTCTTACAGTTTAAGAAGTTGGTATGAACTGGAAAGGCAGTCAGGAAAAAGTTAAGAAAAAAAAGAAAAAAACACACACACACACACACATTTACCTTCAGAGTAGTGGGAAAGTGTGAGCAAGCTTACACAAGATGCTCCAGCACCAGACCCAAATATTGTGACCCTTTTGGGATCCCCTTTGAAAGCCTGAATGTTTTCTTTAATCCACCTCAGCGCCTGAATTTGGTCCAGTAGTCCATAGTTACCCTTTGCGGCTTGGTCTCCCGTGCTTAGAAAGCCTGTAGGGAACAATAAACAAACAAATAAATAAATTACTAAAAGCTAGGATTATGCCCAACTATTACATTTTTTGAAGTCCAAGTTTTGACCTCTCAGAAATAAATTGTTCTTCAGGGGCTGTGACACTGGCTGTCAGTAACCTTTGGACATTTGTGTTCAAAATAATTCAACAAAGAAATGCAGCAGTTTTTTTTTTTTTTTAATAATTGTTTGTCTTTCTGTCTGTCAACACTTGAAGTTCATATTAGCTACAAGGACAAACCACTGATGCATATAGCCAGATCCTATCTGATCTTGTTTCACCCCTCTCCCAGAGAGGCCCACAGTGGCAACAGTATACAGCCAGCCTCTGGACAGGTCACATTTTACCGAGAGCCGATGACTGGAAACCTCAACCGATGTGATCAGCAACTTTGGGCCTGCACTACAAATTCACTTCCATAGAGTATCGCTCAACCCTGACAGTTGTACAACCCTTTTTTGTATTAGATATAGCCACACAATCTCCTGTCTGCAATCTCCTACCACTTTAGAATGCTTAAAAGTGGGAATGGGTAGGCAGCCACTGGTACTTGGACCCGCATATGTTTATTTTCCTCTTTCTGTGCAGTTTTTCTGTTTTCCTCTCCTCAGCTGTCAGCTGGTTTACTCCATAGTAAACTATTACTGTTGATTATCACATCCTGTATAGCTTAATTATTCTTGCTAACTGCTCAGCACGCTCTGTTTCTCTCGTAAGAAATGTGCTGTGTAAAAATAAACAGAATTAAACTGAACTGAACTGAGACCAGTCAAACAAGATTAAAGTTCGCATATCAGCCCAGTATGTTTGAGCAGGGGACATTCCAGGGAAAATGCTTGCGAAAACATGGCACAGTAAGAGGTGTGGTGCAGAGGCGCTGACTTTTTGTCTTTACTACTCATTAACTGATTGTTATGAATAATTTAAAAAGTTGTTCTTGATGAACTTCCGTATTCACGCACCTCTTTTTGTTTTTTTTTTTTTAAACAGCATACATAGAGATCACACACACATTTTCAGAACCGCTCATCCCATATGGGGTCGGGGGGAACCAGAGCCAACCCGGCAACACAGGGTGTAAGGCCGGAGGGGGAGGGGACGCACCTAGGACGGTACACCAGTCCGTCATAAGGCACCCCAAGCGGGACTCGAACCCCAGACCCACCGGAGAGCAGGACTGTGGTCCAACCCACTGCGCCACTGCACCCCCTTACATAGAGATCATACAGAGCAATTTATCATTTAAATGTTTAAAAATAGTACAGCCATTCTGATTCTTATTCTTATTCTTCTTCTTCTTCTTCTTCTTCTTCTTATTATTATTATTATTATTATTATTGATATTAAAAAGGATATCCCCATTGCCTTTGAGAAATAATGTGACTGCATATAAATTGAAAATATGACACCCACACTGCTGCGTTGGCATGGCTGCCAGCCCTCAGATTGCAGGGCCCATTGCAGGCCTGTGGATGAGGTCTCCCCAGAGCCGGATGGAGGCGGCCGGGACAAAGCCGACGAGGAGGAATCGTGTCCCATGGCTCTTGTAGGCAATGAATCTAGTTAGTCATGGAGGGATAGAGGGGACAGCTGGCAGGAGATTACAGGTCCCTTGCAGCGGGCTCATTCAGGCATCCGCAAAGTGAACCAGCACAGACATAGATTCCCGGCCTGTGTGGGATCTGCTTGTTGTCTTGGTGTACCAGGGGAATAGCGAGGAACAAAGGGCAGCTTGGAAACTGTGCAATATAGTATACTGTGGTCACCATAATGCCAGTATGTCAGTATAAATGTGCAGACAAACACATGCAATCCTAGTGTACAGTAAAGGTTTATACAGAAATTTACATTATTCATATGGGTCATCGCTATGGCAAGTGTGCACAGAACTAAAAGGAACGGACTCTCCTGTAACAATGTGGGTTGGTCATTATATCGTTCTCAAATAGCAGTATTTGTACTAAGCAGTATCAGCAGTAGTTTAATGAACTACAGATCCCCAGCGACAAATATATATAACAGGACAAGTCAAAAAGTGTCCACAATAGTTTACTTTTGACTAGAGTTTTAATATTGTGGTACTTTTCAACTTAACCTCATAAATACTCCATTTCTTTGGCACTCCATAACATACACAACAGTCATATGTGTCTAAATAGCCTTGATTTGTTGTAATATTGTTAATATATTGTACTTCCTATACTTTAGGACACACACAAAAATGCAATAGATTAAATGTAGTGGCCAATGTTCATTTTTACCATAAGCTGAATCAAATCTTACACAATTTCCTCTTGCTTTGCATAATATCTCCGGCCATTGTCAGTCTCAAAAGAAGCCTTAATCGGCAAAGCATTCTCTTTGCACTAAGACAGACTAATCCTACTCACATCCCAATATTAAATTTGGGATGGCAGGAGCTTCAAGCAAAATGTAGGTTGTCCGTTATACTGCTCAGGCTGCAGTATAAATGAGTCTCTGGCATTCAGGGTGATAGCAGTATTCATGCAGGTTGAAAAGACACTTTCTTTGAATGTTCTGAAAAGGCACCATTCATCTGCACAACCAAACACGATGTAGTATTAAATAAGGATCAGGAGAAGGTTCAACAAGCTCTGTGTAAAACAGATAGATAGATAGATAGATAGATAGATAGATAGATAGATAGATAGATAGATAGATAGATAGCTTTCTGTATTTCCATTGATTCCTTTACCTGAAACTTCTCTCCAGGGCAACTTACAATGGCCTACAATTATGTACCCATTTAAAAACTTTGGTGACTTTTACTGCACTTCAAATTAAAAAAAAATTAAGTGCCTTGCACAAGGATACTACAGTAGGAGGTGGGATTCAAACCTGCAACCTCTGAGCTAAAAGGCAGAAGCTCTAAAAATTGCACTACTTGGTGCCCCATTTAAACAGATGGAACTCCATTCCAACTATGCCATCATAAGCTTATTTGAAAATTCCTTATGTTTTATGAACCACATGAATACATATATAAACAGTTAACATGCATGAATGTGATAATGTAGAACAGGACTTTATTTTCTATTTCACACCTTATTTATGTCAAAATAATGCTTATATAGAGTAACAATATAAATGCAGTACAGTATTATAGTTTCATGCTGTACTATTATTTCAACTTTCATTTTTAAATCTATCATCTTATACTTTTTTGCATCACCTCCAGAATACTGTCTTTTCCACTTACTAGCCATTTTAAACAAGGAATAACTCGAAGGGAATCACAAACAAAATGTTTGCTAGACGCCAAAATGCTGAGCGAGATGAAAACAATGATAAATATTGTGCGGCAGCACGGCCAGCTAGTGTTGTCATACACCAGATGGAGCAGTCGTCGTTTTGACCAGACTTCGGGACTCAAGAATAATATTATGTAATAATGATGTATGGATGAGTGACCCAATGTAAGTAGTGTATCTAGCAGTGTAAGTCACCTTGGTTAATAAGGTGTGTGGGCTAGTAACACTACATAGTATACATTGTAAGTCACTTTGCAAAAAAGTGACTGCTAAGTGAATAAATGTAAATGTAATATTAGATTTACTCAGTTAGCTGATGCTTTTTTCCAAAACAACTTACAATTATTAACCCACTTATACAGCTGAACAATTTTGGGTAAGTACTTTGCTTGAGGGTACTATAAAAGGAGGAGAGACTTGAACTTACAGGTCCAAGGGTAATGGCTCTCACCACTAAACTACCAGCTGTGCTGGTAAGGTAAATGGGATGGCCATTGTAAATCCAGGTGGTCGTAAGTAAAGCCTTAATGGATACATATATTGCTGTATATACACACACTGTCGGAAGCCGGTTGTCAGCAAGGCAGGGTCTAGCCCAGCAGCGCGGGGCTGGGGGAGGGCACACACCCTGGACAGGATGCAAGTCTGCCAAAAGGTATCCCAAGCATGACTTGAACCCCAGACCCACCACACAGCAGGATGCTACCACAGCCCCTTTGCTTTGTACAGAGAAATACAAAATATTATGTAAAGGAAAAGACAATTTTTCACTTAAAAAATTAACATTTTAATGCAACTATACATTTTGATGAATGATATCCTTTTTTCTTCAACATAGATCTAGTGCATGTTTCAGAGATCCTTGTCTTAAAGGCATACGTATGTAATTCATTGCAGCTGACACATCAGTTTCATCATATGTGGCCAGACTGTGGACCTTTTCATTTTTCTTCTAATATCAAGCCTCCATTATGGCAGCCAAGGGGAAAACATGGCTGTCACGTGGATTTGAAGGTGAGGTTATAGCTTGACAAAAACTTCCAATTTGGTCCCTCTCATGTTGTTAAAGAGCAGAGGTGCAGTTCGTCACTGGGGCAGACAGAGGCCCTTGGGATCTTTTCACAAGTTCTTTGCACTGACATTTTGGCTATGATAAAAACACAGGTGAGACCATCACAGCCACTAGGGCCAAGAGAATAGGGCAAGAGGGACATCAAAAAATACTCAACACAAAGAATATTGCTCATCCTTCGGACTGTGTGTTGGTTTATGCCTACTGTAATTTATATGGACCATGTATCATGTATCCCCAGTCATATACTTGCATGCATTTGTGTAAGTTTAAGAAACAAATTCAACATTATGCCATATATCAAATATGAAAACATAACATACATAAATGGTTTCAAGGAAGTATGCGGTTTCTTCAAATTGTATATGATGTTATATCTTCTCAGAGACAGACGAGATTTTTTTTGTTATTTATATATTTTTCTTTTTGTTTCCCAATAATGTATTTGCACTTGGGTGTTTATTCATTATTTTTTGCTCAATGGCACACATGTAAGGTCTCTTGCATCAACAAATTCCAGCAAATAATCAATGCTGATACTTGCAGCTACAATATTTCCTTGTTATTGATGCAGTTATGTTGACATAATCTGATCTAGCAATAATAATTTTGAATTTGGTTAGTATACAATATATTACAGAGCCATCTCTGCTCTCGAGCTGTCACGAGAGCCGGCAGTGGACTGTGGCATTGCCACTGGATTGTGGGCATTGGACTGTTTGACGGGCTGACAGATCTTCCATCCAAAAATGGCTATGTGACAGTGATTGAGAGGAGGGACCCATAGCAGTGAGAATGACACTGACACCAACAGCTGTCAGCGGAAGCTAAAAGATCCACATGAGGACCACGGCAACAGCACCTAGACAGCTGTACAAGCACAGAAGGACCAGTGTTAAACAGTGCACAATTTGATAGCATTTTTTGTTGAAAATATGCACTTTTAAAATTGACCAAGGTCAAGTGGCGTGCATAAAAGAATGCTTAGCAGCTTTCACATTGCTGGGACATAGTGCTCCAATCAAGAATAGTTTTATTTATTTATTTATTTATTTTTTTTGAAAGATTAGTACAAATGAAAAATAGGTATTGTGTAACATTCACATTAACAAGGACTGAGAGAGTTCAGCTAGCTTTAATTTAATGTATTTTTTCCTGTCAGATATACAGTATTTACTTTGGATAGCTAACTTAAGAATGATGAAGGGAAACACAAAAGTTTCTTTAAAAAAGGAAAGGACATATGATTCAGCCATGGCAACATCAAGTGGGGGAAATTAACAAAACTTGATGACATCTGAGTTTTACTGTGAGAAGTGAATGTTTCACATGACCACAGTGTCCCTGTGCACATGGACTGGTAGGTCATAGACCACCTCTCTGCCAAACTACTGTAATATAATGTATGAGTGCAAACCCACACACACACATTTTCAGAACCGCTTGTCCCATACGGGGTCGCGGGGAACCGGAGCCTACCCAGCAACACAGGGCGTAAGGCCGGAGGGGGAGGGGACACACCCAGGACGGGACACCAGTCCGTCGCAAGGCACCCCAAGCGGGACCCGAACCCCAGACCCACCGGAGAGCAGGACTGTGGTCCAACCCACTGCGCCACCGCACCCCATTGAGTGCAAACCATAGGTTACGAATCACTTCTAAGAGAGTTACCCTTGCCATGATGATGAAGCACCGGTTTTTAAGTATTTCCCTTCACTTGGTGAAGCATGTTTTTTTCTGTTCTATTTGTTGCTCTATCTGTTTTTTTAAAACTGTTTATAATAAACGGACCACTAACAGAAACAGCATGAGAAATCCTATTTCTGTTTTGATATCTACCCATTTAATTACTCTGAACTTTTATTATTAAAAGGCTGTGTACTCTAATATTGCTAACTAAAAGTTGAGGAATGTTTGCAAAAGTCATTTGGTGCTTTGTAAAAGTATTCAGATCCTTGACCAATTAACTAATTTTACTCAGTCTTGAATGAAATTATTGAAATTCCCTTTTCTGTGGTATTTCCTTTCAAAACTCCAGAACACTAAATTATTTTGAAGTAACACTGTTTTCACATTAGAAAATAATTTTAAGAAAAATGTAAACTGCTGTTTGCATACATATTAAATGCCTTTAGTACATCAGTTAAAACATCAGCAAAATGAATCAATGTAAATGTATGTAAATGTAGGTGAAACACAATTGCCTTTCATTTTTGCACAGCACTACATTAACTTGCTTGAATGTTTAAATATACTGTATATTGCTATGGCCCACTGTTTAATGCTACAAAAACATTAGAAGTGTTTAGAGGAATAATGACAATGAATTTGTCATAAAGATCAGGTTACATTGTTCAATCATGGTATATATGTATTATTTTCAGTGAGATATACTGTACATAGCACAGAGAAATCAGAACGTCCCAAGTATTCAAAAGTTGTGTTTGATTTGTTAGTGATATAAGCAACTCTGTCACTCATATCCGTGATAACAGCTCTGCACATATTGATGAATCACAGCATGAAGCATGAAGAGCCAAGACAAAGTTGGGTTTTTGCAACCTTCACCCAAACTGCATGAATTGCATTACTGTAAAAATTTACGATAAAGGTTATTTGAAACCAGAGGCTATGATGTAAAAATTTCACTGTGCTTTGCAAAGTCCTTGGCAATGTTTTTATGTTTTTGAAAGAAGACACTAGAGTGTGATATTCAACATACACAGGACAAGATGTTAAACCCCATGTGTATTTCATAACAGCTGTACACAAGGACCCAGTCCAATCATGAAGCCACAGAGAAAAAACATCATTGTCATATCATTGCCATGATATACTAAACACACAATAGTAGCATGAAAAATGAAAAAAGAACTAAAAAAACTAATTCTTCCATTTAAAAAATCAGAAAATATCTATCAAAATTAACTAAAGAGTTACAGAATGCTTGCACTCCATCAAATGTGCCATTCATTTTACTGTAGCACTGTACCTCTAATTACAGATATTCTTGTGAGAAGCCTTGAAATACCTTTATGGAAAGCAAAAATTAATTTTATTCATTCAACCCTTTAAATGTAAGATGTAAAGGTTGTAAATGGACAAAATCTTTTCACTTTAACCTCAAAAAGGACTGTCTCCAAATGCACCTTAATGAAAGGAAATGACAACAATACCCTTGTATATATGTGTGGTGGGTGTTTATAATGTCCTTGTGCAGTTTGAAGTTTTAAAAAAAATCACTTTTGCATAAGATTTAATCTGTAAAATGCAAAAGAGAAGGAATATCTTCAAAATTTAAGTAAAACTGTTATCTTCAATTGAAGAAATAGCAGTTGTCTAGCCAGCTGTGCTGAAGTCTGTATCAACTGCCACATTTGTCTGAATTAGATTTTTTTCCCTGTTGGGTTAAAACTGAAATTTACTTAACAAAGCCTCCCTCTGTAAAGAATCTTCATCCTAGAACAACAAATGTGATCGTTGCCATAACTCAAAAACAACTGCAGAACATGTTTGGGGAACTTGAAAATCATGCTGTGCTTTGTATCTGCAATGATGGTGGATGTGTTCAAAGTTACCGTTTCAACTATTACATATGCTAAAGCTTTTACAGACTGTTTAAACCTCATATAAAGAAGTGGAAGTTATTGTACCTGCACGAAGACCTCATAAACACCCGCTATATGAAGTGTTTCTGACAGGCAATATCATGACCTGTGGTTTACAGTTCAACTAGCGACCACAAGAATGCAGCCAGTCCAGCAGATGCATTGAAGCGTAGTGACCACACTGACCTCCCAGTGGTTAATTTTCAGTGATGAGTGCATCTAGTCCTGTAGCCTGCAAACGAAATCAACCATGTGTGTACTGCAGGCAAAAGACATCAGCTATCACTGCCTACCGCACTATTTATTTAACAGCTCCAGAAGTCAGGCATTAGGAACACCCCAATGTGGAAGATAAGTTGTGGAAAGAACGGGTGAGTAGATCATGTGCACATAGATTTGAAGCTGTTGCCAATGAAGGGGAAACAGCCAATGACAATTAATTTTCTTTAAATTTTACAGACAAACAAATAAAAACTTCTCCAACGGATTTGACTTATAGGGTATCGATCGCTGTTTTTCTACATTCTTCAGTCCAACTGCGATTAATTAGAAACAAAAATTACCACATGAAAAACTGAGGTACGAATCCACAGATACTTTATTATCGTCAAGTGGGCTGCTATTTAAATTCTGTGGAATGAGTGGTCTCTGAACTGATGTAATTGTGCAATTTGTATTCAGCCCACCAGTTGGTGTGAAAGAGGACAAAACTGCATTTCTGGCTGCCTTTTGGAAAATAACCAGTACAGCACTTGTGCTTCAATAAATACAAACTGCTTGACTGATTGAGATACATGAGAGCAAGTGACCCAGCGGTTCCAAAATTTCCACCCACCAACAAATTATTGTACATATTCTACCATGGGAAATTATGCAAATACCATTTTAACGCTATCCTCAAAAACGTTATATGCAGAGATTAATGATTGGTGACACTCTTAAGACACTGAAATTTGAAAGTTAAATTGAAGGAAAGCTATTTGACTGAATACAGGGTGTAGTATGGAGATCAAATCCCACAACAGTTACTGAAATATTGTGGCGCACAGCGCCGTGGGTTCAGATGGGGCGAAGAAGGACACGGAGGCAGCATTCATAACGAACAATTTATTCGAACACCGGCACAAGGGAAAATGATACTCTTGGTCTGAGAACCCTGTTTCCTCTAGGACCTGCACTTAAGCCAGCCTGCCTAGCGCCCCCAGGCTCTCTTCAACACACTGGGAGACATGGTCACCCCATCATTTTTCCCATAAGTGCCCACAGTGGTTACACACACATTTAACATTATTTCCCATAATGCAACTATTTACATTGAACCGGTAACGTAGGTCGTTATAATATAATGAGCTCAACTCAGAAACCACAATGTTCACAGTCACTGTTTTCTTAATACCTCCTATAACTGAAACCAAAACATCTAAAGCCAGTCTTTAATTAAACTCCAATGGCTTGAAAACAGAATATTTGCAGATAGCATTTAGTCAACACCTTTCATGACTGAAACCATAACATTTAGTCAGTGTACAGTTAACACGTCCTGTAGTTGACACCAAAACATTTACAGCCAGCTTTTAATTAGCACCCCTATAACCGAAATAGAAACATTAACTGTGTTTGGTCACTAACTCCTAGCTTAAAAAGAACAGCACTCGCAGAAAGCTTTTAGATAAAACTTACTAGGGATAGGAAAAACATAGGACTTTGAACTGTGGTGCTGGAAGAAATGTTTATGGGTGCCACATATATCCAGGTAAACAAAAAGAGGGATTGTGGAGCAAAGCAAGCCAGAACTTTTGCTGTAAGCCCACATAATGTTGAGATTATAATACTTGGAACAATTTTAAGATACTTAGAACTACTGACCTATTCATACAGCTGGGTAATTTTTACAGGAGCAATTGCAGGGTAAGTACCTTCATCCAGGGTACTACAGCGGGTGGTGAGATTCAACCCACACACCTTAAGATCCGAAGGAAGCAGCTCAAACCACTACAATACCTGCTGCCCACACATGAAATCTTGTGGAGTTTTTTATCATTTTGGAACAACTGTAATCCTTAGGTAGGAAAGAAGAAAAAAGAAGAGGATAACAAGTAACCGGATTGATGGATTCGGTCTCAACCGCATAGTGGACAATCCCCTGTTCATCTTAAGAACACAAGTACAACATTGACTCAAAGACATTTAACAACAGTTACCCACCCTCCAAATTTAACCCCTCCATATGACCAAAACCGCAACGTTTACAGCTAGTGTTTTGTTAACGTCTTCTGTGGGGAATCCACACTTACAGCTGATGTTGTTTAGTTAGGTTACCACGTGTGGCCTGACAGCTGTAACTCAGCCAGGTTAAATGTCCTTGGCTTTGCAAGACCAGCTCAGCATGTCTTGTTCACGGTATTTACACTTAATCTGGATTTTTATTCCATATTAAGAAACTTCTGCAGAATGCTAGGTGGTATGGACCTTGAATTTTTTCCATCAGATTGGTTCTCCAGGCCAGATGCCATCTGGACCTGAATCTATTTGTTGGAAAGCCTATAATCTCTCCAGTGCATCTGTTTCATTTATGTGGCTTTGCTCAAACTCTAGATGTGTCAGGTAAATATTCTGTAGCCAGACTGTTTTTTTTTTTTTTTTTTTTTTTTTTTGCCAGATAAACTTAGTAAAGCATATATTTTTTAGCTACTTTTGCTGACTTACTATTTGATATTATGACACATAGCACCAGATTAGGAAGGACCTCCACAGCAGATTCAGCAGTGGTGCAATAGATTAAAATTACATGCATGCAAGTAAGGCATATGCTCAATGAATGTGACTAACAAGATTTGTGAACTGAAGTAGAAAGTAGTAATTCTTAGCTATTCTAATGTTACTCACATAATGCCAGCTTGTTGCTTGTGTTGCAAAGCTTACCTTATCAAGTAAAATTATGCACGTTGAAGCTAACATTTGTAATTCAATATATACCTAAAATGCACCAGAAATAATTTACATAGAAGATGTATTTTTATACACTAACTGCAAATTAAACCAAGCCAAACACATTTTTGTTGAAAAAATAATAAGCATGCGAAACTGACTTGAACCTTTTTGCTGATATCTATATACTTACATACGACTCAATTCTAGTAAGGTTACTATTTATAAAACAGAACTTTATTTTTCTTCTGAAAAAATGGCCTGCAGCTGTCAAATGAATAGAAGTGTAATTTAAAAACCTGACATACTATTTCTGTATACAGCCCTAACAATATATGCATTTCTCCTATTTGTCAAAACCTTTGCACAGAAAATGGCAAGAGCAGATGTTCCACTCCTTTATTGCTACATTCTGGGTAAAAATAAACTTGCATTTAATGTATGATTAAGCATCATTCTATCAGGGTGCTGTCCCTGGGTTCTGGGTCTTCCTGCTGTTAGGCCGCCACACATCATGAATACATCATCAGCTGTGTGTTGTTTAAAATATGAGCTCTGGGCTTCCTTTACACAGAAGCTGCCTCTTAAGAAAGCAAGTAAGCGAATTACCAGCTCCATCACCAGCAAGGGGGTTGTGAGCCATCTGTCATAGCTACCTTAATGATCTCTGCCTTATTTCACAGGTCGCATAAAATCAATGCCCCCGTGTCACCCTTCTACCAGCATCAGCTATCCTCAGCCAGCAAAACATTGCACTGCTATAGTTGATGGGTCCAACCAGGAAAGGGCTGTTTCCGACTCAAAACCAAGGACAGGGCCAGAAAAGATTGCATAGAACCCTTCAATTTTGGTATTGACGGAAATATTAGCACTACACTCATGAGACGTGCAAACCACATTGCGCTGAGCTGTCACCACATCACCAGTGTGTTCTCACTCTGATACAATTTATTGTAAGCAGGCAATCTGTCAGTTAGCAGGGAGTCATTGTAGGGCATTTTTTTTATACTAGATTGAACAAATTAAACATTTTTAAGAGGAAAGATCAGTGAACAAAAGTTCTCTTAACTTCTAGACATACAGGAGGATTTTTCCAACACGGTTTCTGTTTTCTGTTAGGTGCAGGAACAGATAACTAGCTCTGCGCTCAAATACCACCATAAAACAAACTCCTCTAGTCTCATCATTTTGTCTTTTCTCACCTTCTTCAACAAAATCTAAGAAGCTTCATTGTTAACCTTTTATTTAATTGTTTAATCTTTTTTTATGTAACGTTTAATCATTTTATGAGAATTACAGTGATGACAGTGGTTTTCTTGTCATTATCATCGCAATCATCATTATCATCACCATGTGTGATAGATGTGAAATATTTAACACTGTAAATGTAAGAAAAAAGAGAGAGGGGATGTGTGCTAAAGTGGAGTGCACATGAATGCAGCTTGCTTGGGTAAATAACATATGCCACTCCAAGTCAGTATTACAGTACATCTTTTAAATAAGGTTCCAAAGTATTAAAGATCAACTCCAGGTGACGACAAAGACTTCAGCAGGGTAAGAAGCTGCACAGCAACCAAACTAGCTAACACACAAACACAGTCCGGGACCACTTGGCCCACGGCAAACCAGAGCAAGGGGACACACTCAAGACTGGACACCAGTCCACTGCACGACACCCCAAGCAGGACTTGAACTTGAACCCCAGACCCACCACACAACAGGACCTGGCAAAGCCTGCTGCACCACCCTTAATGCACAAAGAAAAGCTGCAAAAATCATTATTGTCATCATTTATCCAAACTTTTCACACAAACAAGTCACCTCGAAAAGTGAATGCAGTGATTACATGTGTTTTGAAAGTTATCAGATTTCAGTTTACATGCCTCAGCTGCTTTCCTTCATGTTACAATGATGAACATGATGATGAATATGTGAGCCCTATCAATATGGTTTGAAAGCTGTAATCATATATGCTAGGCCTACACAGTTCATCACAATTTTTAATTGCACAGCAATTTATTACTCTTCAATTTTTTAAGATTCTTCTAAGGTCCATCATTCCCTTTTCAAGATATTTAACATTAAAAAAAGGTCCAGGTTCAGCTTTCTTACTATGTATTGTGTAGTGAAACTGAGCTTAAGTTCTTTGAAAACCGTTTTGTTAACAATGTACACCTTAAACTTAAGAAAATGTCATCTTGGCCTAGATACATTTTAAATTGATTGAGTTCTTGTAGTTTAAATGGGGTGAGGGTTGTAATGGCATGAACATTTAAATTCATGTTGTAATACCTATCAATTTTTGTAAAGTTAAACTGACCAGATTTAAAAAAAGAACCTACAAATATTTAGCTATGAAATACGCAATGCAAAGAACCCAACGCTTTCACATAGAGCCTGTTTGGCTCCACTGTTTCACAGTGTGTCCATTAAAGATAACAAAGGGTTCCAGAGATAAATCAGTCTAGTTAGCAGCCTGCTATCTCAATCCTACAGTGGCTAAGAGGAGTGCAATGCTCTTTTCACGTGTAATGGAAATTAATTAACAAAGGCGAGACAATGTAGAAAACTCATGATATGACATATTTCAGAGAAGAGAATATGATCTATATCACAATGCTCTATTTAAAATCCGTTTATCAAGAATGAAAAGAAAAAACATTGTCTATATTTCTAATTATTACTAATGAAATATTATATTTCATGTTAGAGGATCGCCGCTGTACTTCATTGTGATTACGGGAAGTTTATTTGTTGCTAACATTCATGCTCAGATCAATCCTTTAAAGAGCCACTCCTGCAAGTAACGTAAAGGTGTATATGTGTCTAAAAAAAAAAAGAAAAAACTACTAGGATGGTGAGAAGGAACTGGCAATATTTTGGAAAAAGTTTTATGCAGCTACTTGTGTGATGAAGGTCGGTGCGTATGGTGAAGGAAACAAACTAACTGTACTTAAGAATCACATGTCTGCAGCTATGTCTCTCTTTCTCCTAATGTAATGCACAAATTGTATTTTCTATGAGATGTACATTGCTTTGGAGAAAAGCGTCTGCTAAATGAATAAATGTGAATGCAAATGTAAATGTTATGAAATAGATGAAAAAGTAGACATGAGGTATATCCAGAGCCACACAGGTGTTATACATACATTGAGAACAACTAAGGAAATATGAACTGAATAATGCAAATTGCACAACATAATCCAAAAACTAAATGACCAACGTAGTATGTCAATCATTGAATATTACTCATTATCATTTCGTTAGCTTCACCTCCTGCGTGCTGCTCTTTCATGAATTTGCTCAAGAGAAAACACATTTACCAATGATTTTCATTTTAAACCTCAATCTTAATGATGCAATTAAAAAAGAAAAATAAGGTTTATATAGGAAATCTTTAAAAGAAATCTGAATTTCATGCCACTAATATGTGGCCAAAGATAACCTGCAAAACCCAAAGATACACTGTAGTATGCTCTGTCAAGATTATTGCTTTTTTCATGAAAAGGAAATCTTTGCACTTTAAAAACTGGGGGGTAGTGGTGTTATGCATATCAAATACTCAGATCCATATGCTGTAAATGTGGAGCACTGATCAGACACTATAAAGGATACGCCAAGGAGCCTGCATCTTTTACAACTTAAGAAATTGGGTTTCCAGGGAGCAGAGATGCCTCACATTTAACAAGCACATACTGTATTCCAGAACACCTTTCCCCCTCAGCTTCTAAAACTAAATATAGAGAGTGGTGGAGACAAACTTGCCCTGTAACGAACGGCAAGCTTTAAGACATTTGGTGAGTGAGAACACAGACTGTTTTTTCATACCCTAAGCAATATTTGGTTAGCACTATGAAAGTGGTGTAACTATTTTCTTTGTGTGGTATTGTTAGAAATATTTCAGAATAAATAAAACAAACTGCAGGATTTCAGGAGACAAGTATTGTTGTAAAAGAGGTGAAAATTTGTCTTTCATCACTGATAAAGATAAACCATCCATGGACGATTGAAGAGAAGTCTGGGTTTCGGGGAGAAAGTGCTTTAGTTCCTTAGCACTGCTCCTCCATAAAGTAAAGTATTTTAAATTATAACTGCAGGTCACATATTTAGTCATAAAAGCAGACATATTATATAGTCATTCGGAATGCATTTAGAGATTGAAATTAATTACTCACTAATCGAACATTAACGTATGTGTTAAACTGCAGTATCCCTGTTCTACAATGGCTCTTAAGTAGGTGTGTCATTTAACAAAGAAATGTAACTTCTATGGAAGGACATTTCCTACTTTCTTACATTTCATGTTTCCAGAGATTAACACTGAATACAAAATTATAGGAGGTCTGCTGTGCAAATGTTGCTTCTGGCTCCTTTCAGTAAACTGTACATTTAGCTTCTAAAGGCTTCACATTACACTCCAAGGACTGAATTATAGAAACAGTGGAGTCATGAATCTGTGACTCATACTCTCAAAAAGGAATTAATTTGTAAGCACTTAAGGATAGAAAACTTAATTTTAAATCCTTTTAGGATTCAAGGCAGAATTTTAAAAAACCGATCAAGCAAGATCATTCATCAACAAGAGATCCAAAAGCTGGAAGATGAGGCACTTACCCAGAACTCCTAACCTGTAGTTGATTGTGACCACAATAACGTTGCCGTAGCTTGCCAGGACACTGCCGTCAATCATGTTCCCAGTACCTTCCATATAAGATCCACCATGAATGTAGACCATGACTGGCTTCAAGCCATTCTCATCATGAATGTCTGCAAAGAAAATCACAAATTATTATAATTTCCTTTCATAACGACACTTTAATAATGATCTAACTCAGTGTATGAATCTCTTGACATGGATTCAGAACTACTGAGTGATTCGTACAATATATGTATACACAACGATAATTTATGAATGAAACTGTTGTAGTGAAAGAGCATATTGGAACAATTATCGACTCTTTCAATTTACAGGTCCATACATCAGTGCTCAGCTAAAAATGTGACCGCAAAAGATAGATGACCTCTCATCACCAGCGAATTCATGCGTGCATTCAAAAGGTAAACATACTTAGAATGCAGTATTCCCACTAGGTTTAAAATGTGGGCACTGTTGTTAAGATCTAAAGAACAGTAAATTACAAAAATAAATGCAATACACATCGGGTGGTTTGCTCTTGAAAAACCTTTTTTATGCATAATACAGAACATTCATGTCCATGACACGGTTTTCTGCAGTGTTGGGCCGTTGCATCTGGTATTGTGTGCCAGCTGAAAACTGCATGTTTGCTCGGGACCCAGAACGGGGTGAAGATGATGCTGCATCAATAATGCTCGAGGCTGTTTCAAAGGAGGAGATCCTGGTTCATTTTAGGCAGCTACTTTGGGCAGAAGACATAGTCTTCTCCAGACAACTCTATCTGCAAAAAAGGCAACACTAATCCCCTGCCCCAAACAAAAATGGGTTGTGACTGGCTATTTATCTTTGCCAAATTTTGAGTGAGGAGAACCGGAGAGGGTTGAGCATAAAACATTATGCCGTTATTCACTTGACTGATACCTCAAAAAATTATAAAAAATCAATGTCTACAAAAAAGCGTCATTACACTCTAGCATTAGCTCCAGCTCTAAAGCAAAGTTTCCTTTTTCAAATCCAGGTAATGGATGCTACTGTGAAGGCCTGTGACACAGTGTAGGGTACTCGGTTTTATAACATAGTCATCCATGTAGAGATCTGCTCTTAGCTGATTCTCAGTTCAGAGAACCAGTACACTTCATTACTAGCAGAGAGAGACCACAACTCGCAAGTTGTTGGAACAGCTCTTAGACCAAAAGGCATGATGCTGACAAGCTCCATCCATCATCAACAACCAATTGTTCCAAGCAGGGTCGCGGCAAGAAAGAGCCTACCCCAGCAACACAGGGTGCAACGCTGAAGGGGGAGGGAACACACCCAGGATGGGACACCAGCCCATCACAAGACAACCCAAGCAGGACTTGGACCCTAAACCCACCACACAGCAGGTACTGGCTGAACCCTTCACACCACCATTCCTCCAGTGACAAACTAATGTCTGTAAATCTGTAAAGTCCATTTGGTGATAAAAATCATCTTTGTAATGATCCTGATTATTTATTAAAAACACGGAAAGACTGACTTTGCTTTGTCTTCCCCACACAAATATCTACTGCAGTAGCATGGGAGACGATTTTCCACTGTTCCATTTCTGTCACTGAATAGCACCTGGAATTGAAAATAATAATGAAAAATGTTCTCACTGTTGTCTTAATTTGAAAGCATTGCTTCAGTGTTTGCATAAAAAGTGAAGTCTGTATTGGAAAAAAGGCAATAAAGGTTAGTAAATTCACAGCTGTACTACACAAGGCAACAAGCGCTAAGTCATGTCTGCTAGGAGATGCTTTCTTTTTGTGTTAAACACAAGCAGAGAATATTGGGATCAGAGTTAATGATCATACTTCTGTGTAAACCCTTTTTTTAACTTTGCTATAAATGAAAATTGTGCCCAGCCAGCACAATTGTCATTGCCCATATCTTAAAGAAATTAGATTGTCATTAAAGTGTTTTCCTAAACATTATAGTGCAGGGAATTTCCTTGTGCTAAATGGGAAAAACTAGGCAGTGCAAGATTACTGCTGCACTGCTCATAGACACTGCAGCAAATTATATTGCTTAGTTTTAACCCCACGGGAGCCGAGTAATTCACTTGTACTGCAGATGTTCCTACAGTCTGCGCATGTAAAAAATAACAGAAATACTTTACTATATATACTATCTTAAATACACATAAAGAACACAAATTCCTACAATGTGATGCACTACAAATTAGGTTTTTGTCTGTTGTATTAAATGTGTTTATTGCTCATATAGTATATTGTAATGAAAAAACTGGTTATACTGATGTGGAATGAATGTGCATAGGTGGCAAAATACATGACTATTACTAAGGGGTTTCTGCAGTCAAGTTTACTTTTTTTTTTTTTTTTTTTTACTGAAACAATGCATGAGAATACAATTTGGACTCATGGAACTGACAAGAATATTACACAGTTCTTATTATTAAAATACTAATAAAATGTAAAATGTTGAAGAAAGGCAATATTGTTTTTCTAAATAGCTAGTATATTTAAGAATTTTTGTGTAGTTTGAACTGTGTGTACTTTGTTTCTGAGGGAAGGATTTGCTAAATAATTAAATATAAATGTAAAACGCAAGCTTGTACTGTTGCTTGTCATGGAAGAGAACAAAATAAGGAAAAAAAAATTATAAATTGGTGCGGTATTATAACACTTACAGCATAGTACAAATTTTGTGGCTAAAACACATCTGTGCCACAGTGTACTGTAGTGCAAGTCTTTTGTGTGCTTTATTTTCGTAAAATTAATCATTATATAAAAATCTCTTAATGAGAAACATTTCTGCCACCCAGTCCTCATCCTCAACCATACTTCAGGTTTCGGCTCTTGCCCCATTTAATAGAGGCAGATTTCTTTCCTTAACCAGTTAAAGAAGGAACGTCTGCAGAAGCTGTGCCTCCCCTGACAGGTCATTGGAGAAATTTGTCAGCTGATTGTTCTGGATTTGGAGATGTTTCAGCCAGGAGGCTGTGCCCTCCCTGTACCTGTCAAATCTCCTCTTTCTTCACCTGTCACTGAAAAAATGTCCCTGTCATCACAAAAGCCTAAAGGTTTTTTAAGGTAGAAAAAAAGCTGTCTTGGTAACTGTTTCCATTTAATTCTCAAATACGTGCAATCTGCACCAAAATGTGCAAAACTCTCCTGTAGGCCACATTCAAATGCCTACAATGACAAACCTAGAGAAATAAGGCTGTTATTCTTAAACTTTGCCATAGTTCACCTTTATGTGTCACAGATTCTAATACACCAAACTTTTTCAGTACAGTTACAATAACTGTGTGATAATGGGGCTTGGTGGCACAGTGGTTACAGCTGCTACCTGTGGAGCTGAAGGTTGCAGGTTTGAATCCCATCTCCAGCTGTAGTACCTTCAAGCAGCATAGTCGCAATTGTTCAAAAACCCCCAAGCTGTATAAATGGGTAAATAACTGTGGACAAGTTAACATTTTAAGTGGCTTTGTAGAAAAAGCATCAGCTAAATGAAAAAATATGAATGTTTGCGCAGGGGGTGTTTTGGTGTAAACCATGTCATTTTGTCGTTGCAAGTGATTATCTAATTCAGTAAGTTTGCAGATATAAGCAATAAAGGAGATCAGGAAAAATCGACTGGCAGATATAACATTGCTGTTAAAACATTTATCACAATTATGTTCATGCATGAGAACGAGGTACTCTCATGTCAAAAAATAAGATTATAAACTAGAAATCAAAACAACATACTTAAGGGGTTTGTAGTCATGCTTTCTTTCCTGTTTCTGACAGGGAGAGATAATTAGATGCATGCAAGGATCCTATTCAAAGTTTTGACTGTAGAACAAGGAAGGGGGTGAATTCATTTCTGAACAGCATTTACGTTGCTCCCTTCACACACACTTAGATATAACCTTTGACACTCACACAGGAAGAGTACTCATCTATATGCTAATTTCTCCAAAGAAGAAAGTGGTCTGAAAAATAAAGAATCCAAGAGGTGCACGCAAATATACACTTAAAAGTAAAAAGTAAAACACGAAAACAAATTAATTCACAAAAATGAAGAAAAGATGTTTACTTCCATGCACCAGGCTTTTTGCTTTCTTTCAAAAAAAAAAAAAAACCTTCATCTTCACCACCATCATAACTGGTTATATCATCGTCTTGACTCTGAGTTCTCGCCTATGATTGACAAGGGAAAACACATTTTAAATAAATAAATATTTCATTAAAAAATTGCAAAAAATGCAAGAAAATTTTGTTTCTGATTTAATTTGAACTGACTTTGGCGAAGAGTGAAAGTGGGCTGTTTTAATATATACGTATGCGTTCAGTCTCTGTTCACTGAGGAAAATTCATGCTACAGATTATATTTAGGAAGTTCATTTTAGAACATTTGATAAAATTTCACAAAACTGGTTGATAACCCAGACTAACTTCAATACAGATATATGTATGGAGTTTTTCATTGACACGTCATGACTTTTTTAATATTTACTGTTCTTTACTCCTACTTCTGGATTGGATATTAACTGCTCTTTACTATTACTTCTGGATTCCATGACCATCATCACTTAAAGTGAACAGGAAAAGCCTAATCAGATTCTTAAGTGTCATACACACTCTTTTTTGATGATTCAGCAAATAAACATTTAATTAAGTCACAAGCAAAGCTTAATAGCCCTACAGGCATATGTTTCAAGGAGCACTTGACAGTTCCTAACACAGCTGACAGGCCAATTCATGTGAAGATGCTCACCGGACAACTGAAGCTGCAATAAACACTATGATTTTGCCATTGGTTGCTTTTCATATGCAATTGGACACAAAAGCACAGATGGGGCATTCATCTGCAGAACTGAGTTAGCGGATCTAGTTCACAATGTCCTGGTACTTAACTACAGTCTCTTGAGGATCCACATTGATGTGTTCATGTGAGGGATCAATATGCTCACACTGATCAGCTGACCACAAAAAGTGTTTGGAGAATACATTGGGCTCTGTATGACAGGAGCATTTGCTAGACACTATTAGGTATATATACACACTGTCTGAAACTGCTTGTCCCGAGCAGGGTCACAGCAAGCCGGAGCCTAACCCGGCAGCACAGGGCAGAAGGCAGGAAGGGGAGGTGACACACCCAGGATGGGACCCAGTCCATCGCAAGGCACCCCAAGCGGGACTCAAATCCCAGACCCACCGCAGAGCAGGCACGCGCCAAACGCACCGCACCACCCTCAGCTATGTACAGTTTCCAAACAAAATACCGGACCTTTTGTTACAATCACCTTCCTGCAGCCTAGGGTAATGCATACTTCGGCACACATTATTACAATGCACAATCTGAATGCATATCATTTTAAGTTGTCCATCAACAATGAATGAACATTCACCTAAACATCAAAAAATATAGCCATATCAGCTTTTCCATCTGGAGTTACGGCACCAACCATAACTCTTTACTAGACATAATCACATTAATTTCTGTTGCAGGGTAGGAATTAATTTTGTGTTAACTCCACTAACTTTAATAAGTTATGCTGCAAAGAGACTGTATGAATATGATAAACCTCATTATGTCAGCATGAGAATTCTGGCTGGGTGTACCAAGTGTCATGTCGGGTGAAGAGGATGCTGTACTGTCTGGAATTATAGCTATAAACAAGCTTCATATATATATATATATATATATATATATATATATATATATATATATATATATATATATACAGTATATACACACTCATTGTGGAAACATGGCAGAAACTGATCTTAGTTTCATTAAGATGTTGGTTAATTACTACAAAATATGCAATATGAACAATTTCATATATTATGAATATGTGTACCATAGGCAGTTTCATAAAAGAAGGCAAATACGCTTTATTTAATTAAAGTAAATATTTTAATTATAATTGTATATTTAACTATTAATATCTGGAAAATTATTTGTACAATTAGACAAATAACAAGTCTTATTCTGTCACTCTAACTTAAATGTTTATATATTTTGTGCTATTATGTAAAACAAACAAAAAACAAACTAAGTGAATAAAGAAACATAATAATACTTTGGCAAATAATGAGCAGTATATATTACCAGGACTCATTGTTTTTGCTAAGTTTACTTTAAACTAAAATTTTGTATAAGAAAACTACTGTTTTCTTTAAATAGACTTATTCTGAAATGCCTCCATGCCTCCATGAATATGCAGCTCTGCAAAATGGTACATAATGTGCTGGTAAGATATTTTTCATTCCTTTCAATTCATATGGCAAACAAAATTAAAATCTTTTTGGCCCACTTCAGAGGGATATTTTGGTGTCAATGAAAATTTTTAAAGTGAAAATAATAGGGTTTTAACTATATACTTCAGTATGCCGGTTAGCGTAAGCTTAATTAAAATGAACCGCTGACATAAGAGATGCAAAAAGCTGTTATTCTTAAGCAAGAACATTCATCAGAGTCAGACTCAGTCTGTGCCATGGGATTGAGATCATCAGATTATCTCTCACTCTCTGTTTTAATCTAGAATTCACTAACAGTTAAAAAGCTATATTTAGCATGGAGTCACAGAGGCCAACCAAATAAACAATTCAGTTCCCATAGTGACCTTATAAAACTGTCCCAGTTATTGTTATTTAGGAATTGTTTGCTTCCTGTGTACTGAGTGAGTTATATTATTGCATACATATATATATTTATTTATTTTCTTTTTTTAGTGCATCCTGTGACCCATTTATACAGCTGAAATGCAACCAGCGCAATTGATTTACCTTGCTCAAGGCTAGTTACATTTCTGCTCCACCTGGGACTCAACTGTCAGGTTCATGCTACTGAGCGAATTGGGCCTTTAATGGCTCAGTGTTTACATGATTGGTATTGTCTTCACTGGGAGTAAAGGAAATTGTATTAGCTAATACTGTGGAAATGTATCATCCAGAAAAAATCCGTTTTCTTGTTCATTTTAATGTTCTTTCGAACAATTGCACTGTAACTATCCTGTCTTTCAGCAGCAGTGCTCTAAGATTGGTTACTTTCAAATATGGATGTCAACTTTTTTTTTTGCTGCTCTGCCACACAGCAGCAGACACCTCTGTGAATAGTTTGTTAATGGTTATGCTCATGTATGTGATAATACAGGCATTTCTTTTACTGTCAACTGTAAAAAGCTGTTTTGAAACTTTGTTCCATTTTTAAAATTTTTTTCTTGCACATATAAGTATGCAGTATGTAGTATTACAAAATACTGTACTTCACACGGTTTAAGTAGACACTTGAAGACCCCTTGAACATTTTAATGGCTTTATAATTAGACTAAATTCTAACGCTCTCCAGAAAAACTACATTGTAAAGATTTTTAAGTGAACTTCCATGAGAAGTTTTATATTATGCCTTTTTTCAAGAGGTTCAAATGGGACATAGAAGGGAAAAGCAAAGAGAAATATATTGAGCTGAGCACGAGACCTACCATCCTCTGTTGGAACGTAGATATTTAAGTAAAGACAGTCTTCATTTTGGTCTTGCACATAGGTTACGACTGTATCCAAATTGGCTGTAAACCACACGGGCAACATGTCGTTGAGCAGAAACCTGTCTTCCAGGTACTGCGGACAGACGGGTGCAAACTGTGTAGCGTTTCGGATGCCTGGCCAAGAGGACGGAGGCTCTGGAGGCTGGAATCTCCTTTCCCCCGTTGGTGGAGATGCATACGGGATGCCTAGGTACTGTTCCACTGGTCCCAGGATTTCGTTTGGTAATGGAGTTTTTAATCCACGCAGCTTCCCGTAATTTGTAGTGACTATTGTGTGTTGTACTTGTTGGCAGTTGATGATGGTGAATCTAACAGCCAGTGCTGCGATCCAGAAGATGAGATTTACATTCAGCATTAGGCAGATGGGGGTGAAGATGAACGGTGGCCACGCGATTCCCCCAGGCTTGGCCATGGTCCACTCCTGGATGACTAGGTGGATGAGATGCTTCTTGCACAGCCCAACAGCCACACCTTCAGCTTATGATGTTGGATGGACACATAAAATGTCCACCAATTAGACTGACCCTCTCAGAGCATCCCATCTCAGAATATGGGTCTTGTCCAGAGCCTTAAACTTCTTGACAGCTGAAAAGAATGAAACCTTGCTTGTTTTTGTTGGCAGAACCACCTCGTTGGACTAGCTCCAGAGCACTTGAGAATTCTGTGAATAAAGAAAAGCAGACTTTCAATTAATGATCACCCCACAAGTTGTTGGAAATAATCAATAACAGGCAGCACTGTATACTGTGCATTAGGGTTTTCCCAAATCCTTTTTTCAGACTTGCTGGTCCCAAATGGCTAAATTTTACCCTACCCAGCCAACCAATTTACAATAAAGTGGCACTTAGCTTACAGTCCAATTCAAAAACCAAGATAAACACAATACTGCAGTTGCTGATTTTTAGGCAGAATTATTAAACACCATGTCTTGAATGTTCGCTTGCTGCACTTAAAATAGTATACATAGAGCTTATTGTATTGTCATGTCTTTACAATATTGTTTGTCAGTATAGAAAGAAATTTGACATGAACAGAAAACAGAAAGAATACAAGACTGAATCTTAACCGCATTTACAGAGGGCTGAAGCCCTCAGCATCAGTAAACCACCACTATATCTGTCGGGCAGATCTTCTGTTGAGACTGGAAATTTAACAGAACTTGGTTATTCTTGGTTCTTCAATGTATTGGTTAAAAAAGTTTACAAAGTCCACCTTCACCACACTATCTTATGGTAAAGTGCTGGGAAGATTTTTATTATTAATACACCTACCATAGATTTTCCAATAAACAGATACAGGGATGGAAGGCAGGTTAGCTCACTCGGCATTTTGAGCCATGATGTGAGAGCTTGCTGTTTTTTGGGGCCATTAAGAAAAATTAATTTCTGAGGGGCTGCATCTGCTTATAGCCTGCACCCTTGCCCATAATGGAAGAGGCTTCTATAAATCAGAGGGAATCGTTCAGAAGTCATTTATTAATGCTTTCCTCCATTAACGGAGCTGTCAGAATGGCTTCTGGGGAGCAGGCTGTTAGCAGGATCTCATCTGTGCCTATCGATTTATGGCACAATGGTGTGAAATACGTAGGAAGGACAAAGTCCGATCCACCAAACTCGACCATGGCAGCATTTACATCTTGCATACAGGCATTTTATTCTGGATAAAAGAGAGACCCATTTATACTAACATAAAGGTCTGTTTTAGAATGTGGTTCTACCTAATATTACAAATATCACTTTATCCATTATTATTATTATTATTATTATTATTATTATTATTATTATTATAACATAGAACTGGCAAGGTGAATGTTATCACTTCATGCTGCACGATCAGTGTTTCTGTAGCCTCAGCTCCATAAAAAAGTTTAATTAAATGAAACCTGGCATCATAAAAAAATCCCCTCAGGATACTGCCTTTTTGAGAAGGTAGCAAGTCACAGCAATCAGGAATTTTACTAATACATCCATTAAACCAATTATATTTCCCCTATTTGAATCCTTTGAATAGTTAGCTTTTAAAAAGGCTCTCTTTAGCCACTGGCAATTGCCTTGATGTGTAGACCTCAAACACCACCAAAATCTTTCTCTTTCATCTTTGGTATTGCTCTCAGTCAGGTCCTTGGTCCAACATTCATACAGAGCCCTGAAATTGTTCTTTAGGAGAAGATGTGCTCCACCCGATAAACTCTTGTAGTCTGAATCAACTGAATACATGTAAGAAGACCTACATGAATAAGGGTGTATCTCAGATCTACATCTCATTATCCCAGGTCTAGAAAGAGTCTTGGAACTTCTGAAGAGGTACATTTCAAAGGCAGTACATTTTTACTTTGTCCTCTCCCAGCATGTAATAAGTTCAAAGCAGTTTATGACCTACTTTAATTTGAATAAAATTGATTTCATCAAATATCCAGAATTTATTACATTTTTGCCACTGGGGCACCGCTCCTGCTTTCAGATTTAGCTGAAATGTAAAAGCCGTTATTGATTCCTGTGTTAAACCTTCCATAGTGCAACATTCCTCTTTATTCTTTTGGAGCCACTGACATCTGGTTTCATGACAGAAAAAATATTCAGAACTAGCCATTATAATTTAAATGTTGTATAATTTCAAAGCCCATAATCCTAAAACATGTTTCAGGTGGATTAGTGACTCTAAATTGCCCGTAGTATGTGCTTTTCTGAGTGTGTGTGCATGTGTGCCTACCATGTGATGGACTGGCATCCCATCCAGGGTATACTTTAACTGGCCTTGTGCCCTATATGCTTCCAGAATAGGCTCTAGACCACTGTAACCCTGACTTGGACAAACAGTTACTGATATAAGTGAGAGTCAGTGAGCGATTTCAAAGTTTCAACCTCCTCCTGCTGTCCATCCTCTGAGCAAACATTTAAGCAAGTTTCATTACATATTGATGCTACTGTGGGAATGAAGTTTCTGATATATAGATGTGATATGGATTTTTCACGACTGATTAGGGTTGTTTTCTGTACAGCTATGGTACCTGCCTTACGTTTCAGTCGATCTGCTTGAAACCAGACTTTCCTGAGCAAAAAAATAGCTACAAACAGGAAAATTTCAAGAGCAGATGCTGGTATTCTCCATGGATTGATGGATGAGTCAATGTGAAATATTTTGATCCAACCAATGAGAATTTGACTTTTGGTAAAATCAATGAAACACAGAGAGACTGAACACGAGTGCTTGTTTTTCAACATGGAGAGGCAGTGCCCAGGCCTGGGGCTTCTCTGCTGGTCACAGAATTGATTTTCTCAAGACTTTTGGGATTTCAACCATCATGGCTAGCATAGCACAGAATCATGCCATTCTATCAGGATTAAATCTATGTAATTGGATAGTCCTTGATTGTATCAGCAAGATAATAATACAGCTCCAGATTTTGGAAGAACTGTCTGCCAAAGAAGAAAGATGAACAACAACCGAAACCAATGAACCTGGCCATATAACTAAGAAAATAAAAATGGAGACAATCAAGCAAAAGCTGCTAATCTTTGAGCAGGGCTTTTCGACTCTTTTTTTTTTTAAAAAAAAAAAAAATATATCAGTGCTCTTAAACGTTCTTTTTAAAATAGTATGTTTAACTTTGACACAACAACAGATTTTGCACAGATTAACCATGTGAAACCCTGAGCTCCTGGCAGATATCTTAAATGGAAGTGAAGGCACATTTCACCACAGGCAACTCGATATGTTGGTTTTTGTTGCACCTAACACGTTCATATTTGAACTTCAATTTTCATATTTGAACTTCATTGAGTTGTTGAACCGATGCGTCACACAAAGCAAATGATGTTAATCCATATTAAGACGAAGGGCTCATTATCACAGTAACTTGTTTTCGCTTGATCTTCATTTTCAGTATGAGTACAGACCGTGAAAGCGGGGCCTCACGATCCTTCTGAGTTTCTGGCTTTCAGGCAGGAGGTTTCAGAAAAATTACCACAGGGATGACTGGCTTGTGATAGCCAAGCGTTCATAGCAACGCCGCTTTTTGATCCTTCGATGTCGGCTCTTCCTATCATTGTGAAGCAGAATTCACCAAGTGTTGGATTGTTCACCTAGTAATAGGGAACGTGAGCTGGGTTTAGACCGTCGTGAGACAGGTTAGTTTTACCCTACTGATGATGTTTTCTGCAGTAGTAATTGAAGAATACCTGCAACCATGAAAATATCTAAAAATAAAGCTCTTGAATAGTAGAAGACATTTCAATTCAATTTAAAATGCTGCTGTTAACAAGCATCTTGTTGAATCATTCTTGGGTTTTCAACAGTTAAGTGATTGATTCTGGATTCCTTTGGGAAAGATCAACATTTTCTAAGTCCAAGATACATTCCTTTTTGCAGAACAAACAAAAATCATATTGATTGCTCCACCTCCGCGATTCAGGGAGGGTGGAACTTGGAACTTTATCAGTCAACTTTTATAAGGGCAACTTAATGAAGCCAACACAAAACAGCATATATAGGGGGTTCACAAAGACTATACAGTACTGCTAGAAAGTATGTGAACCCTATAGTGATGGTCATTATTCTTGAATAAAATATTAAAATGAACTAATTACACACTTGATTCTACTTACCTACTTGGTTGAACCAATGCAAATTCGAGTTCACTTATTTTTGCACCTGCACTACTTCTATTCTTCTATTACACACACAATTTCCTCTAAACCATATGGAGTTACACACCTATTATTTCATTTGAGAAAGACTGGTTCTGATTAAGTTATGATTTCATGGTAATACTAAGGGACATAAGGAGTTCACCTACACAGCACACTATATCCTTGTAACAGAATGCACTATAATTGTCAAATAACACACTCAACACTGATGCCTAAACAAAAGCCTTATATGAAACATGAAAGTATCAGATTTTGATATCAAAATAAAACAATACAATCCACATTAAGAATTTCTGAACTTATGTTAAGCATTCTAATTCTCAGGTAAGCATTCATATTCATACATTAATCATTACGTTCTGGAATGAAGAAAAAATTTTGACAGATTTGTTAGCATAGCTAAATTATAAATTTAAAACTTTAGCAACAATAATACCAAAATCTTGTAACTTTTTCCTGTAGCTAATACCTTAAAAAGTCCAAAAACTAATAGATAGAAACTAATTAGTTGAACAATTGCCTTGATTACAACTTTTTGTCAATGGACGCTTGTAATGTAATTGGCTGCATAAATTTATAAAATAGACAGTGAGGTGCCTGCTACACTCACAATTTCACCACATCAAACCTCTAGACTCATAATAATCAGAGAACTTCTGAATCAGATTGATATTGATATAAAACAGTACTGATGAAAGAAATATCAAATAGAAATTTTAAAAAGACAAAAAAAAAAAAAACAACATCCAAGCACCAAACTATACACATGGACAGTGAAAAAGCTATGCGCAAATAAAATATGAAAAACAATCAAAAGTGGATAAAGATCACTGAGCATAAATGAGCATAGCTGATGGAACCATGTTTTAATGTGCAAAACAAAAACCATTTGATTTTTTTCCTATAAGTGTGGAAGTCACTGTTATTTGTTATTTCTGAATGTGACTTCAGGGGTGTGGTGGTGCAGTGGGTTGGCCCTTGTCCTGCTCTTCTGGGGTTCGAGTCCTGCTTGGGGTGCCTTGTGATGGACTGGCATCCCCTCCCTCTCCAGCCTCGCGCCCTGTGTTTCTGGGTTAGGCCCTGGCTCCCTGCGACCCTGTATGGGATAAGCGGGTGTGTGTGTGTGTGTGTGTGTGTGTGTGTGTGTGTGTGTGTGACTTGTTATTTCTGAAGTATGGTGAATCTTCCTTTAATGAACCTTACATACATAAAATGCCATTAACACATACAATTAACAATTCAGCTTGACAACTTTACATAGCAACAGAAAAAAATTAGAAATAAATGATGCAGTAGGTATGTACAACTTATTTTTTTAGTAATGTGTTCAAGAATTTTCCTTTTCACTAAATGTGTAAATGTAATCCTCTGAAATATCTGAGCCTCACTTAATAGGCACCATTATTCAATTTGCAGTAAAAAATAATGAATAAATAATAATAAAAACAATGATGTCTCTGTATCTGTTCACCTTTAAAGACTGGCTGTGTTAAACCAGACAGAAAGTTAAAGTGAAAAGTGGATGCATTACCGTGACGTCTAAAATGCTGCAGTTGGACCATTAATGTGTTGCTGAAGAAACAAGAGAAACCGATGAATTCCTGAAGATTATTACTAAATCCGAAAAAAAAAAAGAAAAAAAATGGGCTGAATTACTACCACGAGTGCTTTGATTGAAGTCTGCTGTAAAGTCAACACAGCCACTCCATCAATAGTATGACCGTACGCATGGAGTTAAGGGAACTTTTGACATTATCTTTCTCCATTATGCACTGTATTTTTCCCAAATTATACAGCAGTTGATTTAGGAACTGCATTTCATCTGAAATATCATCATTTCCAAAGTTGTTTCAAGTAACTTTAAAGCTCGTTTAAGAAAGACATGTGATGCTTAAGTGTTTTAATGAATAAAGTTAACCTTTTTTTGCTCAAAACATCCCTAATGGCATAAATGTTCTGGAGGTAATTTAATTGTCAAGGAAAATGTTTTCTTCGGTGTCCCAGCTGAGCATTCAGTGGTCAGCAGGATTTCAGGCTCAGTTAGTTAATTCTAAAAAAGTAATTAATTTGATTTCACATTTTGCCATAACAGAAAATGACAGCTTTAACAACGAAGCAAATGCTCAGTGGGTCAGGAGTGTTTGCTTGCCTCAGTACTGCTGCTCTGTGCTACAGTATAAAACAAGTTGACATATTAATTGCAGCCTAAAATTCTGAAAATTGCCAGAATCTGCGGTCTTTGCATCCTATAACTCATGGAATTATTTCTCACCCATATATATTTTCATAGACCTGTTGGGGTCACCTTTACGGCTCCCACTGATTCAGCATTCGGAAGAATACACAGCGGTGAAAAATTTGCCCGTCCTCACAACGTTCAATAATGCAACTGAAGAAATTATTGATAATTTTAGATGTTTTGCATTAAATACATAAACCATCTCAATGAAAAGTCCAAACACAACAGTCAACAAGTGTGATGTCAGTTCACAGCGTTTATCTTGAATGCACAATAACACATTTACTGCCCTCCTGTGTAGCCTACACACAATCTGGTGATTAAGATTGAAGTATCACTGTTGTGCCTTTATTTGTCACTGTCATTTCCTTAACACTGAGGATCGTTTCGATTTATAAAGACTTTTGGTCTCAGGTGGAAAATATCACATAAATACCTTTATTAATACATTATTTGGCATATACCTGCAGATAGTTTAACATCATAAGTTGCTTTGGAGATCAACAAATACATGGAGAGCCGGCAGCGGACAGATCTATGACAAGGCAACAGGAGTGAGAACAGAGCTCCCGGTAGACATGGGAGCCGCACGGCTTCGAGAAGCCCTCGACAAACAGCACTTGAGTGCCCCTCACTCGCACCAACTCGAGTCAAGAGGAAAATATTGATTATTGCACCCAATGGCCAATTATTTACGTACCATTTTAAGTAACCCACAACAGCATTTCAACAGAGGCTCATATCTGAATGCCTTTTGTACTTTGGTAAGACAAGGATGCAAGGTGCTGGGTAAGTATAAGGACAACTAAAATAAAGGTTACTAGTTCAAACCCAGGAGAGCCTCTGACAGACTACTATAGAGCTGAGAGATGTGCTTAATATGTGCAAAAAGCCCAGGTGAAACTATGATATGCTTGAAAAATGTTTTACAATTAGTATTTACTGTATGTTGTAATAATGTATTGCAATAATACATTATAACGAAGCCATTTCAGTCTGAATCCATGTGCATTAATATCTCAGAAAAATTCAGTATTCATAGTTTTTTCTCTTTTTTTTTAATACTTCCAGGTAATAAAGAAATTAGCATCAAATAAATGTATTTTCTTCAGTGCAGGTTTTAAACACTCAACAGTAATTGGTCTCCTACTGGGAAAACTTTAAAGTTCAACATTGACAGTTTAACTTTCAGTTCATAGGAGGGGGCCTGCAGTTGCACCATTGATTTAGGTGCTTACATTTAAATTGCACAAAATGAGCAATAGATCACGCACAGACCTCGATAAATGAATAAAAGATGTATTTATAGAAATTCTGCAATCTTTTTCTTGACAAATAACCTGTTAAATCTTTTTTTTAAAGAGCAGAAAGAAGGTTGAAGGATTTTTTTATTATAGGCTTAAGCAAAGGATAAGAGGTTCAAATAATGAGAGTAAACAAAAATCGTCTCTAAAAATGTAGGCGTATAAATGAATTAAACATAAGATTATTTGTATAATGTAAAATGCAATATCCCCTAGATAACTGCAAATATGCCAAAAATCGAACTGCTACAGTTTTCACCTGAATTCAGGGGCAATGCAGTGTTGCACACACACACACACACCAGATCACACACACACTGTCTGCAGCAGCTTGTCCCGAGCGGGGTCGCGGCGAGCAGGGGCCTGGCCTTGCAGCGCGGGGCACGGGCCTGGAGGGGGAGGGTACGCAACCAGGGTGGGACGCCAGTCCGTCGCAGGGCACCCCAGGCAGGATTCGAACCCCAGGCCTGTCAGAGACCGGGACCCAACCAGACTCGCTGTGCCACCATGCCCCCCCCCCACACACCAAATATACATGACAAATAAAAGCATTCAGTATTACATTTTTGTTATTTTTGTTATATGGATGTCAAGATTGCGATTATGTTGTCATGATGATCACAAAGAGATTAAAATAAATGAAATGTGTTGAAGTGACTGGGATGAGAATACAATGATGTGATTTAAACGTCAATATTGTAACAGTAACAAAGAAATAGACTGCAGCTTCCCATGTAAAAATTTGCAAGGAGGCAGTCAAAACACTATTGCGGAAGAAAAAGAGAAGAAAAATCAAGCATCACCAAAGATACTGCAGCGTGACATGTCCGACCATATGTAATGTCAAATACGACGAAACACTCATTAGCCAATTCTCCAAAAAGCCGAGAGCAGAAGGAACAACTGTCCGCACTGCCACCATGTGTTCTCCTGTTGAACTTGCAAGTGCTCAATTCGTCCCAATTCACTTCTTCGATTTTGTTTTGCTCAACGGCAAGGCAAACTACACAAATTATATATATTTTTTTTTAATAGAAAACATTTTAAAAAATCATAAAATGTAAAAAAAAAAAAAAAAAAAAAAAAGATTATATGTGCGAAAACTGAGAGCACTTGTTTGTGGGCTATCCTGCAACGCCGGTGTTCCTCCTAGGCGCATTATGTAACAATCCTCAATCAATGAGTGCGCGTGTGTGCGCGCGCGCGCGCGCGCGTGTGTGTGTTACGAATAACGATGTCTTTAGAATCGCTTTTGATTACTGAACATTTCAGTATGACCACAAGTTATTTCTGGCAGCTCGTTTCTGATTTGCTCATAATAGTTTCTCATCAATACACACCGAAATAACGAAGCTTTTAGACACACTGACTCAACAACTGTCCTGTCTCTCCGTGTTGCTGCTCGGCAAGGAAAGCCAAAATAACAGACTTTTACCACACCAGCTAGTAAATAATAATAATAATAATAATAATAATAATGTTATTCTCGTTATTTATTATTATTATTATTATTATTATTATTATTATTATTATTATTCATTTTCCTTTAGAATAAGGCAACAGTTCGGAAATTGTGCCAGACAGCAAAAAAAAAGCACCTTCCACACCATCAAAGATATCATGCTTTTTAGATCTATTACACACACACACACACACAGACACCTGCACGTCTTAGACACACTGTTTCCCTGACGGATGAAATAGGTCACCCTGTGATGCCGGAGTTGGGATTTCTGACCGCATCATGTGTCTCCCTCATCGATGCCATAATAACTCGGATCTCGTCTGTGTGTGTGTGTGTGTGTGTGTGTGTGTGTGTCCACATCACATGCCCCTCTGCTCTGCGATGATCCTCCTGCGTTAACGGTCATTCCGTCCCTCCGATACGGAGCGGTTACTCGCCTCGCACTTCGCGCCCAGTGCGGAGTGAAGCCGTTCGGTTCGGAGGCGCGGAAAGAAGCCCGGACACAGTGTTACACAGTGTTATTTATACACTGATCAGTGTTACAGTCACAGTTACAGCGCTGCGCCGACAGCAACATTCCAACTAATATCACCCCCAAGTAGGGATGAGCACATGTGTGAACGAAGAGAAACCGCGGGGCTTACCTTGTTTTACCCACCAGTCCCGTCCTTTTTTTTTCGGACTTGAGGGACGGACGGGACGGGATGTCGGGGAAATTGTGGAGTCCTCGAGCGCTTCTGCAGAAATCCCGAGCGCGCGCTCACACTCCGGGTGGGGGGTGGGAAGGAGGCAACGTGCGCGCGTCCGGGGGGCTCGATCAGGTCCGCAGCCTCGCATCCCAAAGTGTCCGCTCTGCAAATTGTCGGCAATCTTTCCTCTTCATGGGTATGGAGGGAGGGAGATGGGGAGAGAGAGAGAGAGAGAGAGAGAGAGAGGGGGGAGGGGGTTTTAGTGTGGAGGAGTGTCTCTCTCTCTCTCCTTCTTTCTCTCTCTCTCCCTTTCTCTCCCCCTCTCTCTCTCTCTCTCTCTCTCTCTCCCTCGCTCTCTCTCTCCGTCTCTGCTCCTCCAGCTGCTGTTAGGCTTTGCAGGCTGAAATGTGTATAAGCTGCAGCCAGTCCACTCGTGCATTCTGTCCACCCAGCAGGGGACAGACACACACTTAGAGACTCTCAAAGCTCTTCCCAGTTCCATCCTCACAATCACAATGATGCCCACGTATGAGGAACATGTGTGACGCAGTAGTTGCTGGGGCGATCTGGACACGTGTGTGTCACTTTCTGCATGTGTGTTAATCAGCACTTCTGCTTTTTAAGTACTCTCCATCCAAAAAAAGTTCAGCTCTATACTGGAAAGACAACTATTATTATTATTATTATTATTATTATTATTATTATTATTATTATTATTGCTCTGCTTTTTCTTTTTTATTCTTATTTATTTCTTTTATTCTTTTCTGTTTGTGTTGGACTTTAATAGCTAAAAACTCCTGCAAGTCTACACATTGATCCCTACCTCACTAAGCCAGCTTCGCTTTATCAGAAATTAAAAGTTGCTTATGACTTCCCTTTCTGTACAGTCACTGCAAACATTGCCAAGAAGAAGTCCCCGTTTCACTGTTAAGGTCCTCACAGGAGCAGAACAGGAACAGTCGTGAACAGATAAAGCAGATGAGACACAGTCCTGGAGCTGAACTTCAGCTAGTCTTGTGCTTTTATGTACTTGGATGCACATTATGTAATAAAACAGTTAATCATTTTTGACGGAGATCTTCCTTAGTAAGTCCAGCCTAGTAAGTACATTTTTTTTTCCTTTGGCTGCTTTCAAGCAATGAACTTGGTGTGATGTTTTGTTTAAATTAAAGTGACAGTTTGAGTTTTAGAAGCATCCACTGGGATCTGCACACAAAACCAGTTTACTGTCAGGGTTGTCAGTGCCACACTGCTGTGTGTGTGTGTGTGTTTCTTCCACTCTAAATGTCATGGCTTTGTTCAGACCTGGTATTATATTCCACTATCACATCCTGCTTAGAAATGATGCTGTTTATATTTTCAGTTCTCATAAAACATTTGTGAGAATAATAGAATCGTTGAAAGCCTTTTTTATCTGTTTTGCGCATGGGGACATTCGAAAGACTGCATACCAGTATGGAGCGGGGTGTTGGGGGTGATGATAAAGACAGTGTGAAGACATGGGTTCCTGTCTTGGTGATGTTTACTACTAGAGCAACTGCTGATGCATAAAAAGTGCAGTGTGCTGAACCCCAGCACACAAAGTGTGTTGAGCTTTTGTCAAGCTGTTTGTAACCGATGTCCATTTGTCCGCATGATTATCAATGTCCCGAGAAAAGTGTTGAGAAAAGTTATCCTCTTGTACCTTCCAGAAAGGTACCAACCTAAAATCATGTGCTGTGTAGAAAGATTACAAAAACTTGCTGTAAATCCTCTAAGAGAACAGGTATGTTATTGGGTACGTCATAATATTTCAGAAACATGATATTTGCACAAGTACACCAGCAAGGCCATTTTATTTGTTGATTTTATTAGTTTTACTTTATAGTGCTGAATTTCTCAGGTATCCATGTCTGCCTACGGTGTACAGTGTATGACGGAGCAGCTTCAAAATAAATTTGTGCTCGTGTCATCACACAATGCAAGGTGTGTCCAGGGCATCAAGGAGATTTTTTTCTTCTCTTTTTCAACAGATGGACTGGAAAATCATTCCTTTATCTCCTAAAGGTTATTTCTGAACTTGGGTTTTTAAAAGGTTACCAACGTGATTCACGGGTTCTCCCACAGGGGTCTGGCCCTGGTCCATTCTCCGATGGAGGCTGCTGACATTGCCTCTGGTTCAACATCTGACACACTTGTCAAAATTCTATCACTTTATAGCACTTTTATACACCTTTATGTACGTTTTAGTGCAGACATGACTGAACAAAGAATAAAAATTTGTGCACAGTATACAATTACATATGTAGTATTTTTTCAGATAGTTTTTCAAAACCGCAGCTTTTAATAAGATATTTTATGTTTTTGTGAACAACAGCATGTGGCTACGGCAGTTATCATCTTGTTGCTTCAACGTCAGGAAGATCCATTTATGTTATTCTACATTTAAACAGTTTATCTTATCTTGAAAATCGTGTTCAACTCCAAATTATATATATATACACACACACACACACATATAATTATATAATATATAATGTTCTATATATTATAATTAAATATAAATAATAAATAATAAATATACACACATTTATTCATTTTATGTAACGGATACTTTTCGCCATAGCATCGCACATCTAAGAGAAAAAATAAAAAAAAGTGAATTACATCAACATATTGAGAGATTTGGACGCAGACGTCATTCCTCAGTACGGTACAATCAATCTAGTGTTTAAATTTTTGGTAAAATTAATTTACTTGACACTATAAATCTGTTTGAAGTTACAAATGTTGTTTAAACCCTGAGGCATGCTTAATACTCACTGGTAAAGCTTTTTTTTTCTCTCTGCAAAATAACTTAATGCAACTAAAAGAAAGATACAGGAAATTTATACATTTTGCAAGTCTACATAACATGATATGCAACCATCCTTTACATTAACCACATAAATGTATTCTGTTAAAATCATCCTGTTGGAAAAATTCCCTTTGTGAGATGGTGAAATTACCATTAATTGTTGTGGGAAGAAAGTATTCTGTCACTAGACTGAAAACATGTTACTAAAATTAATTAATAACCACTTCTCCACTGCACGGTCCAGTGTCCATCCCTGATACATAGGGTGTGAGGCAGGGTATGCACTGGGCTGAGACATTGTGATAATTTACCTTACAGATATTTGTAATAGAAAGAAATAGTTGACAAAATCACTGCCTGTGTCTTTCACTTTACAATTATTGTGCGGCATTGTAAATTAAAGTTTTATCCCCTCTCTTGCTATAGTATGCTTGAGCAAGCCACGTGTCACATAAACAAATTATAATACTACTGAACATGATATTTAACTTGTGATATTTTATGAACCGTAATTAAGGATTACTGATTAAGGTGAGTGTGATAAGACATGGAAATTATATACAGTAGTAGGTTTTGCTGTGGAAGAAGCACAGCGTCAGTGGATATTCAGAGTGAAAGATATTATATGTAGTAAATAAAATACCCTCTGTGGAGGTAAAATGACAGTGAAAGAGAGACAAAATGCTGTTGTACTGAATAATAAGCCCACTGTATAAAAAAGGACATATTTTCATAATCCACTGTAGCGGTATTTTGTTATGTGTTATACAAGGGCTAAGAGTACATAACAACAGAACATCAGTTGGTATATTAAATATGAATAACAATGCATAAATGAATACGTAATTTCTGAATTGTCATGCATCAATGAACAGCACTTTCATAAGTAGTTTTCTTAATCTTTATTTCATTTACATTTATTCATTTAGCAGACACTTTTCTTCAAAGTAACGCACATCTTAGAGAACAATACAGAAAACACATTACATCAACAGAAGCAGAGTTTTGAATGCAGACATGTGATTCTTGAGTACAATCCATTTGTCACATACCACCATTTGAACCAGTACACATTACATGAGTAGGTGCACAGGCTTTCCATTATTGAGCAAATTGTTAGCAAAACAGACACAGGCTTTCCATTACTGAGCAAATTGTTAGCAAAAAATATTAAGTATAACAAACAGGACATGTTCATGAAGCACTTATGAGGTTAGTGGAGAAGTGAGTCTGAAATATTTGAGTCTTGAGATCCTTCTCAAATTGCACAGAGAAATTTGGGAGTTCTGAGTGAGAGGGTGAGATTATTCCACCAAAACTTGGGACGACCAAGCAGGCAGAGGTGGAGACCAGGCTGGTTGGAGCATATAGAGCGATTGGTCTTGTAGATATCAGGGAACAGATCCATTGACAGTTTTGTAGGCCATGAAGAGTCTTGTATTTGATCTTGGCAGCTATTGGAAGCCAGCGCAGAGATACGAGGAGGGGGGATACCTGGAAACACTTTGGCAGGTCAAACACAACTTGTGCAGCATGTATCAGCTTTAGTGGTTTTATGGCAAAGGCTGGAATGCTGGACAGAAGAGAGTTGCAGTAGTCCAGGTGGGATATCACCATGGCCTGGACAAGGAATTCTGTAGAGTTTGTCATGAGATCAAGGCAGATCCTAAGGCTGTTATGCAGGATGTATCAGCAGGACCAGACTGTGGCTTCGATATGTTGCAGGAACAGACTTGAAGCGATCATTACTCCCAGGTTCTTAGCCAATGAGGTAGGTGAAATAAGGGAGTTTTCCAGCTTAACAGAGTTCTCAACGGGAGGTGGGATCAGCTGGGAGGTAGAGGATATGTTTTGAAGAGCTGAAGCTATAGGTGGTGATCAGACATCCAGGCAGAGATGTCTGAGAGGCAGGTGGCAACGCGTGATGATATGTCTGTAGTTTCAGGGAGAAAGAAGAGGAAGAGCTGAGTATCACTGGTGTAGCAGTGCCAGGGGAATCTGTGGGAGGCGATGACTAGCCAAGGGAAGAGGTGTAGATTGAAAAGAGTAGGGGGCCGAGTACCGAGCCCTTTGGAACACCACTTGAGAGACGCTCAGGGGATGATCAGGAGCCCTGCCAGACCAACTGGTGGGATCTACCTGATAAGTAGGACTCAGACCACTTCATTGCAGTTTCATTGATTTAAAGTTGTCCAAGACAGGAAAGTAGAATCTCGTGGTTGACAGCATCAAATGCTGCAGACAGGCTGAGGAGGAGGAGGACCGAGGAGAGGGAGGTTGCTGTAGCCAGTGGGAGCACATCTGATACTGATTTTAAGTGAGTGTATCCATCACAAATACAAATCTATATGTAAACTATAGGGTTCACATATTGTCAAACAGCACTGTATATATATTGAGCATATATAACATTCTCAGCCCCCAAATCCAGTAATTGGGATACTGAAGGTCTCCACCCTCTGCAGTTATCCTTGAAAAACTTACCTAATTCCTACCATTCTTTACAATGAGTTCTCAACAATTGTCATAACTGAAATAACCAAACTTCAACTGCATAAAATAGAGACAGATAGATAGATAGATAGATAGATAGATAGATAGATAGATAGATAGATAGATAGATAGATAAAACTGTAGTCTGAGACATTATTATACTAAGCAATCGGTCTGTGAGACTTGTCCTGTGGTTTTACCATTGTTGTTCCGTTCCAGCAGACTCATTGAACAGTTATGTTGCAGTCTTATAAGGGTGATCTGAAGATCCTTACAAATGCTGCTCTGTACATATTTCAGAGTTATTCTTCTTTCTGTGCTTGGGTCTGTATGGATATTCTATGGCTGGTTCTGTTTGGATGTCCATCTGAGTTTTAAGATGAATTTCAGTAAAGTACATTACTGTATTTCATATTTTTACTGTAAAAGAGAAATTTCAGAACTCGGATAGCAAGAGCACTTTATCTGAAAAAAGTTTGAGAGTAGACATGGTGTTTGTTAAGAAATATAGAAATGCTCCATTATGATATATAATATTATGTGCACATTTGGTTTGTCAAATACTTAAGAAATGGCAGGTTGATTTGAATTGCGGTTGAGTTGAATTGCACATGAGATGATCAGAGAGAGCTGGCTGTGACGTGTATAGTTTAACTGTCATCTAGAACTGTAATTTATCAAAATTTTATTTTAACTTTTAGTTCTGTACTTATGCTTTTTTTTTAATATTCAGTATCGCATAAGGACCTTGAATTAAGATTACTATGAGCAAGTAAAAAATAAATCTCTACAAGTTGAGAAAAAAAAATTACATTTACATTTATTCATGTAGCAGATGCTTTTGTCCAAAGCGATGTACATCTCAGCAAAAGTACAATTTATGCATTACATTAAGAGAAGAGACAGAACTGCAGACATGTGACTCAAGTACACCTAGTTTGTTGCCTACCACTTGCTGCACTGAGATTCATCAAATTACATGAACCAAAGAAAAAAGTCACTCTATAATTTATATGAAGGTTTGCAAATTTCAAATGTCATTTTCATGCACTGCTACACAGTAGTTAAATGAAGTAAAATACTTTTTTCAAAATTTAAAATACAACTATTTCTCAAAATTTCAGTATTTAGTGTGTTATAAAATGTTAAATTCTGCATAATCTGAATACAGATCTATACCTGGTGGGTGTAACGATTAGAGTGCTGGAACTCACTGAGTGATGGCAATGTTAAACACTCGCATGCACACAGGAAGGCAAATTTAATTACCAGATCATATGAAATCATATCATTGGACTGTAGAAGGAAACCAGTGGAAACCCATAAGCGGAGGATTTTTATTTATGCAAAGACAAAAACCAAACCAAAAAAGTATGTAACTAACCTTGGAGATACAAAGGAAAAAGAAATTTTCAACAGTCTTCCAGGTACAACTGTGTTTATAATGTGAGAAGACAGTGTTTTGTCAGCTTTGACTTCATTTACAGCACTGAGGTCAATTTGACCCCGGACATAATGGACGATATTAAATTTCAACATAATGGACAAAATTAAATTGCAACATAACTGAATTAAATCGACATTCTGATAATTTTTCCCCCTGTGTTTCCAAATAAGCAATCCCAGAGTTAATTTAACAGTAGTGATTTTGCCTTGCACAGTTTTTTCTGAAATATAATTAGTCTCTCCAAGGTCATTGCTTTGGTTACCTTGTTATGTGTTACAAAAGAGCACACAAAAAACAAATGAACGCAGAGGAGTCTAGAGGACAGACGTTTCCTATTTAGAGGATTTGTTAAATTATGCTAAGAGGGAAAAGGCTTTATAAGTTTATAAATACAGAACAAATGGCCTTCAACATGTTCAATTGAACTGATGCCAAAGAAAATATGTGGCTGTCTGGTCTTACCGAGGGCTATGGATGGAGAACAACGATCAAGTCCAGTTTGGCTGTGTCACGAGGCAGCAGCTGTTTTGCTCTCTCTGTAAATAGATTGACTGAAAGTGATAACCTGACTGGACTCCTCTGGAGCGTGTCAAGTGTGCCAGCAAAGCTGGTCATCACTAGCCAGCTGACCTACTTTGTTACCGCATCTGAGCCTTTGCAGATGCAGGACAAGAGTAAAGACTAAAGTTTGTGTGTGTGTGTGTGTGTTTGTTTCTTTGTCTCACAGAGGAGTTCACATTGTACAATCCACTCGGACTGCTTCATTGACAGTGATTGCTGTTTGGAATTAATACTTTTTTTGACTTGGCAGCAAAGTGTTTTCTTAGAGGGGAATTAAATTATGGTATAATTTACCTGGCTATTTCAGAGAAGTAGGAGCAGGAGTGTGAAGTATAGGCTAAAACCTTATTTGTTTACCTTGCCCTATGCAGAGCTGATTTTGGGATTGGAATCCATGCTAAAATGTTACGGTGCAGAAAAGTGTCCCCCTTTCCTCTTTGTCAAACATCTAATACCTCCTTGCATAGGGCTGGTCCTGAATGGGGTCTCTGGAGCCGTACGAGCAGCCAGATTTCTCACCACTTTGATACGCAACTATAATTGAACTCCAAAGGTGTTGTCTGATATACCCACCTTTTCATTTGTTCATTTTGCCGACATTTTTCCCCAAAGCTTCTTACAGTGTAAAGCTGCTAACAATGATTTAGCCATTTAAATAGCTGGGTAATTTGTGCAGGTGTAAATTAGGATAACTTCTTCAAGGGTACTACACTAGGAGGTAGGATTCAAACCAAGAACCCCTGAGACCAATGGTGCTGGCTTTAAGCATGACACTCTGTTGCCCATTATATACTTACCTACCTGCCCCTCTCATACTTCTTACCTTACATCTACCTGAAAAACTGCTTGTTAAAGTACCTTTAAACACAGGTACAGACTTATACAACATGGCTTTTCCCTTCCGACTTGGGGTTTTGCGCTAAGCTCTTGGATAACATGCCAGTAGCTGGAACCACCACTGTTGACTTTTGGGGCGTAAAATCCATGACAGGACTGCTGTCGCCAAACAAAATTACACACACACACACACACACACACACACACACACACACACACACACACACACACATACACACATACATTTTCTGAACCGCTTGTCCCACAAAATTATCTTTCCTTAATTTAAACTCTCTCAGCTTTCAAAGATTTGTTTTGTTTGTATGTGTATCATTTTTTTTTTTTTTTTAAATCTTCAGTTTTTTTTTTCCTGGAGTTGCACTTTACCTACTTGTTTTGAGGGTCAGGGAATCTTTTTCAGTTTTTCCTGCACTGGCAAATTGGGTTTTCTATTCTTTGATTCCCTCTGAAAAATTGCCAGCATGCTTTGTAACAAATTACAGACAATACAAGAAAAAAGAGTTTGAGATTTAATTTTCCGAACTTTATATTTTGAAGGAAGCATGCGTATGCCTTGCAAAGCTGTTTATACATTTAGATGTATTTTTGATTTAACTAATTTCTGTTAGAGGAAAATCAAACATGTTACCAGCTTCATTAAAAGGAAATTAATGCTGTTACTAGTGAAGTCCCTGTTCAAAAAAAAAAAAAAAAAAGCATTTCAGAAACTCTGAATATTCTTTCTGTTACAGTATACAGAACATTTGAATAAGCACATAAAATGCTTATTTTCTTTTCAAATGAAAAAAATCAGAGCATAGCAGGAAATAATCTTTTTTCAGCATTTCAGCTCCTTAATCAGTTATTCAAGTTTATTCATTCTGTGTAACCTTGCTTGCTCAGTTTTGCTATACAAAAACATTGTATAAAGTGACAGAAAATACCTTCAGAAACACAGCTTTCAGCATTTCTTGTTTACAGTAAAACAAAGTTTTTCTAACCACTTATATTTTTGCAGAGGGAGATTGTCTTCATCACCTGTATTGATGCTAACATTAATAACTTAGCCCATAATAACGATGTTATTAATAACTTAATAACTGATGTATGAAGTGCATCTGCAATTCTAATGATCCGAAAGTGAAACAAATTTTGAGTCAGATAAAAAAATATATGTATTTATATATATATAAAATGTTACTGCCAGATTAATACTTTACACTAAAATGTTTTGGCATTAATTAAGAGATTATAGGAACTTTTCCAGGCAGAATTAAAAAGGGGTTCTAAACTTGTACTACAGGTTTGCAGCCACATTTTTATTACCACGTAACATTCTGTTGCTATGAAACTTTCTGCTTGCCTTAATATTTTCCCTTGCATTTAAATTTCCACAGAGCATTCTGTTGCTACGTAAATATATTGGTTTCCTGGGTGATTGCAGTACGTTTATATGTCCACATTACATTCTGTTGCTGTCTAAGCAGCACACGCATTTTCAGTTATCCTTGATAAAGGATGAATGTCAAGAGTACAAGATATAAAACACATGAAAAACAAGTTTATCTGTTAAAGTTTCTATTCTATATGTTAAAGGTGAAATTCTTCTGAATTTTATAGTATCTGCAGTCCTACAAAGTCCTACGCTTAAACTAAACACTTGTTAAATAAAATGTTATTTCTCTAGTGTGGTTTGAAAAAAAAAAAAAAAAGAAAACAGAATTTATGTGATTTTTATTTATTTATTTATTTTCCTCCAGATGGTCAGACACGCACTGCAAAATCTTGCCAAAGTGTTCAGATGAATCATTTGCTTTCTCTAGACCTCCCTAGACCCTTCAGTATGGTTTATAATCTCACCCTGAGCAAATGGTGATTGCATATCTAGTTGTGTAATTATCAGAATGTGCGTACTGCAGATGGAAATATACAAGCTACAGAGCGGTGAGAAGATATCTATCACCTGAACATTTTCAAGTCTGCAGTGCTGCTGAGGACTTACCAGCATGCTCCCAAGAGCTTGCAGCTTTCTGATGATGAAGGGAAGAACATTATCAGTCATTTGCTGTGCAATGCCAGACTCTGCAAAATGCCCTTAAAGTCTTGAGACAACTGTGTCACTGGTCAAGTTCAGCTCATGTCCAGCTTCAGACCAGGGAGAGTAGGACTCTGCCAGCATCATTTGTTTTCCTTTCTACGCCGAGATGCCTTCAGAATACCTAAATGTTGCATAAGGTAAATTTAGACAAGTAATGGATTCCAGTTCCTCGTGTCATGTCTGGGGCTTGAATCTAGCTGATTGCATTGGTCTTGTCAGCATGATGGCTTTGCATCCTCGGGTGTGAGTAGACAGCCTCTATGTGGGAAGCCTAGATGGAACCTGTTGGGAATCAGCTTCCATTAGATGGACAGCCTTAATCTAAGACCTGACAGGAGTATTTGTTGTGCTCTTTAATTCCCCATCGCCAGACCAAGACATTGTTAACAATGACTTAACAAGGCTGCCTACAAAGAGCAACTTCGTGCAGTTCCTGAAGCCCGAGGTCCCACGAGCATGTTTCAGAAAGCATACCTGCCATCTGAGGACTCGACATATGCTCTCATGACCCCGCCTTCCACAGGGATTTTTAAAATTTTACATTTTTAAACACAGCACTGAATACCTTCGCATCAGGAATGTATACACAGTTCTTTAAGGGAGGGGTCTAGCAATACTGTTTGTATGGGAGGGGGGCTGGAATGCACAAACCACAATGGCTATTTCAAATACTTCCCAGTAGTCTCACCCAAGAAGCCAGCTAGATATCTCCCACTTAGATCAACTTGCCAGCATGCATGAATATCTCATCCATTTTGTCTGTACTCTTTCAAGAGTGTTGGCAAAGCTTTCAGAGTATAAACAAAAGCTAAATACAATATACTTAAATCTTTAAGGCTTAAATTTGAGCCTGTTTCTAGCAGGTAAGAGTGTGCCTGTACTAGCTCCCTGCCAGGGATAACAGCCCTACCAGGCATGGGCTCATTGGTAGGAAGCTAGCACCAGGTGTGGCCAATGTAGAACAATGACAACTTTAAAAGACAGACAAATGGAAGTCAGATTATCCTCCTCGTTTTATTTTTTCCCTTGTCTTCTGGAGTGAGGACGGAGAGAATACTGTACCATCATCCCATCCAATATTCCTTATTTTTTAAATCAGCACAAGTAAGCAAAGTACTGTACAACCTAACATTATTTTCACAAAACCTGAACATTACTCGCCTGCTGGGAACCAAAACAGGGGTCATGACCCCTTAATGCCAAACAGGTAAAAGTCAGCAAAGTACAAGCAACAAAAATAGTCCGTACCAAACAATCCCATCCTGCTGTAGGTGGATTCTGAACGGTCGCAATCCTGACTTTGAGAAAGGGTAAAGGAAAGTGAGTTCCATTATGCTGCATACCCAATGATAGGGGGTGCGGTGGTGCAGTGGGTTGGACCGGGTCCTGCTCTCTGGTGGGTCTGGGGTTTGAGTCCCGCTTGGGGTGCCTTGCGGCGGACTGGCGTCCCGTCCCGGGTGTGTCCCCTCCCCCTCTGGCATTATGCCCTGTGTTGCCGGGTGGGCTCCGGTTCCCCGCGACCCTGTATGGGACAAGCGGTTCTGAAAATGTGTGTGTGTATACCCAATGATCAACAGTGCCTTAAATCATGACATTACAATAATACATTCAGTTTTCAGAATCTTTGTTAAGCACATTTACCAAGATTGAACATCTCGGTGAGGGGAATGTTTCTCTTTCTGAAGCAGGGATGGTTACTTGTCTATTTCTGAAGAGGTTCCAAAGCCCCGGTGACATTTTATTTTATTAGCTATTAGTGAAACATGAAAAGGTCAGGTCCATCATCTAGTTAAATGTGAACTACTGACACCAGGATTTGCTCATATTTATCCAGTATGTACATATGAATCATCTGGTGGAATCTAACATTAATCGATTTATATAACCTTCACTACATTGTCATAATCATCATAATTGCCCTTATCAGTAAATAATGCTTTACCACAGCCAGATTTTTAAGAGGAAATTTATTTCTAAGCTTTTTAGAAGAGGGTAAAAACTGTTTCGACTCATGTCTGACATACAATAGTTTGTGTGTGTGTGTGTGTAATGAATCACAAATATTACAAACCATTTGATTTAAAAAAAAAAAGTTAAAAAAGGGAAATCCTGGTTAACACAAAATATGTACCTATAAATCTAGAAAATTTGACATGTGGCACTGGAAGTTTTGGTGCTTTTGTTTCTCCAGTTGTCAGTGGTATTTTACACAACATTCCAAGATGTCAACGTTTATCATAAATCATTTCCATATGATAAGAATTAAGAAATATAACATTTCAATCTTTAAAAAGCCCCTCCTTCCAAAAAACATAAATATTATGATAAATTTAATCTGAAATGTAAATGTAATGTAATCTTGTTATGTAAGTGTGCTCTTGAAAAATGTTCTCTGCTTAAATGAAACATTTTGGAAATATGTAAGTTTAAAGACTGATTTATTTAATTCTTCAAATGTTTGCTTAAAGGTTAAATTAGTTATTGAGCTGCCTTCAGGCTGAAATAATTAATTTCAGAGTTTGAAGAGCATGAATGACTGACACAACTGAATAAATTATAATACCTGTTAGGTTTGAAAACACTGAATATATAGATGGTTCTAAAAGGAAACTGATTTTTTTTTTTTTACCATTACTATCACAAGAAGAAAATTTTTGTTACCTTAAGTTATCTATATCACTGTCAGCATTAGCATTTGAAGTAAAAAAACTTCAAATTCCAGACTCACTTCACCCAAGATCTCTTCAGCTCATGTATGGTGTAAATGTTCATGCACCGTAACTTCATGATCATCCCCAGATAAGTCTCAGCTGCTATTCCTGTATTGTATGTAAATGTTTGTGTACCTTAAAAAAAAAAGAAAAAATTGTAGTTAGGTTATCAGAATTCACCTATCCTGAGTTTTATGCACCTGCTCGAGCGATGAACATTGGTGCATCAAGTGGAAAGTAACAAACTAGGTTTACTTAAGAATCACACATCTGCAACTATGTCTCTCTTTCTCCTAATGTAATGCACAAACTGTATTTTCACTGAGATGTACGTCACTTTAGAGAAAAAACGTCTGCTAAATGAATAAATGTACATGTAATTATCAATAACTGCTTCTACTGCAAAGGGTGAAGATGATCCTATCCTAGAATTATAGGGTGTGAGGCAGTGTACACAATGGACAGGACACTAGTCCATTGCAGGGCAGTCACAGACACACTAATTCAAACACTCACACATTCACAAAATACAGTGTAGAGTCGCCAATTCACCGTAGGATTGTGGGCAGAAACTTAAACATCCAGAGGACACACTGAGAGAACATGCCAAATCCATACATCCAAATCCACAGCCCAGAACTGTGAAGCACCGTCACTTCTAGCTGTGCCACCATGTCACTGTATTCATAGATATTTCTAAAATATCTATTCAAAAATACTGGCGAATGGTACTGTTTACCTTCTAAATTAAATGATTGAAAAGTGTAAAAATAAATTTTACTGAAATGTAAATACTATCAGTTCTGTAGGCTACACATTACATAATGTGAATACAGAGAACCTCGGAACTCGAACTTAATTCCTTCCAGAAGTGCATTCAAGTTCTGACAAGTTTGAGTTCAGAATCAATTTTTCCCATAAGAAATAACGTAAATTGGATTAATCCATTTCAGACCCCCAAATGATTGCCTTTTCAAACCTATATACATACATACCTGATGCACTGGAAGCCTCCCCACTCCTCACCACACTATGAATGCCACTTCTTTTCTTGAATTTCTCAAACCACCCCCTACTAGCCTTGAAAGGCTGATTATCATCACTCGGTCCAGGGGCGTCTTTAACGACGTCAGCATGCAACATCCGTGCTTTTTCACATATTATTGCCTCTTATATACTATCACCGGCTAACTGTTTTTCGTTTATCCAAATTAACAGGAGTTTTTCAACCTTATCAGTTACCTGTGGTCGTTGCTTTGTAATAGATTTCACTCCTTTAGCAACATCAGCTGTTTTAATGGTCTCTTTATTTTTCAGTATAGTCCAAATCGTAAATTTAGGCATTCCATACTGTGCAGCCAGATCAACCACGCGAACACCTCTATCGTGTTTTTCAATTATTTCCTTTTTAATCTCTATCGTGGCTCTTGCTATTTTCCTTTTTGGCTGATTGCTTTCACTAGTAACCTTCTTAGGACCCATGATGGCTTATTTAATATAAAATATAAAAAAAACCACAGAAACAGGTGGAAATTCACAGCACAATTCAGCGAGATGTTCACTCTGCGAGTTTTCAGGCAAGACTGACTCATACCGAGTCATACGTGTCATACGCACCCTTCGTTTTACGGGAAAAAAGACACGTAACGTGTCCAACAGGTTTTAGCCTGAAAGATTCATCAGTTCAAGTTCCAAAATTTCATTTGAGTTCTGAGACATTTTTTTCGAACAACTCATTCGAGTTCCGAATTGTTCGAGTTCAGAAGCGTTCGAGTTCCGTGGTTCTACTGTATACTTAATTTCTTATCCATTTATGTTGATAATGATGAAGAGGAAAATCTATTAAAAATGACCTGGTTAACTTCCTGAAAATGATCTGTCTCACCCATTATTATACACGGTCACAAATAAAAGGCAATTTACAGTTAAAAAATGCTCTTGAAAAGTCATGTCTTCAGGATGTGAGAGGGAAATGAAGTAACCTGGAGGGAACCCATACAAAGACGGGGAGCACATGCAAATTTAGAGCTGAGCTTGACCCTCGAGGTTACACTGCTGTGCATGGCCCCCACGGGAAATCTATTCCATTGTTTATATGTTGTCAGTGAAAATGGAGAGCTCAGGGTTTTCTCAAATTCAGACGGTCACGCAAACAGCTACTCACAACATATTTTGTCATCTGCTACATTATTTAATAATAATAGATGAATGTTCGCTGTAAGCAGACAATGGATGATTTCCTCCTCTCCTGGGAACTGAGAAAGATCTGTGGAAAACAGCAGGTTTGGGAGGGGTTGAGTGTTGTAGGGACTCTATGGTGAAAGCTATTGAATCTTGCAGGAAGGGAAACCTGAGGACTGAAAAAGAGCAAAACATAAGCGAGATATCTCAGAGGGTTTCCACCAAACAGTATGGAATTCGCCAGCTCATATTCATCTGTGGGACTGTCACTCATTAAAGGCTCTAGAGGGGTCCTTCTGTGATATCATGTGAGAAATCTATCGACATCTATGCCAAACTCTGCATCAACTTCTTTAATAATTATGAATGAGTTATTCAAAACATTTTGCTGATGGCAATATTCAAAGTTTGAGGGTCTTGTGCGTTATGACCAAATAAAATGTAAAGGGCAGTCTTTACCAAACCAGATGCGTAAGGTTAACAGAGTAAAACATTTAATTATAAGTTCAACCTAAAGTAATGAATTTTAAACTTTTTTTTTTTTTTTTTAAATGATTGTATTTTTGTCTAGTTGGAATGGCCAATATTAAGTACTGAATGAATTTATTAAACAAAAAATTGCTTGTAGATTACTGGTTTTGTGAGGCTATGCTTCAATAAGGAATGTAAGAACCAGATGAAGTCAGGATCACCATTGGTTGATTGGTTTCACATATTTTTTTTATAAAAATAAGGCTTTTTCTTACAAGGAATCTGATACATTTCTGGTAATCTTTTTGTCCAACAATTACAGTAGCAGCTGCCACAGTCTGAACCTCCAAAATCCCAAAGCCGAATTACATTACAGCCCCACTGAAATGAGGTTATTGTAGGGTATTTATATTTACAACAAAAAGATCTATATCGATGCACAATTCAACTTTCTCAGTCTGCCTCTTTAAAGCTGTTGTGATAATATACATTCCTCCACTGAAAGTGATATATAAATAAACTGCAGATAAATGTTACTTTCTTTGTGCCTCTTCCAAATGCCATAATACTTAATCATTGGATACACACACACACATTTTCAGAACCGCTTGTCCCATACAGGGTCACGGGGAACCGGAGCCTACCCGGTAACACAGGGCATAAGGCCGGAAGGGGAGGGGACACACCCAGGACGGGACGCCAGTCCGCCGCAAGGCACCCCAAGCGGGACTCGAACCCCAGACCCACGGGAGAGCAGGACTGCGGTCCAACCCACTGCGCCACCGCACCCCTTAATCATTGGATATCAGAAGGAAAATGCTTAATATCAGTTCAACACACCTGTAAAGTCTAATAGAGCAGTCAGTTTGTAAAAATTCACTCTAACTTCTATGTGAATACAAATAAATACAGGATATGCTTAATGCAAGAAAATACATTACAAGTTGCTGGAGAATTTTTAATCTGTATATGCACAAATACATATATTAGTTTTCCACCTCAGTTTGAGATATTTCTTACTGCATATTTGATGTTCAGTGGACAATGATCAGACAACATCACTTTGGCTGTTAAACACTGTGCTAATTTGAAAGTGCTGCGTTAACCAATAGCACCACAGGGCAGTCGAAGGAGTTCAGCAGATTTACTAACTATCATTGTTAATCCCTGAGTCTAAGGAGATGAATTATTCATTTCCATGTCACAGGGTTGCATAGCTATTTTTACAGAGCATGTTGCATTTTAAGGCACCATTGTAGCATATTAAGACTAATTATGTCAGCAGAACCACACTAGAACCTACCCAAGATGAAAGATTCTGTATCTCAGCGGCAAAAGGCGTATGATTCACTCTGGCGCCATCCAGAAATAAATTTCAGGGTTAATGTTTCTGTAAGATAACACATGGTTACAATTCTTGCTAGATACTTATACATACTCATGTTTGTTTGGCAAGTAAAATTATCAGCAATTTTTTAATGCGATCAATCCAACACTTTCAGGTGGTAGGAAAGAACATGAGTGCATGTAATTACTGTACACTCCTCCTATTCTCTTACATCACAGCACACTCACTTTTATTTTAAATTCATTTTAGCCTATCTTGCCCAGTGAACATGGCTCTCATGTTGAAATATGTTTGCAGCAGACCTTATTTTCTGTGCTAAGCCAGTGAGTGTTGTAATTATTTGGAGAATAAGGCAGTCTTTATATTGCACACCACATCAGTGTAAGTGGGATGTAGACTGTGGTGCTGTCTAGTCCTTGTGTTAAGTTCTGCTTGTTAAGGCTGCAGCCCTCCAACACAAGGTCTGGAAAGGGTTGGAATAAAGAATGTGCTTAGGAACAACTGTATATGAAAAGATTTTCTGAAACTGTTACAGAAAGGAAGATTGTTAACTTAAAATTGATCAATCTATTGTAAGTCATACAAAGTCATCATTACTGCTGTGGGCTGGCGTCTCATCCAGCCTGTACATTGCTTTTTGCCCCATGCTTCCTGAGAACACTGTTACCTTGAACTGGATAAAACATTCTCTGAAAACAAACGGATGAATGTAAGTCACTAAAAAAGCTATGCCTGTGAGCCAAATTACTGAAAACTTCTAAACTAAATTTATTAGGTAAGTAAATTAATAATTATTAAATATTGAACAGGTTTTAAATGAAGTGTGTGGTAAGCAGCCCCAGCATGTAATATATGAAGACATCATGAGACCTTTTAATCAAAACACTGAGATTTACATTTATTTATCTGATACTTTTCTCCAAAGTGAGATTCAGTGGTAAGGTTACAATTATTTACCTATTTATACAGCTAAGTAGCTTTACTAGAGCAATTTTAGGTAAGCACTACAACCAGAGGTAGGATTTGAACCTGCAACCTTTGGATCCAAAGGCAGCAATTCTAACCACTACACTACCATTGCAGCAAACTTCTTGAGTGGTGAAGATTACTTAAAAAATTAATGCAGTTTATCTTCCATTTTACTTCTTTTCTTCAAATCCAAAGTGTTTTACAGTCACACACAATAACCTGCTTACTGTATTATTCCAGCCCAGACTACACTGAATGTTGTCAATATTTCATGTGCACAGAATAAAGGTTGTGTGACAGCATGTAGAATGTCTCCCTGCATTTCCTTATTACATTCAACCTTGTACAACAGTACTTATTTGTCATGTTTTATTTCAGTTACTGTAAAAACCACATTCAGGTTTAATGAAAAATGTTCACTGAAAAGCTGCCTTATGCAAGAGGCTGTTTTTAATTAAATGTGTTGGCAAAAATTATACGTTTCGTGACACACATCAGCATTTGCTTTTTTTTTTTTTTTTTATGAATTTATTTTTGTGTTGTGGGGCAAGATGGCACAACAAGTTTCACTGGCTTCCACTCTCTAGCAGATCTGGGGTTTGAGTCTTGATTTGGATGCTTTGCAATGGACTGGCGTCCTGTCCTGGGTTAGGCTCTGGTTTGTCGTGACCCTGCTTGAGACAAGCGGTTTCAGACAGTGTGTCTGTATTTTTGCTTATGATATGCATTGTGCAGGAAAGGACAGTAACCTGAAGTGCAACTTAAGGCAAAAAGCAAGAATAAAGCCTGAAGAAATAAATAAAATCATACATTTTGTTCATAGATGAATTCATTTTGCGTATATTTTTCCTCACCCCTCCTAATGGCCTCAGAATCTCTGGACCAAGTTTCTGTTGGAGTCAGAATTAGCATGCACATGGACTAACATGACAAACATAAATATTATAGGGACATGTCACACACATTGGCTGAAACCACGTGTCCCAATCAGGGTAGCAGTGAACCAGAGCCTAATCCGGCAACACATGGTGTAAGGTTGGAGGGGACACACCCAGGACAGGACGCCAGTCCATCGCAAGGCACCCCAAGTGGGACTCAAGCCCCAGACCCACCAGAGAGCAAGAACAGGCCAAACCTGCTGCGCCACCGTGCCCTATAGGTACATCCGAAATTAGAAAAATAAATTGGTCAAATTTACTGCTTAAAAATTGACCAGTTGATTCAGTTTTGCTGAGAAATGCCAAAATGTGGTCATTCAGAAGTATAAACCAAAACCAATTGTTAATTAAGTGTTGTACTATAAATCACGGGTGTATTCGACTTAACCTCAGAAATATTTATTTTTTTTTTTTTTTTTTTTTTGTGTAATGGACCGCTTTATTAATTTGTTAAGGAATTTGCCATTTACTTTAAGGTTTCTTTTCTGATGACTTTTCCCTATGGTTTATACTCAAAATTTCTTTTGTGTGTTTTTGTGCAAGAATTCAAGAGTTCAGGTATGATAAACTGTAAACTCATTCTGTCCTTGAAAATGAAATATTATGTAATATTCACAAGTTAGCCTTTTTTGCTGCATTTGGGTTAGTACAACTTGGAGCTCGTGATTTTTTACCAATCTGTGCAGGGCGGTCACCCTGTGCAGGGTAAGAAGAGTGCTCGGCGCTGTGTTTGTTGAATCGAAGCTCCTGCCAGCTGTGCTCCTGATATATGCTCTTTGGTAGCTGGTGCCTGAGGTTTTCTTTTGGTTTTGGGGGAAAAAGACATCATGCTAGCAATCTGAAAAGAACCAAGAGTCATGAAAAGAAGCAAGCGAACGACTACACAAACAATGTATGGCTGTGCTTCGGGGTGCCAATTGTGAGCTCCTAAATCACCTTATTTCCCTGTATTTCTGTTAGCAAAGCTGTGGAAGCGGACCTGAAGATGGCTACTGTTCATTCGAATGGTTATTAAAACAGTTTATTCAAGTGCCACTCTCCTTTTGCTGTGAAATTCTCAGGATCTTAGCTTTATTTATCAGGAGTCACATCTCTTCAGACCAGTGACACGGAATGAAATCTGTGGCCTTTTCAGGGTTTTCGCTTGAGCTCTTATCACATGTTAATGACAGACACACACACATACACACATACACACACACTGTCTGAAACCACTTGTCCCGAGCGGGGGGCACAGCAAGGCAGAAACTAACCCAACAACACAGGTCGCAGGGTTGGAGGGGGAGAGGACAAACCCAGGATGGGATGCCAGTCCATTGCAAGGCACCCCAAGCAGGACTCAAACACCAGACCCACCAGAGAGCAGGATCCAGCCAAACCTGCTGCGCCACTATGCTGCCCTGTTAACAACACAATGCTTCATAAATCATCTCAAAAAATATACACACATACAGTATTTTGGCAGAAGAGTGGTACAGGACAAACTCCAGTAACCCCCAGGCTCCTTGTACATGAAATTCATACCTATTGTAGCAATGCTAAAGCCAGCACAAAAACATTTTATTATAAAGGGGTTACGTTTCACTCTTCCATAAGAGTGAGCCGCAAGGGTAATCATATGGAAAGATTCTTGGTTGTTTCATCTGAAGCCTTGTCTTGTAAAGTTATTTTGTATATCATATCACAGAGAAGTAAGAGGTCCTCACCAGTCAGCAGAAAATCTCCTTGAATACATTTACTATGGAATTCCAAAGATTCTGGAAAAGATTTCTTCTCTCACGGGGGAAGAATTCCCACTTGAACCTGCTCTCTTCTTACCATGTGATAACTGTAGGGTAGAGTTGAATTCAATAGCACTTTGCAACATATCTCTACTTTTACATATTTATTGAAGAAGGACATTAATTTGAATAATTTTCCTTGATTTCTCATTATTAAACCATGCCATTTTATGACATATAACTTTGGAAAGTGTTAAATGTGCATTTTATTGGACAGCAAATTGTGTGTAATGCAATAGCCAAGCTACAGAGTTAGTACTGTTTTTGCAGAAGAGGTGGCAATGAGGAGTGCCCAGGGCTGAAGCTGATCAATACCAGCGAGAAGCACCATTTCTACAGCTGGCTGCTTCTCGATCTGAACAGGAAAGTGGGTCTCCATGGCTATCAAGAACTTGCACTCGCTTCATCACATATCTGATCCACTCCTTAAGTTTACCTGACCCCATTGAAACTGGCTGTATCAGGGCCAGTGCTGATGCACAGCTGCCTGTTGGTCCTGACAGAAGAGTCAGGGACACTTAAAGCCCTCGAAATCCTGGCAATTTTCTTGTGAGACATTTCTTCTCTAACGTTGTCCTTACTGATACGTGGCCGATTTCTTAAATGCATCTTAAACAAAGGAGGAGTGCTGACTGCATATTAAAACTGGATTTGAAAAAGGGGTTAATATTGCCACTGGCATTCATAATGGTTAATTTAAACGGTGATTAATTAGCTTTTTTGGTGTGAAATAATTAATTTCTTTTATATAGTTAGTAAGCGTCAAATATCTGCATAACTGAACTTTGTATTGGACACATGAAGTGAAACATTTTTCTGTCCGTTTCTCTTTATTATTTTTTTCCTCTCCAGTTGTTAAGTTTGTTAAGAATTAGTGGTGTCCTTAGAATAAAGGCATCCACTGTGTATAATATATAATGTAATGTAAAGTGGGCAGACTCATGAGGAAACAGCTCATGTTCTCATTTTGAGCCCTCAGCTACTGTATCCATCCTGCTGAAGTCTAGTTTCTAAGGCAAAAAACTAAGGCAAGAGACTTAGTTTTGTGCCTTAGAAAAAAGAATTTCCAATTCCGTTCCCAGAGAGGAGGAACTCCCGGCATTTCTTTGATGAATGCCATTTCCGTCTCATTAATGAGGGGAAATTAGGGGATACAGGTTTTTTTTTTATCTGTGTTAATTCTTCTGATGGCTCATTAAAGGCCCTTCCAAAAAACACAATCGCCAGTGGCTGCCCCTGTTGGGACAGGATGGCAAAGGGTATAGCAAAAACTGTGAGCTGCTCCATCACATTCAAACACCAGCCTGCTGTGTATCTCACAGCTGGGAGAAATCCGTTGGCTGAACACTCGGGGCCAGAACAAAAGGTCCAAAATGAGTCTATTGTATAAGCCAGGCCAAAAGGGATACACACACACACACACACACACACATTTTCAGAACCGCTTGTCCCATACGGGGTCGCGGGGAACCGGAGCCTACCCGGTAACACAGGGCGTAAGGCCGGAGGGGGAGGGGACACACCCAGGACGGGACGCCAGTCCATCACAAGGCACCCCAAGCAGGACTCGAACCCCAGACCCACCGGAGAACAGGACTGTGGTTCAACCCACTGCGCTACTGCACCAAAAGGGATACATCCTTTCATTATTCTGATAGCTTTTATATGGGAGGAAAAGTGATGCTGGTGTCACTCTGACAAACACCAGATTGATTTCCCAGTGATCTTGTATATATGCACAGGTGTAAATGTTTTCATAAACCTTCTTTGTACATTTTTGGGGTAAATTCCTTCTGTGCATTGAAATGCATTGTTTAAGCTATATATTTGGCCCATTGGGGTGGTGTGAATTGTGAAAGTCAATATTAAATCCTTTTAAATGTAAAGGAAAAAGAAATATAGAAAGAAGATGTGAGTCTCTCCGCGCTTCATGAAGTGAGTATTGTTGGCTCTGCCTATTAAATCAATACACTTCCACTTGCTTTGTTCAGTATGCTGTTGGATGGATATACACTTTTTGTGTGTGTGTGTGTGTGTGTGTGTGTGTGTGTGTGTGTGTGTGTGTGTGTGTGTGTGTGTGTGTGTGTGTGTTGGACCTCAGTCCTGCTCTCCGGTGGGTCTGGGGTTCGAGTCCCGCTTGGGATGCCTTGCGATGGACTGGCGTCCCGTCCTGGGTGTGTCCCCTCCCCCTCCGGCCTTACGCCCTGTGTTACCGGGTTGGCTCCGGTTCCCCGCGACCCCGTATGGGACAAGTGGTTCTGAAAGTGTATGTGTGTATATATGAGTTGTACGTGAATCCGATTAATTGTGACTAGATCTGATTGGTTCAGAAGGGATGTTCTGACAGTGAACCTACGTACCTGTACATAACCTACGTATGAACACACACGCACGTATCTATATGTGTGTGTGTGTATACATACGTGGGTATAGACATTAACATCCAACATGGTAAAGTTATGGCAATAACTTTTGGTGGAAAGTACCCATTTCTGCTGGTCTGGGGGAGGAGTAATACCCAGTACACACTGGACATTCCCAGTAAATGCACTCTGTTCACATGTGAATGTAAAAGGGTTAATTAAATCTTTGCGGGAAAAATTTTCTCACTGTCAGAACATCACTTCTGAACCAATCAGATCTATTCACAATTAATCGGATTTGATTAATCTGATCCCATCGGACTGTCCCAGTTCAATGGCATGTTTGAACTGAAATTTAATAATCCTTATAGTGTGTGCTATCAGTGTTGTGCACATTTAGCATTTTGTTTTTGGCTTGTAACTTTGAAAAAAAATGCACCTCTATTGTTATTATATGTTCCTGTCCTTGTGTCATCTAGACATTGCTTCCTTATTATGTACATGATTTCTCAGCAGGTTTTTTCTTTTGATTTTTTTTTGCTCTAGTTGAGGATGATATAGCCCAGTAAAATGAAACTGAAGCTTAGTATGCAGATTCTCTCTTGGCCTCCCACACCTACATAATTATAAGTCCCCCCTATGGAAAGGGTAGGCAGCAAGATTGTTCCCCAGCCCTTGGTTTATCCTGAGTTGTGTGTGTCTGTGCCGTTTCACTTGTTTCTGCTTCTTCTGGGTGACAGGCAGCACTCTCACAGAGATGCCTTACCTTGGCAGCTTGGCTTGAGAGCCTCTCCCTCCTGAGCAAGCCCCCCGACCCACTCCCCCCCAACCCCATCTATCACGCTTGGCGTCTCTTTGATGATAGATGGCTTTCACAGAGAAGGCCTCCACTCTCGATTAAATGTGTGATGTGCATCTTTCAGCGGTTCATAATTGTCTTGGCTCTGTGAGCGACTGCTGTTTTCTCCCCCGTCTCCTTACCCCGGGAAGGGGCCCCGGCCTTGCTTTTCTCAGTGGCTCCCTATTGTTATATGTCTCTCAGTGCAGCGCCGCAATGGAACACATCTTTATTATAACCTTGTAAAAGAGTACAAGGCAACCATAAAGCAATGGCACAGAGATCGGGTGAACTGGTGTTTGCAAAAAAAAAAAAAAAACACACATTTTTACTATACGATAGAAACCAAAGACTTTGCAGGTACAATTATATGACATGCAAGACCGTGAATTTACTAATTTACTAACATATAAGTTGAAACAAGAAGCAATGAGACAGTTACAGTTATACATTTACCCAAGTATTCCTTGCTCTTTAAATATGGTACAGACTTGAAGTACTACATGCCTTAAATGACATTTATTCTTTCAATCCTGTCATGACAAGAGATTTTTTTCTGCTCTTGTAATCTTTGTGTGATGGAGGCTCATCACTGAAGCTTTTAGTTTGACTCCTACATTCTGGTGATGAGATTAATGAGGTGTTACTTAAACTGGAAAAAAATGGAAAAAGATGGGCCATTTTTTTTTTTTAACTTACACACAAATAAATCAATCGTCAATATCAAAATGCAAACGTTCTGTCAAAAATCTATCAAAGCTCTGATTAGCCATGGCCCTCTTCATCTGTGTTTATAGTCTACAGACAGGTTTCTGCTTCTTCAATTGGGTGGATCTGTGAACCGTGTTCATCACATAATAACAGGTGGGTTTGTCATCTTCAAGATACTTGTACAGTTTTTTAAAAAGTGAATAATTTGTCATTAATGAAATATTTCTTAAAGAGATTGGAATATTCAAAAGTAGCTTATGGAAAAATCATCCTTGGTGTGTCTTCCAACTTGAGTTTTTCTTTAATTTACTTTAGTGGGGTCTTGAGTGTCAGATAAAGGCCACTGTGCAAAAACTTGGTGAATTTTGAATGAATATTAAACATTATATAGATGTGTGACCTTTGTTGTGTATCAGCTCACTTTTACTTTACTTTAGCAGGTGCTTTTCTCCAAAAAGGTGCTTCCCTCCCATGACGGCATTGGGAGCCACCTAAATGATTCAATTTTATGTTGACACTGAAAAAATAAGGTTAGCTAGAATTTAGAAGAAAAAATAATCATGAATTTCCCAAGTGTCTCAGTCAGTTATTGCGCTGTAACTGTATACTTGGGTCCCAGTTCAGATGTGGACAGTGTCACTCACCACCACTGGGGATCCCAAATCGCAAAATAAACTGCCTTTATTCTGCCAAAGTAAGGAAGAATTGAAGGAACGTGTTCCCCAGATGCCTGCAGCACACTGCTTCATCACATCTGTCTGGCACCTTTGATTTAATGGATCCCAGTGATGATGCCTCATCACTCCTATCGGCACTTAGCCCTCGTAAAGGGTGTGAGATGATCTGCAGTATGGAAAAAACATAGGCTGGGATTTGAGTAAAGGTGAAGCAGTCAGTTGCCCTCTGCCTCTTGTCAGACATGAATCCCTGGTTAGTTACACCACTTGTGATGACCCGCCACTCAAATTGGCAAGTGTCAGTCATGGACAGTTGCCTATTCAGAAGGTGAAAAAACAAGGAGATGGAAAGTTATTGTCACAGCTTCATCAATAATTCTTTTCTTCGGAATAGTTGAAACACTGAAAAAAAATGTCCTTTTTGAAGTATAAGGTTACAAAACCCTATTGCATAAAATGTTGATAAACAACATGGCTTAATATGGAAATGGCAATGTCAAAAGCTCTAAGTTCTATATTACACAATGCTAATATCTGAAAGAATTCTTCCTGGTTGAATCATACATCAGAGAGCGTGAAATATTCACTTCTCCCTCCACAGCATTCTGTTCACCCCCATAACACCCACTGCAATGTAATCAATATCATGCAAGAGACTAATGAGGAAATTCAATAAGATTGCTTCACAAACTCATAATCTTATCCTGCTTCTTCTGCACTACTATCGAAATGCATGGGGACTAACTTCATTTTCAAAAAGTGCAACTCACAGTACAAATGACTGTTGCGATGAGAGTGAAGGGGAAGTTAAAATTCATGATAGGTAAAATAAATCCTGTCTTTGCTCTTCTGGAAACCTGGGTAAAGTACTGGATATAAACAGATGTGTTCCTACTTGGTTACATGAATGAAAGTGAAAGAAATTAGTCAATATTTTCTGGAAGAAATTTTTTTCTTTTTTTTAAGACTTTTTTTTTTTTTTTGGACTGCACTGCCGAACTGTAAATATAATTTTTATTTGTAGAAAACAATACACATAGCAAAGTGGACAGTGCTGGTTGCTTACAGGTCCTGGGTTGTGGGATCAGACATGGGGTTAAATTTGGCACGATCTGGGTTTTTATGGTCCACCTTCGGTAAACAAGGTGTTTGTGTGTAGAAAATCTCACTGTTAATCCAAAAGTGACAATGTCCTATGGCCGTGTTTCTAGAAGAACAAGCCCCGGTCCTCATTCTCTGATCAGTTAGACTTTTCTGAACGTGTGGCCTACGCACAGAACTTGGAACAACTCTGGCATTTAAGGCCGACATAATTACATGGATTGTCATTTACTGATGCAGCCCTATTGGATATGAATAAATTCAGTCCTCCACGGTTGAAATATTTCCATTAAGGAAAGGGGATTGATGAGGATGAGGAGGTAGAGAGGGTTGGAACAAGCGTAAAAAAACCTGTTGGAGAAAAAATACCCAATGAAAGGAATTGAAGAACTCACTCTCACACACACACACACACACACACACACACATATATGAAATGTGCAGGAGCACCTGGAAAAGCACTGCAGAATGTGTTCTTCTACAGCCTGTTGCTAGGAGTCAGCATAAGAGTTCAATTCGGTGGAACAGGCCCACTATGTAATACTCAGCGTGCTTCCCTTAAACCAGGACCTCACTCTTGCCTCACCTTATTTCATTAAATTGACCCACGTAAGGATTCTGTCTTCTAGACAAAAGAATGATCCCTTTTAATAAAGTAGAACAGAATCTTCTCCAAAAGAAAAACATTGTTAAAAAAAATAATCAAAATACCAAGTGTAAATGAACATACACACATTGTCTGAGGCTTCTTGTCCCAAGTGGGGTCGCAGCAAACCACAGCCTAACCTGGCAACACAAGGTATGAGGCTGGAGGGGGAGGGGACACACCCCAGATGGGACGCCGGTCCGTCACAAGGCACCCCAAGCAGGACTTGAACCCCAGACCCACCAGAGAGCAGGGCCCGGCCAAGCCCGCTGCACCACCTCGCCCCCCCCCCGAAGTGTAAATATTTATGTTTAATAATTTTGTGATTAGAAATTGTTGTACGATGGATAAACCTTGATGCAGCAACTTGTGCGATGTACATGTTTATGTTCAATAATTCCGTGTTCAGAAGTACAGAATAATGGATAAACCTTTATACAGGTACTCACGTGATGTACACTGGTTCATATGGTACAATGTGACAAATTAAATGTACTTTAGAATCACATGTCTCCTTCCAGGTCTCTCCTTCTTTTCATGTAATGCACTCATTGTACTTCTCTCTGAGATATACGACACTTTGGAGAAAAGTGTCTGCTAAATGAATAAAAGGAAATGTTGGTGTGGAACTGACATATTAATTCATCATAACAAAGTTTCAATGCTACTGGTTTTGACAATTTTTGGTCGGTCACATTTTTTTCTATTGTTAAGTACATCAAGCCTAAGGAACAGAAATCACAAAACAGAATTATTCTTGAGAAAATAAATCATAAATCACACACGAAGTGGTTTATATGCAGTTGCATATCTATAACAAGCTTTGAGAATAACATTGTTATATTATATATTAGCTGACACCTTTGTCCAAAGCAACATACATCACTAAAACAAATACGGTGCTCTTAACCTGGTAATTTTAAAATGAAATATACATATTATAAAGTGTGTCCTCTTGTGATAGGTTTAGTCCTTGTAATAATGTGTCCCTTGCCCACAATGAAGCAGATAGACCACGTCTAACGTGAGATGTACATCACTTTGGAGAAAAGCGTCTGCTAAATGAATAAATTTAAATATAAATGTATATAAACCATATAGATCACTCAGCCATCATGACCCAACTGAAGCATTTTGAGACATTTACCAGTTGTTCTGGAATGTAACAGTAGTTGCTACTGCAAGACATGAAAGCGAAAACAACAGAAATGCATGAACTTGCTGTTAAGTGTAATCTGCATAAAATTACCAAAAAGGAATGGTTAAATCTAAATGGCACAAGCATGAATTTAAACTCTATATTCTCTACAGAAGAATGAAACAACCTAAAATGAAGTGTCAGAATCTCTGTATTTCACCCAATATACTGAACAGCAAACATCCATGACTGAAAAATAATACAAATAAGATACACTCCCTCCCCACTTTCACATTTTGCTAGCTTTTCAGTAATCTGACCACCTTTCATATGTGCAAGTTTGCATGGCAAATTGTGACAAGCCAACAAAAAATAGTCGAATTAAAGTAAGCAAAGTTATAATCTCCAGATAAATCCAGCCCACGTGTGGTCAGCACATGATGCTTTCAGTTGTTTCTAGGTATTAGTATTACACTACATAACTGTCAAAATACTCTGACACAATGTTGAAAGGATTAAAAAGTGATATGAATTCCAATATCTTTATATAAATAAGCTTTTAGTATCAATGAGGCCATGGAATTGTGTCCAAAAAACAATGCATTGAATTATCCCCTCAACTATAAATAACAAAAACAACAGCAACAATAACACTATAAATATGAGATGACTTGTGTCAAAACTAATGACTAAAAAACTGCTTCCACATTTTTGATTTATGCTGATGTGTGATATGAAAATAATGTCAATCTATGCTTTTGATTCTAGTCATGCATGACGTTTCTGGCAGTCTTTTAGAAGTGGATCACGTTTATGTAACATTGCCCTGGGAATTTAGTCTGCTGTCACAGTACCAAAATTAATCATGCATGTATTACAGCACTGATGTCACAATGGGCATAACAATCAGAACTATAATTAAATACTGACAAAATCAGATCAAAAGCCACAGATGTGCTATTCATTTCTTAGGACTGCTCCATGTATCAGAACAGTACAAGGAAGTAAATAAATACATAAAAATGACAGAAACGTCCATTGATGTAACACACTTCTTGTATTATTCTCTGACACTGAGATGTCCCTTTGGAGAAAAGCATCTGCTAAATGAATAAATGTGTTTGTAAATGCAAATAAAATGTCTTTAAACACAATGAAATACACAAAACAGAGGAGTGACCATTATATGCATTTCGTCCCTGCATTTTTTTTGCTAGGCACTGCACTTTTTATTGAGTGGTGAATGCAGGTTATGCATGGCTTTTATCCTGTATCCTGTGCGTAAAATATTACTATCAAAAAGTGCATACAAAGGGAAGATATCGTGGTAAACAAGCATGAGCTGGAAATGGAGAGTTCAAGTCCCTGAAGACGAATTGCTGGGGTAATCTTAGAGTGCTCAGAACGGCTATGGATAATGTTGCTTGAAAATGGGATGTCTTTAATAAGACTGTACTTGCGTTATCTCTGCATCAGTCACATATGCTGGCCTGTCTGGTTATAAGCAGATTTGCCTTTTAAAAAAAAAAAAAAAAAACTTTCAGGCACAGGCTTTCTATTTCTATTGCAATACTTACCCCTTCATTCTGACTATAACTACACTCATTCTATTTTATAACTGTACTAAAAATGTGGCAAAATAAAAAATGTTCTATAAAAATATATTTTATTAGAAATTTAATATTATATGAAAAATTACATTAATAGTAAAAATTACATATTGGTATAAATGGGTGAGACAGTGTAAGCTGCTTTGGAGAAATGCGTAAAGTAAATGCATTACAACACTAAAATAAACATTACAATACACAACATTTCCATGACATAAATAAAAGTATTAAAAGGGTCAATGTTTGTGGCAACAAAGGCCCTCAATCTTTTCAACAAACAAAGGTACCATCTGCCCGTGTCGGATACAAGGGTTATGTATCTTTTCAAGCAAACAACGAATAGCCTGTGATAGAAACAATATTTGCTAGGCTCCCAGGTGACTCAGCCAGTAAATGTGCCATCCCTGGGTGCAAGCAGGAACCAACAGAACAAAATGTAGTTTGAGCTGGAGGCATCGCCTCTACTCATTATTTTATGACTTCAGTGACTTGGTAAAAAGGGACTGAAGCTGGTCAGGGCTCCCCAGCTGTCCACCATATAAGCACTGCTCTGCTTACCAAGCTGGTCCAGCTCCCACTGGATCTGTGCAGCACCATGAGCACCACTTGACTGAAAAAGTGTTTGCTCTCTCACAGGTAACCTGTGATGCAGTGTGGAAAACCTGCATTCACAACATTCCTACAGGATGCTTCACAAAGCAGGATGTGATGCACTTGAATTACCAAATTGAGCTTTGAATTAGAACCAAAAATTTCTGAACAAGACATATACATTTTTTTTTTAATTATTTTGTAAGAATGAAGTAGGAAGGTCAAAGTGAAATTGAAGAACAAATGGAACAAATAATATCTTTGGTCCCTTGACTCCCCAACCCTGCTTTAGAGTGAAACCAGTGACATGGTGCTCCTGAAAGCAGCAGAGCAGGAAGGTGTGGAGATCCCTGCCACTCATGTCACAGAATTAGTATAGTGAAATTGTAACTGGGCTTCCAACATCATAGTTGCTTCACAACCTGGAACATAACACTGGTGGATGGCAGAGACAAAACATAAGGGGTTTCCAAGTCTTGGCACTTTGGCATGGTGACTGACTGATCATCTCCACAGTTGTAGTGTTTGAACTTGGTTTTTACAAGTGGTTATACTTCACTGCTTTTTGTTTGAATTTCAATATGTTAAATGTCATGACTTCAAGCCTCTAGAAGTTTGTTTTGGTGTACACACCCAACTTAAATTTATTACTTTAAAAATCTATTTTGTTATATATTATATGCCGTGTTTTGAACACAAAGGTCAAGATTTGCAATCATATTCTTATTCTGAGATGCAATTACGGTATGTAGGGGACATACCAAAACCCTTGCTTGTTCAAGTTCTGAATTTTTCACATTATTTTACATAGAAGCCATGCATTTATGAACAGAACACAATTTTCTATCCCTGGGTGGACAGGTGCTGGAATCCTAAATAACGTTTTCTTCCATACAAAGGAGAAACGGAAGACAACTAAGGTAAGACATATTTTAGCCTTAAGTCTCTGAATAATCTTTTTTTATATTGTACAAGTTCTAAATTCTAGTAGATATAAATTCTAGGTATTGTTTCTTTTTTGCACATAATGCTCACTTGTACAATCTTCTACTAGGAAATAGACTTAGAAATGGGGACGGATGAATGATGAAATCAAATAAGGCAGAAAGGCTCAGATTACCCTAATTTGGAGATGAAAGGAAACAGCAGGAGCAAGGACGTTGTGTGAAATCCAATTTTTAGTGTAGGTAGAGACCTCGCAAGCTCTCCCTGAGGGAGGAAACGTGCACAGAAACGTGTGTGCTCGCTCACCGATTGAGACCCGAACCAGGAGTGCTGTGAGGCCGAGCGCTTCCTGACGCCTCCTTTTGTGCAAACTGATCCCTGTGGAAACTCGCACCAAACAAGTTCGGCAGCTCCACGTTACGCGGGCAGAATCATATACAGCACATATATGTTAGACAATGCAAAGAAAGAAACGTAGATGCTTCAAGGCATTAGTAAAAATTGGAAATTAGCATTACTTCATTATTAGAATTCATTACTCATAAAGGTGATTCTTTGACGCTCAGAGTAGCTCTCTTCATTTAATGTCAATCAGACTGGGATCGTAACCAATTTTTATTCCATTGAACAGACACAGACAGCTGTTCGAACCAACATAAAGGCACAATCACAGTGTGATATCATATGTCTGACGGTGAACTAAATTGAACATATGGTACTACCTAAGCTGTCGAAACAGGAAATGAAAAACGAAAGATTGCATGTACTTAAGGAGTTAAATTGATCTTGATTTTGTTCAAACCGGTTCAGACCAATCACAATAAATTTAAAAACTGCAATAAAAACAGAATTTTTAACATCTCCACCTGAAAAGTTCACAGCTAGCTTTGGTTCAGCTGTAGGCAGGAAGGCCAAAGAGCTCCGGCCTGAAGTCCTCCAAAGTCTTCAGGATCAGCATGGCGTTTTGCGTGAGGCTCCGGTCCAGGTTGTCATCAGGGACCATCACCACCTGCATCCCTGCGGCCAGGCCTGCCAGGACTCCATTCGGGGCGTCCTCAAAAACCAGGCACTGTGGGTCAGAGAGACATTGTGAGCATCTGCATACTATACAGCCAGTGGACAGTGCAACTGATCAAGCAGGTGGCAACTCTTCATTTAACTTCCTCTTCAAGTTCCAGGTGTGCTCAGCACTGGAACTGACAAATCTGTAGACAAGTATACAAAACTAGACAAAAATATTCACAATATTCCTGATCAATAAAATTAAATCTCTTTTTTTACAACATGGTTAATACTTTTTCACAGTTATAATTATGCCATTGAAAAGACTGCAATGAAGCTACACAATTTAATCATCTACCTTCAAGAATCAAATCAGATGGACACCTCAGAGGCCCAAAAACAAGACCCCGTTAACACGACCTGTCACTGAAGTCCCGGACACTTGGACGTGCGTCACGCTCAAACAAAGAAGCTCGTCCAGAAGACTCTTTTCCTCCCATTAATCCATCAACATGTTCTGTATCTTGAGGCCTTTATCGTTGTTTTTTTGCACTTTCATTACAGAAATCACATCCTGCCCAGCAGTTTGAGCGATTCTTAGAGAGGGGGATGAAAGATATTCGAAACAATTGCTGTCAAAGCACTAGAAAAGACTTATGCTCCAATTTTCTTTTAATGCACTTAGGATTTTTTTTGTTCTGCATATTTCCGAGAGCCTTCAACAAAAAAAAAAAAGAAAAAAAAAAAAAAAAATCCCTGGTCTGGCGCACCCTTAAGATAGGGTCCAATTCTCGCTTGCAAAGCATTTATCAGTCTTTTTCAGGGACCTTTCCATATACAGTAGACAGGGAAGAAAGGCATGTACTTGACTTCCATGAAAGATCTAATTGACTTCTGTGATGTCACTAAGCCTGTTGTCTGAGAGCAGACAATGACTGCGGAAGGTAATGCACATAATGGAGAGGCTTAACTAATTCCCTTGAACTAGAAGCAATTAAACTGTTAATTACTCAAGAACCCAAGCAAATGGCCTATAATTAACATGGCTGTATTGTAACAGAAAACAAATGCATCACACTCATATTAGCTGTGCCACTGACACCCACTTGATTCTCAAATCATCAATCGTTGGGGACAAGGGTTGGTCAAGGATCTCCAATGAGAAAAGCTGTAATTAAATAATTTGAGAGAGGGGGGAAAAATTTACAAAGCGATACAATGTCAGTGGGCAAATATGGTTTAAGCTTTAGTCAGGTAGTTCAGTCATTCTAGTCAATTTCCGTGAAGCAATGCAGATTTTCTCCCGTATTGAAAGAAAAACAATGCAATTTTGCAAGGAGCTAATAAAGAACACAGAAAAAAAGGAAGTTTAGGAAAAAAAAAAAAAAAAAAGTAGCTATGGCACAACTTCTTTTAAATTTGCAACCATTTAAGTTCAACAGAAATCCACTAGCACCGTTCAAAATTTTTCTAATTAGTTTCTTCTTTTTTTTTGAGGACACATAAGGCACCAATAAAGAAATATGTAGTTTGCACCATGAATTTATAACTTTTTTCTAAACAAGTAATGCTCTGTCCGTTCTCAAAAGAATGACACAGTTAGTACAACACATTTCAGATTTTTTTTTTTTTTAAATTTTTTAAAAAAAGACAGTGGAACAGCACTGTGGTTCTGTCTGGACATCTACACACAGTGCACAGTCATTTCGCTGTCCACAGTGACGGCACACAGGGGTTTCCTCTGCTCTGGGTCGAGGTCCACTGCTCCAGCTCTGCTGGGACACAAGACCGATGCAAAGAAATACACTGTCGAACATATACGGACTGAAATGATGAGCTAAGATGGAATAATTATCAAGAATATGTTTTACTGCACCTACAAAGGTATACTCCACGCTAGCAGGAGTATGCTTTACCAAATCACACACGTTCAAATCAAAAGTAAGGGAAGCTGGGTGGATATGCTCGTATTAGCTGCAGTGACTTCTTAATTAGCTGGAAGCAAATAGGCCACAAAATGTATATGTTGTTATTCGAAATGTGATATGTTTCATGAACACAGCACACTGAGCCAAGTTACCACGATATGATAGCAGTGATAAAGGAAGAGGCCGAGAGCGACAGCTCTGAGTAACTGGACTGCCACGGACAAAGAGGCAGCGGTAAATGTCAAGAGGTAGATTACTAGTCTGTAACGTAAGAATGTGACTAATGCTCTGACATTACTTCAGAGAACATAAAAACATCATGAGAGGCAAGGAGCTGCTCAACGGTACATCTCATTGGAGCTCCTATTTCCTGCACTGTGGAAAATGCTTCACCCTCTGGAGCAGCATCAACACACATGACAACACACAATTAAAATAAAACATGAAATAAACCATTCATCCATTATCAATAACCGCTTGTCCAACGCAGAGCTTTAGTGGTCCTAAATCTACGCCAGAAGAACAGAGCACAAAGCAGGGAACGACCTGAAAATATGCCATCGAAAATATATTAACATGCACGCAAAGTGAGTGACAGAGAGAGTGTGTTCCACTGAAGTATGGATGAGTGACCCAGTGTAAGTAGTGTATCTAGCAGTGCAAGTCACTGTGGTAAATAAGGTGTGTGGGCTGATAACACTACATAGAGTTCATTGAGGGGCGTGGTGGCGCAGTGGGTTTGACCGGGTCCTGCTGGCCGGTGGGTCTGAGGTTCGAGTCCTGCTTGGGGTGCCTTGCAATGGATTGACATCCTGTCCTGGGTGTGTCTGACAAGTGTGCGCTAAATAAATAAATGTAAACAATATTGTTTAACAAAGCTGGACTTCAAACCAGGCTGCCCTTGATAATGGTCAGTCCTAAATAATGTTGTGATACGCCTTACATAAATGGCCCCCTTTCAAATATGGACGGAAAAAAATACATCGCTGTCTGGAAAATCTCTGTCACCAAAACAGACTTCATCTAGGCCCAAAAAACTGCTTCCTACTATTTTAATTCTTTTTGACCTCACCCCAGCTTTCAATTCAGCTGCCTTTTACTGGACTGCGTATGCTTTCATTTCAGGAACCTTGTACAGAAAGGGCATTCCGCACAGTTCAACATTTCACACTGAACTTCAATTGCATATTTTGTTGTTGTTTGTTCACAGGCTGCTGTGAGACGCGTAGGCTGAAAACGGGCCCCCTGGAGCGCAGACCAGAGCCAGCTCTCAAACGGCTGCACGTGTGGCACGATGTGCACGCTGCCGTGGCAACGTTTGACGCTATAAGGAGCCGGATCGCTCCCGGATACACTTTGTACCGCAACAGAAACCTGCCGCTTCCCAGTCTGTGCATCCCTCAATTCACCCACCTTCACACAACATTTGGAGAATGCACACCCATACACACACTACGCCCACACACACCCCCTCAAACAGGACATCTACTTGCTGAAAAACATTTCACTCCTACTAGCTTCTGGAAGTGAATGAGAGATACAAAAGTAACCTGTGTGATCAGTGCTGCACTGTTCGTTCATTACTCCCCAGAAGATGGGAGGCGTCTCTCTCACACACACACACACACACACACACACACACACACACACACACACACACACACACACATCTTGACAGATCAATTAAAGGGACACAACATTGGGCGGACAGCAGACCCACTCTCACAGGATGCTCATCCTGATGGAGAAGATTATGCAGAGAAAACACTACTGCTGATGCTGACAGAGAGACGCAAAATGCTCGAGTAAGACATAAAGGAGAGATCAGTCCTGGATGGTGACAGTGACAGATTATGCACTCTGTTTTTTTTTTAAAAGATGGTCAGGACACGCAACCTTTTATCATCACTTATTAAATGAGGGGCCGCGTCCTTCGGATGAAAAAACATCATTTACACAGGAAGCATTTATTATGGAAAAACACAGTGATATAACAGGCACAATCAGTCGATAGATGAATAGGGCATTAAAGTCTGATTTTTTTTTTTTTTTTTTTTGCTTTGAAAGGCGAGGCTGTGCTTCGAGAGACCAGCTGGCTGACATACTGAAGGACAATGCCAAACACCAATATGAGGGCCTTTGTTGAAAGAGTAGATACAGCTTATAATAGCTATAAAATCCTGCGTCACTTAATGATGGGGACTGTTTCTCGTTCATTTTACCACCTCAATCACACGTCGTGTCCTTAAAAAGGACTCAGTAAATACAGCCCAAATAACAGGTACACATCTACGGATGACTGTGGGTGGTGGGGGGGGCAGAGCATTCAGTTCTGGTTTGAATTTTACAAGCTCATCAATTACTGTAGTACTGATTGTTTTATACTTCACAACCTGTCCTTTCAAGTCATATTTAACAGAAAGGTTAAATCTCATTTCACAGTCTGAAGAGTAACACTTTTACATGGAAAAAACAATGTCATAAAACCCTGTCCAACTTCCAGCCACTTTGTCATTGTGCTTTATGTTCTTCCAAAAACGGTACTGAGCAAATCATTTATGGAGCACTGTGTGTGTAATGTCATCTCTGATCAGACTGCAGAATGTATTATGAAATGGGCATTCAACAAGATGCATTTTCCAGAGGCCTAGAAGTGGCCCTTTCAAGACAGATTACTATTTACTGGGAGTGATAAAAAAATAAAAAGTGGATGAAAGCATTTCTGAAGCATCCATTCCTCTAATCCTCGAATTCATATCTTCATTTGCTTTGGTTATTTTGCCTTTCTCCCAAAGAAGGCAAAATAAACAATCGATACTCTCAGCCTACACTTAATAGGTTTTTCGATAAACACGGCACAGGCCTACACTTCCAGTTCATTACAATACATTTTGCTCACTGGGGATGTGATCCATGCCCTGTTGGTTTAACTTTCTGTCTGTGTGCCTGTTGATACAGCAGTTAACTTTGATGATTTAAATGAGATGAAAAGCTGGGGACGGTCAGTATGAGCGTCACGCCTCCGAATTGCCCACGCGCGAGCAGAGCCTGGCAAACAGACGGCAGGTCGCATCCCTTCGCAACGAACGGAGCACGATTTCCCTCCATGTGTCAGTTTCCTGCAGTAGCCAGCTTTCACTCGCATTCACAGCGAGTCCCACATTAAGGAAGTGGGTTGCACAGTGGTGGTGCCGTTTCCATGCAGTCAAAAGATTCAGATTCAAATCACAGCTCCAGGTGCAGTGCCCTTGATCAAGGTACTTACCCTCAACTGATACAGCAATAATTACTCAGCTGTGCATACGGGTGAATAATTACCCCTAGCTGAGCATACAAACCCAAGAATGTAAGCTGCTTTAAAGAAAAGCATCATCCGAACAAATAAATCACAACTGAAAAAGTCCCAGCGTCTCATTCCAATCCATTCTTGCTAAAAATGACATGCAATGACACATAATGGCAAAGTAAGATGTACTAACCACTCAGATCCCCTTCATTAAAAAGCCTGTCTGACACAAAATGTGCCGACATGGCCAGCGCCAGCACACAACTTCAAGAATAAAATAATAGCGCAGGTCGACAGCTCTTGATTTGTGATGGACGAGGTCTTTGAGAGGTACGCTGTAAGATGGTTTAACAGTAGCGGCGCGTTTTTTCTGCGAAGCACCGGAAGAGGCAAGAAGGCGCAGCGGGGAACGGGCCTCAACATGCAGCGGACGGATGTGCATCTTGATCTCGCTCAAATTGCTTTGCACCGTGTTGTTTTCAGATGTTTCTCAGAGTCTGGGGAGACCTTCAGTTCCCTCAGCCTTCGGTAATGGCTTCACAAACGCTCATTTAATTGGTTTTCTTTCTTCCTATCAAACACTGTTTTGTAGAGGTTTGCACTGCAATTTGTTCTTTCAAATGACATTCCTGCGTAATTGCTGGTATAGGAAACGAGGTAGTCCTACAATGCCAGCGATACACATAATACGCTCACAATAAGGCATCTGAATTGAATATAATACAAAAAAATTGACTGAAAAACAATAGTAAAGCATTATTCTACTTTCATAAAAACCTGTTAAAAATCTGCTTCCTTTTATTGTTGCTCATATCAATGGACAAACCTCCATGTTTGTTTTCCACATCAAGTGCTTTTTCAAGATAAATGTATAGAGGGAATATGACATTTTGGGAAAATGGGAATATGACCTTTTATTTTCTTTAAGCTCATTGGTTTTCTCTTTGAGGGCAGAACAAACACACCACCGCTACCTTAAGAAGAAAAACTGAACTGCAAAGTGAAGAAACTGTTAATGTAAAGACCTGATAAATGTCTATCACGGTGTTGAACATTTGTTCCATTTACTCTCCATCTGCTGTGGAAGAAATAAACAGCCCACGGCTCAGAAATTTGCCCAAGCCAAAAGGCAAATCTATTCTGAAGTTGAATTTATCAATTTTTCCTACAGTCATTGATCATGACACCAACAGAGGCCTTTTCTGAAAACCAAAGCCTTATTCTAATTTATTCATTTAGTTGAAAGTATTCTCCAAAGCAACTCACGATATTAGGTTTGCACAGAAGGCAGCTAATTTACCCACGTACACAGCAGAGTAATTTTTACACAGGAAATTGAGGGCAAGTACCTTGCTCAAGGGTTCAACGGTGGGAGCAGGGATTCAAAACCAGATCTCCCAACTGCAAGGCTGATGGCTGTAACCACCACGCCAACTGCAGTTACCATAAAATGTTTACCATGTCACTGATATTGACATAAAACCATAAGAGAGAAAGCACTTTAAAATGTTATGTACACCTAAATTGTGAATCACTTTTATCAGTCCAATATATATATATATATAAAATGATGTCTTTCAGCACCTGTGCTGTGCAACTCGATAAAACTGCACTGCTGCACCCACAAAAAACACGGTATGGATGCGTTACGTTAACAGACAACAATAGTCTGAAAAATGAATAGCCACGTGTATGTAAACCGAGTAGGAGCACTGCATGCAGGAAAGGCTTCAGCAGCCTCAGGATACGAAACAGGACCCCCATTAACCACCCACAAACGTGACTCAAATGTCACCTCCATTACACCTCTGTGATGAGGAAAAATGAGCAAAAGAGGAAGTTTGGCAATGGAGCCAGAAATGACAGGTCTCGTACCACAGAACAAAAAGGGAGAAACGCACACATTTTTCACCATAATAACAAAGAGGAAAAAATAATAATAAAAACCTTAAGGGAATCTTCATCAATTTTCTATTTTTTTCTTTTAAAAAAAGTCTCAAAACTGCCTATGGGGGTAAGCTAACCGGTGGAATAAAGGATCATAATTAATTAAGGTCTAATTATTCCTTGTGAACACTTAATGCAGAGAAAGTGCTGGGAGGAAGGGAGGGAGAACGGAGAGAGCTCAGTTTCTTGATGGCGACCAGCTTTCTCTCCCCCCTCTCGGTTGCTTCGTCGTGATTAATAATGATTCTGCTCATTGTAAATGCATTACAACGACGACTGATGTAGCGGCGGCTGGGCAGCACGATGCCGCCGTTTTCACTCCCCTCCGCAAGCCCATTGCTGGCATTTCGTAACACACGTCACGTCACCGGGCCGGCCGCACGTTTGTTATTCCTCAGCACGCTTTCTCGAGTCTATTTGGCAGCTGCAACACAGTTTATCAAGACCAATGCAAGTCCAAGGTGAGAAAACCCAGAAGACTTGGGACCTGTAAGACTTATCTGCATAAAAGTTACATTTATCATCTAATGTATGTACATATTTTCTATACAGACATATGCATCTATAGAAATCAATGTGGTTTTTGTCCTTTGTTGCTTCACTACTAATTCTCAGTAAGGTTAAAAAGTTCTGATTTTTTTTCCCCGAATCCCTTCAGGTAAAAAGCACAGTAACGTAAGTATATTACAGGTATAAACAATCATAACACATTAATGATGCCATCAAACAAAAAACAGTAATTACATAGCATTCCTGTGGTACAGCTGCCACCATGCATTTGAACGACCCATGTTCGAATGATATCTCCTGTACCTGCGACCCTGAGCAAAGTACTAACCCTAAATTACTCCATAAAGAAATTATCCAGCTGAATAAACAGATAAATAGTTATAAGCAGCTTAACAATATATAGTACAAAGTAACTTTGGAGAAAAGTGTCATCTAAACAAATACATGAAAATGTACATAAATCACAGATGTCTTCAGAGAATTTTATCAGAGAAAAAGGCAACAATGTTTATTTTCATTTTCGTGTAAAGGACTGCAGCTGTCTCTCTTACCTGCCGTGGTGAAGGTGCTGGGTTGAACCTGCTAGCACAAACCAAAAAAGAGTCTGGCTGAGGTTTGCCGCTCTTCACGTCGGGGTCGTCACCGAGCACAATGTGACTAAACAAGTGAAAGAAGTCTTTGTGTCGGCTGGTTTTCATTTCAAACGTGACTCCTGCCGAGCTGGTGGCCACAGCCATTGGTATGCCATTTTTGTTCAGGTGGCGGACAAGCTTCTCGACACCTGGACAAGGTGAAGAGATGAGAGGTCACACTTCTGCACTTCAGGAACAAACCTGGCCAGCTACACACATCTCCCTCTAGAATCTATGAATAGGGTACAAAGCGAACACATTCCAACCAGGCAGCATGGTAGCACAGCAAGTAGTGCTGCTGTCTCACAGCACCTTGGTGGTGTGAAAGGACATAGGTTCAATCCCTGCTCAGTCTGTGTGGAGTTTGCATGTTTGCCCATGTCTGGGTGCTCTGGTTTCCTCCCATAGTCCAAAGACATGCTGTTCAGGTTCGCCCATAGTGTGAGAGTGTGTGTTCCACTGATGTATAGAGGAGTAACCCAGTGTAAGTAGTGTATCTGGCAGTGTAAGTCACCTTGGTGAAGAAGGTGTGTGGGTTGATAACACTACATAGAGTTCATGGGAAATTGCTTTGGAGAAAAGCATCTGCTAAATAAATGTAAATTTAAAACAATGAATAGATAAACTTGCTGTAGTTACAAGTGCTACAATAAGAACACCCAACTACCATATACAAACATGTGCATAAGTATTTTAGTGTACAAAGCTAGCACGGGGGGGGGGGGGGGGTTTAAAGTACGTGGAATCTGACAGAGACAGGAAGGCGTCAATAAGCCACTTCAAAATAAGATGGTTTAAAAAGTAAATAAAAGCTTCACTGTTGCAAGCATATAAAGGTGAGAGGGTACAGTTTTCTGTAAACAGCTGACATTTTCTGCAAATCAAAAAAACTTTATTTATAATTGACTTCTTTCATTTTACATTTACACCATGCTCTATTACCCACAGGTCTCTCTGTCTCTTTCTCTCTATATATACACACATACCCACCACACTTTCTCACAAGGTGTCTCACAGCACCCGGGCTGTGCAATCTGCTGCGGGTTCAATCCCTCATCACGCAGACCTCCTCCCACAGTCCGAAGGCATGCGTTTAAGGCAAACCGGCTAGCCTACACGGCCCACAGCGTACGTGCGGGTTACGTTGTTCGAATTTATCGATGGGTGAATCATGAATGGCTGTAGGGAGTTCAGTGTAGTGTATCCAGCTCTCTACATCTCCCTGGGCAAAGGTGACAGCTAAATACTGGTTAATGATCATTTCAAGGAACTTTGGAGAAAACCCATCTGCGAAATTAATAAATGTAAATGTGTCATGCAGCTCAGCTGTCGGGAGGTGGGAAATTCAAACTCAGTTCTTGTCGGCACAAAGAGATGCTTCATAAGCATTTAACTGGGGACAACTGGTAACGTAGTGGTTAGAGCTACTGCCTTTAGACCCAAAGGTCGCAGGTTTGAGACTCACCTCTGGCTGTAGTACCCTTGAGCAAGGTACTTACCCCAAAAATTGCTGCAGTAATATTACCCAGCTGTATAATTGGGTAAATAATTGTAACCTCAACAGTGTAAGTCGCTTTGGAGAAAAGCATCAGCTAAATGAATAAATGTAAATTAAGCTTTTGCTGGAGTATTAAGTGAAACTCCTCGTAAAGTCAAATTGTCATAACTTGAATATGTCAGCATATGACTGTACATACATACATTTGTACAGTACGTAGTGTAGTACCTGGCATGAGCTCAGCCAAGGGGAAGATCCTCTCCTGAATCTTCCTGCTCTCCTCCAGCAGTTCCTCTGGACTCATTGGCAGATCTAGTGCGTCCCGGATCATACGCGCTGCCTCCAGCGCCTTTTTGCCCATCACTGAGGACTTCACCTGCCAGGTGTACTTCTTATCAAACCGGTCACATATCTCCTGGTAGCAAACCGTGTACAGGCGCTCTGTGTCTGCAAGGAAATTCCAGTATGAGTGGCGAGCAGGTAACACGACTGTCCAGCAGGAGAGGAGAGACCAGTAAGTCTGGCCTGAAATAAATAATAATAATAATAATAATAATGTCCAGATCTGAGGCAGTGCCTTCTAAACTTAAGGTCATTGGTTTGAATCCCACACTTCTGCTGCAGTACCCTTGATCAAGGTACTGACCATCATGAACTGATGCACTGAGTGTAAAAATACCTTACAAAACCACTGGCTGTAGTAATAATAAAAATAATAATAATAGCCAGTGGATTATTATTAGTGTATTTAGTAATGATAATGAGAAGCTTACTTGGTCTTATATATAAGTTGCAGATTTTTAAAATGTGCACTAATGATCAGAGAAGTACTATAATTCATAGTAAACACCTGCGCACGTCGACAGGTACTGAATTACGCGTTAAATGTAACGTTGACTCACTAGCTAGCCACATACTTGTGGAGAAAAAACTAAAGGCGGAATTTAAAGTTCAGCCCGTTCGTGTGTGAAGTTATCGCTACGAGTCAGAGGAGCGCAAAGCGCGAATCGTGCAGCGCGAGGAGTCCCGCGCGGAAGCGCTCGCCTCAAGACTCTCCCCACACAGGAAGGGAACCCAACGTTCAGCGGTCCAAGGAGTGACCGGCCTCAGCAGGTCCAACCGCCGCTGCGCCGCTGGAGCTGCTACTGGCAGTTTCCTTAAACTAAAATTTATCCAAAATAAATGTAGCCGAGATAAATATATAAACATAAATAAGCGAAACGCTGCTGACAAACCTAACAAGAGCCCGTCCATGTCGAAAATCACATGTGTTACTGGTCTGAACGTGCTCTCTTGCGCCGCCATCTTCTTGACTGTGTACGGTTGCTACGAGAACCGGCGCTGGCAGCTGTACAAGAGAATATACATTGTAATTGTACACAGTGGTACACAGGTGGAAATTTCAGTTTTGGACCAACAATACAACTCAGTAAACCACAATGATGAAACAAAAAAAAAAAGAAGTGCTCTACGACCTTGACAAACCATAAAAGTTCAACACACGGAAGAACGCTTAAATGCGCAGTGTCTGCTGGGAATTGTAGTACAAGTCTTTGAATCGTTAACATTGTACACACTGCCTTAAAGTTGATTGAAATTCGTTTTAAGCATTTCCAGTATATACATCTATCAAAACATCTACCATTTCAGTTGACGGTTTGGTAAAACTGATAAAATAAAAACTGATTTAAAATTTTTAATTCCATAGTTGTACTCGGAAAGCCACTGACTGACTAAGGCTCAGTAATGAACATGCAGACATAGTAACAAGTCACATTTATGCATTTAATTTTACATAAATACGTTTGTAGAGAAATTGTAGTTTTCTAATGTTTTGGCAACAATATCTTTAATTTTTACTTCAGCAAATTTGTAAAGGAAAAAAATGTAATTCTGTTATTCTCTTCTTTTCTCTTCTCTTGCTTTTTTTGTTTTGTTTTGTTTTGCATTGCATTGAAGGTGTGATATTGATCTTCTTAAAACCAATCTTAACTACTGGATCCTTACATCCACCTGACATCTGCTGATTTCATTGGCCTTAGTCTGCTGTCCGCTTCCCCCAAAACCAATCAAGTCACATTTACCTTGAACCAGTAACAATGTTTACTCACTGTCACCTGTCTTCTCCACTGACTTTCATTGGCTGTTCGTGGCAGTTAATCTCTGACTCTAGCACCCCTAAACCAATCAGTTCCTTTTCACTGTGAACCAATAGCAGTACCCTCTTAATGTCAGCTGTCTCCTAATAAGGATTGCAATGGCCATAGTTGGCAATGAGTTCTTTCTCTACAAGTCACTTTTGGTGTGGCTGTCAGTCACAGTTTCCCCCTAGATTGAGAGCTATGAAGGAACTGCCAAGCAGCTCAGTTTTGGGTGAAAATCTGTCCACTCTTTGCTAATGAAAAGGTGAGTAGTCATATTCAGTACTGGCCATTTAAGTGGCTGATTTATTCAAAGGAATTTACAACTGCTTATCCATTTATACAACAGGGTACTTACAGTGGACCAGCCCTGTTTTGACTATTCCTCAAAGGCAGTTCAGCAGTGGTAAAGGTGGCATTTATATCAGCAAACAACAAGTCAGACACTTATCTTTCCTAACTGTTGTACTACTAACTTTGTCCCAGTAACTACTGCAGAGTCCCATCTAAGATGTACCCAGCCTTATGTTATATGCTTCAAGGATATGCTCTGACCTACTGTAACCCTGATATGGATTTAATTTAATTTTATTTTATTTTGTTTTATTTTAGACGGGGGCACGATAGTGCAGTGGATTGGACCGGGTCCTGCTCTCCGGTGGATCTGGGGTTCGAGTCCTGCTTGGGGTGCCTTGCGACAGACTGGCATCCTGTCCTGGGTGTGTCTCCTACCCCTCTGGCCTTATGCCCTGTGTTGCCGGGTTAGGCTCTGGCTCCTCGCGACCCCGTATGGGACAAGCGGTTCAGGCAGTGTGTGTGTGTGTGTGTGTGTGTGTGTGTGTGTGTGTGTGTGTGTGTGTGTGTGTGTGTGTGTGATTTTATTTTAGTGGGGGGCAGTGGGTTTGACTGGGTCCTGCTCTCCGGTGGGTCTGGGGTTCGAGTCCTGCTTGGGGTGCCTTGCGACGGACTGGTGTCCCGTTCTAGGTGTGTCCCCTCCCACTCCAGCCTTATGCCCCGTGTTGTTGGGTTAGGCTCCAGCTCCCTGCGACCCCGCATGGGACAGGTGGTTTCAGATGGTGTGTATATTTTATTTTATTTTTCGGTAAATTGTAATCTAACCAGCAATGAACAGATACGAAAAGAAAAATGAAAGCCCCTTTAGAAAAAGTCACATTCATTTACAGATCTGCATCTCTGTCACTATAAATCTAACAATGCCCTTTGTTGTATGGTAACATTTTATGTCCACGATGAAAGAATTAAAAAATTCCTTACTGTGTTGTTTTACTCCTTTAAGTTGCCTGAGCTGAGCTATAGGCAATATCGTGAAATTATAGTAAAGTCCTTTCATTGTTTTTATTTCTTAAACACCTGTCCAAAGCAGAAGCTGAATATAATATCTATCATGTAGTAAAATGCACAACTAACTTTTAGTATGGACAAATAAAAGATGTACATGCCTCGTGCTGGTTAATAGACACGCATGGTGTTAACGTGTATGTGCCCAGGTACTTGAGAAAGAGAACTAAATATAAACTTTTGTTGTTAAAAAGGGCCATGAAACTCATGAGGGAAGAGGAGGCACCGCAGGTGCATGCAAGACAGATTATACTGTCGTTTCCCAGGAAAACTTTGTTGAGTAAATGTTAGGCATTAAAAAATGACACTGAAAATATAATAATTAATGTGCTGATGATGACATTTATTTGTCACTGTTACAATTGTAATAAATGTATTTATCTTCAAGACAGTAAAAACTGTAAGAAAGTAAGACGATCCTGAGAGTCATTAAAATGTAAGGTTAGATGTGTATGAATGTTTTAATGTTTGATCTTTCATAACATCCTTTGTCATTAGCCAAGTATCCAGTCAAGGATTTAGAGCCAAACCTGAGAACTTTAGTGTGTTACAAAAAGTGTATCTTGAGCAGAATACCAGTGTTCCATTAAGTACAAGACACGTTCCAGTATCAAACAATGTACACTCCATGCACTTGCAATATTAATCAAAATGGAAAATATTACTATGGTCTTTGTAGATCAGTCACTCCTACAGTATGTATTTTCACATGGTCAGAAATGTATTGCTCATTAACACTGTGTTACATGGAATCATTTCAAATTATGGCAATAGGTCAATATGCAAATCAAACTGAGGTTAATTCACAGTGGCAGGGTGACTTCAAATTTTATCTGAATTCAAAGTAGATTTTACCCACAATATAAGAAAGAAAAAACAAAGATTTGCAGAAGGTCATTTCTAGCTCATGTAATTAATTTCTGAATTATTTGCATTGTGCTAAGTGATGCATATCAATCATTCTCATAAAGTAGACTATAGAGGCCCACTTTTTAAACTAAACAGTCAAATTAAATGTCAATATAACCAGAAAGATCAATAGACATTGCTACAAGGAAAACAAAGCATAAATTCTAGAAAAAAAGTTACTTTCTTAGTAATATGGATATGAATAACACATGGTCATGGCAACATACAAGTACACACAAAACACATACAAAGAGCAAGGGTTCAAGGTCAAAAAGTTACAATATATCACAGGGATGATCATGCAGCACTTTCTAGTAACATCCGGGTGTCCAACATGCCAGAATTCATTATAGTTGGCCTGAAGATCAAATGTCAGTTTTTCAAGTGAAATAAATTTAAATACCTCAGTCATACCACAATAAATGTATTTTGTATGTATTGTTATGTATTATTCTTGCCATGTATATAAGAGCAGTTGGCATGTGTACCATAGCATCATTCAAAAAAGAACTTTGAATTGTGATTTAATGCAAAAACAGATGACGACTACTCAAACTTTTTGTTAAAGGTTTTTAATTGTTTCATTCCGATTAACATGTATCTTATCACATTCTCAGAAAAAGTGTATCACAGCACGCAGCTCTGGTGTGTGAAGAATCTGGTCATTCTGACTTTGAGTTTACACAAACTTTGAACTTTAGTATGACAGATACCAATTATGATTTCGAATAATATTAATTTCACAAATAATTTTGTGATTATAACTGAACAATGGATAAACCTTTATGCAGCTACTTGTGTGACGCTTGTGTTGGGTTATATGGTTGCATGTGACAAATGAACTGTGCTTTAGAATCATGTGTCTGTATCCAAGTCTCTCTTTCTGTTGATGTAATGCACTCGTATTTTATTGTCAGATGTATGTTGCTTTGGAAGAAGCATCTGCTAAATGAATAAATCTATTGTTAATGAAAATTATGTTTTAATACAACAAAATTCAGACCTACTGTATATCTGATAAGGGGCCGTGGTGGTGCAGCAGGTTTGGCCTGTGCCAGCTCTCTGGTGGGTCTAGAGTTTGAGTCCCGCTTGGGGTGCCATGTGATGGACTGGCGTCCCCTCCGGGGTGTGTCCCCTCCCCCTGCAGCCTTGCGCCCTGTGTTGCCGGGTTAGGCTCCGGCTGGCCGCGACCCCGCTCAGAACAAGCAGCTTCAGACACTGTGTGTGTGTGTGTGTGTGTGTGTGTGTGCGTGTGCGCGCGTGTGTGTGTTCGTGTATATCTGATATTAATTTGCTAAAAGGGCCATCAAAAGAATTTACACACACACTGGCTGAAACCACTCGTTCCAATCAAGGTTGCAGTGCACTGGAGCCTAACCCAATACCAGAGGGCACAAGGCTGAAGGGGACACACCCAGGACAGGACGCCAGTCCATCGCAAGGCACCCCAAGCAGGACTCAAACCCCAGACCTACCAGAGAGGAGACCCCAGCCAAGTCCACTGCACCACCGAATCCCCAGTTCTAAAGCACTTAGAGTTTTCTAAATTAACAATTGTTTCATGGTAGACTATTTCAGAAGTTTTTGGGGCAATTACTTTGATTAGTATTGCAGCAGTAGAACTTAAACCAGTAGCCTTCATGATACAGCTGCCTGTCCTCAAAAAGAGATAAACTTAATGGAACTGATATGTCTTCAGTTTATTCAACACGATCACAGAAGAATAAATGAAAAGAGAAAGGAGTTATACATTATTCAATACGGGGTCTCCATTTTTGCATTTGCCTCAGTGTTACAGTTTTAAAAAACTGAATGGGTTTGCAAGCCAATGACTGTGATGATTCATCCAGGCAATATGGTTCTGCCGGCATCTTTGTTTTATATGAGGCCAAATGTAATCCAAAATACCGCAAGAGCAATATTTTTGTTGCTGTAATCCCTTCTACTTTCCTATTTTGAGGACAGAACAAGGACAATTAATTGTCTTCTACTATGCTGACTCCTCATTTTTATTATTGTATGTATGTATGTGTATGTGTGTGTGTGTGTGTGTGTGTTGCAAAAAAAGATTACTGAAGACACATTGAGATATGTAATCATGGGCAATAAAGTCAAGCTCTATCTATCTATCTATCTATCTATCTATCTATCTATCTATCTATCTATCTATCTAAAATGTTTGCATTTAACCATTAAAAGTTATCAGTATGATTGCTGCTGGTATGCTTTAAGGTTTGTCAATCTAAATATTTATGTATGTTGCATGAATGTGATTTGCACCTTTCCGACTTTGTCCCGCTATAACTTGTCCTTGAAAATGCTTCTAATAGGTCTCAGCTGTATATATATATATAGTAAATACTTTTGCAGTCTGGCTTCTCCTCCTATTTTCTATTTCCCAAGGGCAGTAGCAGTCCGACAAAGGAGTTTCCTATGATTTCTTCTACTGACTAATGGACATTTATTCATTTAGCTAATACTTTTTTATAAATAACCTTACAGATATGTGCTCATTTATGTAGCTGAGTAGTTTTTGCCAGAGAATTACAAGGTGAGGGGGGTGCAGTGGGTTGGACCACGGTCCTGCTCTCCGGTGGGTCTGGGGTTCGAGTCCCCCTTGGGGTGCCTTGCGACAGACTGGTGTCCCGTTCTAGGTGTGTCCCCTCCCACTCCAGCCTTATGCCCCGCGTTGCTGGGTTAGGCTCCAGCTCCCTGCGACCCCACATGGGACAAGCGGTTCTGAAAATGTGTGTGTGAAATTACAAGGTGAATACATTGTACAGAGGCTGTACAGCAACAGCTGTGATATAAACCTGGAATCTCTCTGTTAAAAGGTAAAGTCGTTAGCCACTATACTACCTGCTTTTATAACTTCTTAATAAGTTATCTTACTCTTGTATCTATCTCTGAGTATATCTTACACGATATACTCAATGACAGATAAACTATATAAAAATGTACTGATCTTTGATTTTAATTCATTCATTGTATACACAGGATTGTTTCCTCTTTGTATAAAACAGCTGTGTTGTCTTTTGATTATTGAAGTCTAAATTAAGAAGATATGTACAAGATGTAGGGTGGTGCAGCAGGATTGGCCAGGTCCCATTCTCTGGTAGGTCTGGGGTTTGGGTCCTGCTTGGGGTGCCCTGTGACAGACTGGCGTCCTGTCCTGGGTGTGTCCCCCCCCCCCCCCCCTCCAGCCTTGCACCCTGTGTTGCCGGGTTAGGCTCTGGTTTGCCGCGACCCCGCTCGGGACAAGTGACTTCAGCCAGTGTGTGTTTGTGTACAGGATGTAATTCAGCAATGTTACATGAGTAGGTTATCTGTAGAAATGTTATGAACAGTAAAGAATTTCAGCTGCTGGCATTGTTTATCAGACGCTTCCCAGTATTAAAGACAGAAAAATTTGGCTCGTTTTTGTTTGGCTTTTCATGTCATTAACATGCTCCACAAAAGCAGTTGCTGTTGGAAATTGTTATGTGGTAGATTGTAGGTAGGTGGACTGACAGACTCATCAAAGGCTCTTACACTTTATTTAGTCAGTGCTTCAATATTATATAAATGTAATACATGAAAATAGATATATTTTTCTTGAGAACAATCCATATTATATTCACATAATGAAATAATGAACACTGTATGAAAAAACTGAAATAGAGTGAAGTCTGCAGAGTCCTTTATGAAGTGTTATTGAAAAAGTTTTCTGTTTTTAGTTGTCTGTTTCCAACCTGCCTTCCAAAGGTCCTGGAGAGGTTCCTTGGCTAATAAATGAAATATAGAAAGACCAATGACCAATACATACAGTTAATCAGAACATCACCATGTGTTTCATAGGGATCGAATATTCTTATTAGTAGAGGAAATATGCATGAAACCTCATATCTTAATGCATAGTTTAAAAACTGGAAAAGTTTAAAACGATATGCTGCAACTGCAGACAATTTTCATCCCAAACAAGTTTAATGAGTCTAGGTAAATAATAATGCTTGCTGAAAATAACTGAATCCTTAGCTTAAGTATAGAATGAAATCTATGTATTGAATAAATAAAAATGAGTAAATATATTTATTTTTTAGAATATTACACACCTGCTTTATGTTTCTCAGAAAGCTTAATCCTGTCCTACAGATACGAATTCAAAATCTGAATTAATTCAGCTATTTAATTTTTTTTTTTTTGTTTTTCAAATTACATTCATTGTTAAAGACACTATTTTAAATACTTAAGTGGACTTTCAGATAACAGAATAATTTGTGGTGAATATAGCCCTTCCCCTCACTCTCAAAATTTAAAAAAGAAAAGACAAAACTGCTCTAGACTGCTGTTCTATTTTTTTTTTTTTCTCAGCTTTCTGGCCTAGGAAAACAGAAATATTTATGTCAATCCCAATGTAGTGCATAGAGTAAAATATGGCTTTTATTGTGACCACAAATAGAAGTTTATCTACATCAAATGAAATATACAGTGCTGGATGCAAATGACTGTACAGCCACCTGATCTTCCTTCAATCTTCGTAATGGTCTAATTAACAGTACGGTGCTTGTCATCACTAGAAACATCCTGAAAAGGAAGTTAAGAGAGCACTCATTTACATGATGATGATAATAATAGTGATTATAGCCTTAATGGCAGCGTTTCTTGATTTTTGATTACAAGCTGTGTTCGTGTAAACCGCATGGATGGGATGGATGTGATTAGTAGGTTCCCAGGGCCTGCTGATGTTAGTGGTGTGCCACCAAGGCAGTTGCCTGTAATTATGCTCTGATGAGGATGAAAGGAATGTCTGGATGTGACAGAGGCACTCTAAGTGCGCCATTCACCTGCAGCATACCTTCAATGGACCTGAACACCTATGCCTCTTTTAGCATGTGTGTTTTACTTACACTCCTGTACAGCTTTTTTGAGTCCATGAAGCAAATTGCTGTTTTTTATTCAAGTCAATGAACCTTTGGGATTTAAGATCTGGTTACTGATCCCGATGCCATGCCAGAAATTCCCAAGCAGTCATTCACTGACGTGTCTCAATTACTGTTTTTGTTTGTTTGTTTGTTTTAAGAAGCAAGAAACGACTAACACGAAGAACTAGACTGCATCTCTGCACAAACGGTATTTGGACCAGTAATGCAATTTGGTGACATTGTGCATTTAGGGTTCCGTTATAGCTGTACTGTATACACAATACCAGTCCAAAAACTGAGTCCACCTAGGCAACTTTCTGCATCTCCGGGAACTGCTGCAGAACATCTGAGAAGACATGGCAGCTCATTTCCTCATCAGAACTGTAAATTAAATGTGTTATGGGAAAAAAAAAAAGAAAAGTTTTCCAGCAAGCATACTCAGATTTTTGACCAGCACTGTACTTCACTGGGGGGTGCGGTGGCGCAGTGGGTTGGACCACAGTCCTGCTCTCCGGTGGGTCTGGGGTTCGAGTCCCGCTTGGGGTGCCTTGCGGTGGACTGGCGTCCCGTCCTGGGTGTGTCCCCTTCCCCCTCCGGCCTTGCGCCCTGTGTTGCTGGGTAGGCTCCGTGACCCCGTATGGGACAAGCGGTTCTGAAAATGTGTGTGTGTGTACTTCACTGGATTCTCTAACTCCAGCCTTGACCCTTTGTAAAGCCTCAGTACTTATAATCTTTTCATGTTCTACATGTTTTCTTCATAAGTATATGACAAATTCTTTCTTCTTTCTACAGATAACTATCAAACATATACTAACTGAATCAGTTTAACTCATTCTTGTCCAGAAAACACTGTCACTGTGTTGCTTAGAACAAAAAGTACCATCCCCATTATTGGTAGCAGTTGTCTCAAACAACAATCCATTCTTTTGGCAGTAAGTGGCTTTATTGTTGAGGTCTGTACCTATTGTCAGAGGAATTACAGAAACAGAAATGATGGACTTTTCCGACTCAAAAAAAAAAGAAAAAAAAACTTTTTTTTTGGTCTCTGTCTTCTCTTTGTTGAATATAAGTGAGAGAGAAACTAGTAAGAGTTTCCATTAGTTTCATACAATAACAAGCTTGAATTCATGGCTTTTACATACGCTATTTATGCAAAACAGTTACCGAGAGTTGTTGTGCATGTTGTAGAGACTGTTTTAAATGTGTACCGCTGTAGCCTTATATTTACTTATTTGTATACCACCGATATACTCTATTAAGGTACTGTAATTCCCTACTAAGGTACATGGAGAATTACTTAAACAAAAATAGTTTTGAGTGCAAAAACATAATAATTTGTATGCAGAATAGTGTTTACAAGGCTATTGACCGAAAAAAAGATGGGGCAAAGCTTTTGCATTTACTAAACCTCCTTGGAGGACAAAGGTTTGACAGGCTTCAAACACACTTCAGGAACATTGTAATTGGTCTGCTGCCTTCACCAGTCTAATTAAGTTGTCCACCCTTTTTATACCTTCTGAATGTGAATTAGAACCTTAGCGCCAGAAAAAAAAAAAATCAGATGTGTTTTTTCCTCTCATTCTCTCTCTCACTTTCTCTCCTTTGCTGATAGAATTGGTTGGCTTCACTCTGCCTCTTCTCTCACAGTACCAAGGGCACGCTGACCTTCAGATTAAGGGCAATTTAATCACATGTATCACTGATGGTTTTTAAAGAAGATGGAGGCTATTACACTTACAGTAAGATGCTCTCATGAAGCAAAGACAATATGGAAACCCAAGCGATGACTTGACTTACATCCTTTCTCTTATTTTTTATTTTTTTTTTAACTTATGGATATCTTACTTTCATAATCTGTCATGGAAGAACACGTTTTCTGTGGTTTCCTTCTGAATGTAAACACTGGCCATAACCCACACCTTCTTCACACTGGAAGTAGTGCCTGAGATCATCTCTGCATCCCTAGTGAAGGCATACAGCACTGGAACTTCACATTGCTATTGTTAAATTGACACAACCACCCATACAAAAAATATGTTCATGAAACAAAGAACAAGGCTGTTTGTACACACTCTTGAAGACCATATTACAAAAGAGTGCCACAGAGAAATAATAGAAGAGCGGGTCAAAGAAGAACAATATGATACTAACAAAATCAAAAGTAGCTACACTTAGACACAATATATTTTGGAAAAGATAAGACATGTAATACTTCTATGTAATTATTTTGCAATCACCTCACATATCAGGACAGCGTACCCTAACCTACATAGTCCACAAATACCCTGCTGTTCTAGAATTACATTTATTCATTGAGCAGATGCTTTTCTCCAAAGAGACTTCCAAGGAACTCTCTAGTGTTATTAGCTCACACACCCTATTCACCAAGGTGACTTACACTGCTAGATGCACTATCTCACTCATCCATACATCAGTGGAACACACTCTCTCTGTGTCACTCACACACTACAAGAGAAGCTGAACAACATATCTTTGGACTGTGGGAGGAAACCAGAGCACCCAGTAGAAACTCACACAGACAGGGGGAGAACATGCAAACTCCACACAGACTGAGTGGGGATGGAACCCATGTTGGCTCGCACGACCCAGGCGCTGTGCAATAACAGCGCTCCTCTTATGCCACCATGCCGCCCTAAGTGTTATACTATTAAACAATGTACAGTATTCTGTAATTAAATATCCAGCTGCATATACATCTGTAAAACAGTAAATTATCATTCAGAGGTTTAAATTACTGACAGCAATTTAAAAACATTATATAGAAGAGATTCAGTTGAGAAAAATAACATTTTTAAACATCTGTTCTATTTTTAGGGGGTGCGGTGGCGCAGTGGGTTGGTCTGGGTCCTGCTCTCTGGTGGGTCTGGGGTTCAAATCCCGCTTGGGGTGCCTTGCGACAGACTGGCGTCCCATCCTGGGTGTGTCCCCTCCCCCTCCAGCCTTATGCCCTGAGTTGCCGGGTAGGCTCCGGTTCCCCGCGACCCCGTATGGGACAAGCGGTTCAGAAAATGTTCTATTTTTAAAGAAGGTTATTTATAAATGGACATAGACCCTGTGTTTTTTAGGATGATTTCCTTTTACTTATGCTGTAAATGCTTACCTGGAATCTTTTTTTATTTTTTTCAGCTAAACAGTAATTTTTCATCGTATATAAACAGCATTATGCTTTCCTGAAGTCAATTCTGGCATCAAGGCTCTGAACCCCAGAGGTAAGCAATGACTAATCAACCCGTCTTTCCCATTTGTAAACAGGTTTTTCATGTAATGCTATGATTAAAAGCATTACCATACTAATGTGATCTGCTGAATTAAAAGTCTGGGACAAACATGGTCAGGACATAACACCTATCTTTGATGATATGCTTAGGTTATCGTGTTTTGAGTCCCTCCACTCTTCCACACATTATAAGCCACATGTGTTTAAAATTTTATTAAGATTTGAACAAATTAACCTGTTAATAAATTTTACACACACACACACACACACACACACACACACACACACACACACACACACACACACAAAATTGTTCCACTTTTCCACAAGATTGAAAGAACTGGAAGGACGTAAACATTATCCAAAAAGAATTTCACTTCCAAAAAAAGTAACATAACAAACTGAGCCTTTACATGCATAAAGTGAAAAGTAGAGACAGAAACAGTACCCGTCAGCTACAGTACATCTCTGTACAGCTAAATTCAAACTACACACCAGTAAAACCAGAAGAACTGACTTTCATGCTGATCTGTGTAAAGAACAGAGTTTGAGCTGGTTCGGTAAAAAAAATCAATATGAGTTTAACTGAAATTTGGCCAGGGCCACAGAGAAGCACTAATGCTCAGAAGTAGTAATGAAAACATGAAATGGGTAAGAACACTGCTGTTTATTACAAATTTTCTAGTGTTGTGTAAGTCTGCAAAGCACACACACACACACACACATTTTCAGAACCGCTAGTCCCATACGGGGTCACGGGGAACCGGAGCCTACCCGGTAACACAGGGCGTAAGGCCGGAGGGGGAGGGGACACACCCAGGACGGGACGCCAGTCCATCGCAAGGCACCCCAGGTGGGACTCGAACCCCAGACCCACCGGACAGCAGGACTGAGGTCCAACCCACTGCGCCACCGCACCCCCTTGTCTGCAAAGCATTAATGCTGCAACCATTAGCAGAAATATTTATGTTGCACATTTATGGTTCCAGCATTATAAACATAAAACTTTTTTGGTTCATTATTATGATGTAATGAAAAAATATATATATATATATATAGTGGTGCGCAGCGGTGTGGATTTGGATGGGGCGAAGAAGGACGCAAAGGTAGCGTTCATCTGGAACGATTTATTTGAACACAGGCACACAGGGAAATGATGCTCTTGATCTGAGGACCGCATTTCCTTCAGGACCTGCGCTTCTAGCCAGCCTTCCCAGCCTGCTTAGCGCCCCCAGACTTTCTTCTCTTTCTCCCGGATGCAGACACCCCCCTTATATTCCCTGTACGTCACCAAACACTAACCAATTACAATAAACACATTTCCCGCTCAAAACAGTAATGTGGGTAGTCACACAGCACCCCGTCAAAGGAATAGCAGCGTCCCCGCTGCTACCTGCCCCACAAGTGTCCCAGTGTCCAGCACTGTCCGTCATGTGCCTCCAGGCAGGAGTGCAGGTCCCGCACATTCAGCGCTGGTGGTTGGGGCGGGGACAATCGCAGTAGCCCGCCATGGCGGCGCACTCGAGGGTTGAGGCGGCCATCCTTGTCCCCTGTCCGCCGACCTCAGTCCCAGAACAGCTTCTTCACTCGCACATGGCATATACTGGACATGGTGGCACCCACGTGGTTTTTGCCAGCTGCCTTGCACTCCCTGTGGCTGACTTGTTTTTGCTAGAGCATCAGGTTGAGTCTCTGCAGCCCTCCTGCACTGTCCCAGCTCTGTTGTCAGGGCAAACACCCCTCTTGGTCTTGCGCCCCCAGCTGCCTTGCTGCTCGGCCATCTTTCGGCAGAGAACCCGTGCAAGCCATCCTGCTCGCCGCTCTCGCCTCTGCCGCTTTGCTGCATGCCGAACCTGCCGCGACGCTTGTAAAACCGGCTGCTTCTTGCTACGCAGCCCTCCTGCTTTTGCGGCGTGTGGTCCACTGCGCCGCTCTTTCAGAATGCTCGCTGGGGCTTTAGGCAGGCTGGGCACTTTCTCCACGAAAGCGGCGAAACCTTGCTCCGCGGGCAAATTTGCGTTGGTGGGTTCACGCTCCTCTGCCACGGAGCCCTGCCTGTCCACAGACGAGGCATCCGGCTCCGCGTTGTCCAGCATGTCGTCCGACCTCCTCGGGAAAGCATCACTCTCCGCAGGGCGATTTTCCTCGGCCCCCGCGCTCGGCGGCGGTTCGCTGCCTCTTCCTGCCGCTCCTACCATGGGCGCAGGGAGACCCTACTCGACCTGCTCACCCGTCTCCAGCGGCACCTCGCAGCTCTTCTCTGCCATCTTCACCACAGAGTATGCTTCCTCGGGGCCCCCCTCGACACCCGCTTCTCCGCCTCGACCTCCACTGTCGTGACCTCTTCTTTTGCCGGACGGCTGGCTTTCGTCCTCGCACCAATTTCCCCTTACTCGTCTTCGGTGGTCAGTTGCTCCTGAATCCAGCCTCTCATCGTCCTGCCCCATCCCACTTCTGGCACCAACGTGGTGCAGCGCCTTGGGTTTGGATGGAGTGAAGAAGGACACAGAGGCATCGTTCATCTCCACTGATTTATTTGAACACCGGCGCACACAGGGAAATGATGATCTCGGCTTGAGGACCCCGTTTCTTTCAGGACCCGTGCCTACAGCCAGACTTCCCAGCCTGCTTAGCGCCCCCAGGCTCTCTTCTCTTTCTCTCCCAGGCAGGTGCAATCGCCCGCTTATATTCCCTGTAAGTCACCAAACACAACCAATCACAACAAACACATTTCACCGCTCAGAACAGTAACGCAGGTTGTTTATATATATACTGTGACCTCTAAGCTGGGAGAGTGGCTCCAGCAGATCCCGGGAACAACATCCGAGATCTCTGTCCAGAAGAGCGCGGTCCTAGGAACAGCTAAGATACTGCGCAGAACCCTCAAGCTCCCAGGCCTCTGGTAGAGGACCCGAGCTTGAAGGAGTAAGACCGCCCGCAAAAGGGGGGCGAGTGGGGATTTTTTTTTTTTAATATATATAGTAACTATATGTACTACATATATATGTATACATACAGTCAGAGAATCCAACTCAGATTTTATTTTTGCAGTATTTAAGTTGAAATGAGTAAACAGCTTGTTGAAGCATACTCAACTAGTTTAAAAATACAACTAAATTGATAAAATTGTTATTAGTGATTATGTGTGTTTGGGGTCATTTTTTGGGGTAAACCTGTTTTGGCCAGGAGAGAGATAATAATTTATCCCATAAAATATAATGGGATAAGATTCCTTTGGATCCAGATTCCAGCCTCATAGATGGATTTTCAAGAGAAAATTAGGTCTGGATAACTGGTGGGAATTATATACTTCTGTGTAACTTTTTTTATTAAATTAATAAAAGAAAATTTCAGGGGAATATACAGAGGCGACACACCCAGGACGGGATGCCAGTCCATCGTAAGGCACCCCAAGCAGGACTCAAACCCCAGACCTGCCAGAGAGGAGGCACAGGCCAAACCCACTGTGCCACCGCACCCTCTCTATGTTATACTATACTGTATTATATTATATTACATTATGCATTTATTTGTTAGTTTGTTTACTGGACCTTGAATTACATAAAAGAGAATGTAATTGAGAAGGTAGTTCATTCAATCCAGAATTAGTGCAGGGAATGCACATTACATCTGTTATTTGTATCACCACACTGGACTGTTTTCACTTCTGTTCTTATGAATTTATTTTGAGTTTTTTGGTGCACAGGGGAGCTAATAAAAAAAAAACAAGATTGCAGAAATGGAGAAGGAAAAGCAGAAAACTGAACCAAAAAGTGGCAACAGGGCTGTCTTTATTCTTGCTCAGCGTTCAAGTTCACTGCTGTACATCTGCTTTGCATGCACACCATGCCAGTTATAAGTTTCAATGAATATTTAAATAGCAGAACACAGTTATACCAAAGGTTAAAGAAAACCTTACGCACAGCCATAGGTCCATCTGGAATAAACACAGCCCTTTAGGATAAGGTTCACTGAATGGCATGAATTAGAATTCATTACTTAGTAAAGATGCATATCTGTGCTCACATTCTCCCTTATATCACAATTTTCCCTGATGCTTAAAAGAATATGCTGTATGGTTTACCGTCTGATGACAAACATCATCTTACTGGCATACCTATCAGTAGTGTATGTTATTGATAGGTTCACTTCTATTTGCTTTGTTACTGATTCTGTTTGAGCCCTGCTCATGGCAGGTGATTGGTTTGTCTTGAGGCTCCTACATCTTTTGAGTGCAGCACAGATTACAAGCCTTGCTGCCTTTTAAGCACCCTGCAATTTATTGTTTAGTCCCATAACAGTTGTATTCATTGTCTCTCCACGGGATTCCTTTACAGTTGTGTGCTTTCCGACATATTTCTAGACAAGACTCGGCAGGGGATACCACAGCACCTAAAATGATTATGGTCCTCCTCAGCGTCACAAAGGTACGCTTTCTACTGGAAATTAATCATTCTTACCTAAATTGTTTGTAATGCGGCACATTTACGATCACAATATATTTTTTCGGATTAAAAATGACCTTGTGCTATTGGATAGCTAATATATTGGTTTTTGACATACAAGCGTGTTATTTTTCTCAACTGAATCTTTTTTTTATTACGGTAGTTTTAAAGAAAAGTGAAGTAAAATGTTGCAAACAAATGATTCAGAATAAAGAAAAATTTTAAAATAAATATAAATTTTATACCTAGAAAAACTGTACATAATAAACAGTACCTTGAGTAAAATGCAACATCAAAAATTCACTTTTAACATAGTAAACTGGAATAATACCCAAGGAAATGTCTATTTAGTAATGAAAATGAAGTAATTTTAACAGTACATTACCCAATAACATTTTGTGTAGTTCACATTTTAACAAAGCTCTTCAAAGATTTTCAGGGGAAAAGCTATTTCACAGTATCTAAAACCTCATCATTTTTCCATTATTTCTGTAAGGAAGGTGATCTAATTAGTTACATATCAATCTATAAATTTTATGAATACACTTACAAAATATTAAGATTTTTTTTTTTTAAATCTTGTATGGCTATGACTGAAAGTTTGCCCTCATGGGCTACAGGTGTTAGAACCCCAGAACTCTTGTACCGGTCTTCTCTATCATCTCCAGAAGCACACCTGTAGATGAGAAAGCCATTCGGATGTGTAAACAAGGAGAAAACCTGGAATCAAGCCTTGCAGAGTCTTCAGTTGTTGCCAAGGTGCCACGTGCAGTCTGACCACTGGTTTCAGCAGATACCGTTTTCAGATTTTCTTTTCACAGTTTTGCGTTTGCATTTCCCCATCATTTGCAAAGAAAAGAGCAATCGGATGCACTTACCTCATTGTCCATTTCATCACAACAGGTGATGGTTGGACTGGATCTGGTGAAGGCATTAGCTCGTATCTGGAGACTGCCACCAACTGAATGTCTGTGTATGTTATCTGCACAAATTTAAGGAATGATAGCACAATAATCAAGAATTAGAAATCTTAGTGAACACTCAACAACAATTTGCCAACAATGTGAATTGATTTAAACTAACTAGGCTTTCAAGGATAATTAAATTAGATTGAAGAAGCACAAGGATGGAACACAAACTGTAATCCATTTACAGATGAACAAGATGAATTGCCAAATGAAATTAATCAGCGAAGACTCACAAATACATGAATTGGCAAATATCACATGAACATCTGTTGGATTATATGATTGCATGTGACATATTTAAATTAGAAAATGGAAGTAATTGGAGAATAGCAGGGCAGGGCATAAAAAACACAACACAGACTCATTGCTTCTGGTGAGAGCTCTGTGAGTATGCATTGCTAAATGACATAACCGAGATGAGCCCAAGAGTGACGACAGCCGCCAACGGAAATTCTCACTGACTGCCGTGATATAAAAACGCCTGTGTCACTCATGTACGACTCTGCTGTCAGTCTGACAAAGCACAGTGTTTTACACAGATCCCCTGGCATTTACTCTGGGGTTAATTGTTGGACCGAAGCACCTCATATGCGAGGGCACTCTTAAAATGCATCTCACAAGCAATGTGTCAGGGGTGGGAGATTCCAATAGTGCCACTATTCACGTTGCAGAGGTTGTTGCGACATCCATAGTGCTTTTGAAGAATGTGACATATTCTGGGAAAACACCATAACAAAATATAAGTTTATCATCAATCACAAGCAGGACCCTATATACTGTCTTCCAGCGACTGGTTCTTTGAGCATTTGAAAGTGACTAAATCTAAAGTGGGTCATTCTGTATGATGTCGAGACTAAGGGTGCTGGGAGACAGAATGTTTTGATTACCATTCAGCAGGATTCTCTGGTGAAGGGGGCAATTCCCTCGCAGCTCAATGGCATCCCATGCTGTCTGCACATGAATAATGACAGTAGAAGCATCTCACTAGAGTGAAGGCGCCTGCATTAATGTGCACGGCATGAATTCTGGGGATGCTTGGAGCCCCACATCCATTTTTAAATCTCGGTGCAGTTGAACTGACAGGTCCCTACCTTACTCTCTCAGATCACCGTTCAACAAACAGCCTGGAAGTCTATTCTTTCCACATCAGTTATATACTTTTAATATTTATAATTGTAGCCAACAAATGCAGTGCATAGATAAAGGCTCAAGGATAATTGTATCATAGAACCCACTGCAGCAGAGCTTCAAAAACCTGCTCTTAAATGGAAAGGGACATAACTGCCCTTTATTCTAGTACAAGTGCTATGAGTCTCAAACTTATCTAAATCTGAGTCTTGTCATCTCAGCTTACATTTTACATTTACTGGGTTTATATGTAATGGCTCACAACGGACTGCATAGTATTTTTTTATTTTGCCAGGTAGGCTCTGGCGTGCTGTGACCCCACTTGGGACAAGCGGTTGTAGGCGTTGGTTGACTTTACATTATTACTACATGCATGAACATTTATAAGTCCACACAATTTTCAGTTCATGCTGGGGAATATTCCCTACTGCACACAATGTTGAGGAAATCCAAATGAATTTTTATTAAATAATAATTCTCTGTGACTATACGCAACGGCAGTACGATGGAAAGTTAAAGGTTACTGTTTGAACCATTATGGTGCTCTGGTCCCCAAAAGCCTTGACACATTGCACAAAAAATTTAGAGTAATTAGAATTTGATGTTGCCAGCTGTGCAGAAGAGGAGGCCATGTGGGTACGACGGATGCATATGACAGTAGTCTTCAAAGCAACCATGGACCAAGATAAAACAGGAATGTGAGTCCATACAAACAGGAGAGATTACAAAAAACTACAGCACACAGCCATTAACCACAAACACGTACAGTGGAGAAATCATTCTTACTCCCACTCTTTCACTCCCACTTATCAGACCAAGACTTTGGGTTGGGGTTCCGTATTTGTCCTCACAGGGACCTGGGACAGACTGTTTTCAGGATAGAGTTGGGCATACTGCATTGGCTCCTCATCAAGAATAAGTGCAGGAAAATTCTGGCACACCCTTCTACCAGTGAGATGAGGTATGCAATATCTGACATGCCTCCCTTATGGTGAGCTGGGGTTAGTAATGTCTCACACTTCCCCTTACAGCCACTGGCTTCCAAGCCATCTGGTATGCTCCCTCATGAAAAAAACTCGTCTGGTGTTGTCTGTCTGACTTCGGGGAAAGCTAGGCCACACGGTGTCTTCACCAGCAGCCTTATAGTGAACAGGGAGGGACTGCGACACACAAGTCAGATATGGTGACAGCTGACCTCCAGGAACCCTGACAGCACTGGTGTCATCAACCAGCAGCATTCGCAATTCTCACACAATTAGATCTTCAATGTCCTCTTAACCCACTTAAAATAGAGGAACATCACTTGTCTAGGGGCAGCAACATTTCATGTGACTTCCAATACACATACTGCAATTTCTTAGCTAGGAAAATGAGCTACTATTGGCTTGTAACCACAGACTTCAACGTCGTCCTGAGCTCTCAAATTCAGCTAGAAGGTCACCACCAGACTGAGATCACAAGTTCTTCTGCAAATACTTCCAGCTCCATAATGTCACATAGGCCTTCACTAAAGAACTGCTTCCATGCCTTCATCTCCCAAAAAACTAACGAGCCTCAGTGAACACCAAATAGATTAAAAACTCAAAAACATTAATGAAATTTGTTTAAGTGGCACTTTTCACGAGCTATTTGCACCCAGTGTGAGACATATTTGGCTGAGCCGCGCAGATAAGACGTAGGCAGAGGACAGCAGGAATCTGGAAGAAAACTAAAGGTTGTATGATAAAAAATGTCAGTTTCAAATACAAACAAAACTGGGGGGGATCAGAACTCTAACTTGGATAAAAAAGAAAAAAATATACCCAGTCAATATCCAGCAAAAATACACCTGTGCAATGCTTTCTTTGGACTCCAACCCTTCCTTTTCTCTTTGTCTTGTAAGTCATGAAGCCAGTTGCCTTAAACATTTGGCTAGTTTCCTTTAGTTGGATCAGTTGGCCTTCAATAATTTGGAGGACTGACACAAAACTTATCAGTGTGACTTGTGCTGACTTGCACTGAATGGTTTAGCCTCAGCAGCTGGTGAATGTACAGTAGTCATTATTATTATTATTATTATTATTATTATTATTATTATGTACATGATCATCTGACTCATTTCACCAAGGTGCCTTACAACTCCAGGTGTGTATTCTCCATACATGCAATTATATTACTTTTTTTTCATTTAGCTGATTCTTTTCTCTAGAGCAATCCTTATTTTCTTAAGGATTTCTTACTGAAGCAATTTGGGGACCTTTGCGCAAAGGCACGGCAGCGCTGTGGGGAAGTCCAGAGGACAATATAACCTACAGTGTCACTAGCAGTAAGGTGGCAGGCAACACTGGTGTCTCACAGTACCTAGACTTTGGCTTGGGTATTGAGTTTGATCCCTGCTCAGTGTGTCTGTCACCTTGTTTGTGTGGGTTTTTTTTTTTCCCCCACAGTCCAAAGAAATGCAGAAGGAGGCAACGGCAAACCACTTTCCTACCCTCCCTTACCTTGGAAGTAATATGAGTGGTTGCTAAGAGTCGATTTTGGCATGATGGAACTTAACCTACCTATTTAGAATCTCATGAGTTCACAGAGTGGTTTTACTGGTTTCACAAAAGTAAAAAGTCTCATAGATCATATTCTGGTGTCAGATTGCTGACATTTGGTAGCAACTCACATTGCAGCAATAAGCACATGATCACATGATCCTTTCACTTATTCATAGTCCTTTTTGTGTCTTGTCACTGGAGCAGCTTGCTTTACACGGTCAGTGCAAACTGCTCAACAAAAACTATTACTTTTCACACCCTACTATCATGGCATATTGCCTTACAGGATACCTTTCCACCAGTTCATTCTCTTGTTTACCCCTAAATTTTTCTTTTTTTTTATGAACTTAAAACTATCTTTTTGTGGAGATACACAAAAATTTTGCATACATAAATTCACCACATTAATGAAGTTAAATTCAGTTCAGTTCAATAAAGGTCGACTGCGGGTAGGTACAGTGGCACAGCAAGTAGCCCTGGTGTCTCAGAACTTCTTGACCAGTGGTTTTGGATGTAGGGTCAAATCAGATTCTTGGTATATCGTTAGTGTATGTGTGTATCTCTCGGTGTATTGTTGGTGTGAACCAGCACTGTTCTGTTCTACGGTTAACTTTCCAATGAGTAGTGTGTGCGATCATCCTGCGATGGACTGGTGTCTGGTCTAAAGTTCACCCTCATCATCATGTGTTTTGAGCTTTGGGCTTTGGCCCACCTTAAATATACACTGGACAAGCAGTATGTTATAACACCTTATGCACCATATAACAACTTTTTACTTTTTTTGTGTTACATAGTGAGATGACTGGATATGGAGCAAGGATTACTCTTTCATTCTGAGCCATCGCAGATTACAATATTCTGAAAATGAATTGACTGGTTTGAAGTTTGTTCCTCGAAATGAATTAGATGAGAGTAGACTGCCAAAAGGACATATGCAACTAACGAGAGAAACAAACGCTTGCGCTATCATTTAATTTCCTTCTCATTTGGCACCAATTAAACAGAACTGACTTGCATAGATATACGCGTTTTCTCAGCAGTTTTAAAAATCGACTCTCAGGAATTTAGCGCATAATTTTGTGTTCTCCGAAAATTGTTTACGTATCTTTGTCAAGGGACAAAAACTACCTAATTTTGCAAAGTCAATGTTTATTTTCTATTACTGTATATAGTAGTGCTTCAGACATGATTTGCACCACCTGTAAAATGTTGATTAGTTTATGATTTCCATCTGAAACAAAAGCTCACAGAACAAAGAGTGTTCATTAGAAATGCAGGACGGTGGCTATCTCTTGACATGCAAAGAGAATATGAATCACAAATGCTTTATGGAAGCTGTTTCGTATGATGCATTAGTGACTGACAGTGTCTGACAAGCTTTTGTCATAAAGCAGCTTGTTTCAGGGATGTGTACAGAATCCTTTTTCTGCAGGAAGTTTTTGTGTTATGAACTGTACTTAAACGACATGAACATGAACTAATCACCTTATCACAATAATTATACAAAGACATGGTGTGCAATACTTTGTTCCCTTAAAATATACACAGTATGTATGTCTTGTTGGAATGAACATTCTCCTTTCAATTAATGCAATATGTGATAGAAAAACCTATTACTAAGTTTAAGCTTTGTTGTGAATATATCTCAGAGACAGGGAGCTTTACATGATGACAGGAGTCTAATGAGGACACAAGTCATACAGCGCATTGATATAAAACACCAAAAGATGAGAGTGGAGAAGAACTGCTCTTAAAAGCAAATGTTTTATGTTACAGCACTGTAATTACTATACAAAAATGTCCCTCTGTAGTTTAAATGTGACAACCAATTTTAGAAAAACATCTGACTGGAAATAAGTCAGGCATAAAAAAAAATAAATAAATAAATAAATAAAATCACTTGATTTCATAAATGGAAACAGAAACTCTCAGAGTGGAATATAGGCTTCAGTTTTAGACATTCATGTCCGTCCTGCTTTGGGCACATTCAAAAGCTGGGAAAAATGTGAATCAAAATGATTGCTTACAGGTTCCCATTACTCTGTATTTTTAAGTATGAATTGGTTAATAAGTTATTATGGGGACTTCAGACTGCAAGAGACTTATGTACTACATCAATTAGTGGCACTGTTTTCTGTGCTCTGAATCCCTATTATTAGATTTCCTATCATTGCCTCTTAATCACAGGGTCTTACTGGGATCTGATCGCCTGCAATCAGGTGCTTTCTTGACATTCGGAATTAGATTAAAACGAATCTTGTTTTGAGTCACATCACACCTGTCGGCTCAGACTAATGCCATTTGCCAGAGTGATATTGATCACTGTGGCACTTTCATCCTGCAGTAAGCATTCATAGAAGCCCATGAACACTCTATCAAGCACACTCAGATCCTTAAAAATGTATTGTGTTTATTTACTCCTCATTTTGGAGAGCAACGCTTCAGCCCTGGATGGCACAGGTCCCAGGATTATGTGGCTTAGTGCCGTTCAAGTACTTCATCTTGTCTTTGTCAGATGCTGGCCTCTTGGAGGGCTGCCTCAGGATAACAAACATATTCCACTGGCTACTTTATAGCTTTTTGCTAGAGCCTTATATTATTAGTCCCAAGTGCAGGAATTCAGATGTGCTCACAGGGATGACTGAAGAAACAAGTACAAAAAATCCAAAGACTCCTGGGAAAAAAATAAAATAAATAAATAAATAAATAAAACTAATTTAACTGTGTAATATCAGTTATGTGTTCTATTCTATCAAGCAAAAAAAACATATTTACATATAAAACTACATAAAAGAAACATACAGTATATCTCAAGTAATTTAGTAACAACTGCCAAATGGTCCTTACTGAAATAATACTCAAAATGACCTTTTATGAATGAATGTTTCTTCATTCAAGCAGGAGAATGCTGGAACAGCCAAGCTGGAAAATTTGCTAATTCCCAGATCTAACAGGAAGGAGAGCAAGAAATTAATGAGATTATTAAATATCCGAAGATATTGTATATATGTTCACCCTATTTAAATTTCCACCATAATTCAAAAATTTCATATTTTTTCTGTATTGTTTACAATCACAGATAAATAGAATAAAAACATGAATTATCATGTTGTAGAAAAATGTCTCTTTTGAATTTCCCCTATGTGTTAAAATTATAATACATGACTATTAAACAACAGCTTAATATGCTATAAAAGTGGAATCTCAGCAAAAGGTGAAAGCATATCATAGAAAGTGAATAGACTACAGTCATTTTTTTTTTAAATGAGAGGTTGAATGAGATGAGAACGACTAAAAAACACAACGCAACTCAATTCTGCTTGCTGATAGTCGGTCAGTTTAAAGTTCAAATCAATAGCATACAGAAAATGGATGATTTTCAGCACTGGCAGCTGATGGGAATGTGCTGATATGTCATTGGAAGGCTGCTGTGGAGATGGGCACCCTCTTGGAGATAACCTGTCAGTGTGTTTAAGGGCTCTGACATTTCTGATTCTTAAAGCATAGCGAACATGAATGTTCTCTTGAAAAGTACCTCTGACATTGAACCCCAAGGTAACATAAAGCCAGAGACAGAACCTCAGAGCTAGTTACAAAATGAAAGTACTCTACTGACTTTATCATGCTCAAAAGGATTAATCTATTCATTCATAGAGAATTATGCACAGATATTTAGAAACACACAACGTTTATTTACTTTGCTGATGCTTTTTTCCAAAATGACTTACAATGATTTTACCCTGGTGGTAGGAATCAGCCCAGGTTCTTCAGGTACAACGACAGCAGTTCTAACCCCTGCATTGACTATTTTCTATTGCTTATTATCAATTTACCAACTACTTTTAATGTCTTTTTCCACACTTTCCCAAGAAACATGCAATGACTCCAGCTAAAGAAAGATTAAACCATTACACTTCTTTTTTTTTCTTTCTAAGAAAATCCTTTATTGAACAAGCCACTTCTGTACACGCTCTGGCCAATATTTTAACTGTAGCTTCACTGAAAACATTTAAAAAACATGCCATTTTCACTTATCTATCTTTTAATAAAACATACTACATTTCTTCTTCACCAAGTGCTTTTCTATGTCAAAATATACATGTAGCTCAGCATTCAAAATGCGATAGCCATTTATGTCCAGAAGTTTGGTGTCAATAGTAATAAAGAAGTGCGTCCAACAGGCCATCATTGGAACATTACTTGAGGCCTTTAGTTTCAGTGCATTGTATATGTCCAACCTATTTGTTGACTTCTGGAAAGAGGTCCACATACATGCATGTCTAATGTACATTTATTCATTTAGCTGATGTATTTCTCCAAAGTGACTTACAGTGTTAAGGTTACAATTATTTACCCATTTATGCAGCTTGGTAATTTTACTAGAGCAATTTAGGGTAAGTACCTTGCTCAAGGGTACTCCAGCCAAAGGTGTTGCTCAAACCTGCAACCTTTGGATCTAAAGGCAGTAGGGCTAACCACTAGGCTACAAGCTGTTCAATTGTGTACATAATTATGTGCTAAATTAGTGTTCATTTGTATTAAATACATAGGCAAGTAATGAACTATACATTTACAAAAATAGATTTCATTTTAAAAGTTTATTATTCTAACATATATCTCCTTGGACACTCTCTTTGGGCAGTGACAGTACTTGTTTCAATAATTGCACAACTCTGTGTATAAATTACACAATACTGATTTCAAGTTCCTAAAAACATGATTTATATACAAAGTCAGTTATTGTAATATTGCTCCAAATGTGGTTTTTCATTTATTCTGAAAAGTGTATGTATGTTTCAAGAAATCAGATTTGCATTTACATTACATTTTTGATTGAAAAATCGAGTGACTTGAAAAGTGACTGATTTATCCAGTTGGAATAAAAGTGCTTAAAGCTAGAGATATTAAGAGGTTTGGAAAGGTATTTGCAGATACGGGATTGAAATGAAAAACAAGATTTTCACTGTGGGGTAAAGGCAAGCATCCAGGATGCAATAATTGTTGGGAAAACATGCCTTTTCAATGCTGGACTAACGACTAAAGACTACGAGGTGACCTCAGATTGTGCTTAGACTCCAAGTGGCTCAGAAGCACAATAGATGGGTTTAAAAAGTTAAGATGCACCAGTGGAGGATGCCCTTGTAACGTGCCTTTGTTCTAATAAAGACCTTTGGCGAACTGCAGTAGGAGTTGGGTGTGATGGATGGGTTAATCAGAGTCATGGTGGCTGTTGAAATTCAGGCAAATATAATCATGCTTATCATAGATGGAACAATCACATATCAGGGCAATAACTATGTTGCAGTAATTTTGTATAAAGCTCAGTTGCCCGCATTATTTTTTTAAATACCATAGGAAACCCTGATGAGGGCTATAATCTTAGTAATGCATGTTCACTTGCACTAGACCTAATCAGCATCTTCGTCCTGAACAAGACGTGCATGCAGACGTGCACATTCTGACAAGTGGTGAGTCATTTCTCAACAAATAAATGATTAGTGCACATCAGTAATACTCTTAGACAACACACTCACCCACTTGGTTAATGATCTCAAATATGTCATTCGTAATGATCACTACACTACTTTTTCCACCCTTCTTCTGATCACACTTTTACTGCCACCTTTCTGACTTTCTTTGTAAACAAATAACATTCATTGTTTGGCATGTTGGTCAAAGAAAAACAGATCTCAAATTCACTCTGGTGCTTGTGGGTTTGTATTTGAATCCCTTGCTCTCTAATTGATGTGCTTTCATCATCCTTCAGTTTTGATGAAAAAGTGTCTGTAAAACGACCTATTATAAATATTAATATAAATACCACTTGTGCATTGTTGTCTAGTTTGCATGTGCTATTTTGTATACAAGAAAATATTATAATTGATGCATTCTCTGATGGAACAAATTCATATAGAGACAGATTACTTGAAGGGAGAATAAAATTGAATGTTTGTTTTCAAATCTAACTTCATTTTTGCACCTAATGAGTAAGGCATGCAGGCACTGAGAGACAGATACGAAGTTAAAAGACAGAGAGGAGAGACATCCCTAAATAAACAAGGCTGGCTTTTCAGAATTGATGTGTGAGAAGCTGCTTCGGAGCGAGCGGTTAATCTCTGATCTCTGCAACTGAGGTGCCTTGTTCCTCCAAGCTATTTCCAATCAGATAGAGATCTTAGATGCTCACAGAGTTTCTGTTTTATCTTGTACAGCTGCTAATGTGTCTCATTACTCCATAGGTCTCCAGTTAACAGTCGATGGAAGTCAAGTTGGGGAGAAGAGGAAATTCTACACGCACGGTTTGGGTTTTCCTTGTGTGTGCTTTTTAATTAATTTTTTTTTTTTTATTCTGGACAGCTAAAAGCACAGATTAGAAAAAAGTTGGTGATTTTTTTTTTTTTATATCTTAACTCAATGACATCTCACATACACACTATCTAGAACACTCGTCCCATACAGGGTCGCAGGGAGCCGGAGCCTAACCCGGCAACACAGGGCATAAGGCTAGAGGGGGAGGGGACACACCCAGGATGGGATGCCAGTCCATCGCATGGCACCCCAAGCGGGGCTCGAAACCCAGACCAACTGGAGAGCAGGACCCAGTTCAACCCACTGTGCCACCACACCCCCCCTCAATGAGATTCCATGTACTAAATTTTAAAAAGCAACCAACCAACATCAACAACCGCCTGTCCCGAGCAGGGTCGCAGTGAGCCGGAGCCCATCCCGGATATAGCGTGCCCAAGGCTGAAGGGGACACACCCAGGACAAGATTCCAGTCCATCGCAAGGCACCCCAACCAGGACTCAAACCCCGGACCCACCACACAGCAGGCACCGGTCAAACCTGCCACACCCCTTCACCCTGTTGAAAAAAGAAAAAAATTACAAAACTGCTGCACATTACTTTTTTCCTCATTTTAATTATTTATTCTTACAAACATAAGAAAAGGATCAGGTACTGAAGGGTTTCAAGGCATGCACATTTAACATAAAGGCTTTGACAGTGCCTTTTTTCAGTAAATACCCATCTATATACAGCAAAAAGGGTAAAACTCTAAGTAATTCTACAAACGCATTACACTGGGAATGAAATAATATACACACACACACACACACTGTCTGAACCGTTTGTCCCATATGGGGTCGCGGGGAGCCGGAGCCTAACCCGGCAACACAGGGCATAAGGCTGGAGGGGGAGTGGACACATCCTGGAAGGGATGCCAGTCCGTCACAAGGCACCCCAAGCGGGACTCGAACCCCAGACCCACCAGAAAGCAGAAACGTGGTTCAACCCACTGCACCACCACACCCCCAATGAAATAATAATTAAATGGAAATAAAAGGAGATAACACTCTTTTTAACGTATGTGTAAGACACATTTCTAAAGACAATTTATTTAAAAAGCACTTAAGCTATACACAGAATTTGTTTAACATGCAGGCTCCCCTGGAATCTGTGTGGTGCATACTTTTGGGGTCATATTTGTTTCTTTTTAACAGGTGTGAAAGCCATTTTTTGGTCATGGCACATTTTGAAAAGGTATGAAGAAATTATTCAGCCATTTTTACATGTAGCACTATTGTACAGAATCCTGCCAACAAGGATGTTTGTAACAGACCCCAAGTGTGTAAATCAACCAACGTGATACTAAAGGTTTCTGAGCTCAGTTATGTCAGTTGTAAATCTGTACTTCTGCGGCTTTGTGAGAAGAAGTTCTTTCCAAATCTAAATTTTTCACCTTTAAGCTCACATACACACTGGCTGCAGTCACTTGTCCCAAGTGGGATCGCAGCAAGCTGGAGCCTAACCCAGCAACACAGGGCTTGGGGCTGGAGCGGGATGGGACACGTCCAACGCAGGGCTCCAGTCCGTTGCAAGGCACCCCAAGCAGGACTCGAACCCCAGACCCACCAAGGAGCAGGACTCAACCAAACCTGCTGTGCCGCTGTGCCGCTGTACCACTACCATCCCCCCCCTTTAGAACTGTTCAGTATTAAAGTAATTAACACTGAGTAATTTGCATTAGCTACCAATCTAGGTGTGCCAAATGTATAAAATGCACCTTTTTTCCGAGAAACTATTACGCTTTTTACTTGGTTCTGTCCTTTTATTGACTAAGTAGTATTGAGCTGTCAGTTATAATTTTTATTTATTTGTTCAATGTCTTTTTTGCACATTCTTCCACACTTGTCTGAGTGCAATAATGATTTATTTTTCTGTTATTTCTGTTCCTCTGGCTCTACTTTATTGCATGTATGGCCTTGTGTGACTTCTCTATCTATCTATCTATCTATAAGGAAAGGGAGGTTTTATTATTTTTAAGGCAAGGTTCATACCCTGTTGATGCTTGTAGGTCACAATGCCTTGCAACAACTAGGTGCTTTCTTTTATTTTGGTAGAGAGAGAAAATAGGCATTAGTAACAACTATTTAGACTGAAGAAGCAGGAAGTGCCATGCTGGAGATGGAAATGAGCCTTAAGGGTGTAAGAATGTCGCTGGTTCTAGTTTCAAGAGGACTGCTCCCAGAGAACCACTGAGCAAGTGACTAAAACTTAATTCCTTCACAGAAATGTGCAGCAATGTAGTGATTCACATACCCTGCGATGTGCTGGTATCCCGTAGAGAATGTTTCCTGACTGGCCTTGCACCCTGTGCATTGGAAATAGGCTCCAGACCACCGCGACCCTGGTTTGGCCAAATGATTACTAAGAGTGAGATAATGCTTAATTTGTTGGATGCTCGGGGTAAAAGTGTCGGCTAAGCAAAGTAAAAATGAAAGTAAAAGATTTTTGTAATTCAAAGAATTGCTTTCGAGGCATTCTTTTTACTTGCCCCTTCTAGCTGGCCCTCGCTGTTCGAGAGGCACCCTAAACAATCACAGCCGCAAACTGAACCATTCTTCTAGACACCATGAGCTATGGGCTGCTCGATATGCTGCACTGAAACCCCAAGACTGCGCTGTGCAGGGTATCCCCACCCTGGACAGGAAGAACATTGCCAAGCTAAGGGCACGGATGTGTCGGCAGCCGGTGAGCGAAGCAGCAGCGGAACTCAGCAGGGAGCGATGCCCATCTTCCCTGTGACGCAGCACTTTCAACAGTTTCAAAGCATCATCAGAATGAAGACTTTTTCTTCCATGCGCCATGCATGAAATTGCTCAGATGCGAATGCGTTCCTCCAGTTAAGTGCATTCGTCTCAAAAAGGTACCAAATCCACAGGAGTGAAACCAGACTGCCCCCTAGTGGCTCAGTGTAAGTGACCAGGCTTGTTCTCTCGCACCCGGGTACAGCTTCTCCCCAGCTCATGCAGTAAGGAAGAGCAGAGCACTGTTACCTTGCAGCGGCATGGTTTTCAACTTCAGAACAAGAGTGGGCGACATGCATTGAGGGGAGTGGGCTGTGTGCAGGAGGGCACGTCTGAAATACAAAATGCCATTTGTAAAAGGCAGATAAAAAGCGGGGCTCACAAAGCGCTTCGGCGGTGTGCTAAGCTTGCGTGCCGTGCAGTGGCCTTCACTTTACAGAAAGGCATCACTTGATCGCAGCTTTTTATTTCCTGCTCCTGCAAAGAAGTGGGAATTGGAATACTTTGATTTCGCCCTTAAAGGTGAAGAGGGCAATGATTTGACGTTCCTTTCTGCAGGCCACACAGAATTGTAAACCGTTTGCAGAACCACGCGAAGGTAGCAGCATTAGAAATCTAGAAAATTAGAATTATTATAAAGAAGGCGAAATGTGACGACATAATGAAATGGCTCATTGACAAGATGTCACCGTCCTTCACATCAGGCTTTAAAGAGGCTGGAATGGAAGTACGCAGCAAGCGCTCACTGTGCTTCAAGGTAAACATGAGGGAAATGTCTGGTTTACATGTAACCACTTTTCTCTTAACTGACTTACAATGCCAAGCTACTTGCAATTTATTCTCTTTAAAAGCTTTGCAATTTTTACTGCAGTGATTTAGGGTAAGTAGCATGACCAAGGGTACAACAGCAGGAGGTGGGAATCAAATCTCTAAGCTCTAGGGACAAAGGCAGCAGCAGTAATCAATACACAACCTACAATCCTGTTTATAGAAAATAGAGTAACATACATGTTATATATGGGTTAGAAAGGAATCATGGATTGATCCAAGGAAAAGAATAAAAAAAGGAAAAAAAATCTCTTTTCAGTCATTGCTAACAAGTACTTGTTCAGTGCAGGGTCATGGTGGTCTAGAGCCTCTCCTAGAAAAATAAAGCATGAGGCAGGGTACAGGCTGGACAGGATGCCAGTTCATCAGAGGGCAATCTCACACACACACACACACACCCACCCACCCACCCACCCACCAAGGACAACTTATCCTCTACCTAAGGGCAATTTACTAATTTACCTGATACTCATCTTTGGAGTGAGGGAGGAGGAAACTCAAGCACTGGAAGTAATCGTACATGAACACAAGGAGAACATACAAACACAAAGTACACTGAATAGGCTTCCATGCCATGTTACACGAAAATAACATTTCTTACTGAAAATGAAAGTGAGTAGAAAAAATTTGTTTCTGATGTTTATCATCTGAATCTGCATACAAATGAAAGCTTAGAAAAAAATTTTAAATCAGTTTATGATTCCGCTGCGGGATTCAGAGTGAGGTGCAAAGATATATTCAGTAGTGCAAATCGGCACTCAACGGAAAAAGGAAAATATCTAGCGAGCAAACGCACATACAGTAAAATATCTGCATCAAGACCGTTTCGCAATAAAGACATTTGCGATGTGTGACACTTCTATGCTTTTGCATCATAGGTAGTGTGATGGTTAAGGAAAAAGTCCTGTAAACTGCAAGAGAGCTTTTCCACCTAACCTTGAGCAAATCACTTAACATGAATTGTTTCAGTATAATGCCCAGTTATATAAATGTGGAAAATATTTATTTATTTAAAAAAAAAAAAAACACTTTTAAATGCTTGTTTTAGTCAAGCAACAACCATTTCTTGTGTGTATCCATTTAAAACATTTGAAAAATGTTGAGATTTTTGCTTTCAACCCGAATGAATCGAAATGAATCCCTTGAACTCGAACACTAAAATGTCAATTCAAAATGTATATCCATGCACAACTGCATTTTACTGTTTTTTAAAATGTTGATATATAGATGAAACCACACACTTACACTCCTGCCTTTGTTATGAATTTTTTTCATCTCAGAAAAATGTGCTGTATTAATAATAGTTGTATTTATTACTCATGCTGAAGAGATTTTCCAGATAACAATGCAGAGGAGATGTAGAAAATAACTTTGAAATGAAGTGCGGTTAAAGGAGTTGTCATTAACCTTTTTCACATTCAGAGTTAAATGTTATTAGCTTCTTCTAAGTAAATTACACCAGTGGGCCCCATGTTTCTCTTTACCATCATACTTTAAATTTGTAAAATACTGGAAAAAAAAAAAAAAAAAAAAAAACTAAAAAATAATTGTGTAGATACTTCTGTGTTACTTATAATTACATACACGTTATATCCATATTGGTCTATTGTGATTGAAATGAATCAGCTAGTCAGAGAATGAGACTCAGTAGAGCTAAAAAACAGAGCCACAACAGACACCACCACTGCCTAAAAATGTTGCATAGACTAATGTAAAACAATATATTCTTATGTAGGGTGGCACAGTAAGTAGCGCTGCTGTCTCACAGCAGCTGGGTGGTGCAAGAGAATGTGGGTTTGATCCCCACTCAGTCTGTGTGGCATCTGCATGTTCTCCCATGTCTGTGTGGGTTTCCTCTGGGTGCTCTGGTTTCCTCCCACAGTCCAAAGACATGCTGTTCAGGTTTCCCCGTAGTGTGTGAGTGAGTGACAGAGAGAGTGTGTTCCACTGGTGTATGGATGAGTAACCCAGTGTGCAAGTAGTGTATCTAGCAGTGTAAGTCACCTTGGTGAATAAGGTGTGTGGGCTCATAACACTACATAGAGTTCATTGGAAGTGGCTTTGGAGAAAAGCACCTGCTAAATAAGTAAATGTTTCTGCTGTGTAGTATTTACTTTGTAAATACCTGAAGTCAGTAATTCTACACATAGAAAATGATTTCAATTAAGTCTACAAAGTCCTTTGTTAGGATGCTTCCCTGCAGCGAGTAACAGCAGTAGTGCACCCTATGCATTCCTTTTCAATGCACAACGACATTTTGGTGATTCATAATACGTTACTCCGCATCCATCCATTTTTGATAACCATGAGTCCTGAGCAGGGTTGCGGAAATCCAGAGTTTCTCCTGGAAGCACTGGGTGCCTGAGAGGGGTTCACGAGTCCATCACAGGGTAGCCACATACACCCATACACACACTAAGGGCAATTCAGGGTTACCAACCTATCTGTACTGCACACCTTTGGGAGGGAACTCACACAGAGAACTCCAGACAGACTGAGCAGGGATCAATCCCACATCCTTTGGCACCACTCAAGCACCATGTGACGGCAGCTCTACCTGCTGCAGCACCAACCCCATCCATCCATCCATTGTTAACAACTGCTTGTCCTGAGCAGGGTTGCAGCCTTACCTGGAAACACAGGGTGCAGAGCCGAGGGGGGAGGATACACTCCTTGGAAGGGACTCCAGTCTGTCGCAAGGCACTCCAACCAGGGGTCAAACCCCAGACCCTCCACACAGCGGGCACTGGCTGAACCTGTCGCACCACCACACCCCCCAAACACGACCAACACTGAATGTTCCAAAATTGAAGGATTTGCTGTACAAGTGATTATGATAAACATGCTTTTTGTCCATAAATTTGACTTCCTACTACCACAGCTTCTCAACAATATTCCAAATAATTTGCATCCTAATATCATATTCATAGATGGGGTGCGGTGGCGCAGTGGGTTGGACCACAGTCCTTCTCTCCGGTGGGTCTGGGGTTCGAGTCCCGCTTGGGGTGCCTTGCGACGGACTGGGGTCCCGTCCTGGGTGTGTCCCCTCCCCCTCCGGCCTTACGCCCTGTGTTGCCGGGTAGGCTCCGGTTCCCCGCGACCCCATATGGGGCGAGCGGTTCAGAAGATGTGTGTGTGTATCATATTCATCAACCAAACTATATTCATGGCAAATTTTGCATGCTTATGATCTAATTTTCACTACACAAAAATATATTTTGATCATAAATTTACACATGCCATTTCTGCAGTGTAACCCTATTGCCTGTCTCATCCATTGATCATGTAAAGATGGTTGACTTGTAAGGCTGACAATCATAAATTTTATTTCTGTATCACCATGAGAAGCTCGCGACCTTGAGAAAAGGAGACTACGGTGACAGGTTCATTATTTTTAACTGTTGATGTGCTACGGACTCCCGAATCACGCTATAGTTGTCATACATTTACGACTCCCAAGTCCATTTGTAGTCTCTACCAATATAATAACATAAGATACTAGTTACCTAAATCCTCTAAAGCCCAAAAGAGAATTTGCTGTAAAAATTTGCTGTTGAGTTCCAGTTTGTATAACAGGTACACATGCTGAATAGTTACATAATAATTTCAGTTTAAGATGTGCTTTGGTTTAGCAATTATTATATTTCCACAACATAGCTGACAAAACCACAATGGATGGATTTAAAGCCCCCTAATGTGTATTTATCATGTAGTAAAAAAAGCTATGTTTTGTTCATATTGCACTGATTTTCAGTCACGAGCTGTTGCCCTTTTATTTCAGTTTGCTCTGAATGTTGTATCTGCTTTGACTGAAAGGATAATGACAGTCTGTATAATTGTAGTGATATGTTTGGAGGCTTTAAAACATTTTTAAATCAAAGTGGTTGGAATAAACAAAAAAATAAAAGTCTTTAACTTCGCGTCATTCTTCATTTATACATTTGGTCTTCATTCTAAATGGCTTTGTGTTCCACAAACATACAGGCTCAGCAAATTTAAGTTTAATTGCTTCAACTGCACATTGTCTACAACCACTTGTAGCAAGTGGGGTCACGGCGAACCAGAGCCTAATCCGGCAACAAAGGGCACAAGGGGACACACCCAGAACAGGGCGCCAGTCCATTACAAGGCACCCCAAGCAGGACTCGAACCCCAGACCCATCAAACGGAAGGCCCCGGCCAAACTCGCTGTACCCCCATGCCCCCTTTTTGTTTCAGCTATTTCTAACTAAATATGTAATTGTTCACTTTATTGTTAAGTTTTCATTTTTTCTCTGTATTTATAAGGAGTTAAATATATCTGTCTTATTTGGGTTAATTTCCTGTAGTTCAGACCTTCAGTGCGTTATAGATCCATTTTAGAGTCCATAATGTGTAATACATTATTGGACTGACTTTAAAGTAGAGCAGGGAGAATAAACCTTAACACTGATGTTTCCTTAATATGCATCTGTAAAATGTATGCTTTATCATTTTTTAACAGAATGAACTAATTTTGTATCACAGTATTTTGAGGGCGGATACAACGTATTTTTCACAATGTGTTATTGAAGGTATCAGCTGTGTTTTTTCTTCACGTCCACCACCCATTTATATTAAATTCCACCCTCTCTTATGAAAGTCATCCTACTAGACCCCTCAGTGCAGTCTTTCTCTTCAAATTCTTTTTCGTTCTGAATCCCAGAATTGTATTTCTCGTCATCTGCCGGAACTATTTGATCCTTAACCGATTTATTTTATCTGTGCGACCTTGCTCTGTCTTTGCTGTAGTGGATTCATTCATGAGAAAAACCCGAAAAATAAGTCTTTATCTCTGTACCAAGAACATTCTTGGACTTTAATTACTTCTCTTTACAGGCTTTCTCGCACCGTGGAGGTGATTAACTTTTTTCTACAGGAAGACACTTCTGTGAAGTGGCACAGCCTGAATCTCATGGATTTTCCACAACTATATTTGAAAGGAGATTGCTTGAGACAGCAGTTCTTAATTATAGTGTGGTATATTTGAGCTAGATATCTTGAACTGGCTTGCCTCATCAAACCAATCAGGAAGAGCCCAAAAAATGAAACATTACCGCAAGCCTATAGAATGGGAGTTAAGGACCTTAATTTGGAAACTTTAAAACTCATCACTAATTTAATCCACAACCTGATTTTGTCAAAAAGAAAAAAAAAAAAAAGTATACTTCTACATTATTTGTAAAGTTAGCAAAATAGAAAAAGCAAAATTAGTTCAAAATCCTTAAAAGTCCTGTAACAAAAGGAACATGCTTAAATTTGTTGAAATGAAGACAAATGTTGCATAGACTTGATTAAAATATGATGTCAACATACATTTGATTTTAAAAAATCATTAATTTGAGTAGGTTTTCCCAATAGCAAAAAAGTGAGTTGTAATGAAAAGTTAATTCATAATATTTATATTAGCAAACTAAGCATTCATAGCTGCTGGTTCAAATGTAATTAAATAACTTGTATAAAATTATTTGCTAGCATAGTATATAAAATGCCTTATAAAATGTATCATTCAATAACCTTCATGACAGTGCAAAAAACAATGTTCATGTCGTTATGTAAAGTTTATGTCTTATATAAATGACTGTAGATTTCAATATTGTCAGCAGAGATGCTGATGTGAAACAATTCGAAAAATACATATTAATATTTAAATGAAAAGATGAGGCAATTTGGTCTGATTGTTACTTGGCTTCATCAGAAAGTAAATTACCAGTTTTCATATTGATTATTTTTTGAATATAAGCCAGCACAGTCAGTCAAAAGAAGTATTATTCAGAGTAAATGAAGTACATACATTACACCTAAATTAGTAACCTGACATTTCTTCTATACCTTTATGGTGAGTATAGCACAGACTCCTTCGAAACACATCCAGACTGCTCTTTTAATACACACCAGAAGTTAGGCTTTGCCAGAGTGTAAAGCCCAATGGCATTGCAAGGAAGGATGGATGGAGGTACAGGCATTCTCTGCGACCTTGTCTGGTGGGCTGGCAATATTGAGAAATTATGCTGGAATCCAGTCAGGGCACAACGATTAAACTACCTAGGCCTTCATTAATCTTGGGAAGGTTTATGGCTTCAGTATTTTCAATCATGAATTAGTTGTCAGAGAGTCTTGAGAGTCGAACAAGGCATTAATATTGTCTCCTCTGTGATCTGAAGAGACACTGCGGTAATAGGGAGAGGCAGAATGTAAAACGGGTATTAGGATGACGCTAATGGATGAAGAGTCAGAGATCATCCATTAACTGCACTGCCTACTTTGTTTTGACATCAGATCTTTTAAAGTTATAATGAAGAAAGTAAAATGTTTTCTGTTGCGCAAATAAAAGACACACATGAAGATTTTTTATTTCTTTTTGTTACAATATGCATATTTACATTTACAGACACTGGTTTCTCAGATACATTAAGGGCAAGCTACTTAAATGCTTTAAAAGTAAGATACAAGTATGAATATATTTATAAGTCTATGCAACAAGTCCACATGTATATAGAAAAGGAAATGAGTGGGAGGTGGTTACAAAATTGAAAAGAACAAGCATAGTAAAATCTGAATGAGCAGACATTTGCCTGCGGCAAAAAAAAAAATGCAGTCAGTATTTAGCACTGAAGCAAAGTGTTGTAATCCAGTTGGTTGCTGTGGAGTATATGGAGTCTTTATATAATAAGACAAACCTCAACTGGGACATACTGTGCAGATACAGCTTTCATGTGAGATAATATGTTAGGAGTTAGAGAGGCTGCCATTTTGTGTGAAATGTCTGTATAAAATTTTAACTTTTTTGCATTTGTAAAATTCCAAATCCAGAACAAGTGTCATGGAAATCATTGGTGGTATAGTGTTCCACACAAGGTGTTAAAAAGTAAGACATTTTTCTAACTCGTTGGCCTTGATTAAGGGCCAGATGTTCCACGAAGCTTGGAGGGTCTCAGCATGGTAGATGATATCTACGCGTGGATTAATGTGTGGCCTTGAGGCCTTGTCTTCCACAGCCATTTAATATAGTTGACTTCAATAAACCGCTTGTTCTTAGTCTCTATCTGAACTCTGTCTGAACTGAAGAGACGGCTAATGAAGGACAGCACAGTTTCAGGTTCATGTGACGAAGAAGTCGTGTCTAAGGCAGTCATGTGAAAGAGCAAGCCTGCATTATATAGGTGTGGGGAAATGATGCATCAAGCTTTGTGAGTCATCTTAATATATTCATCATTTCATCTGCTGGGTTCAACTGACTCATTCTCTGTAACATGTACAGTCTTTGCTAACCCTCTTCTTTGAATGCGTGACAAACACAAATTCTGTGTCCAGCAGCCTTTACCCGAGTGTTGTCCTTCAGTTCAGTTCAAGTCAAGTGTGGCTGAGTGAAGACTGACCAGAAGGCTCTGGAAGAGATGAGAAGGGATTCCCTGAAAGGGTGGTTTTTCTTTGAATGTGCCCAAAAAAGACTTAGGGTGCAGAAAGTGTCATCAAGCTCTTTGGTTTTCATGAAAAAGGAAGACTACAGAAGTGGTTTACCACTGATTTCTTCCTCAAATGTCTTTGGATACGACAGGAAACCCACATACACATGGGAAGAACATGCAAACTCCACCCAGGAAAGCCAGATTAGAAAGCTGGCAGGAAAAAACAGCTCAGCTTTAGGCACCAGCACTACCAACTACACCGCCATGCTGCTATGCAGAAAAGTGCTGTGCCGATGATTAATAATTGACTACATTTTTGATAAAATTAATTGCACACACATAAGGGTTCTGCTAAGAATGCTTCATGCTGTGGGCCATACTGTGATATAAGATGTTATTGTACAAATAATGTCAACAGAGAAAGACGTTTCCAATTCTAACCTTTTCCGTAACGTGACACACTTACCAGAGCATCACTTGAAATGTAAAACATCTTCTAATTACTATTATCACCAGGAATAATTTGAAAAGAATTTGAGTTCTGTGAACAGACACTCAACAAGAGTTTGAAAGATATATGCACTTTCTTCTCTCGAGTTTGTTTGATTTAAAGGGGAAACCTGTACACCTCTATTGTCATTAACTTCCTGAGACATGCAAAACATTTGGAAGACTTCTCATTAGCACACATAGATGTTTTAATACAGCTCTAGGTCCTGGGGGACAAGGACATAATAGTTCTTTGAACTTCTTTGGTAGAAAAAGATGTTTGAACTCTATGTACCTCCTCTCCTCTACTCTGAAGGACCGTTTTTACAGCTCGTGTCCGTTCTTGTGCACCTCCAGGCATGTTATGTGTGTGGAAGCCATTGCTGGGTGTTTGAGAGGTACAGGACTTTGCCTGTGGATGTTGCTTTAGATCTTTAAATAACATGGTTCCATAGATATTTCTACAAGAGCACCCCCTTAAAGGAACAATATGGCACCCGTTAATGTTGAGTTCCCACTATCTGAAAATGCACATCTAAACCAGTAGCTGAAAGCAACATCAAAGCAGCATCAGAACTTCCATAACTACTTCTAACATACCTTCTTTCTTAGGCTTTCTTGTACATGCTTGATACTAGGACAACACCACAGATTATTTACAGCATCTGTTTAAAACTAAAACTAAGTTTGTGTTTTCAGTTTATACAGGGATCATGATCATATACCACTGGGTGAATGGTGCAATTAATGCATAAATTATGTGATGCTTCTATTCTGTGTAACATTGACATTTAATGTTACAAAAATCTGTAATACCTGTAATACAATTAAATTTTGCCAGAAATGGTCTGAGGTTATGATGACAGACAGAGCATGAAATACAGACTAAACATGTGAGTGATTAGATCAATAGACTTGTCCGCCTACAAATTGTTAACACCTGCACAGCACACCCTTTTCCTGCTCGTGCTAATTTATTGTAACAAGCACAGGTTATGGAAAGCAATTTCCACTTACATATCTCTTTCCAAAGTTTCCCTTTCCAGCGAGAAGTATGCTCTGCAGAACATTTCCATTTCCAGAAAGCGTCTTTCCTGCCTGTCAAATCCCCATTTTTACCAGTTTTTAGAAGAAGACCAATAAATGCCATGAAGGTTTGCTCATTTTTTACTACTGTTGTTACAGGGAATTTCCTTGGCATGTATTTTTATTGTTTTCATAGTTTCCAAAGAGGTGCAGGGTTGGGGGTGGGGGGGTTATAGAAACCACTAGTTACCCAAGGCTCTGTTTTACAAGGCTTTACCAGTCCAAGAGTAAGCAAGTGAGCAATATGTGGTTATGTGTGTGCCCTCAAAAAAAGAGTGTATTTTATGACATGTCGACAATGTTTCTAAAATCAATTACAGTAATATATTTATTTATAGGCTGTTGTGCCCAAACACCCACAATGGATCACAGAGGCCAAACAATTTCCATTAGTGTTTTGCATGTCAAAAAACAAATCTGGCCCTTCATTTGTTTTTGCAGTTGAATCACAACTGCTTTTAAACTTTCTTAAGGCTCAAACCCGCAGTGTTAGAGCAGCTCCGGTAGTGTAATGGTTAGAATTGCTGGCTTTGAACTTAAAGTTTGCTGGTTCATGTCCCACCTTTTGCTGTAGTACGTACTTTAAATTGCTCTAGTAAAATTACCCTGCAGAAGAAATGGCTAAACAACGGTGGGTAGCTTATAAGTTGTTTTAGAGAGAAGTGTCAGAAAAATATAAATACATTGTACAATCTCTCTCTAGTTGCCCCTGAGGCTACAGGCTGTGTCTGAGGTTCATGCGATGGGCCCTTCCATCCTCTTTATGACCCACACGTGACAAGAGGTCATTTGCAATGTAAACAGCCATCGATAATGAAGAAATTAACATATTTTCTTTTTCACATTCCTACAACTCAGTATTTAATTCTTTAATTTATTTTTTCAGATTTTTAAAAATCGGTTTATGGTCTCACATTTGTTTCTGCTCTGCACTGCATGTGTGCTGAAGGGACCTGGAATTGATTCAGAAAAACCCATTAAGAGCCAGGCTGCGTGCATTGGAAACTAAATATGTAAACATCTGAGGCTGCTTTGCAGAACGGCACCTGCTGTGCAAGCTAATGCTTTACTGTAGGGTATCACCATAAATGTTTGTTAATTTTCCATAAGCCGTATTTATGGACACGCTACAGGTAAGACTCGGTGTTCTGGCGGCCGCACAAGCCATCAAAAGTTTCATATTCATAATTTCAGATTCTATACAGATTAAGGTAATTGCATTTTAAGTCACACCAAGGATTCAGCATGTCGGTCTAAGACATGTTGTTGTGTTTATTAAGTGTGTAGTTAATAAAAATTTATCGTTAAAAATTGCCTACAGATGTCCAGCAGATATGTGGCATTTCTGCCTCTCACTCATGTATGTCCTGTGGACGACTCCAGGGCATGGACAGCCACGTCTTACAGGCATTCATTAGCTGGAAAGTGTAACAAAACAACAGTCGGAAAAGGGGCACCCAGATGATAAACAGCTTGCTGTTATCGCCTCCAGCTCAGCATCAGTTCCAGCCCTGATAAACTGCCGTGATTGCGGTCCGTTAAAATATGCCACTCAACCCTTTTGTCTTTATTTCATTTGTAATTAAGCTGACAGGCTCATGCTCTGCCCTAAAAAATGGGACATGCAATTTTAAATTAAAAAAAGGGAAAGGTTGCATGAGTAACCCATAGTGAATTACTCGCTGTGGTCACAAATCAGAACCGCATCCTGAATACTAAGTACGTTGCTGTTCACTGTTACAAAAAGGTGCTAACAATGTAACAAGAATGAATGTTTAGACTAGGTATATAACGCTGAAGTGTGTTACATACCATGGCAGCACATCTTCTTATGAAAAGCACAACACTGTGACATTATGGCTTCCATTAGAGGTAGACGCTGTAAATCACAGGGAAAATGTACTGATGGATACCATTACACTTCAGTGCCATGCAATTCAATGCACTTCAGCTGTCAAATTTTATTTACAAAGTGATTTGCAGCTGTCGGCAGATGGAAGTATGACTAGAACTTTGACAGGAGTTGGTGTAGCGGTCCTTAGACCTGAAAAGGAGATCAGAAATTCTCTCACTTCTTATAGCCTTCGGAAAGCTGTGCAAAAAAATCGTATAGCTGACTTTTTACCCTTCTCCTTATGTTCCCCCATCCTTTGTTCAGCACACAGTGTCACTGGGTGAGAGAAGTGCTCTAGAACAGTAAATTGAATGAATTGGATATAGAAGTCTTTTTATTAGTGGAGCGCAGGGGTGTGGTGAGTTTGGCTGGTGCCGGCCGCATGGCGGGTCTGGGATTCGAGCCCTACTTGGGGTGCCTTGCGACGGACTGGCCTCCCGTCTTGGGTGTGTCCCCACTCCCTTCGGCCTTGCGCCCTGTGTGGCCGGGATAGGCTCCAGTTCGCCTTGACCCCGCTCGGGTTAAGCCGTTGTTGGAGCTGGTTGGTTTTTAATCTGCCAGCTTTGGTGCTAAGGCCCCCAATACAAAGGGTGTCTTTAGTGAAAGGCACATCAAAATGTAGATTCCCCCTCTTTTATAACTAATACACATACAAATACTGTATGTGTTTAATAACGGATGCAGGTTGTAGAGGTCATGCCATCTGTGGCTGTGATGCTCCCCGACAAAGTCCAAACTGACACCATTCCGTACAGATAAATTAGTACAGTAGCTAGTTCTTGGATACGTCGAGCTGGATTTGCCAAAGTGGCTTTCTCGGTGAATTTCCTAGGATCGCACCCGGCTTGTTAATGTACTTATCAATGGCCTTGTCACTGCAGGGCCTGAAGTGACAATCACACAGCACAATTAAAATGCAAATAAGGCGTCACTGCCATCCCACCCATTACCGCAACAAATGCTGTCCTCCGGTCTGCCAAAGGGTTTAATACACACATTAAAAATAGCATGTACTTTTCCCTTGCACAATCACATCACCATTGCTTAGACCATCACGCCCTTTATTCAAACTGTAAACAAAACAAATTTACAGTAGTGGCACCTGACCTTTGTGTTACACTGGAATAATGAGAAAAATTCAAAGGCCAGATACCCCCTGAAATAAAACAGCCGATACTTAGCAGATCTTTGCGTGGAAGTCAAATTAACAAACATCTATCAATCATAAAGAATTGAGACAGAATTCAATAACTCATCAAAAGCTTCTCAGAGTTTTCTAGCTTGGTAAAGCAAGCTGGCCTTGGAACCATTTCACTGGGTTTGTCACTATTTTGAACATTAAACTCAGAGTTATTTAAAGGCCACAGGACTTACTCATTCACAGCTGTACTTTGAAGGACCACAAAGCCTAGGCTGAAGAACACAAAGCCAAGAGCAATCTATGGTTCTATAGTAACTTTCATTACTGCCAAAGTAACCTTGAGCGGCTGTGTAAATGTACAAAGAGCAGAATCAACGGGAGGCTATAGTGTATGTCATAGCTGTTCTGTCAAGTCCTTAATGTTGCCTGCTTGCATTCATACACATAATGGTCCTCTTCACTCAGATACCTGCACAGTAAAATAACGGAAGAAAAGAACTGGTGACTCACATGGTTTTTTTTTTTCTATTTCTATGCCAAATATAAAATTCATGGTACTCTGTTTATGGATTCATCACTCTGCAAAGAAAAAAAAAAAAACATCTGGAAACTTATTTGATGTTTCAAATTTCAATAAGTGCCATCACATAGCATTCACATATATGGAACAAAGAGGCTCAAAATGTTTTCGTCTAAGCTCAGTTAAAGGAAGATACTGTGATTTTTCCCCCCCATTTAGTGAACCAAGAATAAGGTATTGGAAGTCAAGTGTTAAAATTAATTTTCTTTTACAATGCAGAATAGACAGCTTCCTTCACACCTGACAGGTGGCCATTAAGCTTAATGAAATGTGACAGCAATTAAATCAAAGCAGTCAAGGAGTCAGTTGAAGGGTGAGTGTAGAGAGATGGTAAATAGAGATCAAATTAAATGTATTTGGCTAATCTTTATTTATAAGAATGCTTTTTTCCATTCTACAGTGTAAGTTATTCCAGAAAGTTTTACTTATAAATATTACTTTAAGAGGGCCATAGTTTCCATTATTTTCCATGAGTGCAAGATATTCGCCGCACATACAAAATTATGGTGCACAGCCTATGATAAACAAATAAACACACAAACAAATACACAATTTTTAAAAAATAGGAATATATGTTTCTGATTTTAAGAGAGCTATAATCTAAAGTTTATGTTTCAGTCCCTTCCCCCACTAGTGAAGCACCCTCAACGTGTTAAACCATTTATTGTAAAGGGACTCAAAAAAGCAGCCTGCAAAAGCACTGGAGACAATGAGGCAGGTTTGGATGGATATAAATTAATATTTTAAGACCCCTCGTCAATATGTTTATCACTGCAGTGTTTATGTATTGCAGTCTTTTGAGCACAGCTCCACACAAAGGTGCAACCAGCATCTTGAATGGCGGCACCAGACAACATCCTTGGTGTTTTCTCTCGTGCTGCATCTTTGTTGGTTCTATTTTTCAGATTTGTGCGGGGAATTGTCAGATTGTACAGGGAAATACCTGTCGCTAATTGGCAGGCTCACCTGATGAGCGTACAGTACCAGATAATGCTTTTAATGTCTGTGAAAAACAAGAGAGAATTGTTTACGCAAAGGAAGAAGAGGATAAAGGAAACCTGCAGGGAAATGAGAACCGCCTTTCTTATATAAACATGTACAGGTGGTCCCTGACTTACAATGGGGTTGCATTCCATGAAACCCATTATAAGTCAAAAATCCCAAGTCGAAAATGCATTTAATGCACCTAACCTACCGAACATCATAGCCTTGCGCATGTGCGATGGCCATTACGGGCTTGCCGCCTTCATGCTGGACAATTATCTTGTTTCTCCTCAAAAGAAATTGCCCTCTTCTTCTTCCCACCAGTAGCAGGAAACAGAGATGGGTGTTTGTGTCATTATGGATGCACAAAACACAAAGTAGACACAGGGGGGTATCCGTATAGTGACCGCGTAGTAGACTGGGAGATGCGAATCACTGCCGCTGCCCAGCATTGCAACAGAGTATCGCACTGAATATCGCTTGCCCAGGAAAAAAAAAAACTAAATTCAAAATTCAAAGTATGGTTTCTACTTGTCTATCACCAGATTTCCATCGTAAAGTCGAACCATCGTAAGTCGAGGAGCATCTGTAAGTAAATAAAAATATTATTGAATTTCTACCTTTTCCTCAATTTCAAAATAATGATCCACAGTGTTAAATGGTCCACCATAAAGGTACCTCGGTTCAGAATTACTCGTGCACTTGTGCATAATTCATCAGCTGTATTGGACTGATACCATTTTTCGTTTTGATGCTTCTTTCACAAGAGACACAGCTGTATAGTGATGGCCCCAGGCTGACTGCTGTGCTGTGCTGTACTGTTACATATATTGTGTGGTACATTGGCTGGCTTCCCCACATAAAAAACATAACAATGGATGGAACCTAGACTCTCGTTTGTGTTCTCCAGCATGTCTCCTTAGAGACCCTGTCTGCCCACCCCCGCCCAATCCACTGCTTGTGTGTGCTTGAATGAGAGAGCAGGGAACTTGGAAAATTTGAGCTTGTTTGTTGTTGACAATCATCGGCCCGTTGTCTCTGATTCCGGGCTCCTTACACACTTGTGTAGTACAACAGGAAACCAAATAATTCATAGCGAAGCTGAGCAAGTTACTAAATATGCAGTCAGCAACGAAAAGCACTGACATATTGCTCGCAGGGGGATGAGGGAGAAGATGGGAGGCCTTTCGTGCAGCTGAAATTCAGAAATGGAACAGGGTTCGAATGCAGGCCGTTGTGGAAGCCTTCTGAAGCTTCCTGCCCAGATAATACTGGAGCTCAACCTGATGGTTGATGGCACCTCACCCCTCAACAAAAGTTACAGTGCAGCAGTTAAAAAATCTCGTAAGTACTCTGATGTTTTCGATTCAGTATGTTCAAAATACAATGAGAAATTTTTTGAAGTATTTGCTGTGCCTTCAAGCTTGTTGTTCTAGCAGTTTTACAAAGGGTGCCCTCTTCACCTCAACCAAAAGGTTATCTTTGGAGATATGCTGTATACGCAGTATCGGGGGGGTGCGGTTGTGCCGCGGAGTGGTTTGGCCAGGTCCTGCTCTCTGGTGGGTCAGAGGTTCGAGTCCCGCTTGGGGTGCCTCACGAAGAACTGGCGTCCCGTCCTGGGTGTGTCCCCTCCCCCTCCAGCCCTACGCTCCGGTTCGTCGCAAGCCCACTTGGGACAAGCAGCTTCAGTCAACGTGTGTGTGTGTGTGTGTGTGTGTGTGTGTGTATCAGGAGCATACTGAATCCTTTGTCATAGTCGTCCATTCAAAGAAATGTGGTTGATCTAAGTAGTATAGAATATTTAACATGAACATCTTAAGGTTGGGCGGTGCAGCACTTTGTCATGCTGCTTCACGGTTGCTGGACTGTAGGTCTGGATGCAAGTTTGAGGTTTTCATGTTTCCCTGTGTTTGTGTGGGTTTCCTATGGGTGCTCTTGTTTCCTCCCACAGTTCAAAGGCAGGTAACCTGCAGGCTCTAAACCGAATTAGTGTTTGCCATTGTGATGGACTGGTGTTCTGTCCAGAGTCTTACCTGCCTTACATTCCATGATTCTACAGTAGACTCTGGGCCATCTCAACCCTTCCTGGGACAAGCGGTTCATGATAATGTGAGGAATTATTCTCTGTGTTTTGCAATTCACTGTATGCCACAGTAATGTTCACAGGTTTAATATAGTAAAATTGCGCTATTTGAGCTATTTGTTAGAATAAAAGGGAGAAGAATTGTGCTGTAAAAGCTTCGATTGTAAATGTTAGGGAGGACCCTGCAGGGCCGTGCTGTTAGAAGGTTGTGTTTCCACTCACTTTGAGACACACAGGACCTGACGGACCTGACGGGGCCAATTAGAACCCTCCTTTCCAGGCGCTCCTGCAGGGACACGCTGTCAGTGTTAAATGAACGACTCCAGAACGCGGCGTTTGGTGCAGAGATGCTGCGCGCGAGGAGCTGATCCACACCAGTCAAGGGCATCCTGCCAACCCCTCCGCCTCCCGCATCGAGCTGCAGCTAAACGCGTCATCAGAAAGCAGGTTCCCCTCATTGCGAGTAAAATATGTTCCATTTGAAACCATCACAGAGTTGATAGCCTTTCAGCCTTCCGTAAAAATAAAATTGCCTGCATCAGAAATAAAGGTCAGCACCTTATCTTGATGCTCTTGAGTTTCCCTCATATCAAATATAAAAGGAGATGTCAGTTTAATAGTTTGATGGGAGAAGTGGATTGCCATACAGATGGGGCATCAAACTGGATGATCTTATCGGGGCTGCAGGTTTGAGGGCTTCTGCGCTGGTCGTTTATCAGTCGGTTTAGTTGGAACAGAAGTCAGTGGTGTCAGGCAGATTTATCTCTCATTACAGACTCATACATTTATTTCTGGCCTGATTTCGCCTTTCCGGTGTGTGTTTCCACGTCATACGTGCAAAGTGCTCGGTGCACCTGTTAAAAACACTAAATATTAAAGCCCTTAGCATGGAGAAAGACAGATGTGATGTCCATGCACTTGCAATATATAAAAGACACAAACCTTCCCATGGTTTTGGGGGATACTGAAACAGCAGCACATGCAAGCTGTGGTGCGTAGAGGATAGATCAGGGCATAAACGGGTGGAATACGTAATTTAATCATGAATGAACATGTGGAATTTAGCAGCAGGGTTAAGCAACAGCGTTTATTTAGCTCATTTTGTGTGCAGAGCTTGTTGTCCCAGTATTGATCCAGCTCAGTAATGAAGTGCAGATTAGAATTCTGATGTCTCTGCCGCACTTGAGAAGAAGATCACGTTTCTTTGTAGGACACTGCGATGCTTTGGAGGCACATGTGTTACCAGGCACACATAGCGCTGGCTTTCAAAGGACCACGGACTGCTGTCTGTTCCTGCTCATGCGGATCTTCATCTTCATTCATAATCACAGAAGGTCACCCATTTGTTTATACGTGTGACGCGTGTCTGCATTACGAAACCCCCCAAGCAGATGTATGATCTTTACGTTGTTTCAACCAAGTGTCAACGCAGATTACACATGATTTTTTGTAATCGTCCTCATGTCACTTATTCCGTTAGTTATTTATGCTTCATATCATGTTATATATGACTGAATTCAGGCATCTTTGAAATTCAGCATGAATGCATGGCGCTATCTACTGTTCAGGCCTTGTACTGCAGTGGTTTTCCAGAGTTCCTTTGAAAGAAACATTATTTATTTTTATTTATTAATTTATCTGACGCAATTCTCCAAAGCTACTTAGAGTGTTTGGCTGCCTGACATTGCTTGCCCATTTTGTAAAGCTGAGTAATTTAGGAAAAAACTTTGCTACAGAGTACTGCAGAAGGAAGTGGGATTGGAAAATAACCCATAGCGCGCGCGTGTGTGTGTGTGTGTGTGTGTGTGTGTGTGTGTGTGTGTGTGTGTGAGTGACGGAGAGAAAGTGTGTTTCACTGGTGTATCTAACATAGGGTTAGTAGTATGAATAATTACTGGAGCTTTTTCAATACTGATTGTGCAAGTTGTGTAGTAGATTTTGAGCTACATTTGGGGTGAATCATATAAATTTAACCCAAATTTAAATTTTGCATGATTGTTTACTGCATACCTGTCATCTTTGCAATGCAACATTGTAGTGCAGTATTTTACAAATCCGTCAGTTATTTGTCTCATGTTCCCCATGGCCTTTTCACAGAGTTGTAGCTTTCCATTATTCCTACTGGATAGTCTGGGAAAATTAAATAAACACACTGTACCAGAAAGAAAATTATTTAACATTTTTTTTAGATATGTTTTTCATACGTTTATAGATGTTCGACTGTTTTTTTTTTTTTTTTTTGGTTGAGTTTTGAAAAACTTAATGGAAAAAAGCCAAAGGGCTGCATTACGGCTGGAAAAGGCCCCCACTATATCATACAGCTGAACAGGTTTATTGTTCTCCAGCTTGTCAGAGTGAAGTTACCCTCAGTTTACACAGAGCGCTGCAGAGTTTTCTTGAAGTTTTCATGATTGCCCAGCAATGCCCCTAAGTTGGGAACAACATTTATAAAATTATACTGATTGTTAATTCGGTTACAGTACTGTTGTACGTCCACATGATGAATTTTACAAGCTGGAGGCAATACGTGGATTTTCCTATCTTCCCAGTATTCTGTTTCATAACAAGAGCACAAGCGAATACTGTAGTTGAAACTGCTAAGCACCTAATTGGGCTTCTTCTCTCCTTTCCCAGCTGGGAGAATAGAATGAGCCAGTATTAAATCTTGATGAAAGTGTGGAGGCATAATCCACATCGACATAAAAAATTCATGTTAGACAGAGGCTACTGTCTGAGGCTATTAGATTTATATGTAAAACATTGCCACCCAGAAGGAAAAAAAAAAAAAAAAAAAAAAAAAAAAACAGTGCCTGCCTTGGTACCTGCTATTAGCCAGAAAGAACATACATACTCCCCACATGCTTTCCCTCTCCTTGGGTTCAACCGCATAGCAATATTAAATCAATCTCATCATCTTCATCAATCTGGGATTATTTCTGCTTTTCAAAACCATGCCAGGATTATCTCATGCCTACATATGACTTCACACTTTAAAAAGACAATAGGAAGGTTGCACCTGTCCCTGAGTTCAGACTGACAGGATGAGTGAATTCTTTAGTAAGTAAGTAAGTAAGTAAATAAATAAAAAAATATAGGCAGAGCAGCATAATTCAAGCAGATGAGCTGCTGTGAAAACAACACGCTGTGTAATGAGAAAACTGGTACATTTAATTCTTTCTCATCCCCACCCACACAAGCTGCTCTGCATTCTCTCTGCTTGTTCCACTTAGGAGTCTGGCTCCAGCATCATGAATACATTCAGCAGCATCTCTACTCCAGAGACCTCATTGCCACTTTAGAATGTGTGCTGCCCCAAGGTGGGTCACAGGGTTCAAGTCCACAGTCATCACTTTGCAGACAGCACGCTGGCGAGCAGGGAGCTGCGTTTAACCCGTGCTCTGCCTGCATTCGGGCCACTTGCTTTTCACCTTCCTGGTATTTTACTGTTGTTTTTCGTGTTTGAGATTAAGCCGTGGGGTATTTTCCACCTGCCGTTGGCCTCAGATCACAGTACGGAGATGTTTATACGTAATTCAGTGTTCTCCGTCTATGAAGAACACTTGTGCTGCTCTAAATTTTTCAGAGACCTCCATCCACAAAATGGACTTTTTCCAATGTGAGGCGTGAACCCTGGTGTTACCAGGAAGGATGTGAGAAAAGGGGGATTTCGTGCCCCATGGTGCGTCCATGGCACTCGCACATTTTTCAGCCTTTTCACTTAGGGCAGCGCAGCGCTATAGGAAGCCACCTACATGAGAACAAGAGGGCAACCCACCTGCCTGCTGCTGTGCACACAGAGAAATGAATGGAAACCTCAGACGTGGAAAAACATTATAAACCTTCTTTTAGAACTACAAACGGCTCTCACGCAGCGTCTCACGTGCACGCACTCACGCACACGCATAGATGCGCACAAAAATATAGACATTCTTTATTTGCTGTAGACTGTTCAAAAGTATATTTTTCATAAGCTATATCTTGTATGTGTGAATTTTAGCCCATTTATATTACATTTTAAATCTTTTTTTGTCATTTTTTACTAATGATATAGGAAGTTTCCATGGACCCAAGTGCCCCTGAAAATTTTGCGTATAACAGAGTCACAAAACTGTCTATTTATCTGTATACCTGTCTGTCTACATACAGTCATCAGCTGGAAGACTTTCAGATCTTCAGAAGTCTTGAAAACAATTTTTTTTATATATACCCTCAGTGTTTCCTCTATATAATAATTACGTATGTGTGAATGATTTCTTAGAGTTCATTGGAGTGATCTGCCGTTAAATGCTTTCAGTGACTGATAAAAAGAGCTGAATCACACACAGAATGGTAAGCAGATCACCTTTTATTAGAGCAACAAACCTTGTATCTGAGTGAATGGAAAAGGGTTGGCTGAGTTCAACGGTGGCAATGTTGTGATGATCAGCACCTCGATGTTTTTCTTCCAATCCAGTGGCTTGGAGCAAGATTATGAGACCCTTCGATGTGACCCAATTGCTAATGCCCGCACCATTGTATGGCCTTATACCACGTATCTAATTTGTATCACACTTGTGACTTTTAGCCATTTTGAATGACAACAGCTGTTCAGTCATCAAGATCAATACCACCTATACTTAACCTTCTCGATGTTGCTCTGCCAAACAGACATTCTAGTTTCATTGGAGCTGTCAGGCAAGAACAAACAAATCAGAACACTGAAAGCATGACCTTATTTAATTAATAAATCAGTGTTGTGGTTTAAACATGGCACAAAAATTGCACTGGGTGAATTTCAAAAGGGCCATACGCTATGATGTGTTATAACACGGCATTCTGCTGTTAATAATAATAATAATAATAATAATAATAATAATAATGTTGGTCTGTCCTTTACAGGGTCTCAAATATTTGGGATGGGGAATCAGTTCAGTTCCCTCTTTCATCTGAGGGGGGCAATGTTCCTCTACAGGGTTGTGTCTGCTGCTCTTCTGAGATGAGCACATCTCAGCAATTTATTGCTTTTAAAGCAAAATAGCACATATTTGAACAAATACAAAGAATTAGTCAGAAGAATCATTTAATGTTAGTGTGGTGGAAGAGTTATGGCAAATTAATTAGCATGTTCATTGTGAAAAGGTGATTTAGACTTTTGATGGGAACATCTTTGGATTTATGGATTACTTGGGAGCTGTATTTTGGAGTTTTGGTTTGACCACAGAGAGAAGTTCCACTTTCCATAACACTGTGAAGGGTTGATGTGCTGATCACATGAGCAAAGAGCACGAAAAAAACACCCAGTGACATTCTTCATGTCTAAATTCAGTAATAGATGCATAATGTATGTGAGCTTTTCACCTGAGTTGGAAAAAATCAATCAGTGCTTGTTGTCCCAGTCAAGGGAAACCATCAGAAATTACAGACAGAATTATAATTGACACAAAACTGTTGTAGGCATAGGTATTCTCCCATTATAGATAGATAGATAGATAGATAGATAGATAGATAGATAGATAGATAGATAGATAGATAGATAGATAGGAATTTACATTTATTCATTTAGCAGATGCTTTTCTCCAAAGCGATGGACATCTCAGAGAAAATACAAATTTATGCATTACCTTAGGAGAAAGAGACATAGCTGCAGACGTGATTCTTAAGTAAAGTTAGTTACTTTCCACCTGATGCACTGATGTTCATCACTCAAGTACATGCTTAAAACGCAGGATTGATGAATCCTGATAACCTTCCTACAATTTTTTTTTAAGGTACACAAACATTTACATACAATACAGGAGTAGCGGCTGTGTAAAGGCTTATCTGGGTTTTATCTGGGTATTATCATAAAGTTACGGTGCATGAACATTTACACTTTACATGAGCTTGAGAGATCATGGAAGAAGTGAGTCCGGAAAAGATGAGTTTTCAGACCCTTCTTGAAGACAGAGTTTCAGCAGTTCTGAGTGAAAGGGGGAGGTCATTCAACCACAACGGAGCCAGAACCGAGAACCTCCGTACTTTACTTTTCGTGCGCAGGACCACCAAGCAAGCAGAAGTAGACAAGCAAAGCGATTTCGCTGGGGTGTAGCGATTGATCAAGTCTTGTAAATAACTAGGAGCAGTTCTAGGAAGCCAGTGCAGAGAAACGAGTAGAGGAATACATGCGAATGCTTTGGGAAGTCAAACACAACTCAGGAAGAAGCGTTCTGTATCAGCTGTAGAGGTTTCATGGCAGTAGCAGGAAGGCCAGACAGGGTTGCACTAGTCCAGATGGGATGTCACTATGGCCTGGACAAGTAGTTGGGCAGAGTCAGTTGTGAGGTAAGGACAGATCCTGTGGATGTTATGCAGGATGTATCTGCAGGACCGGGTTGTGGCTTCGATGTGCTGAGAGAAAAATAGACTTGAGTCAATCGTCACTCCTAAACCCGTAGTCAAAGAGGTAGGCAAAATGAGTGAGTTGTCCAGTTTGATCGATAGATCATGACAGGAGGACAGGCCAGCTGGGAGGTGAAGAATCTCTGTTTTGGATAGGATGAATTGGAGGTGGTGATCAGACATCCATGCAGAGATGTCTGACAGGCAGGCAGCAATGCATGCAGAAATGTCTGATGCTCCAGGTGGAAAGGAAAGGAAGAGCTGGGTATCATCAGCATAGCAGTGGTATTTGAATCCATGGGAGGCTATGATTGGGCCGAGGGAGGAGGTGTAGATCGAGAAGAGAAGAGGACCCAGTACGGAGCCCTGCGGGACACTGGTTGAGAGAGGCAGAGAAGAAGAAAAGGAACTCCGCCAGACCGCTTGATAGGATCTGTCAGATAGGTAGGACTCAAACCATCTTAGTGCCGCTCTTTTGATCCCAAGCTAACTAAGAGAGGAGAGTAGAATCCGGTAGTTGACAGTGTCGAATGCTGCAGACAGATCGAGGAGGATGAGGACCGAGGAGAGGGAGGCGGCGCTAGCCGACTGGAGAGCATCAGACGCCGCCAGAAGTGCCATCTCAGTGGAGTGACCAACTTTTAAACCAGACTGATATCCATCAATGAGATGGTTCTCTGTGAGGCATTCAGATCGTTGATCACAGGTTGTCCACTCTAGAGTTTTAGACAGGAAGGAGAGGAGGGAGACTGGTCTGTAATTTTGCACCGAGTTGGGATCCGGGAAGGGTTTCTTTAACAGAGGGGAAATGAGAGCAGTATTTAGCAATTTATTTAAAAAAGCAATAGAAGTTATTGTTACGACAGTATTTCTCTTCAGCTGTGAAAATGCATATGGCTTCTTGGAGTAACTTTATGACAGAAGTGTTTTAGTCTCATTTGTGAACTCAAAATGATCCTTTAGGTAGTACCAGTGAAAGGTGCTAAATTAATCTCTTCTGGTTGATCTGTCAAAGATGGACATTCCTGTAATTCTCTCAACAGGTTATTTCATTATCTTTGGGAAACATGCTGAGATAGATTTCAAGTTTATAGACCATTACAGAAATACTGCTTCAACTGTGTTCATTTATCTTTGGATGGAAATAGGGAAAAAGTATTGATAATAATGCTTTCAAGGAGATAAAGATAATGGGGCAAGAACAAACATTAATCACTTTACAAATAGCCAATAAACTGATATTTTACAATGGCTAAAGCCACATTAGTAGCTTCTTGCTCTGTTGCTTTGCTTCCCAGTCACATATTCAGTCACGGGAAAATGGAAAATAACCCATCATGTCTGAGAAGGATAAAAGAACTCTGCAAAGATGTTGCCATCTGTCACATTTTGAAAAGTTTTTTTTTTTTTTTTAAATCTGTTTAGTCTTTTTCATCTGCAAAGTATTACCAGATCTAAATATAATTCATTATTTTCCTGTCATTTTGGGTTTAGTATACAAATCAGTAATCCAAAATAATATGAACAAAATATTCTTATGAAAATGATATTCATTAGAAGAAGTCATTTAATGTAGGGTTAGCATTTTTGATTGTAAAGAATTAAGAGAAGGATCATTTGAAAATTATAAAATACAAAATAAAAGCATGATTAAAACAAAATCAACATGATATGTGTATTTGATATGTCTCAGTCCAGATTATTTACTTTATGTGTCCGGAAGACTGACATTTTATAGAATTCTGGTGGAAATGTGGAATGAATGAATGAATTAATAATTAATTAATTAATGTTTCAGCAAAAGTTCTGGAATAAAGAAAATAGCATTATAAAACCACTTGTTTCTTGCATTAGCTTGACTTTTTTGAACATTTAATGTATAAATGCTTTGACTCCAGCATTGCAGGCTAAAGATATTTAATGGGTATATTCTCTGATAGAAACAGCAATGCCAAAATATATTCTGGTTAAGCTCTCTGGTGGGTCTGGGGTTTGAGTCCCGCTTGGGGTGCCTTGCGACAGACTGGCATCCCGTCCTGGGTGTGTCCCCTCCCCCTCCAGCCGTACGCCCTGTGCTGCTGGGTTAGGCTCTGGCTCGCTGCAACCCCGCTTGGGATGAGTCGTTTCAGTCAGTTTGTGTTATTCTTCATCTGACTTCCTGGACAACAACAAATGTGCTCTAGCAATAGTGGACACTGGCAGCATGTCTAACCCTAAGCTCCTCACTTCTGGGTCCTGGCACCTGCAGTCTGTTCTCCAGCTGGGTTTGCTTTATAAGATCAGTTAAAGTAACAGTGCTACTCAGATGTTTGCTGAGCTTTTTCTCCTCATGTGAACAGTCACTGCTGCCGTGTATGGCACTGGAGACCCTGGTGATGAGGGATGTAGTGCCAGGAGCTTTTCACCCCTGCATGATCAACCTGAGCCGGGAGTGATGACCTCCCGTCCCACTCCCTGGTGGATCTTATCGGCTGAGGGAACCGAGACGGCTCCTGGGTGGGATGGCTGCAGAAGATCCTCTGAGAGAATACCTATGACATGAGCTGTCAGGTGTTCAGTGAGGGATGTGACGGTTGTGGGAGGGCAGGGGGTCATGTGGGGGAGACGGGCTCTAGCATGGTGGCCAGACGCAAAGTTGACGGATGGAGAGACATCTTTCGTCTCCATTATTCACACCACCACTAGCACTGGGGGAAAAACAATGCAGGTGACAAGAAGCCCCCAGCAGTGTGCACCATTCAGGTCATTTACGTTCCGCACTGATATTACCTTATAAGTCTTACTGCTGATTTGTCCTCTTTTTCATTTAAAATATTCACCTCACTTAGTAAATACTGGCAACACTTCATAATTACTTATTCTTGCTACATTTAATTTGATGTTATCTGTAGTGAAACAATTAGTCATTATTTTTCCTTTAAAGTTTCTTGATATTATGATAGCTTATGTGCACATATAAAGTCTTACAGAACTTAATTTTGACAACCATGGTGATAGACACTATAGTTAAATCTTTTGAAAAAAAAATAATAATTAAATGAGAACTACTGAGGGGGATGCGGTGGCACAGTGGGTTGGACCGGGTCCTGCTCTCCAGTGGGTCGGGGGTTCGAGTCCTGCTTCCCATCCTGGGTGTGTCCCCTCCCCCTCCAGCCTTGCGCCTTGTGTTGCCGGGTTAGGCTCCCGCTCCCCACAACCCCAAATGGGACAAGCAGTTCAGACAGTGTGTGTGTGTGTGTGTGAAAAATAATGAATCTTTGTTATTGCAGTTTAAATCAACTTTGAGGCCCACCAACACTCAGCTATTTCCACCATCTACAGCAATTTCTTCCATATTATTTGAGCAAATACTGTATCTTTAGATCACATTTGTAGTATTCATTGTGTTATGTGATCTATTTTTAAACCAGATAAAATGTATAACTCATAATAAAAATATAAAACAGTAAAGCACAATGACAATGGACATTTTCTTCTCCTTAGAAGTGCAGCTCTATACAATCTATATAGGTACAAATTCTGCCTCCGGTTCAGCCTGTGGTTCCCCAGCTAATGAAAAGGATACACATAGATCTGACTGAGGGCTCTGCCCAAAACAAAATCAAGACATATGGTATTGAGCTCCTAAGTTAATTAGATTCTTTAAGGTTGAAATCCAATTCATTCAACCCAGGAGACCAAGAAGCAGAAGAGAGCGTCTCTGATGTTCTCCCTGCGTGACCTTTCAGGTCGAACCTCAAGACCAGGATGAACCATATTACATTTCTCTGGTCATGACAAATACCTGTGAGATCTAATATGAGGGTGGATATGTTGTTCTAAGGGAAGGATTGCAGGTGGAATTGATACAGCAGTGTCCTTCTGTGACCTGTGGCCATTGAGGGGCAAAAAAAAAAAAACACGTTCATTCTTCTGAGGTTGGTGTCCGAGGGCATTACCTGAATGGAAGACTTCCTTGTGCCCCTAGTGCCGCATGTAATTTAGCTGGAAAGGCATTAGTGATTGATGATCTTCAATCCCTAATGTTGAAGACACCAAGCACTCGACTATTAACTTATCCAACGCCCCTGGTTTATTCATGCAAATTGATGCTGTTGTCATGAACTCCTTAGATGCAATGTCATACATTTCACATGTCAGTGCTGAAACTGTGATTCATCTGCCGTTCAGTACAGAAGAAAATTATATTGCAGATTGGAGTTAAAACGAAGTGTTTAAAAAGGTGTCAGTTTTAACAGTCTTAATGAAGGAAATGAAAACAAATCATTACACTTAATAAGACACTACAAGAATGTGCAACAATGAGTAAATGCAATGGTGCATTCATTCTTTCAGACTTTTTATTAAAAAGGTTTTACTTCAAACATTTGTTGTTTTTGACTGCACCTGTGTATCCCTTAATGATATTTGCTGATCAATATTGGTCACCTCTGGCTTTTTAATGGTAAAGAACTTTATTGCGAGTGAAGAGCATACTGTGTAATATGCAATAAATCTTTTTTGCACCTTTCACACTCTTACAAAACACAATATCCGACCTCCAGGATGAACAAAAGCACCAGTGGTGGTACACTTCACCCTTGGCATGAGATTTATGGCTGAAAGTATACATGCCAAGGCAACTGAAACCCAATTATAACAGCTCAAAAAATCTCTTTGTTTTAACACACTTTTCTTGTCACACAAACTTATGTGTGAAATATTTTGGCCTGGAGGCGTCTTCAAACCCAAAGTAAATTGTATTTGCTGTTGTGAGGCAACATCCAACAGTCCTTGGACGTTTCTATGTTTTCATGTTCACTTTAAATGGCTCCAGGATGCCTCACTTCTGCCAGCACACTTTTTGCCAGCAGAAATTTTAAAATGCATATCTCTAACATTAGAGAAAAGCTGTTTTGTGGAACAAAAATTTGTCTAATAATTTAAACATGATTCTCAACTGCTTTTGCCAACAACCGTTTCACATATATATTAAGGGTTCGTTCCCCATTATTATGTGAAATTACGAATTGAAATGTTTTTTCCTTCATTTTTTTAGCTTTTTAAATAACCTTGTATAGATATGTATATATGTCCATAAGCTACGTACACATGAAAGGATTGTAGAAAACACTCTCTGCCTTGTTGCGTGTGCATTCACACCACAAGGAATGGATAAAAGATCCCAGTTCAAGTGCACATGACATGTAGTTTCTCACACTTGGACTTAAGCAGAACTTTAGATTATTCTGAGAAGCACTTTCCCTCATGTCTGAGCCAAGAGAAAGGATTGACTCAATGTGTAAATTGTCTACTCCCCTTCGGCAGTCCTTTGACACAGCAGAAAGACAGTGTTTTTAATTTGTTTGCATTCTTGGGGAATAATAGGCCTATTTGTAATGACAGCTCTAAAGGGAAAATATGCATATTCTTTTTAGCAAACTGAAAATCCTTTCTTCAAAGAGCTAAAGCTGCGTAGAAAAGCCCAGTATGGGAATGTTTCCATTCTGGGTCACGTGTGAATACGCATGTCAATATATCGCTCAGTGGCTTGGTTGCTCTTGAACACTTCTTGGTTCCGTTGTTTGAACAAGGTGCCAGCTGAAAACACTGTGTTCTGTGCCCTTGGAGATCCTACACTTTTCTCATGTGACCAAATGGAAAACACACTCATTGCGTATTGCTTCTTTCGCACCATGAGATGGGGAGATAAAAGAACAGCCAAACAAAGCCAAATGTATTCGTCTTTGCTCAATGCGCCGACGAGACCACCGAGTGGAATGGGCCTCTATGACTTCATATCACTTTATCAAGCCTTCCCCCCACCACATATTTCTCTTTTTTTCTTTTTGTCTTGATTGTGTTCAATCACAGGTATTTCCCATTACTCATCTTCAGCCCTGTCAAAGTGCCAAAACTGCTGTATAGGACCTCTGGGCACCCTGAACTTGTGCTGTTTTTCCACGCTTGTAAACATCGTAACAAAGGAGTTCTTTGGTGCCAGGCCTCCGAAAACACACAACACAGCGCATTCACTTTAAAAATTAATTGCCATCCCTACTGAAAATGGCAGGAAAAAATGCATAGACACTTTCTAGGTAATCGTACCCGGTCTGTTTTTTTCAATGTTACTGTTTTCATTTGGGAGGGCAGGGCTCTAAACCATTGTGTAGCTGCTGGGCTTTCAGCAGGAGCAATGCTGGTGGTATCGTTCCCATGACTTTATGGACATTTCCTCAATAGCCCTGGTAGACCTGTGTTTATTTGCTTGATTTTGTGTTATTTTATAGTATATCATGACATTTCAATTGTTCATTAGACAAGCTTTTCATCTGTAATATGGCGTAAAGCGTACCAGATAGATGTAGAGATGTTGTAATCTACTGCTATTTGGACACAAGTTTGAAGTAATAATGTAGGTTTACTGCGGTGGAATTACATGAAAACAAGTTGTTTCATGATCATTCTTTTTCATACAATATTCCTTTTTTGTTTCAGCTGTGAACCGCCTTATTCAAATTGTGTTCTTGGAAATTCCTGTGTGTGTGTGTATGTGTATGTGTGTGTGTGTGTGTGTGTGTGTGTGTGTGTGTGTGTGAGTGGGTGGGTGTGTTTTGATTCTCTTTTGTTAGCCTTCCAGAACAAATGTTTATGAAAGTTTTAAACTTTTTGCTTTGTTTTTGCCAGCTCTAATCAAGACATTCTGTCTATACAGTTTGTTTCACTATTTAAAGAAAAATATCACACATACAGGCTGCAACACTGCTAGTTTTAGTGTGTTAAAAGAAAAACACACAGGAGGGATTAGTATATATATTAGTATTTGTCTCTAGTTTTTAAACGAAAGAGATTTTCAAAATATAACTGAGAGAAAACCTTGCAAACCTGTTTTGTGAAAACCGGTTAAAAGAGACCCTGATTTATTACAGTTGCAGACTGAGCGCTATTTCTTATGTTCCATCTTTATGCTATAGTTCAGTTTTGATTCAATTGCCATACATACGTAGCATCTGTTGAAACTGAAAGTTTTTCTCATGGTCTCAATGTTTTAATTGTGAAGGAGTGAGAATAATACCTTCCTTATTTTTATTCTACGGGGGTGCGGTGGCGCAGTGGGTTGGACCGCAGTCCTGCTCTCCGGTGGGTCTGGGGTTCAAGTCCCGCTTGGGGTGCTTTGCGGCGGACTGGCGTCCCGTCCTGGGTGTGTCCCCTTCCCCTTACGCCCTGTGTTACCGGGTAGGCTCCGGTTCCCCGTGACCCCGTAAGGGACAAGTGGTTCTGAAAGTGTGTGTGTGTGTGTATTTTTATTCTAAATTGTAAGATTCTGGATTTGCATTAAGTGATGTTCAGTGCCAAAAATCAATTGTGATATGCCTTAAAACATATTGCGCAATAAAACATGGATATCTTCCAATAAAACTAAATAGAAAAGTTGTACAAAGCACTGATTCATGAAATAAGTCTGATCATTAAATTAAAAGTCAGGGATTTGGACTCAGATTAAAGAAGAAAAGAAATCCAAAATGTAATTTTCTGTTCAATTTCTAATTTAAACAAAGCAGCAAGTGTTTGTTCTGCACTACTACAAAATCTAAAATATGTTCTGGGGGTATCCTGGCTCGACTGTGCTCTGTTTGACCATGAATATGTTTTTTCTGTTGTTTTATGTTCATCTACTTGTTTTCCAATATCCTAACATGAGTAATAAAGAGTGATTTTTAATGCATGCTCACAAACACATGGAGTGCATATGAAACTATAGCTCTCTATTTCACATGAACATTGTCAGAAGTTCAATATTATTCAAGAAGATGCAGTTTCTCAAGCCAGGATTCTGTTTATAATATTGCAGATGTAAATCTAACTGTTGTTGAGCATGCTTTCAGTAATATTTTAATGACTTTCATATGCTTAGCAAAGAAATATAATCACATTTTGATTCTTTGTAAGCTGGGAAACAGAATATTTAATGTTTTGACTATATTATGAACAAATAAAGACAGAGGCACTAAATGAGACATGAACAGAAGAGTACAGAAATATCAAGCAAATATGGCTTTAATGCACACCTACTCAGACTTTAATGTCCATCTGAATCTGCAAAAGCTAGAACAGTAAAAACTTTAAAACTGACAGCTATCTATTTATCATACCCCCACTAGCTTAGGATAGTCTTTCAAATGCATCGTCACATCCAAAACGTTTAATCTTTAACAGATGGAGGACATTAGCACAATCTGGAGTCAGAAAGTCTATTTATTTTTACAATTAGAACAATCTGTAAGACAAAGTCATATACTGCAGATTACATGTAGGTCATTAAGACTCTTTATTCAGGTAATTTAGTAAGAAATTAAGGACAATCCACTCACCAGCTGTAATTTTGAATTTCAAAAAAAAAAGGTAGAATTAATGCAGCTGTTGTGTTTTCTTGCTCTTTAAAGGAGGTTTTGGAAGCTCCATAAGTAACTTCCACTTGATTCCCCTTACAGAGACAACACACCCCAGGTCAGACACCACCCCTGTGATGTAACAGATTATTTCCTTCTTAGTTCAGCTCTACACTCTTTACTGGACAGGACATTAACGAAAGAGGAGACAGTTTGTCTAGTGTTTAATGCTAAGTCAAAGATAAGGAGTGGCAAAAAACAACTTTCACAGATGGTGTTTCAACATGTATTGAACCAGTGAATGGAGCCAAAATCTGAAAGTTGCTTTTTTAAAGTCCTGCAGAAATCTCTGTGTTAGTAACCTGGCATTTAGAGTTTATGGCCAGTTTGAAAAAACAGTGCACCAGCGTGTTTATTTTATTTAAGGGCTTACTGACATTTAATGCTGCATCTGCTCTAAAGATGTGTCTAAGTAAGACATCATGTCCTTTCTTAAATTTATTTTTAATTTAATTTTATTTCATTTTTAATTATTGGCAGTGTTCAGGCCATTTTACCATTGGCAAGCCCCATGGAATCTCTGTTTTGCTTTGTACTGTCAAACTGTCATCAAATGCATCCTTTTTCGCACAAGTCAGTGCAGATGGAATATTAAAAATCACAGAAAACACAAGTTCGAGGACTGCACAGCGGGTGTGCTTCACCATTCCACATGTAACAAAACGTCCCATTGAACCTTTCAAGGAAAAATAGTCATGTTTGAGGAAAGGCTTAAAAATCTCATCCAACAATATTTTTAATGCCTTCTGCACATGTGCTATCTCCTTCGGAAGCTAATGTGAAAAAAAAAAGGCCTTTCCGGTATTAAGCTTTAAGCATAGGTTCTAGCTCTGTGTTTGGGGATTTTTTCAAATCCATCTGTTCTTGGTGTATGTTTATACTCACTGCGAAGTGATGGCAGACCTTCAGTCTGATATGCTATACCTCTCCTTGAGCACTTGTTTCATCTGGATGTCGTCCAAAGTTTGTGTCACCAATTTCCCAGAACAGCTTTCCAGCAGTGTACAGATGTTGTTTCTAGAAGATGATTGACATCTATGATATTTCTCAGTGCCCCATCAGAGCGGTATGTTTGAAAGGTTCTCTAACGAGCAGCTGGAGAGTCTCACCTCAGGTCTCGAACTTGACTGCTGCCGTGCCCTGGTCTTATCTAGACCCATTCATTTGATGGCCATCAACATCTGACTTGTCAGCTCTTCCCCGAAGGAAGTCGCCTGCCTCAGGGAAAACTCCAGTTTTAATCGGAGAGTTCATGGTGATTGACGGCCCATTATTCCTGAAATGTAAACCAATGTACCTTCAGTTCAAAAAAACCATATTCTTGTCAAAAAAACATGCCACAAAATCAGGTCTATATCGGCCGCCATTTACAGTACATGAAGTTTGCATGTGTCCTGCCTAAACCTAAGCAGAAAAATTGAAGCAATTAACTGATTAACTGTTAGATAAAATGTTAGCATTTCTCAAATTAAAATTCAAAATGAAGTATTTAAACATGTTATACTAATTTTTTAAATTTATACTACTTATCTTGTTAATGTTGTTAAAAATGTCCTTCTTCTTCTTCTTCTTCTTCTTCTTCTATTATTATTATTATTATTATTATTATTATTATTATTATTATTATTGTTGTTGCTGTTGTTATATGTTGTTTTTGTCATTGTAAAGATTTTGAAGATAATAGAGATTAAATAGGTACAATATTGTAGCTACGTTAAAGATGCTATGGTGAATTAATTAAGGCAGATGCTGGAAAAACCTCTAAAAACATGAAATAACTACCACAGTTGCAGGGAAGTATTTTATCAGCTTTAGGATATAGTACAAATTGACATAATTTGTATCATGACACTGCTGCATGGGTCAATGCACAATGTTTTGTCATTTAGCTTAAGACAAGAAATATGGCCGTAGAGTAATTTCATCGATCCACATCCAGCAAAGTGTTATGAACATGTCCCAGGGCACAGTAAACAAAATAGCCCTGGATGTCTGGAGGAAATAGCAATAGCCTGGAGTTTGTCAAGGTGGAATAAGATGGACAAACAAACTATTACACGAATCACTAATAGTCAGCTGCAAATATCGAAAATAATAACATGCACAAAAGACTGTTTCTGATTTCCACATTGTTTTGTCTTCCTGTTATATCAAATCATAAATTGATTAAGCAAATCAGACCTTGAAACAAAGTCAGTTTAAAATAAATTATGCCTTGCATTTTGTGGCAGCGTTAAATCTTTAATTGATTTGATCTTTGATGTATACTGCTGAGGGAATGTAATCTTTCTGTATGTAATAAGCATATTTTATTAATTTTGCATCTCATTTAAGAACATGGCCTTTGTATCTATTTTTTTAAACAGCTATTTTATGCATATTTCATGTTTTAATAAATTATATTGAAACTGCACTTGATAACATTTCAAACCACACTGCAATGAACAGAATATTAAAAAAATGAAAATGCCTTACCATGCATCCATTGCGATTTGAATGATAACATAATACTGGACTGAATAAACAGCAGCAAATGCTAGCAATATACTGGCATAAACCAGATAAAACACTGAATTTGGCAGTATAACAAGAGATTAAGCAACAGTTCATGGAAATTTACAATAACATGACAGCATCTGAACCATATCATTTTAAAATAATAGCTGTTTCATATGACTATGTTTTATAAATACAAGTGACCTGAATATTATTTTATTGCAATTTGTCTATTAGAACTATGCAGATGCTCACCCAGAGCCAGGCAAAGAAGGTCAAAAAAACTCATTTGACAGGTTCACCCTGCTCCCATACTATTTGAATTTATTGTTATTAAATACTACTCTTCCTTTCACTGAAGCCTGCTTGCTATGCTCTAACCAGCGTACAATGAATTGATGTTTAATAAGGTTTTGGTTTCGTTATTTTCAAGGGTTATATCGGGAGGTATTTCAGCAATCGTTTGTCTCACATCCTGCACCAAAAAGCCCTGCAGAAATTGCGGCTCATCAGACTGGCCTTCAGTGTTCGCTGTAGGACCCCGGGGTTGCTGAGATCTTGTTACAACCTGAGTCATTACTCAGTAGCAGGGCAGGCAGCCGGTCTCAGTGAGATTGGGCTGTGTGAGGTGTTAATTTTTGTCTGAAACCACTCCACCAACTGGTCTAAAATGAATCCAAAGTCCTGACTGAAATTAATCTAGGGCGCAATGAAAAAGCTGTTCTCAGTCAAGTCGAAAACAACAAGGGAGGGGAAAACGGAAAAATTCTACTTGCATTTTGCATATTTTATTTCTTCAAACAAAGTGTTACAAACTTTTGACAATATCACCTTGGTCACTGGTAGAATAGTGCTTTGAGATTTATGAATTTTCCATCAAACTCCACTAAGAGTTACTTGTCGTTTCATTCTGAGGGTCACATTACAACTTGCTGGAAAGTTCTGAGCAGAATTATGGGACACCTGTGTTACTGCAGGTGACACTCAGATCAGTCGGTACCACATGTCAGTACCACATGTCCCTGCTGTAATGGCAGCGCGGTGGCTCAGCAGGTAGCCCTGGTGCCTATAACTCCACAGAGGCTTAACCAAATGTGAAGTTATAGGTTTTTCCTATGTTTCCAAAGACACCTTTCAAGTGAATCAATGTCTCTAAAGTGCCTTTAGTATGAGTTGCATTGATCTGCTGAATAAATGGGCAAATCAATGTAGAGAGTTTAATGTAATTTTACATTTATTTGTTTACTGTCATTCACTTTACTCCAAAGCAACTTACAATGTTAAACTACCTACAATTTTTTACCAGTTTATACACCTGGTCAATTTTTACTGGAGCAATTCCGGATAACTAGCTTGAGGTTACTACATGAGGAGGTAGGATTCAAACCAGCGACCCCCGAATCCATGGGTGTCAAGTCACCACACAACTTGCTGCCCCTGCCTACCATTCTAAATTTCCTTGAATGTCATCATAAGAATAATTAATAATCATTATGTGGCACTTTGGAGAAAGCATAAATGAATGAAATTAAGGAAATCCTAAATGGATAACTGCCCTATAAATGTTTCTGTTCTGTGCTGAATCTAGCTTTAGATGCATTCCGGACTTAGACCAGTGACTGGGACATGGATTGTGCCTTTCAGTATTTTAACCACTGTCTAGTGTTAAAATTAACTTTGAAACATCTCAGGTGCTGCATAGGACCTTGTTCAACAAGCAGTACTTATTTTTTGTTACTCATTATACCTTTCAGTCATGCTGTGCTTATATCTTTTCAGCCTTATGCACACCCAGAAATCACAATCATGCTGCTGCCTGTGAATAATTTAAAGATTATTACTCACAGCAAATTCAGTTTCTGGTGGCCAAATGCAAGTAATCTGGGACTCACATCTCCAAATAACCTCTATTGTGAGTCTGTTATCCATTACCAAGGTGAAGATAAATCTACTAAACAATAAAAATGATATCAAAATAAATGTGTATGGGAAAAGGAGGGCATCTGTTTCCATGATAGCATGAGCGGGATCCAAAATTCCTTCCCCAATCCATTCCAGAATGAGAGGTGATTTAATACACATCTAAAAATAAAGCCAAAACCAATGCCCATCAGAATCACATTATTTATTTAACTGAATGGTCTGAATTAGCCTTTGCAGAAATATGACTATTGAGGGAGGTACTGACTCTAAATCCAATTGTAATACCTCTGTTCTCTTAAATGTATGATTCCAAGCTTGTGAAAGCCCATGTCATGAAGCTGACTGCAGCTCTGAACCCCCACTGATGAAACCCCCAGATGTGCTTCCCCTGCGTTTCATTAGGAGTTGCACCTCTGCAGGACACTGTGAGCCATAAATCAAGGGAGGCTGACAGGAGGAATCCAAGGGTGCATGGCTGGCCACATGGGACCCACACCAATTTTAAGAGCGCTGGTCCATTTCCCCCAGTGCATTCTTTTATAGGACACAAACCATTCCCTGAAATTTTTAACTGCCACATTCCCCTTGGAGGTGTGGGCGATCCCCTTTGCTGGTATCTAAAATACTGGTACTGTGGGAGAAGAAAACTGAACATCTGTGAAATGTCACCATGACTGTTCATTGTGTTCAATGTTGTGGTGCTTGTTTAATTGTGTATGGAGGCCATAAGTTTAGTTTTATGCCATGTTTGTTATTTTGTGGCACACACCATCTTACAGTAATCTGGTGAAAAATGAATTGTCTCTCCCCTGTTTTTCATTCTCAGAATGTTTCATACTGATGTGGGATTTTTTCACTGTCAACATGAAATCTGTGAGATATTTGAACACTTGAGTGTAACAATAGAACAATGAAATCTGTAGAGAAAGATTACACAAGGAGTTGTTCTTCCTACACACTGTCTAAGGAAAAGAAGTAAAAGTGAATATAAAAGGATCATTTACTGTATTTGTATGTCCATTTGCTTGATATTGGTTATATTCCATGGAAAAGACTAGAGAACTAGTGAAAAAAGTTGATCTAAAGAACGCGAATCATTATGGAATAGTGTGAAGTTATAGACAGCAAATAAAGCAAACTACTAGAAACCCCTTTTAACATTTTGCAGAATTATCAACCATGATCTAATTAAGCTTTCCAAGAAGGCTTTATTTAAGGTAGAAAAATTCCGATGTAAAACAAAGGACCTGTTTTGAAAAATGTATTTTTGAGCAGCGCCATTATCATACTAACAAAGTGAACTGATTTAGTTTGAATTCTTTTGATAAAAATTCTTTTAGTTTTAGAAGTTGGATTGTTTTTCTGAAATTTTAAGTTGTGTTATTGTTTGGGTGCGGTGGCGCAGTGGGTTGGACTGCAGTCCTGCTCTCCGGTGGGTCCGCGGTTCGAGTCCTGCTTGGGGTGTCTTGTGGCGGACTGGCATCCTGTCCTGGGTGTGTCCCTTCCCCCTCCAGCCTTATGCCCTGAGTTGCTGGGTTAGGCTCTGGTTCCCCGTGACCCCGTATGGGACAAGCGGTTCTGAAAATGTGTGTGTGTGTGTTATTGTTTGCTTTATTTGCCCATATATCCTTCCAGCTCAGACTTTGATAGAAAGGTTTAGAGCTTCTATAGACCTTTCCCTGTGACGGAACTCCTAGAGATCTAGAAGATCCTCTCAAGAGCATTTCTTCTTCCGCTGGGATTGAGTGCAAGCTAAGTTTTCTGACTTTCTGGAAGATGAAGCCATCAGAGTCCAGCTTTAAAGTTTATGAAGGAATGGTTGGACTCCCCATATTCATCCACCTGTCCTTTTGATAACGATCTCATTCCCTTTTGTCCTGAGATCTCCGCAAGTTTCGGCACGGTGATAGATTGAATCTCAAGCTACAGTTCATCTCCTTGTAAAATGCTTATCTTTGCTGTGCACTTCTAATCAAATTCTGAGACTTTGAAGCAGTGGAAAAATTCTATCATAAACACTAAAAATTTGTACTTAATACTTTAGCTGTTTTTTAGAAGCTTTAGGTTTGACACTTTTTATCAAATCAAACATTTTCACACCTGACAGAGATTGTTTTGGCCTTGAAAAAGATTAGGACAAAACTTGAGCATTGCAAGAAAAACTGTTGCTCTTACATCTGTCATCACAGTTTTCAACTACCGTTGATGTTTACAGATGACAATATATATTAAAAATCATTTTCAAATTGTGCCTTATGTTACTCCTTAAAAGCAATCCATTAAGCCAGCATGTTGTTTACGGCTCAGTAAAGGCCAGACTGGGAATGTAATACAAATCACTGCCATTATACTACTGTCAGAAACCTATAATACCCCTTGTCTCCTGCCATTCTCAAAGCCCTCACATCAATGCTCTTGTGTTGTCCAACTTTATCCGAATGTGTTTAATTCAAAACTCACCACAAATCCAGGTGATTGCCATACAATTTCCATATCAGCAACAATGATTTCTAATATCAGTTAGTCTGAGAATGTCAGTACATCTGTTCTTTGTTCATCACTTTATCACTAATTGCTCTACTTTTTCATTTTTCCTTGAAGGTTCTTCGCTATGCATGGGATTAGATTGAATTCTCTAGAATAGGCCATTAGGTCAACCTGCACCAACTGCAATAGTGGCTTCAAGAGACATTTGCATTCTTTTAATATCAGGGCATACTTGGCACAAATTACAGACCATAACTTTGAGGTGCATCCAAGAATCGATTCATTGCTTTATCATGGCCAGACCATGATCGTGTATCACTCTTAAGGCTCTAAATTACAACTAAAAGCAAATTCTGAATTTCTGTAAGTCACCTCCCAGAAGTTACGCACCCCCTTCCTTATACTCATGGTAGGCTTTCCCAGTAAATTACCTTTTCCAAATTAACATGAAGTGTTTTTTGTCTGGGGATGCGGCAGCGCAGCGCATTTGGACAGGTCCTGCTCTCTGGTGGGTCTGGGCTTTGAGTCCCACTTGGGGTGCTCTGTGATGGACTGGCGTCCTGTCCTGGGTGTGTCCCCTCCTCTTCCAGCCTTGCGGCCTGTGTTGCCAGGTTAGGCTTCGGTTCACTGCGACCCTGCTTGGGACAAGAGGTTTCAGTCTGTGTGTGTGTTTTTTTGTCTAAAACATAATAGCTGGTTCCACAAAAAAGAGACAAGCTTGGGCACAGGTGGGAGCTGCACAAAATAAAATTGGTTTGCTTCAGTATTGAGAGAATGCTTCTCAGGCAAGGGTAATAATCATAATAAGAAAAAAAATTGATGTTTATGTGACAACAGAACTCTAGGAATATGTGCCTTGTATGTGCAAGAAAGCGGCACCCAGTCTCCTTTCTCTCAGTATAGAGAAACTCAAAAGAAGTGATCGGACTTTTTGCAGCGACTGTGATCAAATAGCATCATATATGAGTTCCCTCTTCTCTGCTCTACCACAGCCAATTCGTGCCATATTGTCATTTGTGATGCTAACTCGCATTGAGACTGTGCAGCAAACACAGCTTTCATGTTAATGTTGATCAAAAAATTCTGTCTAAATGCCAACTTGCATTAGCTTTAGGAGAGTCAGGATAATCTGTATCACTGTTCATCTGACCTATGCTTTGCATCCAAAAGGTTCCTCTGAGAGCAGAACCTGCCTAAGAAACTGCTGAGATTATAATGCTATCAACATGACTAATTCTGCTTGGGACAGATCAGTAGTTTTACACATTTGCAGTTTTTCACTGCAATCACACTATATCTGGCAAAAAGTAGCTCAGCATGTAAAAATTATCTAGAATTAAGATGGAAACTTTTCTTAGAAAATGTCACTATTCAAATAACAGTACGTGAAGAGCTGCAGATGTACAAATAAAGCTAGATTAAAACTGATTGTAACCCTAATAAATGAAGGTATTATCCTTCAGCTGCTTGTATCCACAATCTTTTTCTTTTGGTCATTACCTAGAGTTGATGACCATAGGTGAGGGTAGGGACATAAACCGACTGGTAAACAGAGAGGTTTACCTTATGGCTCAGGACCTCCTTCACCACTATAGTGCGGTACAGCGACCGCATTACTGCTGCCGCTGCTTCCAGTCTACAGCCTATCTAACGCTCCCTTCTCCCCTCACTCGTGAACAACACCCCAAGATACTTAAACTCCTCCACCTGGGGCAAATTCTCTCCCCTTATCTGAAGGGGGCATGTCATCCTTTTCCATGAGAGAACCATGGACTCAGACTTGGAGGTGCTGATCCTCATACCAGCCGCCCATATGATGGTGCCAAAAGGACAACATTATCCCCAAAAAGCAGAGACATCACCTTCCGGCACCCTCTTGACCTTGGCTATGCCTTGATATCCTGTCCATGAAAACCACAAAGAGGAGTGGGGACAAGGCACAACCTTGACAGAGTCCAACACCAGTATTGAATGGGCTTGACTTAATGCCAAGTATGTGGACACAGCTCTCACTCCTTGTGTACAGAGACCAAACGCCCCACAGTAATGGGCCTGGCACCTCATACTCCCGAAGCACCTCCCACAGAATTTCTCGGGGAACACGGTCGAATGCCTTCTCCAAGTCCACAAAACACACATAGGCTGGATTAGCGAACTCCCATGCCCTTTCAATTATCTGTGAGATGGTAAAAAGCTGGTCCACTGTTCTATGTCCAAGACGGAATCCACGTTGTTCTTCTTCAATCGGAGGTTCTACTATTAGCCAGAGCCTTCCAGGACCTGGCATAGACATTCCCAGGGAGGCTGAGAAGTGTGATACCCCGATAGCTGGAACACACTCTCTGGTCCCCTTTCTTAAAGATAGGGACCATCACCCCAGTTTGCCAATCCAAAGGCACTATCCCCGAGGTCTATGCAACATTGCAAAGACGTGTCAGCCATGACAGCCCCACAGCATCCAGGCCCTTAAGCAGTTCCGGGCAAATCTCATCCATCTCCCCAGTGCTCTGCCACTGTGGAGTTTTCCAACTACCTCAGTGACTTCCACCAGGGAAATGGACTCTGACACCCTGGAAGCCTCTGGCCCTGACTCATGTAAGGGAGGCATCAGTCTCGGGTTTAGGAGTTCTTCAAAGTGCTCCTTCCGCTTCCTGATAATGTCCTCATTTGAGATCAGAGTTTCTCCACCTTTGCTGAGCACAGCTTGAGCAAAGCTTCTCCGACCCCTCCTGAGCCACCGAATGGCTCTGCAGAACCTCTTTGAGGCCAACCAAAAGTCATTTTCTATGGCCTCACCAATCTTTTCCCATGCTTCGGATTTTGCTTCTGCAACTGCAACCGCTGCTGCCTTTTTTGCCTGCAGGTACCTATCTGCTGAGTCAGGAGTTCCCAGAGCCAACCATGCCCCTAAAGGCTTCCTTCTTCAGCTTGACGGCTTCCCTTACCACCGGTGTTAACCAGCGGGTTCTTGGGTTGCTGCCGTGAATGGGACCAACAAGCATTTGGATACAGCTGCACCTGGCTGCTTCCACAGTGGAGGTTTTGAAAAGGGTCCATTCAGACTCCATGTACCCTACCTCCTTTTTTATTATTAATAAAGCTGGAAATTGTGTAAAGATTGGTGGAATATGATTTTTTTTTTTTTTTTTTTTTTAAAAAAAGGCAGTGATTCATTAGAAATATAACAACACAGAACTTTTTTAAGATTTTTTTTTCTTTGACTCACTGACTACATGAAGTACTTCAGTATAGTGAAAATAAATTGATTTCCAGATGTTTGGTAAACTTTTTTAGAAATCAGTAAATACTGATTACACCTGGGTAACCCAGGCAGTATTTCGGAGACTGTAGGAACTGCTGCAGATGAATTGAGAATACATATTATGTACATATACTACAGAGAATTGGAAAATATTCTGCTGTTTTATTGAATGCCTTAAAGAAAACATGAAAAAATGCAGAAAATAGAATGTTTTTGTCTGCGCAAAAGCAAAATGGAAAGAAACATATTCTTGTACCTTAATTAAAAATTATGAAATTGTGAAATTCCTAAGGAGTGCGGTGGGTTGGACCACAGTCCTGCTTTCCGGTGGGTCTGGGGTTTAAGTCCCGCTTGGGGTGCCTTGCGACGGACTGGCGTCCTGTCCTGGTTGTGTCCCGTCCCCCTCTGGCCTTACGCCCTGTGTTACTGGGTAGGCTCCGGTTCCCTGCGACCCCGTATGGGATGAGCGGTTCTGAAAGTGTGTGTGTGTGTGTGTGTGTGTGTGTGTGTGTGTGTGAAATTCCTTCACTTCAAAAGGTAATGTTTGTCTTGACCCTTAAAGTGATGTGGTTCAAGGAAATACTGTTGGGGGAAGAATAATTCTTGAAAACTTTACTCTGAGGTAAATTCAGAGCCCATCAGAAAGAAATTACTCTTTTTGAACCCCCCCCCCCAAACCCCAACACCCACAGTGAATGAACCTGTTTGCCATTTATACTAAACTGGGACAGGGCAACAAGTCAAATGAACATCATTTTGGTGGCAATACCTTCTAAAACCTCTGAATAATTCAAGAAGGACCCACACAATGGAGCATTTTTAGGCTTATATTATCAATTCCAGTTCTATAGTTATTTATCATAACAGATAAAAGATGTCCTCAGATGCAGAGTTCCTTCCCAATCTATAACTGCTGAGTCAGGAGTTCCCAGAGCCAACCATGCCCCTAACTTTTGAATAAACAAACAAACAAACAAACAAGTCCTTGTACAGCTTCACAGGTTGAGTCCCTACTTAGCATGTGTTCTTATTTTCTGAATAAGAAAGTAGAACTTGTCAAGTCAATGAGCAATAATTTGCTGTGAAATACAACACATCCTACAACTCTGCCCGATGCAGAGTTACAGGGTCTGGACCCAATCCCAGCAGCATAGCGCATCAGGGAGGGTGTACCTGGGCAGGACTCCGGGTAATGACATACATAGATTCTGTCTTGCATGTTCTCCCTCTTTCTGTCTTAAGTAGTCAAACTTCTTTTAATTGGAGCCAAGTTTTGATTTTTTTTTTTCTTTTCTTTTACCATGCAGGCACTTTGAATCTGAAGTAACAGCTCTGATGTATGCTAAACAAGAAAAGTGTAACAAAAACAATTAATTTCCATTTCACTGTTGTGCAAATAGAAAAACAAAATGCTTTAGTCTTTGTTACAAATTCTTTTGAAATGGCAGCAATTCACTAGAGATGAAACAGCAGACAACTGATCTTTTTTTTTCTTTTCTAACTGACTACATAAAATATTACAGCAGAGTGCAAAGTCAATAAATTTTTCAGATATTTTGTATGCTTTATGAAAAGAGAATGGAGTCAGATTTATTTTTTCTTTTTAATTGCAAGTATTTTTGTAATCCCTTAAGCACATTTTTGTATTTTAACTTTTAATAAGTTCTTTCATGCAAGTCTGCATCTTACTTGAATTACAAACATATGCACCCCAAAAAACCAGGAAGCCCTCAATGAATCTTAGGTCTCTACGATTAATTTTCACATAAGAATCCCTTATGGTCTTTTATTGCCTTTTTAGTACACAGTTACTGTGCTTGAAAAGACAATCACTGCTGGAATGCTATGCAAATGCCGTGACACTGGGCCTTGGAGTTCCTATGGTTCACCAGACTGAATTGCTGGAAACACCTTGGACAGAGCAATTTACTGGTACCCAGAGACAAATATTTCATTACTGCAAAATTTATATAACCTTACAAGAGCCAAAATAAATTATTCTCCCACACAGTTCAGAATACATAAATTGTCCGATACATTGTAGGGTGCACAGAATTTGAAAATCTTTAAATTATATTATTAATAGATTGACTTTATGTTGGCAGCTAGTACATGTTATACTATCAGTGATTCTATTGCATTATCCTCATTAAATAAGACTTCCAATGCATATAAAATAATGAAAGATCCTTCTACTGCATCACAGAAGAGGTTTTTACTTCTCCCAAAAACAAAAGCATAAAGGAATCATTGCTTTGAGATATGAATGTCATGGATTGCCAGTTCATACCTCACTGAATGTGTTTTTGGCAATACAGCTATGTATTCTGTTTTCCAGAACTTTTATTCAAGTCATCGAAGTGATTCTAGTCCTCCTCATTCTTTATGGGTTTAAACTTTTCACCTTAAAAGCCAAAGCATAAATCATACATTCAAGCCTTTTCTACATATTTGAATTATGAACTGGTGAAATAAAGCAATAAAACCCAAAACAAGATTATTTTAGTAGAACTATATCTTAATTGTTCAGATATGTATTCATCGATATAAACATGTACCAACATGAGTTTTTACTAATTATTTGTTATTGAGTACCAATAAGTTTTATTAAGTGAATAATATCAAATGAATATTTATTGCATTGTTATTAGTTTAAAAATCATTTTTATAGCACTGTTCACAGATTGAATACTTCCATGTTACTCATTCTACAGTAAAACATTTGCATTGCATTTCATCTACTCCCATAATAAACTCAAAGTGTAATATTTGTGTCTAAGAATCTGACCACAATTATCTTCATTAAGTGTGCCTAAGGTTTAAAACAAACATAAGCGCCAAGTGCTTAATCATTTAACAGTAAATTCTGTCATTTTCACACATTCAGTGCCAAAATAAAGTCATTAACAGCTTGTCCTTTATAGTTTACATCAGACAAAATTTTTCTCATCATGCGTAGCAGGTGCACAGAAGGTTCAAGAGACCACAGACCACAGTCTTCAATCATTACATAGAAGACTAAAACAGTACCTTCCACATCTGGCAAAAGGCTGCAATTTTTATACATTTATAGCAGTTTTTAGCAGGTCAAGTTTCGAAAGTGCTCTAGTGTCTGAAAAATGAAGTGATCAAATCATAAAATGGTTTCAAAAGATAAAATTTTGTAATATTTTTTAGTTTTTCGAATGATACAGTGCTTTAGGTTTTTCCCAGTTTCTGAAAACTTGAAGTTCTCCAGATTTTTAATGCTCATAACACACACACACACACACATTTTCAGAACCGCTTGTCCCTTACGGGGTCACAGGGAACCGGAGCCTAACCCGGCAACTCAGGGCGTAAGGCTGGAGAGGGAGGGGACACACCCAGGATGGGTCGCCAGTCCGTCGCAAGGCACCCCAAGCGGGACTTGAACCCCAGACCCACCAGAGAGCAGGACTGCGGTCCAACCCACTGCGCCACCACACCCCCGCTCATAACAGTGAAAACTAAACAATTACACTAAAAACTAGTTTCAATTACATTTCATCTTTTTATTCTTTCCAAGACACTTTTTGTGACCTATTAGTTTAACCCCAGTCATTCATTTATGACATAAGTGACACCAGCAAATGTGATACTGTACTGATGATGCCAGTACAAAATACAGTAAACATGCCTCTTCGGATCAAACTATATTAAAGGAAAATGTTCCTTTTGCACGGGGTGCGGTGGCACAATGGGTTGGACCGGGTCCTGCTCTCTGGTGGGTCTGGGGTTTGAGTCCCACTTGGGGTGCCTTGCGTCGGACTGGCGTCCCGTCCTGGGTGTGTCCCCTCCCCCTCCGGCCTTATGCCCTGTGTTGCCGGGTTAGGCTCCGGTTCCCCACGACCTTGTATGGGACAAGTGATTCAGAAAGTGTGTGTGTCTGTTCCTTTTGCCCTTTTTTTTTTGCATCCAGTAGGATCGATCGTATGTGTTTTTGGGCAAATATGTTACCCTTTCAGATTGACAAAGACATATTGAAAATTATCTTGACCAGTATTCAGATGTACTTACACTTACGCATTTACACTTACACTTACACTTAAAATTATTCATTAAGCAGTCACTTTTCTGTAAAGCAATGCACATCTCAGAGAACAATACAAAAAATACATTACATCAACAGAATACTCAGACACGTAATTTTTTTGTCATTATTTATATCCACACACACACACATTTTCTGAACCGCCTGTCCCATATGGGGTCGCGGGGAACCAGAGCCTACCTGGCAACACAGGGCGTAGGGCCGGAGGGGGAGGGGACACACCCAGGACAGGACGCCAGTCCGTCTCAAGGCACCCCAAGCGGGACTTGAACCCCAGACCCACCAGAGAGCAGGACCACGGTCCAATCCACTGCGCCACCACACCACTGCACTCCTCACCATCATTATTTACATAAAAAAGCCAAATTGGGTTATAAACACTTAGTTTCAGGAGATCAAACTCAGTGAAAATGAAAATAATAAAATAAAATAAAAAAACCACAAATGCACAATAAAGATTATTATTATTAATTCCACTTTATCTTGGACTTTGCTCTGAGTTTATTTGATAGGCTCATAGCCAGGATCCATGCATATCTTAAAACTATTATCACTGAATGACAATTTGTTGTGCAAAGAAGAATACAATATTTCATTTTGTCTTTTGTCAGTCCCAGTTTCTTACTGTTCTTCATTTAAGATAATGAGGTAATAAGAAATAAACAAGAATTACTTTTTTTAAAATTAAAAAAAAAAGTCTTTAACTAGGCCGAGACAAAGGGAGAGAATAACATCAAATTAATTTTCCCAAAATAAATTCTTTGAACTCAGTTTTTGTCAAAATCCCCCATAAGCCCTAAAACAAATTGTACATTCTTGGTATCTGAGAATGATCCCCACTCCCTAATACTAGAAAACACATGTCATTTGATATCCTGTATCAATAACTAAGCTGTAGCACTTGATCACATTTTAAAGCTAAAGTTTATCTTCTAACTGCCAAAATTCAAAAGTAGCTAGCCAACATTCTGTCATACATATCAAGATATTGCTCAAACTATTGCTCAAACTTACAAAGCATTGCAGGAATATTGCAGGTATTTTTTTCCCAAGGACCTAATTATTATTTCCATAAGATAAAATATGAAATATCAACCTCTTCTTAACCAACTATAATGCTGGCCGTTTTACCGCATTGCCCCTAACCACAAGCTTTCAATTGCTAAAATACATCAGTAAACTATTTCGGACTTGGCCAAATCAAATGGCATATGTAAGTAATGGTGATATTAAATAATTTTGTCAAGGATATTAAAGCAATGTTTCAAAACTTTATGCTCAGCAACAAAAACGCAAAAAGGTATCATCTGCCTCCATTTCCCAGTGGCTGCTGCTTTGCATCAGCATCAGGGAGGAATGCACTGGCTCTGTACCTACAGCCTTCATAAATAAAGATGTGCAACCAAATTATGCACGACAGCGAACACTCGAATGACAGAAATGTGAGCCTCATGCTTAACACACGTACTTTGCCTCCTTGGCAGTGAAAACAGAGCTTTTATTGTTTTGAAGCATCTCCCCAAACAGCCCAGCTGGTGACGTCAGCTAATGACAGCGTGTCCCTTTTCACAGGCTCCCTTCGAACAGCAGCCAGTCCACATTAGTTGCGGTGTGGACGAGTGAAACATTGTCTTTGCTGTTTACTCTAATGTTATTAAAATGTGTATCAAATCTATTATATACCATTAAAATATTCCTATTCTGCTTTACTTTCCCTTGCATATGTATGTGGGGAATTTCTTGTTTGTGAGGAGTAATATTACCTACAGTCCTCTTTTAGGTTGGACAACTGGTAGGTCAGTGGTAAATAAGAGTCTTATTACGGGCATCATAAATGTTTGGGTTCCACAGTTTAGACCTTGAAGTCACAGTTAAGATCATTGTTATGGACTTAGTGCCAGTGTAAGAGTTATTGGATGTTCAAGGCTTTTTTACAGCTCCTTTGTTGCGCCAAGCAATATCTACTTAATTTTCACAATGCCATGTGCTATAATCATGATAATTCATAGTTAGACATAGTTAAAAAATTCTTAAAGTTTTTAATAATTAGCCCATCAGCATGGTATGATGGTACAGTACCGCTGCTGTCTCACAGCGCCTCGGTGGTGCAAGAGGACATGGGTTCGATCCCCACTCAGTCTGTGTGGAGTTTGCATGTTCTCCCTGTGTCTGTATGGGTTTTCTTTGTGTGCTCTGGTTTCCTCCCACAGTCCAAAGACATGCTGTTCAGGTTCCCCCATAATGTGTGAGTGACAGATAGAGTGTGTGTGTGTGTTCCACTGCTATATGGATGAGTGACCCAGTGTAAGTAGTGTATCAAGCAGTGTAAGCCACCTTGGTGAATAAGGTGTTTGGGCTGATATTAACACTACATAGAGTTCATTGTAAGTCGCTTTGGAGAAAAGTGTTTTCCAAATAAATAAATTAAATAATAAAGAATTTTCCACATATTTAATGTGATGTAACATTTCAGGAAACATAAAAATCGTATTCAAAAATGGTTTACACATTAATAAAACAGAGGTTAGAAATTTAAAATGATTTAATCAATGTCATTAAAAGATGTGGCAATCTCTTTCTTATTGATTGTATTTTTTCATGTCTATAAGAGGCCTTGCAGCTGAAACTTTAAGATGCGTACTCCGTAGTCACTCTATAGTACAGCACCACAGCTTATGTTCACACCATTCAGAGGAGCAAGGGTTAAATAAATATATCATGAAACAAAATTAGACACTTATACCATTAGATTGCAGGAGGTTTTTGTCACCAGGAAGTGCTTATGTGCACAACATTTCCAAAGATAATGATAAAATATCATATATTTTGACAAATTACTAATTACAGGCTTAATTCTTGCTGCATTTTAGTTACATTCAAGTTTTTCATCTTTCAGAACAATGACTTACTTTTCAAAGTAGTTTTTTTCTGTTACACCAAGTGTCACGCCCACGACCTTACCCCGAACGTCTGAGCCTACCCAAAATAAAGCAGCGGGTATAAGAAAGCCTCACCTGCACACCCTGGTTGTTGAATCTCATTTGAGAAACACATCTCTCCTGCGCTCTCGAGTGAACCTACGACTACCTACCCATCCTTTCAAGTTCTTCATCCTCCTCAATCCCTCGTTCACCATTCCTGACGTCCACGGCTCCCGACACTTGCATTGCCTCCTCCACCACAACTCCGGATTCTCCCCAAAACCAACACTTGTGCATCGACTGACCCACGCCTGTCCCCAGCCATCAATCTCACTTGCTCCGTTGTGTACCGACAAAAAAGATCCTGCGATTGGGTCCACACACATACCATAAACTCCTGTCCGCTCTGTTTGACACCAAGTTGTTTTAAATGACACCTTCTGTGTTATCAGACTGTGTTACCACTTTCAGGACTTATGATAAAATGTCATTACCATATTTTTGAAAGTCATTAACCACATTTGCTTTCTTACTCTCTTAACAATACACTGCTTTCTTCTAATTAATGTAGTAAGGACAACTGACCAAACCTTGAGCCCAGTGATGGGCAAGACAGGCTGTAGATCAGTGCAACACACACACACACACACATTTTCAGAACCGCTTGTCCCATACAGGGTCGCGGGGAACCGGAGCCTACCCGGTAACACAGGGCATAAGGCCGGAAGGGGAGGGGACACACCCAGGACGGGACGTCAGTCCATCACAAGGCACCCCAAGCAGGACTTGACCCCCAGACCCACCAGAGAGCAGGACTGTAGTCCAACCCACTGCACCACTGCACCACCCTATCAGTGCAACAATAACCAGGAAAGAGAGAGAGAGAGAGTAGAATTGACCACATAGGCAATTACCCATATGATGTGCACTCATTGCTGGAGAATAAAATAACTATCTGAGATTCTAGGAAAGAATAAATGAAATCTGAAAATAATTTCCTGTGCAAAATTGAATACAAAAAATAGTTTAAAAAATTTTAAAAATCAAAGCTTAGTTTCATTAATCATTTTCTTGAGCTAATGTGAATTGCACAATGCTGCTTCCCATAATTCCTGAACTTGTGCCTCATTTGCCGCCACTACTAAAATCCCATTTTATAGAGCTGGAAAGTGGGAGAAAGGGAGCAAAAGAGGGCTGAAAGGGATGGCGGCCCAGGAATGTGAGTAATGAGAACCAGACCGGGCAAGTCAGACATTGTTATTGTTTTTTGCCGGTTTGCTTTGGCTTCAGCTGTCGCCCTGCAACCTGCGGGCCACGGGGCGCATGAATATTTAAATGGAAAAGGACTTCCTTGTAACATCAATCAGCCACCGTCTATTCAATTACAGGGTTTAGATGTAAAATGTCCTCCCGTCACCAGTGCTTCATGTGAAGAAATGTTGCCTGTGGCCAATCTGCTGCGTAGTCCAGTCATTTGGACAATGACTTTCAATTAAAAACAGACTTCCTGGATTCTCCGAGCCTTCTACTTACCCCTTTCACTGCTCATATTCGTATGGTTTCTATAAAGGAGAAAGTGGTCACAAAACAGAAAACGTCTGAGTATATATTATAAAATGAGCATTAGACATATAAGCAAAATAAAATGAAATGAAATTTTCCATATATACTGTATATTACTTGGCATTTCATTGCCGCTGATGTTTATAGAAAGACTTACAGTGGTTTTGTGAATTTTCTTAATATTACATCTTACTTGCAGACATTTAGTTGTTCTCAATCCCCTGTCATCCTTCTCAGTATAAGTGGGATTAACACCTTTTCTCTTGGCTTCCCTTGCTAGTTTTGTAGGATTTACTGCTTGACCTCAAGAAACTCTGCACTGTAGCAAAGAATGTGCTAATCAGGGTTTGTAAAACCATCCGATTACAAGTGTAGGCATCTCCTGAAGGTATTTATTAAAGCAAGAAGTCAAGAACATCTGCTTTAGATTACCTGAATTTCCTGAGAAAAGTAATTCTTCTTATCACGCACAAACATTTGTTAACATACATTATTTGTTTTAGCAATACTGAATAGATAGGCATAAAATGCAGTGGTACTTAGTAAATAGTGTGGATTTTCTGTCAGTTTGAAATAAACCTTTAAACAAAAATAAGAAAAATAAGCATTAATTTTCCTCATATTTTAGCCTGTGTAAATTTTCTATAGTGAACGGATAGTAAATGGAAAGTAGAAATGGGCTGCATCTCTTTTTTTTTTATTTTGTGTTTGGTTTCACCAAAGGCTATGATCTACTGTTTACAATATTAATTATTTGAAGTTGCATATTCTGTTAATTCATAATTTTAGTCCGACAATTCATAGGAAATGGTATTATATTACATTCCAGATGAACAATTGTTTCTTGGACCTTTATGTTTCTGAAAACTATGTGCCCTTTCTTAAAAATTTGATCCCATTCATGCAGCTGTTGAGTAAAACAAAGACAAACTGATTATGTAAAAAAAGGAGCTCAGTGGATGATTTATTGCTGTCTTTATAGAAAATAAAAGTTTATGGAAAGGTAAGTTCCTCAAAATTCAGCTGGAGAAACACAGTCCATAACATTGTGATTTCAAATTTGAGTGGAAAATTCCCAACAGAAGAGCCTTTTATCAACAGAGACCAGTGGCTCTTAAGTCTTTAAATATTCTGTGGTCTTATGATGAAAATATCAGATTCCCATATCCTCCTACCTCTGACTGTGGAGGAAATAATGACATTTTGTTTGGGGTGAAAAACGATTTCATTGCACAAAGCAATATTTCAGTAGGTTTATTAAAAAGTAATTTAGGAAGGTTGAGGGCAAAATGGACATAGTGGCCTTCACTGAGGGGCCCTGGAAAGGACAGTGGTTGAGGTAGACCTCTGTGGCCAAGCAGGGGAGGCTAGATTTAATTGTTTCTCCAAACTCTGCCTCTGCTGGAGAATGCTGGCTGCCTCACATTGCTGAGAAGAGAAGTTTTATACAGCAGATTCAATCATTACAGAGAGTGGTCTCCCGAGGCAAGGGGGCAGCTGCTTTCCAAAAACACCCCCACTAGATGAATCACAGTGGGGAGAGGGGGAACACAAAGTTGGTTTAACCCCCTGGATCCTTTCATAGTGAATGTGTTATGGATGAATATTCTGAACCCCTAAGGATGTCTTTTGCGTCAGCTAAGTCATATATGCAGTCCTGACTTGTATTGGACCTTGCAAAAAATCATTGAAAAAGTTCAATGTTAGATATGTTGATGGGCTCAAAGATAATTTTTCTAACATAAGTGTCTCCTCATGATTAAGTATACCTTAAAAAAATTGTAATGTTTATACTTTTAGCTGTCTAATACCCATTTTCAGAGCAAAGTAAGATGCCTCAACTCGCTAAGAATTCAGAACAAAAGGTCATCATAAATCGTTTGAGAAGTGTGATTCATCAGACATCAAATATTAAAAGTAAGCAATTCATTAAATTATTTAGAGCTCATCACATGGAGGGTAGCTGGAAACTATGACACAAGTTGTCAGTGAGATAACGGTGTTGAATTGTGCCTTTCAGTGTCATTCAGGACTGACATAATGCTATAAAAAAAGGACAAAAAGAAGGGAAGGGCCATGTCAGAACAATTTATGCCGTTGTGGATCCAGCTCTCGGAGAGAAACATCCGCTGTATGCACAAAGCAGGCCTACAGCAGGGAGAATGCTGTTGCTGGCAGCTGCAGTTGATGCTGGTCTCCTATAAAAACCAGATTATATGGCAAGACCAACCATGTTCCCTTGGGATTTCAGGGCGACCACTAAAGTGGTTACTTAATTAGCTCTTTGGGTTTCTTATTATCTTTACATATTACAGCTTCCTGGCTCTCCTTTGCTCTTACTAATTACGGCAATTGCCATAGTTCAGAAAACATTTAGTAATATAACCAAATTAAAGAACTCCTCTTGATTTCAGTACCGATGTCAAAATACGATGTTAACATACCAGCTTTGACCACAGTTTGGAGATTCCTGCATCCTCTCTCCCTGCTCTAACATATATTGCCAGTTAAAATGTTTTGTTTATGACTGTATCACATAGGACAAAAAGATTAAAAAAAACAAGTTGTGTTTTGGTTCTGAATTAGATTACTCTCTTACACAATGGAAAAACTGCATACTACGGAGAGTACACAGCAGGGAAAGGATCCACTAACTACACACTAACAAAAATATAATACTGCAAAAGGTTTGTAAGTTTGTATAGTTTGCAAGTTTTTAGAGTTTGACTATGTGGCAATTATGATGTCATGTCCTGTACATGTCAGATATTTTCTTCTTTGTAAAAGCTTAGTGAAATCAAAGTGGAACTCGATGAAATTTTAAAGTACACTACCTGCTGCATCACCATGCCACCCCTCATTCTTGTCAGCAGACCACAACTCAAGATAAATAAATAGTCTCCTTATTTTAACTGATATTACAAAGAAAAAATAATGATGAGACCTTATCTGCTACTCTATTTGCTGCCTAAATTATGTCTGACAACTGTTTTACAAAAACAGTTCAAGTCAGTGATGAAATCACCATACAGATTTTTTTTATTCGTAATTGTAGACATATTGCATCTTGTTGTTGATTTTCTTTAGCACACAAAACATGACATTTTCCATGAAATGTTCGCTGAAATAGTGATGCAGACAGACAACCACATCAATCATGCTGAAATTCTATGGAAGATGAAAGAGGTCTGTTCTGTGTTAGGGATTACGCTTAATGTAATGCATGGAAGACTATTGAATTGAAAGTAGCTGCAGAGCAAGTGAGGGATACCCTTTTCCACCTTGGCATGAGCCCAGGGTGTTGTCAGGTTCTTTTAATTCTATCACATGGATGTTCGTAATGGGCCATCGCGGGAGAAGAAGTGACACGTGCTTCACAGACCTTGTAGCTTTGACAGAGAAGCTGGATCAAATAAATTCCTTGAACCACACGATATTTCACTTGCTTTTGGATCAGTGCTTCTAAGAACTTCACACAACTGAGCAACATTAGCACTGGAGCAGGGGTCCATGAAAACATAATCACAAGCGTTATATCCATACTCCCATAAACTCACATGAGCTGAGCATTTTGAAGATTGCCCTAATTAGGGACAAGGCTGTAAATCTGAGAAAATATTAAGCTCATCTGATTCCAGTTTGGTAATTCTGGCATTTATGAGTGGTTGTGTGGCTTTGATTGGGATATTCCTAAATCAACATTTAATCTACACTGGGATTCAGTGATGAAACTGCTAAATAATATGATGGCGGTCTTATAGTCACGCAGGAGTCTTAATTATGATGGCTTTGTAGTTGACTGTGGGGCCTTTATGGAAATATGTGATCTGTGAAAAATGGCATCCAAAAGACATCAAGCTCCATAAAATTTTGTGATTTAGTACATGAAGGACTTCACATCTGATGCAGAATAACCAGCCAAGCTGGCAGAAGGCAATAATTACTGTAGGTGAGGAATACTGCAGTTTTTAGTATTGGATACTTTTAATTGGCTGGAAAGTTTGCTGTTCGTATTCTTTTAATGGCACGACAGTTGTCAATTTTAATCACATTCAGACTCGCAGATTTCACGTGAAGGAATTTCTTTGTCACATCTGAGTATAGCGAAGCTCCCAGAAGCCCTCATGCTGCGGTATTTTTTCACTGATTTTTCACCGCCTCCAGCCCTGATGTGTCAGTGGTTTTCATTGGACTTTTAGGTCCCACAGAAACAAGCTGCTAGAATGCATGTTCTCATCTTTTGATGTCACCATAGTGAAAGTAAACAAAGCTGCAACACCAGTACAATTTTAAACTGCCTGCTTGATACCATCGACAGGTTTGTTTTGCCTGCATCTATTTCAGTTAAATTTACATTTAGTTTTTCCCCAAAGCAACGTACAATGGTAATCTACCCACAATTATTTACACATTTATACAGCTGGGTAATGTTACCGGAGCAATTTTGGGGTAAATACCCTGCTCAATGGCACTACAGCTGGATGCGGAGATGAAACCTGGGACCATTGGGCCCAAAGGCAGCAACTCCAAGCATTATGCTCTACCAGCTCTCCCCAAAATTCAGCTGAATTTAGATCTCTAAGCATTTCTTTTGTTAGACTCCACCTACTCTGTAAAAGAAAGTACTTACTTAAATGTTAAAAAGTAGGATTTTCATTGAATTTATTATTCTTCATGTTGTATTTAAAATTACTCAGATTCATGAATAGCTAAGTCACTGTAAACAGTTTAGTGTACAGTACAAATCAAGCGCTGCTCCTCACCTTGGACAAGCACAAACAGCTAAATAGTGAATAATACGCTGAAAATCGATTCAACATGTTTTCTAGACAGTTCATGCTTATGGAAAATACTCTAAACGGATCTCATTTATGTGCTTCACTTGGAAGCTTTGCGTAAGATACATTTAATGTCAGGAATTTGCAGATGATAAAAGCCAGCATTCTGAGAGCTGGTCTGCGTAAACCACTAACAAATGTAGCATACGCTTTCGCCCCCATGAGTCCCATAAAGTAGGTCTGGACAGTAATGCCACAGTGGTCATTAGAGTGACTCAGTCAGCTATGAATCGGGACTAGACTCATCACCTATCCAAAAATACAATTGCTAATGGTCTGAAAAGGACTTAAAAGCATGTAGGTGTCAGAGCACACAAGCACAAGATGTATTCATGCAAACAGAAATGGAACAAATTTAATTACCTTTATTTTTTCAGTGTTCACAAAAAATGACCATATTCCATTTTTTTATTTATAAATGACTGGCAGCTGTTCTTGGCAGCTGTAACCTCGATCACATAAATACAGCAAAATATTCAGCCAACCTAGATCTATCTATCTATCTATCTATCTATCTATCTATCTATCTAGCACATCATTTCTCTGAAAACAGCAAAGTTTCAATGTAAGTTTGTGCTAGACCCTCTCAGAGGTGCTCGTCTCTGCAAAAGTAGACACCCGAAAAACAATAAATTCTCACTGGCATATGTACAGCAATTTCTCAGTGTTGAGCTGACCACTGCTTGTTCTGAAAACTTGTGCTGCAGAAACACTGTCTACTTGGGATGTGTGTACTCTCCTCTGATTCTCAAAAGGAGCTATCGGCCACAGAGGGCCAAGCAGGCAGGGTTACAAAACTGATGTCTTGATGTGAAGCCAAAGTTATGTGTTGATCAAGCCAAGTAAGTCAAGTGATGATGGTGCTTAAAAACATAAAGCCAAAGTCCTCATATATTTACTGCTGTACTGCACAATACCAAGCCACAGGAACAAGCCAGCTGCCAAGTGGCTTTTCATATCAATCACTATATCAAATGTGTAGAAAATTGTATTATAAAAAGAAAGATGTTGAAATTCCAAAAACAAAATGTATTTCTTGAAAACAAATAAAAGGATTACCTCCTTATTTTCAAGCCAGTGATACGCCAAACTTCTGGTTGGCTCCAATCCATAAGTCAAAACATAATCAGGGACAATTCAGCCTGTCTGGTTTATATTGCTATGTCTGGCAACCCCAAATGACAGTGTTTTGGCAATGATGCATTGATTCTTTACAACCACTGAAAGGGGCTCACCTGGCCTTACTCCTAGTGTGATTTCAGAATATCACTCTTTACCAAAAGCTGGTGTGGGAAATAGGAAGCTGTGTGAGTTGGTGCAAAATCTGTCATTTATTTCACTTTAGTCTTTTATTTCAATCATGCCTCACAGGAAAGCTAAACATTTTTTTAAAACAATCAATCACAAGCAAATTCTAAAAAAAGAACAATTAAAATATTTATCAATGTAAAACAAAAAAATCTGTGTTTGTAATGAACTAGAAAATGACTGCAATTTTTATTCATATGGTTAATGTGTTCATGCAGAAACTGAACACAGACATTTTAAACATTTCACATGAGTACAAACCTCTCATCAACACAACACTTAAGTGGTAAACCTAAATAAAATCCAGTAAACCTGTATATATCACACTTTTTTTTGATTTGAATTGTGCTTGAAAGGTATGCAAAGCAATAGAACTGAGGAAAGTACCTTGTACATTCAATCTATTACAAAGGGAGTGGAAGCTAGAAGTGGATTTTATTCACTAACAAGCAGACAGGAAAAAAAAAAGCTCAACTTTTAGCAAAATTACAAATGAAGGACTTGGGTGCTCAAAACCTCCTGTTGTATGTAAGATTGTCACAACCCCAAGAGGTGAAAGCCTCAAGGTCCACCAGCGGCACCACTGCTCAGTTAACCAGATCAGTTCCCTGTAAGGGGCTTGAAATCACCTCACTAGTTTGCAGATTCTTGCTCAGCATTTTACTTGTAATTAACTAGTGGCTCTTGTTCACCGATCCTGTTTCTCATGCTACTGTTCTAGTGTATTTGTGCTCCAGTCCTGAACTGCTGTCCTGTCCAGGTCCCGTGTATCACCCTGTATTTCCCACACCTCATTGAGTTAGCTTTGTCCACACATCACTGTTTCACTCATTGTATAAGACCCCATGTGTCTCTTTTTGTTCTGTGTCTATGTAGCACCTGTGTACTCTACCTCCTGGTTAGCAGTGTGCACTTGTATTTACACTCTGCTGTTGAGATCATTGCATTTAACATCCGTGTCTGGATGGTACAGTAAAATATGTCTGTGTTTGTTTTATGTCTGGATATTACAAAGGTCTTACAGTTACTATTAAACAGTAATTTCTCTTCTGATCCTCTACTTACTGGTTTTAGTGTGATGCATTTACGTTTAATTTTATCAATCCCTTAATCACTGTTATGTATTTGTAGGTCTGTTAAGTCTGATGTCATTTCCCATTTGAATGACTATATGTGACTAGTGTACATGTGTGTGTGCGTGTATTACATTAATTTTGTTGCACAGGGGTATTCCGAAGAAGCTTTTCCCACTGAAATATGTATGTCCCATCTTTTGGTAAGCTTGAAGTGTGCTTTACCATCATTGCTCCAAATCTTACTAATTTACAAGCCTCGTCCGGAATGTAAAGGTTAGCTCAGACTACTTACAGATACACACACACACACACATTTTCAGAACCGCTTGTCCCTTACGGGGTCACGGGGAACCGGAGCCTACCCAGCAACACAGGGCGTAAGGCCAGAGGGAGAGGGGACACACCCAGGACGGGACGCCAGTCCGCCGCAAGGCGCCCCAAGCGGGACTTGAACCCCAGACCCACGGGAGAGCAGGACTGCGGTCCAACCCACTGCACCACCGCGCCCCCACTACTTACAGATAACTATTGTATATTATATCAGGGGCTATAGTGGCTTGTTCAGTATGGCTCCAGGCAATGATGCAGAATGAGTCACATTTAAAATAGAAAATGCAGGTCTTAAATCCTAGTCCAAGCATCTCTTTTAAAAATCTAGTAATGTTTCAGTTTAAAAATATTTGCATTTCTTCATGCCCTGTTGAACTTGTACAAATGATAATATAACTGAAAACTTGTCACATAGCTTCGACATTGTCTAGGAATTATATGAAACGCAATGAATCCCACACATTTAGTACTATGTTAAAAGTAAATGGAACACAACTCATATTACGAAGATATCTGCAAGCTTACTTATTTTCTGTGTTCAGCATGCACCCAATTTGTCTTGTTAGTTCACAAACCACTATCCATCCGTTTAACATGTAGCAGGCATGGCTTACATTTTGCATGAAATTACTTCTTGTACATATAATATTTTGTAATTTAATTTTTTTGCACCAGATTTAATTCCATACATATTTCTGTCAGCATATTGCTCATCTCAGCAGAGGAAAAGTCAATGCTATAGTTTCTTCTGCTTTCTTCATAGGCTGGCCTTGGGTGTAATACATGTTTTAAAAGGCATTCCCAAACCAACACTTATTTAAAATTGATTAATGAGGATCAGCTATGAATAAAACACGAGTTGTGTCCTCTATAACATGCCGTTTATTTCAAATAGAGCTTCAAAATAGGTAAGAAAACCAAATCTTGAGCAGCCCCATACATGAGATGGCTAGGATCAGGTAGACATGCCATACGGAATGTATATTTAGTGTATACAGGTTGCCTCTGTCAAGAAGCACACATCATCGTGTTTTTTTTTTTTTTTTTTTTCTTTTTTCCCTTCACTTCATTTGGTTTTATTTCTTGGAGTCACCCGAAGCTATCCTTTACTGTAGTACTCATTTTTCTTTCATATTCCTTTGTGGACTTTCAACTGAAATATGCCAATGGCAGCTTTCTCTAAATCCCACTAACATATCATAATTAAATTTTATTTCCAGGAGTCACAGCAGGACTGGGGGGGTGCGGTGGCACAGCAGGCTTGGCTGGGTCCCGCTCTCTGGTGAGTCTGAGGTTAAAGTCCTTCTTGGGGTGCTTTGCGATGGACGGGCATCCCATCCTGGGTGTACCCTCCCCCTCCATCCTTGCACCTTGTGTTGCCAGGTTAGGCTCTGGTTCACCATGACCCCGCTCGGGGAAAGTGGTTTCAGACAGTGTGTATGTGAGATTGCAGTTTTAATTACTAGTGCTCACTGATGCTTTTGTTTGACATTACCTTGTAGTGACTCAGTGGTTTCCTTATGATGGTGTACAGTTTGAAAGTATTTCACATGTTCCTATTCCTTGTCATACAGCCAAACTTATCATGACTTGTAACAATTTCAACAAAAAAAAAAAAAAATCTAAATGAAGTATGATTACTTTTGCATTAAGATTTACCTGTGAAGGTAGACTATGTTGCAGTATTAAACAGCATGCCGTTCCATTATTGTATAAAAGGTATGAAGCTATTACTAAATACTCACCAAAGGTAAAAGTCTTTGCTAATAGTCTCCATTAGCTCTAACAAACTGTGACTCTTCTGAGGGCAAAGAAAGGCTTCTGCTCCTTTGACATTGTCAATTACCTTCTCTCTGTGTGGATTACAACAGCTCCCCGAGTTCAAAATGACCCCTGACCTTATCCTGATTCCGCACCCAGGTTCCTGCCCTCATTGCCACTGCATCCCTTTTCTTGCAATTGCCACCTCATGACCTTGCTACTTGCTACCGTCCAGCCACACTGACTTCAAAAGAGGACTTCTAGGCTATGGTGAAACATAACACCCAGAGCAGCCTCCCTGTTCCCAGGAAGCCTTGATGCACAGCTAAAATAATTATTACTGAAAAGAAATCCGGAACATTGCTAATATTTAATAAACTGATTGCCTTTCCTTTCTTTTTGCCGAAATTTTCTATTAATTTTCTTTATGAAAAAAAACATTTTTACGGTATGTCAGCATCCCATGATAAACTACAAAGAAGACAACATCAGGCAGTAAAGATAAAGGCACAAAAAGAATGCTGTTTATTCATAAAGAGATTTTCACAGATAGTTCATTACTAATGAATGGTCAGCATTTATTTGTCTCTTTGAAGAGAGTCCAACAGGGTTTTCTGTAATCAAAGTTTGAATGAAATGCATATGATATTGCTATTGTCATATATTGGAATAGTATTTGAAGAAAAGATGTGTGTGTGTGTGTGTGTGTGTGTGTGTGTGTGTGTGTGTGTGTATCTTAACCACTATGTTGTTTGAAAAATAAATGTTTTTGTTAGCATGAAAAGTCTATCTTTGTGTGACTGATGCTATTTTAAACTGGCAGTACTATTTCAAAGGAACTTTGTTTATTCTTAAGAACCCTGCTATCATCCAAAGGCTGGTTCAAACATGATCTATATTAATCTGATGCATATGGTCAATATTTCTGAAAGGTGGAACCTAGCTAAAGTGGAAAACTTCCAAGAAGTGATCATATTTTTTTGATGTCAGTGGTTGAAAAAATGGGCTAAAAAAAACTTTTTATGATTATAATAATACAAGAGTGAGTGTTGCTAAAACGATTTGTCCCAGGATTGGCTTCGAAAGTTATTTTGTTGATTATACTTTACTAGAGACAGCCTATGGCAAGAATCAAATTGTCACCTCCCCTAAAAGGCAGTTGCTGTATCCTCATCACCTCAGTGTCTTCTACACTGCCCCTTCTCGTGCTACAGTGCACCCATGTAGGACCACCACACACACCCATCCAAGAACCTCACAGATTTTAACAGCAAAATGTGTAAAATTGCACACTGGTTTTGCCACCCATCAGCAGGGTTCCTAGGCATGGATGTGTATCCCACCTCTGACACCAACAAAACAATTCTTCCGTTGATTAGTACATGACAACTGACTTCATGCTAAGAGCAGCCTCTACGATCAATACACTTTAAATATTGCTACTTAGAAAATCCTAAAAACACACTCTAGCTTTGGAATAGTTTTTGAAAATACAATGTATTCTGACTTGTAAAGCAGAGATATGATTGATCAACCATATACACCTTTGTAGCCAGTGAAGTGTTTTGACTTTCATTACTATGCCCATGGGGGCGCAGTGGGGCAGTGGGTTTAACTGGGTCCTGGTCTCTGGTGGGTTCAAGTACCGCTTGGAGTGCCTTGTGACGGATTGACGTCCCTTCCTGGGTGTGTCCCCTCTCCCTCTAGCCTTGTGTTCTGTGTAGCCGAGTTAGGCTCTGGCTCGCTGTAACCCCGCTCGGGACAAGCAGTTCAGAGAGAGAGTGTGTGCGTGCGTGCGTGCGTGCGTGCGTGCACGCATGCACGCGTGCCGTTTCTGTGTTTTTTTTTTTTTTTTTTCCCAGTTCTATTGCATTTTTTCATTTGTTTCTACAGATTTTACATGGACTGACTGAATGAACCTGAATCAATGAAAACAAATGAATGGCTGGGGAAATATTTTATATCCCACTGTGCAAAATATGGAGCTACAATATCATTTATAGCCTCTGCATTAGGCTACAGTGGATGTCCCTCTTAGCCTCAGTGACCTAATGTAGAATGCCCTCACACTCAAGGAATTAGTCTTCACAGTATGTGTTTTCAGCAATAGACTAGGAGTCACTTGATGGCAGCCATGATAAAGACTAATGGCTCCACTGAGATCACTGTCTTCCTCAACCCATGGTCCTCCACTGGCAAGTAAAAGTTTGTGCCATAACAGTTCAATAATGACCTATTTGCAATGTGTAAATCTGACTAAGAACTGATAAAAGAAATGCATTAAAATAAAATTATTTTAAGCTTCAAACACCTTCATTTTTCTCATGTGATTGTCAGTACACAAGCCAAGACTTACTTGTGTTTGGGTCATGTCACATGGTCTTTATTAAGCTAGTGCCAAATGTCCTCCTGGATCGAAAGGAATAGAAAGCTTTTCGTCGGCGCCTGACCTTGTTCTCTTTCTCTGGATTTTAACCAGAAACACCCTGGACCCCTGGGCAAGGTCAGAGGAGATTTCACCATCCTCCCATCACGCCAAGAAAGAAGAACTCCACTGTTCACGTTCAATTTCACATACCGCCCTAGACAATTTATATTAGTCGTTCACCACCACAGTTCCTCAGGAAGAAGTGGCCCCGTTCCAAAGAGTGAAGATCTAAACCTTGTGCACTCATAGAGAGACGGTCTGTCTGAATGAGGAGAAGTACTGACTATTAGATTATCTATGGTATGAGGCCCATGGGGGGTGGGGTGCATGCACAGTGTGATGTCAGTGAAACAGTTACAGGTGAAGGACAGGGCCAGGAGCATTGAGAGAAGCCTGATGGGCGACAAAGTTCAGCCTGAGGCACAGTCTGTTTGCAGTGCAAGCGCTGAACGGTAAAAGGAAATGTGTGGGAGACAGAGACGGTCTTTGTTACTCTTCTGCTATGAATAGGTTCAGTGTTTCACAGGGAGACAAATGTCAGCCGGCCAAAGCGTAAATACTGCACAGTGAGTGTCTTGAAGAATGATTTTGTCAACCAGGTCTTCTCTTGAAAACAATACCTCTGATGTAACCTCCATGTAACATGAACACTTATGTAACATCAACCATATGGGACTTACTAAAACTTTGTCTTACTAAATGTGTTTTCTTTTTTTTCTCTTTCACTCTATATTTCTAAATGTACACATGGTTTCATCACTATTACATCATAATTTCATATTACTTATGTTAAAACATTTACAGCAACCACATAAAACGTATTTAGATAACCTTCAGGTATGATGCTTGTTGTGTGGAAAGAGGAGGTCTGAATGGCTGAAATGAAATTGATGAAAATGTCAGCTTTGAGGGAGAGGAGGTTTAATTGGGAACAAGCCAATGGATCAGGCTAATGTCAGAGGCCAGGCTAGACAATCGCCTTGTGAACACAAGCGTCTAAGACAATAAGCTGTCGACTATGGATTACACTGGGCATAAGAGTTGCATTTAATCCCTGAAACATTTCAGAAAAACAGTTGCTTACAATGACTTTAAGCAGTAATGTTAAAAAAGGGTAACACCATATATTTAGTTCATAAACTCTGATGTTCATAAAGTGTGCAATTTTCTAATGTATTCACTTTTTTCAATAGATTGTAAACCATAAGCAAATTATACAGAATAGTTGTGGTATACAGGAAAGCATAAATACTAAAATGCATTTTATCATAACATCTATGTGTACATAAACATGACATAAATATTCTAGAAAAAATAGAATAGATGTGAAAAAAGCATTTAATTGTTCTGCCAAAACCTAATAAGCACAAGACGGACTCCAGAACAACATCCAGAGAACTGCAGGTCGCTCGCTGCAGTTCTAGTCAATGTTCTTGACTCCACAATAAGAAAGACACTTCACAAAAATCTGTTACAGCGAAGGTGAAAACCATTGGTCGCTAAAATGTCTCTGGATGTCTCAAAAAACTTGAGATGCTGTGGCAAGGCCTGAAAAGAGCTGCTCATGCTCAAAGTTTGCAGATATTCTGAGCTAAAAGCATTTCGTAGGCAGAAGAGGGCTGAAATTATAGCAATGTGATATCCTGGTCAACAGTTACAGGAACCATTTACTTGTAGTCATTGCAGTGAAAGATGGTATAATCGGGGGGGTGGTTACTTTGCGCATATCATCTTCTTCCACACCAAGGAAATTACATAAAAACAATACTGGCGTTACTTCTTCGTTCTCAGGCTCCATTCATATACTACTAGAAGTGACAAAAAGATCTGGTCAAATTTAATTTTAAAATCCTTAAAAATACACAGAAAATTGGAAAGGGGTAAATATTTTTTCACTACTTTTTTAACTTTGTTAAATAAAATGTCAACATTATTGTTAAAACAGAGGGGTGCGGTGGCGCAGTGGGTTGGACCACAGTCCTGCTCTCCAGTGGGTCTGGGGTTCAAGTCCCCCTTGGGGTGCCTTGCGACGGACTGGCGTCCCGTCCTGGGTGTGTCCCCTCCCCCTCCGGCCTTACGCCCTGTGTTACCGGGTAGGCTCCGGTTCCCCGTGACCCTGTATGGGACAAGCGGTTCTGAAAATGTGTGTGTGTGTGTATTGTTAAAACAAAGCTAGTTTGCAGCAGTATGAAAGGTAGTAAGACAAAAAAGTTGGCAATGTGTTGTACAATACGTAAAAAAGTAGCTACTTAAAACAGAGAGTTTTAAAAAAGATGTAAAAAGAGATTTAAAAGTTTCAAATGATTGAAGCTGTTTCAGCTGGTTGAGAGACCTAACAAGTCTCAGGACTTACAATGGAATGACTTTAATTTACTGTTATAATCATACTGTACTAAATTCCGACATTATAATGCAATGAGGACTTTGCAGCTCAGTGCATTTAAACTGTAGCAGGTGTCTGTTCTTTATTCCACCTAAGCATTTTGACAGAGTGAGTGCAGCTCCTTGTCTATTCTATCTGTGTGAGCCACTAATTGACAAATTCTACATCCAAGATTTGAGCTGCGGAGGAGTGGAGGTATTATGCAACACGTGTGCACCAAGACAGATTTAAGAAAAAATGTTTCAGGGCAATATGAACACTGTGGTATGGAAGTGACAATGGAAAAATCAAGTAGAGATGGACGAATTCTTTAATTAACAGTATGTACAGTTTCACACATGGAAAAATAACAGCGAACGGAACAGAATATATTTACAATTCCATTTTTACAGAAAGTGTCTATACAGAAAGTTTTGTCAGTTTAGAAAAGAGCTAGAGCAGAACAGTTATGTGCTCACACACACACACGCACACACACACACACAGACAGACATCACAGGCACACAACACAAATACAAATCAAAAAATGTCATATATAAATAAATATAGACAATTACTGACTGTACCACATCAAATATCTCTACAGCCAATTATATACGAATATAAATTTTAATACAAAGTTATCTCTGAATTAATACACGGTACACATTTTCCCAAGTCGAGTACTCTGTTAATGTGTTAATGGAAAAGTAACACAGATGTATTTCATGCCTAGAATACAACAATAAGTTTTGTCATGCAAAACATTTAAAATCAAACAGATTTTCTACATGCAATGTCACACTTACAGATTTAGGACCTGTTAAACTACATTGGCTTTAGTTATATTATACAAGAGTACTGAGTACTTAAGAACCACTTAGTCACTTGTTACAAGAAGAGAAATACTGAACCTGAATCCAGTGCTTCTTGCTGTATTCAGATGACAGCTGTACAGATGTTACGTCACACTTTCTGTGGCATTTGATCCATGTTTCCATTTGTTTTGTGTCCCAAACAAATGTGTAATCTTGTTTGCATATCAATGCATCCTTGATTCTTGTTGACCAAGACACTTCAGTTTTTCATGGTGCATTGTTGTTGATTTTTTGATGATTTTTTTTAGATATTTTATAGTGACAGTGTAACTCCTCTTGCATCACGTAAGGATACTGTCCTGCTGTCACAGTGAGAAGCTTGGTGTTAAATACAGGGCTGGACAGGACTGGCGTCGGACTGTAGCAGTGGCCCAGGATTGGAGAAGAAGGGGTGACACACAGATTCGACTGATGAGGTTACCACACTCTTGTCCACGGGAAATACACACCTACAGTCCCATTCTATTGTTTTACATCCATCTGCGTTGTTTCGTTCATAGGTGGAGATGGCACCAGCCCAGTCCAGCAGTCCCTTGGTTCATCAGTGCTTTCCCACTGAACGCTTCTGGTGGTGTGAGTGATGCTCTCTGAGCCTGGGCCCTGAAAGGCACGTACAAAACATGCATCAAAGCACCCCGTCCACATTGTCAGTATCACCCCTCAGAATTCAAAGTATGCAAATACACTATTACATGGCATTTCACCAAAAACAGCACCTTAAGTCAAGAACATTTTTGTAAGAAATCCGACTTTGTTTTGCAATATTAATGCAATAAGCATGTAGCCACTTTCAGAAAAAAAAGTTCTCGTTCTCTAATTACAATTATTCATTTAGATGTCGCTTTTCTCCAAAGCAACTTATAATGTTAAACTACCTACAATTATTTACCCATTTTTACAGCTGGGTAATTTTACTCAAGCAATTAAGAGTACTACAGTCAGATGTGGGATTTAAACCTACAGCCTTAGGGTCCAGAGGCAGCAGCTGTACCCAGTACACTACCCCACACATATATAATACATGCAGCATATATGCATATATTACATATTTATAATATATGAATATATGCAGTTCTCTGGATGTTGTTCCATATACTGCATATATACTGTGTGTGTATGCATATATTTCATACTTATTTACTTTTATATAAAATTTATGTAAACAAGTGCATGAAATTTGAAAAATTAGAAAGGTATAATAAATTATAGAAATATAAGAAGTGAAAAGCAACTGTTAACACGCCTTATACTAATATGACAGAAAGCAGGTCTTCCTCTGTAGTCCTTTTCGACAATGACACTCAGTAAAATTAGCAGGATTAAAAAGCCCCATGGAGAGTTTTTTCTGAATATGCAAAGTGCCAGTGAATTTGTTCATCCTTTTCCTACATAAATCTACTATGTACTGTAAATAAAACCAAGAGCACTACTGGGTAAGTCCATTCTTACAGTGCTGGTGAGCGAGTGGGACAGCGGGGGTCTGAAAAATCTTCATCGTTTCAGGACCTCCCCCTCCAGTCGTTAACACCTGGACCTCTAACCTGTAGAATGTTTCTGGTCGCAGGTTGGAAACAACCAACAGGTTATGGTCCTGAATAGACAGAAAAACAAGGGGAAGATACGATTTGGAACACAAATTCTCGTGGAGATTAAACTGGCATCAGCCATTCACCATTTCTGCTTCCTGAGTCCAAAATAAGACAACTCAGAGCAGAAATGTGATTCCTGTGATGCCTACTCAACAGGTTCAGATGGAGGAGGCTTGCTGGCTCCCAAACAGCATTCCACAGCACAGAGCTGTAACATATTTCATATGAACAGTAGCATATTTTATGAGCAACACAGCAAAAATTCCAACACTCCAGGCAAAATCGAGTTACTGCCTGAGAGCATGAATTGCCTTCAGTTAATTTGTAAGAGTAAATAAAGTCTTTTTAATCAAATGTTTTCTCTCCTCCTTTTGTGTAACAACATCATTGCCTGAGGGTTATTTTGAGATCATAAAAGATCTTACTGGGTGGTGCGGAACTAGACCTGAATGCTGTTGATGAGGGAGTTTACGTAAACTTGCGGTTGTTTTACAGACTAAAGAGCAAGAGGAAAAACATGGTGTAGAAAGACAACAAACTCTAGTATGTGACTTCTTTAACGAAGAACTGCAATCTCTTAGATCTCTCTATGTCTCTGTTTGACAAAACCCATCTTTCCTGACATTACATATACCTGATGTTGCAAGAGAAACATAGAAAGAAATTGAAATGTTCTTGAAAGTTCTGTTTCTATTAAATTAAATACTAAAGTTGTGCAATATACCTTTCTTCACTGTAATCACTGCTGTGCATTGCATTCATTCCACAATCACAAAATAATAACAATCACTTTGAAGAAGCTATAATCATCTATGAGCTGTATCATAAGAAAGACTGCACCAATAGAACAGGGTAAAAAGAGACTTACTGGTGGAAGTATCTGTGACTGGGAGATGAGGCTGTTGGGTAAGCTGTTCTGTCTGTTCTCCTTGGTGACCTCTGCCCACGTGACTTGGAACCCAGTGATGCGCTGGAGTGGGTGGGTTCTGGACACCTTCCAGAAAAAGTTACCAGTGATGTTCCCCTCGTGGACAGAGAAGTGTGCTGTCAGATTCTCCGGCTTAGCTGACACTTTGGGAATTTGGATGACTGAAAAACAAAAGCCAGAAGAAGTTTTAATGGAATGCAGTGTCATGTGGTCTTGGCCCTTGCTTTACTTCATTCCACCTACTTTGCAACAGCAGATGTAAAGGAAGGTATCTTCTGTGGACTGAACAGGCATCTATAGCAGATGATGAAGAACTTACCTTCTCTGGGACAGTGGATGGGTTTCTGACTCTTGCTACTGAGCGAGAAGCAGGACGGTGTGAGGAATGTAGCACTCTCGGCCTTGGACCGTCCTTTGGATCTCATCATCTGAACAGTGACTTTGTATTTGCAGGAAAACAGAAGGCTGGCGAGGTTGATGTAGTTCTCCTGACAAAAGAAGAAGTTTTTTTTTTTCTCAATAACAAGTTTAACTTCACTTACAGGTGAAGTCCCAAACACCTGAAAAGATACAGAGCTAAGGATAAATACATAGAGCTAATTTCCATAAACTAAGAGATTTGACCTACAGAAATCACAGATTTTATAAATTAAAACATCTGCTAAATGTACGAGACATTTTTCTCAGGTGTTGACTCAGGATCTAGACTTTTAAAGTCATCAGTACAATCTTATCTTTTATTTGTATTACTTCTCACACATCTGAACCATACACTTTTCCCACAAACACACATACACACAGATGGTTTTAATTAAAGCCCAACAAATTGATCCTTTGAATGGTCGGGTTAATGCAGACAAAGCCTGGAAAAATAAAGACAAAATATGCTAATCAGAGTTTGTCAAACTGAATATCAATGTAAGTACACTATCTTTTCAAGGCTTTACATGCTTTGCTCCGGGCATCTCTCTCTTTATTTTGGTAAAGAATAGCGGCCAACTGCTAATAGTTATTTGTAGCTGAAGCAGACTTTATTAAAACCAACTGAGGCACCTCATTCAGAAAAGAGAGGACAAGAATTGCTTTGGAATGCTCCCAGCATTCTATAGCAGAAGGATGTGTATCTCCTAGCAACCGGGAACAGAGTACCCTAAAGAATGCGTTGACCCCAAAACCACTGCCGTCCTCTATCAAGCTGAGACCAAACAGCATCCTAAACAGATCCCTGCCTCTTCCCACAAGCCGTGGGGCCGTGATGCCAGTTCTCAGAAACACAGTTCTCTTAAATACACAGGTTGTTACTGGACACTGCACCGCAAGCCAGTCAACATAAAAATGAGTCCCAGAAACAAGTCCCTCTGTGTCTCGCAATACAGAGAAAATAACATTTCAGGTTTCAAGAAAAAAATACATTGTTTTACTGGAGAGGGGTGCGGTGGCGCAGTGGGTTGGACCGCAGTCCTGCTGTCCGGTGGGTCTGGGGTTCGAGTCCCACTTGGGGTGCCTTGCGACGGACTGGCGTCCCGTCCTGGGTGTGTCCCCTCCCCCTCCGGCCTTACGCCCTGTGTTGCCGGGTAGGCTCCGGTTCCCCGTGACCCCGTAAGGGACAAGCGGTTCTGAAAATGTGTGTGTGTGTGTGTGTGTTTTACTGGATAAAAATGAAATGCGGTGCAAAAATGTTCACAAAACCCGCATCCAAGATATACAGGTGGAAAAATTCCTGAGCTACCTGAGTGACGGATTTCTCTGGTCCTTTTGTCTCGTTATGACTGCAAAACTCTGGCATCCATTGCACATGGTACCGGTTCCCGGCTGTATCTGAAAGTAAGAAAAGTAAGGTGTTAATTGTTCACATCTAACACCGGACTTGTGCATCCTTACACACTGGTTACTCAAATCATTATTACAATTCACATTTATTTAGCAGATGTTTTTCTCCAAAAAGACCACCAATGAACTCTATGTAGTGTTATCAGTCCACACACCTTATTCACCAAGGTGACTTACACTCCTAGATACATTACTTACACTGGGTCACTCATCCATACATTAGTGGAACTCACACACTCTGTCACTCACACACTATGGGTGACCCTGCACAACATGTCCTTGGACTATGGAAGGAAACCAGAGCACCCAGAGTAAACCCACACAGACACAGGGAGAACATGCAAACTCCACACAGACTGAGTGGGGATTGAACCCACATCCTCTTGCGCTACCCAGGCGCTGTGAGACAGCAGCACTACTTTCTGTACCACTATGCTGCCCTAAACTTGCACTGGAAATTTGTCCATAACTCAAATCGTCCATTCATACAGCATCAAACAACATTAAAATACATTTAAAATTTGTGAAAGGAAAAAATCCACCAGTTCCTCCACCTCCTAATCAATCGCAATGTTGGACAGGTTCACCCAATAAGTATACACAGTGTTCATCATCATCAAGCCACTTTCAACTTTATTGCCTACACAATGAAAAGGTTAATAACACTAACATCCCTTGATTTGAGGTTCTCTACAAGTTTAGAAAAAAAGCGAAAATATGTCAAAATACTCAAATATTGTTTATTAACAACTACATTAAACTAATTTAAAAGGGCTAAATATAAACATTTTTTCTTCACAAACTCCTATTTGATACCAATTGTTGACCAATTCAAACCATAAACATGGGCAGCATTCATCATTTGGTTATTGACCTCTCACAAACAGCAGACAGCATTAAGTATTGTGAAAGGGAGCTGAATGTAGAGAGCCCTTCGTTCCACACTACTAGGCTTTTTTGGTGCATTTTACTGCAATTAATTGCTAGATACTGAAATGCAAGTCACTTTCACTCTGCAGCAAAGAGGAATTTTAAAACACAGATAAGAAGGAAAATCTGGATAGTGATTTAGAGGCATTTAAAGAAAAGTTAGTGTAATATTTAAATGCAGACTGTTTTGTCTCCTGTTAAATAGCAGTGTGTCCTTCTGGACATACCATATCCTTAAAAACATATGCTCAATATCAGTTACAGTTCATTGTAACGCTTTATGCAAATATGAAGTACATCAACTGGAGTAAAGATCATGATGAGTAAACCTCCCGTAAATGTATTTGTAGCTCAATGCCAGGATGTTTTCAATAATGTTGAAGTGTGTCCTCAAAATTCAGACCTGTATTTGCATAATTCAGATTGTTTAAGCCTACTGTTTTACCATTATCTATGTCATTTCCTTGTGACATTACACTTCCAGTATTAAAAATGAGTTATGTTGGCCCTTGGCAGAGACAGTGATTGCGGTTGAAAGATTAAAGGAGCCCTTTCAAACACTTATGTGTGGATCTGGCATTCCAAAGCTTTGCGCAGTTTGGAAGTGGAAAAAAGGAGTTACAAGGCAAGAGAACAGAAAAACAAAGAAAAAAGACGGAATGAGGTGAGACGATCAAGCAAGGAAGTGATATGGAAAATGTCTGGAAGATTCACCTGTAGTCAGGTGACAAGTGGCCTTAGGATGTTAAATCAACTGTGAAACAAAGTCTGGGTAAAGGCTGGGGAAAAATACAAGTGCTGTTGATGTGTTTGTGTAGAAATTTAAACAGCAGCAAAAGTAAACAGCATATTTTAATGATGCAGTGTCAGAAACTAATTATACTGATAAAATACTGAAGAAACATGGGCCCTGCAGCTTTGAAGCACTGTCATCAGTCTCAACTCTTTACTTTTATCGGAGGAAAAAATGTTGAGTATGGAACTCAATCCAGATAGATCAATGACTAGTTATCCAGGACAGCTGAGTGCTCACTGTCATATGAGGCGCAAACCTCATCCATCAGTCCCAAAACATAGTGCAGCTAGACAGTTCCAGGAGTCATTTTATCATCTGCAGGGAAATGGGCCAGGTCTGACGTGTCGTAACACCCAAACTTCAGAGAGCATCTGATGCTGCTGCGATGGTGAAGCCCTGAGAGTTTGTTCCAACGCCATTAACAGGATAGGGAAACATTTGCCTCAGAATAACTCCTCAAAATAATCCTCAATCAGGAGCGTTATGCTTCTCTTAGAGTGGTTATTCTTGAATTCAGTATGTGGAGTTTGGCTTTGGTGATGACATGTATATTAGTAATACAACGCAGACCACGGAATTAGTCTTGACAGGCTACACTTGGTGCAGGTCTTTCAAGGTTTTCGAATTTCCACTCTGGTATTAATTGAAGGCCAGGACATCAGTGCTATTGCTTTTGAAATTTTCTGCACTTTAACCCTTTGCCTTTCGCTTCTGAAGAATAACGTCAAGTCTCGTAAAATAAAACTGACTGTTGAAACAGCAAAGTGTTCTTCTGTAAGTCCATCTATTAAATGCAGCTGCCAAAAAATACTGTCATATGGAGAACTGCTGGACATGTTTATTGTTCTTTTACATACAGAGTCCCTGTGTACATATACAATCTACAGCACTGCTACAAAGAGCAACTGTTTGCTGTACAGTTTGGAAAAATGTTTTCATCTTTTAGACAACTAAAAAATAAAGAATGTCTCTACCCAAACACTGAATTCTTGTACTGATGTAATACACACACACACACACACACACACACACACACACACACACACACACACACACACACTGTCTGAACCGCTTGTCCCATACTGGGTCACGGGGAGCCGGAGCCGGACCCGGCAACACAGGGCACAAGGCTGGAGGGGGAGGGGACGCACCCAGGATGGGACGCCAGTCCGACGCAAGGCACCCCAAGCGGGACTCAAACCCCAGACCCACTGGAGAGCAGGACTCAGTCCAACCCACTGCGCCACTGCGCCCCCCAGCTGATGTAATATGTAATACAAATTTAGGACCGCAGTTGGCCTGGTAATTAGAGTAATCTCCTTGCAATTAGAAGGTCTGGGTTCGAATTCCACCTCGTGCTGTAGCGCTTGTGCTCAAGGTCCCTTGCCCGAACAGATATAATAAAATAACCATGCTGCGTGAATTGATAATCGCTTTCTCCTAATGTAATGCACAAATTGTATCTTCTATGAGATGCACTTTGCTTTGGAGAAGAGTGTCTGCTAAATGAATACATGTAAATGTAACCAGCTGGTGACATAGTAGTTAGAGCTGTTGCCTTGGGACCCAAAGGTCACAAGTTCAAGTCTTACCACCTGCTGTAGCATCCTTGAGCAAGATGCTTACCCTAAAAATTGCTCCAGTAAAATTACCCCAGCTGTATAAATAGGTAAATAATTATAAGTTGCTTTGGAAAAAAGCACCAGGCAAATCTAAATTTACTTTGATGGATTTACTATGGAGACATTACTGTGGTGGATTGTGACCCACAAGCAGCAGATAAGAGCCCAGCAATGATAACAGTTACAACACAATGTCCTACGTACCAGCCCCCTTCTTCCAGTACACGCGAACCTGCAGCTGGCCATCCTGGTAGAAAGGGCTTCCTACCTCCAGAGAACCTCTAGGTCGTTTCCCAGAGGTGGACCTAGCAGTCTGTATCTCATCATTCTTTGATTTCAACAGGGTTTCTTCTCGGGAGAAAACAGAACAAAGAGTTAAAACAAAAGGAAACTAACAGACACATCATCAAAAAGTGAACAAGTTTTGAAACAAAGGATTACTTTAGTTTACGCACTCCATGTGCTTCTTAAAGTGTATACAGCAGTAAAATTTATACGCATGATATTATATCAATGTAGAAAATTAAGTACACCTCATGGAAGGTTGTGAAATTTTAAATACATTAAGACACATCAATGTCTCACCTTTTTTTAAGAGGTGTTGGGAGTTAAAGCGAGAATATTCATCAAACAATACTGGAAATCTGTTCTTAGCAAACATTTATGTACCACAATACATTTACGGTATTTGTAAACACCAGGAGAATGTCAGTAGGCTCTGAAGGACGACAAATCTCAGATTAAGAATGAAACACATCTATCTCAAGGTACATGTCAGCACGCCTGTGGAATATCTCAACCTTCCGAGGCTGCAGGATGAGGTTTCTATTTGTTTGATATCTGGTGGAAACTAGTTCGTCAGCCTAAGAAATCTCACAGCATATCATACAGTGGCAAGAAAAAGTATGTGAACCCTTTAGAAATTACTGCATTCATCTATAAATTTGTCTTAAAATCTGGTTTGATGTTCATCTAAGTTACAGTCATCAACAAACACACACACACACACACACACACACACACACACACACACACACACACACACACACGCATGCACGCACAGACATTTTCTGAACCGCTTGTCCCATGTGGGGTCACAGGGAGCCGGAGCCTACCCGGCAACTCAGGGCGGGGGGGCCGGAGGGGGAGGGGACACACCCAGGACGAGGCGCCAGTCCGCCGCAAGGCACCCCAAGCGGGACTCGAGCCCCAGGCCCACCAGAGAGGAGGACCCGGTCCAACCCACTGCACCACCACACCCCCCCCCCCCCATCAACAAACAATCTGTTTTAACTAATAACACACAAATTACTGTATTCTTCTTATAAATATTGAAGATATTCAAATATTCACAGTACAGGTTGGAAAAAAGTATGTGAAACCATAGGTGACTTCAACAAAAGCTAATTAGAGCTGGAAATTGGCAAACCTGGTGTCCAATTAATGAAACGAGATTGGAGGTGTGGTTTAGAGTTACTTCACTTATAAAAAGCACTCAAACATTATGAGTTTGCTATTCACAAAAAGTATCTGTTTATGTGAACTAGGCCTTGCAAAAAAGAGCGCTCAGAAGACCTGTGATCAAGAATTGTTGCATTGCATAAAGATGTAAAAGGTTACAAAGTTATTTCAAAGAGCTTAGATATTCATTTGTCCACTGTTAGACAAATTGTCTATAAATGGAGATGATTTAGTACTGTGCCTACTCTCCCTAGAAGTGGCTGTCCACCCAAGATGACTCAAAGGGCACATCGTACAATTCTCAGTGAAGTAAAAAAAGAACCTTAGAGTGACAGCTAAAGACTCCAAGAAATCATTGAAACTGGTTAGCATCTCTTTTCATCAGTCTACTATACGGAAAACACTGAACAGGCATGGTGTCCATGGCAGGACACCACGAAGAAAGCCACTGCTTTCCAAAAAAAACATTGCTGTGCGCCTGACGTTTGCCAAAGACCGCCTTGACACTCCACAACGCTACTGGGAAAATGTTTTGTGGAATGATGAAACTAAGGCTGAGTTGTTTGGGAAGAACACGCAGCACTATGTATGGCGTAAAAATGGCACTGCATACCAACTTGAAAACATCATCCCAACAGTTAACTACCATAGAGGAAGCATCAGGATTTTGGGCTGCTTTGCTGTTTTGGGGCCTGAACCACTTGCCATCATTGATGGAAAAATTAATTCTAAAGTTTATCAACATATCCTACAGAATAACATCAGGGTGGCTGTGCGCCAGATGAAACTCAGTAAAAGTTGGGTGATGCAGCAGGACAATGATCCTAAACATTGCAGTAAGTCCACTACAGAATGGCTTCAAAAAAAAGAAAATCTGCCTTTTGGAGTGGCCCAGTCAGAGCCCAGAGATGCTGTGGAACGACCTCAAGAGAGCTGTTCACACTAGACATCCTAAGAATATGGCTGAGCTGAAGCCGTTCTATAAGGAAGAGTGGTCCAAAATTCCTCCTGAATATTGTGCAGGTCTAATTCATAGCTACCGGAAATGCTTGGTTGAGGTTATTGCTGCCAAAGGAGGACCAAGTAGCTACTAAATCCAAGTGTTCACTCACTTTTTCTACAGCACTGTGAATGTTTAATGGGATGTGTTCAATAAAGCCATGAAAGATTATAATTGTTTGTGTGTTGTTAGCTTAAGCACATTGTGTCTATACTTGTGACTTTGAAGATGAGATGACATTTTATGAACAATTAATGCAGGAAACCAACTAATTCCCAAAGCTTCACATACACTTTTTCTTGCCACTGTATTTCAGCAAAAAATTCTTGCAAATACAATTCCAACATTACCCTACATCAGCATGAAAGCCACTGAATACAGACAGCCTCAGCATAATGTGCAAAAAGTAAGAATGTATATCGTAAAAATAGTGAGTGATTTGAAAAGTCTCAACAAGAAATTCTGACAAAGAACGGCAAAGATGTGTTGGGATGTCATACTTGTGTCATCTGGCCGAGTAGTGCTGAATTGAAGGGATGCTTTGGGACTCTTCAGACGCACCTGACCCCAGTACGTCACCGCTTGCAGCTCAATAGTGTAGGTGTTATTGACCAGAAGATCTTCTAGATCCATATAGCTGTGGGCCTGAAAAGGCAAAATCAGATACAGCAAAGGATATGATTTGCTGCAGCCTGGTAGAATCTGCCAGGGTTAGTCAGCCCATCTGATCTTGAAACCACTTTAAAATTATAATTTAAAGAAGGTAAAAATTATTATATTGAAAACAAATGTAAGCCACGTGGACTATAACCTTCAGAAGTTACCTTCACAGCAAGACAGACCCCACTGCTAAACCAAATTGAATTTGTTAATGTGTGTTTACATTTCAGCATTCCTACATCAGCAGGCCTTTGGTTGGATGCAATTATTGACTATGTGTTTTGAAATTTTGATATCAGCAGGCTAACAAAGTGCAAAAGTGGAAACAAGCAAGACATGTGTTAATAGATATCTTGTATCTTCCACCATTGAGGCTGCATTGCTACATCTGCAAATGATTATGCAAGGCAATCTCAAGTTGAGACTCTGGATAGAAAAGGCTAAGAAGTAATGTTTGGTCATTGTGTACTGTTGAAAAGCTGCTGATCTTCACAGGGGAGAAGAATCTGCTAGAGCATGCAGATAATGGTTCAAAGTCCTTTACACACAAGACTGAAGAAAGGGAATCTCTGGTGGGCAGAAATGATACAAGGCACAACAGGAATCTGTCTCTAAATGCCAGTCTTTTTCAGTGATCAAATTAATGATGCATAGTACATATTGAAATTCAGTGGACCGAGTCATTCCTTTTTTTCTGGTTTTGCATGATATCTGTAAAGAATTGAAAAACGATCCACTAAATAGTTGCTTGAATACTGTAATCGTCAGAAAATCTACTTCAATATCCAAAGAAAACTTCACAATATTGCCTCATTTCCCTTCATAAATACAAAAAGCTAGGCTGTTTTCAGCAAAAGACGCACTGTTCATTTAATGAACTTAATTTGCTCAAAACCATAGCACAAAAATAGGAAAACCATGTTGTTTCCCAAGGCATAGACTTTCATAGAACTTATCCAATCAAAGCAATCAAAACCATTCACCATATATCTTTCCATTGCAGTGCTGTGATTTTTATTTATGACGCTGTGGCTCCAGCTTGACTCTGAAATGGACTCACTCCAAATAGTCCCACCCTGAGCATGGGCATTAACAACAATGAAGGAGAACAAGAACTAAATAAAAGTTGGAGAAGCTGGTAGTGTAGTGGTTGAAGTTGCTGTCTGTAGCTTCAGAGGTTGTAGGTTCAATCTCCACTTCTGGCTGTAGTACCCATAAGCAACGTATTTACCCAAAAATGACCCATTGTATAAACGGATAAATAATTGTAACATTATAACTTTTGCTTTTGAGAAAATGAATAAATTTCATGTAATTACCCCATTAGTGATCCTTCGTCTCTTCTTCTTGATTGGCACCAACGACTTGCTGCTAGCAGTCCAGCTCCAGAACACTTTGTAATGGTGCACTGGGATATCCGGTTCCTCCGGCAGGGTCCAGTTCAGACGGACAGAAACCTCCTCTTCCGTGTTGAATGTCATGTTGGTGATCTTAAGGTTGGATGGGGCGGGGGGTGCTGAGGGATCTTTGTGAAAGAAATTCCGTTTAGAGAAGTATTAGTGTAAGATATTTCACCATTCATTAAAATGCTGCTTTTCAGACATACTATGCTGTATTACCCTGAACACAAAGAAAGCTAAAACAAACAAGTTTCAGCAGCAGGTAATCATGTAAATGACTAATGACACAGAAGCACGTATTTATTCACGATAATTGCTGCAGTACTGATATGAAAGAAAAATAGTGGAAGTGTAATATCAGGAAGGGATATGCCAGTTAAATCTACTGTATAAGCAAATTGCCCAAGATTTGTTGGTCCACTTGCTAAAGTACTACGGATAGTCGCAGCCAATGTGCAGATTGACTCTGAACTTCTGAAAATTTGATGTTCTGATCCTAGACCTTGTGTACCTCACATGTTGGCCCTGAGCTCTGGTTTCTTTAAACACGTTGGAGAATTTTGTGCAAGTCTTCAAGGACATATTGAAGACCATCCATCATCAAAACAACGCTCCCACACAGGGGCTGGTCTAGGGACGGTTGCTGGTTGCAGCAGGCTGAAGAACCATTGGAGGTGCCCCGATCTTGTGTGAGCACTCCAAATGTCAGGCAAGAAGTGGAGCTGGGCCTTAAAGTGGAAAATACTAATGATACATGGGCAAAATATTTATCTCTAATACAAGATGTATTTGAGGTGGGTTAGACAATGGGATGTATCCTTTAAAAGTGATATTGCTTGATTTCAACCAATTTCAATAAATTACATCACAAAAATAAGGAGTTCCAAAACTGGAATGAAAAGCTCTTTGATTCATATATTCAACTATTAGTGTCAATTCAAACACATTAATAAGGCGTAGATTCATTAGCAGCCTGTACAGCTAACACTTCCTTCTTCATTAAGAATGCAAAAGTAACAGAATAAGACTGAGACCAAACTGGAGCATCCATGCTTCTGTATGAAAGGCTAACAGAACTGTTGCATGTACCATATGGGCGTTATGCAACATAAATGTTTGAGAAATTGCAGTGGTGTGCTGAAATAAGGCACACATGGTCACTGTGACAGATCACAAATTACTTTCCAAATGTTGTCTGAATGCATGAAAGTACAGATATGTACGGAAAGAGTTCCTAGTTCAGTCAAAACACTACCACAGAGTAAAATAGACCCCATTAATTCAGTGACATACCCAACAGGTCATAACCCAGTTTCATTGTGGCTTTTGCTCCATAAAAATTAATTGTACCACTGCGCTTCCTATTTGAGTAGCACTTAACCAAGTAAACCTCCACCTCCCAATAACGAATTAAACTGAGACACAGTATGACATTTAAGGCCCTGTAATCCCTGGGAATTCCAGGAAAACCAGCCGAGCATTTAACAAATGCGTTAGCTGTAATGAAGATCAATTTACCGTCATTTGATATTCGACATGCAGAAAGCAGCCAGGCATCAGCCCTATCTCCACCATCAAAACTCTAGACTGATGGCAAAGATCTAAGGCAGGCTACCTTACCTCATTACTCCTGGCACCCAAACAGACTTGCAAGCTTTTCAAACCTGTAATATTCCTACTAATTTAGACGTATTACATTTTATATGGCTGTAAAAGGGGAAAATCCCTTGACTGCAAAGTCAAATTATGCTCTCAAAGCAAGGTAAAAAAAAATACATGTAGATATTCATTACTTTTTTCTGATGCATCAACCGTCAGGCATCAGCTTTAATTATGGCTTTTTATGTGCCTGCAAAAGATGCAGAAGGAGTGGATGTGTGAATGCATGGCAAATGCCAAGAAGTTTTATGAGGTGTTACCTTTAGAAGGGGTGACTCTTAAAGATCTTGAAAAGTGACTAGAAAATCCAATGGCTGTAAAAGGAAGGGCCATCTTGTTTCCAAGTAGGGTTTTTTAGGATTCTAAGACATTAATTTTTCGGTATGTTTCAAAAATGTCAGGCTAAAAATCTAAATGTTGACAATTTATGGACATAGACATAGAACAATAAGAAATGGATTTTTCTTATTGGGAAACCTGATTATAGGTGTTTGTGTGTGTGTGTGTGTTTGTCTGATATTAATATTACTTGCTGGTATTTTTTGCTCCTTTTATTGTGTTAATCCTATGAGCAACTAATAACCTTCCACGACAGCCAACGTGTTCTACAGCACAACTGGAACTTTTTGCTATGGACTAGTAATTGAACCATTAAATAGGAACATTGCAAAGGTGAACCAAGACAACAGGCCTCCCTCAAAGTCTCCACCTGTCCAAGTGTCTCAACAGTAGCAAATGGGAAAGATTGAGTGTCTGTTAAAGATGACGGGACACCGGCAGAGATCAAAGCAGGGCCACCCAGGAAGACTTACCTCTGGCAGAGCGGAAATGCTTGCTGGGAGCGGTGAAGCCCCGGGTGCCATGGACATTGACAGCAGCCACTCGGAACTGGTACCACCTGCTGGCTCTGATGTCCATCAGCTTGGCCCTCTCATCCGTGGTCTGGAGCAGAGACAAATGGGGAAAGGTTAGCCCTGAGGGGGTCAGAGATCACACACAGGGACACGGTTCCCTGTCCGACACTACATCAATCACCCCTAAAAAGCCAAAAAGCAAGGACTGCTTTCAGTGGATGGCCTGTGAGTGCACTGTCATTGTGCATTACAAACTATTTTGTCGAGAAGTTCACACCAAGGGATCTTTTCAATTTTGGGATTTTCAACAATAAAATAAAGCAGTGTAAAGAACAGTACTTTATGGGGTCGTATTTCAGTCAGATAAAGGTGTCAGGAGTTTGTAGATAAGCTGACCACAGTTTTTAATGGATGTTCCAAACAAAAAACTGTGTTGTCAGCAAGAGTCATGTTTCTATCAGGAGTAAGTAGGAATTCTTGAAAGTAAACACATGTGACATATGTCAATAATGTCCTGGTTTGGTTGCATTCTGAAAAAAGATAAATACAATTAGAAAAAACTGACACCTCAGAATCCTCTAAACCAGTTTCACATCTTGTGTGCAGACTTTGTTTTGCAGTTCAGAATTTAGGTGTATTTTCTGTGTATTATGTAATATTGTAAAATTACCTATTTTTTTTACCCTGATGCCTTTATCCTGCCACATTTAATTTCACATTGTTTCGTCTAGCCACTGAACTTTAACTGTCAGGGGTTAAGGCACATATCTATAGCCTCTGAATTCAATTACAGTCATACCACATTATTGGTGGTCCCTTTAATTCAAGTTATACTATTATGATAACCTTAAGTTCAGGGGCTTTACAAATATATGTCAAATGTGTCCTTTTTAGCTACTGAGTTTTTTGGGCATCAGTTTGAAGTTTTATCTGAAGCAGCTTTGAAGTCTGTGTGCTATGCGACTTAAAACTATTG